>NW_028327179.1:18200000-18917500 GCF_987537825.1 Furipterus horrens
AATACTCTTTTCTACTGGTGCATTTTCTTGTAGTGCAATCACATAGTAATCAGAAATGAGTCATGCCATAGTAACTAAACAGAATGAAAACCAAACACAAAGGAATTCGAAAACCTTGAGATTGTTACTCAAAATGCAACTCAGGAGAGCATGCTTTAAAGCACCTTAAATACCACTTGCCCACTGAGTTACCTGAACAACACTGTTGAATTACCACATGGAATGGTAGGGGGAGATTTCTGATTTCATAATGTCCCAGGTAGTCGCCTCAAGAGCCAATTAATCATCAGCATTCAGTAGGTATATAATAAACCCATCTAGTAGGAAGGTACACGAGGTCTGTCCAGAAGGTATCCAGCCATGTAATATGAAAAAGAGACATTTATTGAAAAAGATACAAGATACCAGAAACACTGTACATAGGACAATGGTGCCTCAGTCCCCTTCAAAGCAGGCACCTTGGGACTTCTTCTCCTAATCACCATCAGCTGTCCCATCATATTTTCCTGATTTTCATCCATGGCCTGAAATCTCTACCCTTTCAAAGGTGACTTTCATTTTGGGAATAGGCAGAAGTCACAGGGCGCCTAATGTGGCTGTAGCGGGGCTGAGTCACCTGGGTGATTTGCTGTTTCACCAAAAAACTGCACAAAACATGATCCATGAGTGGGTGTGCTGTCATGATAAAGCTGCCAACCAGCAGTTGCCCATAGCTGCGGCCTTGTCAATCATCGAAATAGTTTCCATAGAGGAATGGTCAAGCTTAACATAAAATGTGATGCAGATTCATTGCTCTACTCACTCAGTCATTTTGAATGTGATGGCCACACAGTACACATGCTCACTCAACGGCATCTACCATTCCCACTGACTAGTACAGTGAAGTTGTCATTGTTCATGCATGTGCTTTCTGGTCCACTCTCCTTGGCTGCTAGGTTACATCGATCATCGATGTTACACAAACACTTCTCATTATATTAACAATGGCTTGACTTTTTCCAGACAGATCTCGTATATTCTAGGTAACTGGAATTTACTTTAACAATTGGGAAGCATTAAGTACTTTAGAATTTAAACCAATAGGTCCATCTTAGATCATTTGAACCAGAAGACTATTCTAAGGCAAAAGCAATTTCAATGGTTTCAAAGCTCACTGGCAGTTCTGATGTTGCCAACTTGGGCCACCCCAGGTTCATACTGGGTATCTTTCATATACTTAATATGTCTAGACCTGTCCTGGAGGTAAAAATTGAGAGCAGTACAAATCCAAAGCACCCAGAGTTTCTCTTACAACTTATTTCAAAACCAAAGATCTTAGGGGACAAAATGGCACCTTAATGTCGAAGAACAGGATTTGATTCCTGAAATAAACAAGACTGAATCAAACTAGTTCTCTAGAGCATCAATAGGACAAGCTTGTGTGTACACACACACACACACCACACACTCATCTAGACCTAGAAAAATACCACCAGAAGACCTATAGACCAATTTGATAAATAGAAGTACCTCTCTCCAGCCCTTTCCACTACCAATGCAGTCAAGCTACTCAGTCTTCCTCCTCCTGCCTCTGCTTGCTCAAGCTAGATCTACCCACCACCACTGCCACCATCTGGATTAGGTCAGTGTCTGAGGACATTATTAAGGACACCCACTGTGTCAGAAGTATCAGACACTATTCACTCACTGGGCACATCTAAGGGTTTACTAGAGCAGTTCTGGCTAAAGATAAGAAATTACATTGTTATGGTTTTACAGCAATTGAGTAGAGGTACTTTGTGTTCAAAGGATAGATTTGGGAGGTGGGTCGTAGGGAGATGTCCTCATTTCAGCTCTGGGTCACGAAACAAATGTACTGGTAGATGAGTGGGGTTTTGATGATCACCACTCTTTCAACAGTTTTCATTTCCTCCCCATCACCCTCCCCACTAAGTCATCCTTAGCTTTGTTTCATTCTTTGCCTCATTTGCAGGTAATCAGCCATTCTCTTAAAATGGCCCCTTGAGATGTTAGAAAAGAATATCAAAGCCAGGGAAACCCCTTTTAAAAATCCGTTTGTCTTTTGTTTCCTAGAGTAATTTTGCAAGTTCCTGGCTTCATAAAAGGTTTGCTAAAAATTAGCAAGGATTCATATGCAGTGGTGATTGCCCTGTGCTGGGGAGCCAAAAGCAAGCTAACCGGTGAGCTTTCACAAAGGGGACCACACTATATTAGCCACCTGGCTGCACTGCCAGGCTCCAGGGGCTGTGGCTAGCCTGTGAAAGATGAAGGCCGCAGAAGGGCCTAAAATGCTCTTTTGGAACTTGTCCACATGGAAATGCCTGTCCACCTCAAATGTTCAGCTTTTTACCCTTTACTCTGTGACTTCAGGAAAATAACCTCTCTTCTCTGAGACTTCAGGTTCTCATCCGCAAAATGGTGTTAATAACAATGACTATTTTTACCAAGATGTTATGAACCTCTGTTGTATGTTGGTAAAGTCCAAACAGATGTTGGTTGTAGTTGCCATTCTTACTTCTAGAGGGCAGAATCACAGGTAAAGGTATAGAAAGATTACCCTTTATAAATCTCACATCACTAAAATGAAAGAATTAGCTGAAAACATATGCAGGTTCCCTATATAAAATTTAGTTACAGCAAAATATTGCCTAATACATGGCATACACAGAACTAGTTTTGTTTTTCCCCCTCAACATCCAAGAAGCCTAATTGACTCCAACTTCTTAGTCCTTGGAAACCTGACCTAGAATTATGTTGCCCTAACATGACTTAGCACTTAGTTCGATGGGATGAAGGTTTATTATTGGTAAGGGTTAACTTTAAGTAGATTGCAGGTTTTAGGGTATGTACTAATCATCCACAAAAATGAAGACATTTTTCTTCATAAGTCACTGGATTCAAACAAATTTGTCCTTGCAATGTGGTATAAATATCCTGGGTCAAAAAGACTTTGTTAATTATTGAAGATGAAAATAGCCCCAAGAGGTTCACAAACAAAATGTCCCACAATGCAAAGTGCTTTGTGAAGTTTATGCGACTTTCATCAGGAACATGACATATGTGCATACTCAGTGCGACTGCACTGCAGATTGAATTCCACTACAGAACTGTGTTAAACCTCTCACATTACCTTTTCTCCAGGTATACAAAGATGTAGCAAAGCCAGCTTTGTGAACGTGTGCCCTGTGCTGTCACACAGGGCCCTACAGTTACATGGCCCCACACTTGGTTTCATTCGCTATTGTCATCATCTTGAAATTCTTAGTTTTTGAACAAGGAAATCTGTATTTTCATTTGGCATCGAGCCCTACAAATTATGTAGCCAGTCCTGCAGTCTAGTATAACTTTTACTGGGAAAGAGCCTTAAACACAACTAAATAAAGAAATCAAAGGAGATATTTTTAGAAGTTTGTTATTTAAGAGCAGTAAACAAACTCATACTTACCCCGAGTCCACCACAAGGTAATGAAGAAAAAAACTTTCGAGAGGCGTCACCTACACAATAAGAAGATATGAAAATATATATATATATATATAAACTGGGAATACAACTATAGTTATTAAAATTTTTAAATTTAAAACTAATTTACAGTTTTTTGGTGTTTAACACATATTATGTCAAATGGTACTTATCATTTAATTCAGGAGGAAACTGATCTAATTTCAGATAGGTAAAAGCTCACTTACAGAACATAAATTAAAATATTATTCATGTAGACGCTATTGCCCCGTATGAGCAAACAAATACTTATGGAATTTGTGTTTTAAGATTTTTTAACTGCCCTACTCATTGTATAGTACATCGCAACATTTTTAAAATTTATACTTTATTATGAATAACTCAGCTATTCACTGACTATATCTCCCTAATGTGGTTTTGAAAGACAAGATTTATAAAATACATTGTTATTTTTAAATGTTTCAAATATTAAAACATCTATTCAAATATAAAGATTTATTTTTAGTTTCTATTTTAGATATAGCTAACACTAAGTATACTTTGCCTCTCTAATACTTATAATATTTTAAACAAACAAGTCAAAAATACACTACAAACAGGATAAAACTATTTGGGGGTCTATATAACATAAATATATCTACTAAAAAATACATGCCAGAATCTTACTTGTGACTGTCTCTTATTTTTAATAATTTTTAAATTTTATTCATTTTGTTTATCTGCAGCTTTATTTTCTACATCATCTACTACATGAATAGAGAAACGATTACTACTCCTGAACCTCTGCCTTGCAAAGTAATGAAAAGGAAAGGCGGTGGGTGTTGCTGTATCATAGTCAAATGGCTCTGAAGTGACTCTGGTGGGTCTCTCAGGACATTAATGGTAGAACCAGGTGCAAACCTCCATTTCACCTATCCCAATCCATTTGCTCTACTGATGATCAATGAAATAATAATAAAAATTGAAAACAGGTTTATGGTGGAATTCACATGCCACGTCAATAAAAGTCTAATTAGATTTTGTCAGAAAATATTTGTTTTGAAAACAAATTGTATGAGTTGATTTTTCAAATGCAATGCTAACAGATGGAAAATGATAAACAAAAATATAAATACAAATGAAAAAATAATGTATCTCATTATATATAAGGATCTTCATAAAAAAAGAAGTAAACAATAACAAAAAACAAGTCATGAAAAAATATATTAAACCTGAAACACTGATATCAGTAAAAGATAAATAAAAAGTTAAGGATAGCTTGATGAGGAGTAAAGTTTTCTCAAGTTGTTGCTCATAACAAAGATATTTCTACATTCCTGAATATTTTGCAGGGGTGTATTCATATGGCACATGTGAAATTAAAATATATAATATTTTAATATCTGAACTCTTCACTCCATAGTGAAAAGGAATAAAGTTAATATTACAATGCAATAAAGTAATTTTTAAAAATATATTTAACCTCTAAGAGAATAAGGAAAATAAATGATATGCTGCATAAGCAGAATTGTATTTAGTAATATTTACATAGTACAAAAAAACAAATAATCAATAATTTAAATGTAGTAGTGTGTAAACTATTTTAATATACTGAGTTGATTGCAGTTAAAAAAAATAATGCTATATTGCCTTATCCATAAACTGAGATCTGGCTAGCCATATGATAATGAAAACTGGTAGTGAGAATGACAGGAATATTAATGTTAAGGAAAAATCTTGTAGCAGCAATGATTGGAAAGATTGTTTTTAAAGTGTCACCTTACAGGATCTAGAGTATTTAAAGAGATGAATGGGGTACATTTTCAAATCTAATTATTTTATAAGCTATAGATAGCTTTCAAGATACAAGGACAGATAGATCTGGTCATAATGAATTCCTATTTAAATCCTTCCTCCAAATTCCAGAACATGACTATCAAGAGTAGTACTATCAATTCAACTCAGAAATTTCATAAAATGAATGAATTTAAATTCAATGTGTGTGCGTACTGACAAACCACCCCATCCCAACCACCAGTCTATGTTGGGAGGGAATGGGGGAAGAAAAGGGATATATGGGAGTGGGAAAAAGGGATAGAAAAGAGAAATATCTTGATGTTTATAAATTCCTATACACTTACACATGGCAGCTTCAATCTTATTTTGTAGGTATAAATAAAAAACAAACCACAAGCATTCAAGTTATATAAAGAACAACAACAAAAAAAGGCCTGAAAAGTTAAACTTTAAAAAGGACAGAATCATTTACTTAGAACTGGAATTGAGGAAACTTCACTGTTTCTGGATTCACATGAGAAAGTGAAGTAGTTAGAAGTGGTTGTCAAAGTTGAATTTTGAACTTGACATCAATAGTAAACAACACAATGTCTTTGTTCATATTTACTCATGCAGCTTGCACATAATATTGAAGTTATTGCACTGATTCTTGAGAGGTGTCTATATAACCTCTAAAATCATCAATTGTATAAATATTATCCCAAAACTAATGAGGCAAGTGGTCAACTTATTTGGAGTTTAAAAGTTAAACTATTGGTACGTGGTGATTTCATTGTATACATACATAAAAAGAATTGTCCGAGATCTAAATTATACACTGGAATTCATGTTAAATCATCAACATTTTCAATAATATTTGTGTTGAATATTTTGAGAACATCAGTTTTGTTCTAGTGTCAAATTTCCTTTTAAAAAATGGTGGCACTACCATGTTTCATAAGTAAAGAGTTCTAAGTCATCAGAGTTCAAACTTCATTTCTTTTACAAACATGTCTTTTCTGTTAAAATGTAGAATATGGTTGTTCTGGAACATCTCTCAAACACCTACACTTAAGTTCTTCCCAATTAAATCCAAAATATCTAGTCCTATGTCTAGCCTGATTTATAGTTTAAGACCAAAGTAACATAAATAAATAAATAAATAAATAAATAAATAAATTTTAAAAATGGAGGAAAGTTGCTCCTCGTTTGCTCTTACTTAAATAAAAAAAAATAATCAAAACGAACATGGCTTCCTATTTTCAAATGTGTGCATGTTTTGACCTCATAAAATCATAAAAGTTAATGTCTGGTTTACTTTATCTCTGGGTAGATTATGTGATATTATTAATTCATGTAAAAATAAGGACATTTATTACATAGTATCCACAGCAAATGAAGTACTTCATGTAAAGAATCTGTGTGTACAGATTCCTTCCTTCAACAAAAAAAGAAATAGAGTATATCTGTTCAGATAGACTTATTTGGCTTTATATCAATATATAGATTTAATTCTATACAAATTACTTTCCTTCATCTAATTTTAATAGTGTTTTCTGAGAACTGAATAATCTTCATGTGTTACCCTTTCTGTCAATTTCTTCCCAAGCTACCACCACCTCCGCGGCATGCGTGTGTGCCTACACCCACAAGCGTTTACCTCCTAAATTTAGGGATGCCTGCACTTATTTTAAAAAGGCAGGTTATGAGTGTTATAATGGGTAACTGTTAATTTCCTTATTATTATTTTCCAAGATGCCTGACTACTACATGTCATGTACTTTCCTTGAATTGTCTAGAATTAAATAACAAAATCATATTGAAAAAATATTGAATTAGGTGAGAGAGTCTAATGATTTGGAACTGATACAATAGGATTTGTTGAAAGAAGGAAACAAGAAAAAAGCCCTTACATGCCTTTTTTAAAGTTAAAATAGTTTTAAAAAATACCCTTTAGGCATATATTGCCATGTTATGTATTATTATTCCATGATAAAAGCTTATTAATAAACTTAATAGAATTGTTTCAATTAAATACTGTTTTGGAATTACTATGTCTAACTCTGTTATTTCTAGCTCTTATATAAAGTTTATATAAACCTGTGCAACATTCATTTAATTTTAAAATCTGATGGCAAGGGTTTGAAAAATATAGTAACTAAAAAGTATGTTTATTAGTTTTTTACTTCTGCCATCTACTTTGCTGATTAATTCTACAGTTAAGATATTAAGGAGATTACATTAAGGTGTAAAATGCAATCTAACTGTAACATGCAGTATTCTAGGCACAGCAATAAGTTTTCACTTAAAATAAGTTGTACTATGCCTTCCGTCTGTTACGGTCATAGAAAAGAAGAAATGAATGACACAAAACAAATGAAAAAGGTGAAGATAAATTTGCATAAAATATGTAAAAAACATTTCTTCTTTTAGTTTAAAAATGTAAGCAAACAAACTCAACAATGTTATTTATTCCTGTATGCCAAAACACAGTGAAGAAATGCTATTCAAATAAAGATGAATTTAAAGTAAACATCATGGTACTTGCATGGCCATTTTTCTAATGCAAGATTTTCTTCATCTACATTGGCTTCTATTGTAAACAACTCATTCCACAGAGCAATGCTGATGGAAAAGCTGGGTTTTTTGTCACACTGCTTGCCAAGTGTTTTGAACTGACACAAGCCTTGACTAATGACAGTGCTGGAATGTGCTGTTCTCGGTAGAATGGAGGCCCATACAGACCTAGGAGTGTCCTGGGGTCCAGCTTCTGTCCGTCCAGGGGGTTGGTGCCGTACAATAGTGAGTGATGTTCAGAATGAACAAGCTGTATTTCCTCCAGGCTGGCTTTTCGACCTTGAATCCGCTGAAAGAAAACAGCAGAAGCCTACAGTACTCCACTGACAACATTCAGAAGAAAATAAGGCCCCCAAGTCACATGTAAGAAGATTAATAATGGGCTGAGTTTCATCACGTAGGAATGTGATTTGCTTAGCAAAGTACCACAATAATATTTGAAAAATGAGAGTATGCAAGGTTCAGAACCAATGGATTGCTTATGCTTGAATAGGCAATTGACATAAAGCATATTCTTCTTCGGCATAAAAAATCTATAACAAAGAAATTAACAGTTAGCTCCTTTGTAAATGTACCAGCTTATAAACAAATAGGGCCTACTGTTTAGCTTAGAAGTATTTTCATCAACATGTTATTTTACACTCACTAATAAAAGTTGTTGGAACAAATTCCTTATTGTTTCTTAAAGGACTTAAGACAATACAATTGATGTATTTGATTGTAACAAATATGCTAATTACTCCATGTATGTGCACCTCATAGTAGTGTTAATGTAGATCAATGTTACTCAAAGTGTGTCCTATGGGATCAGCAACAGTTCAGAACTGTGTGAATGGTCTGTGATAAGATATGCACAGAACTCAAAGTGAATATTTAGAAACTTTTATAGTAACTTGACAGAATATTTTTATGTCTGTTGAGTTTGATATAATCTTATGTCTTTGATTATATTTTACTTTTGTAATATTTCTTTTTAAATGTATTTCATAAAAGCATTAGTTTGTGAGAGAATAGAAATTAAACAAAAATGATAACTGCTGCTTAACCAGAGATAGTCTGAGACATTCTGGACTCAGTCAAAATGTTTACACACATGCTAGGCAGAGAATTTCACTTCAATTAAGAAAGAATGGTCATTTAATATAGACAAATCCATACGTAAAGTTAAAGCTCAGTTAATTAATATGCAAAATGTTCTTCCTGGCCACATTTCTCAGCTGGCATAACTGCGAGAACAATAAACATCATGCTGGTGTATGAAGTGAATTAACCTAACTTTTGAAAATTGCTGTTCCCTAAAATTACCCAGACAGAATTAATATTTCACTTAAAATATGTATCATGATAAGGGACTTGTAAGGCAATTTATTAGAAAAGAACTATGTACAGTGAAATTCAAAGAGGAATGCTATCCTTTCATGTTCCTGACCATGGACTCAGCAGTTGACATAGAAACATCAGGTGACAACAATACCTCTCTTGGGATCAGGACAATTCCATATTCAATCCCCCTGATTTAAGGTGATGTGGCTGCTGCTGTGTGACTCTTAGGGAGCAGGACAGTAAACCTCAATTTACTGACACTTCATAGGGGCTTACTGGGTAGAGGGCAGAGCTGTGCTTGTCATTGAAAATAAGTCCTGCAGAAGACAGTGAAAGAGGAACGGTGGGAGACCCTGGGGTAACAGGAAGATAACACGAATGAGAGAAAACAGAAATTTCTTGACACTGTGCCTTTGTGAGCCAAAGAAACAAACAAATGCTTATGGAATTTTCTTTGTCATAGCACTGAAGTTCCTTCTTTCTGACACCCAATTTACATTTTTAGAAAAATAAAAATATGTGTCAGAGAAATTATTCCCAGGTAGGTGTTGAATATTGAAATTAAACTGGGTAACTAATGCAGAAGACCAAGGCAAATTTAATGATGGCCATTTGGTCAATCATTGCTCTGATAAATGACATGTTATTGATCTACATGGCTTGATGGTAAATATTAATTTTGGAAATGTTTATGGAAGACGAGAATAACCAAAGCAACAGAATGACAAGAAATGAGATGAAATTAGGAAGTGGAAGTTCAAAGTCAGTATTAAAAGAAAACATTTTAACTGTGAGATTCAGCTTGTAGAAAATCCAAGAAAAATAGTGGCAAATCTACGGTCTGAGTCATATAAAATTGGAACGAGCACAGCACTGGAAACCAGACTGTGGCAACCAGTCCTATCTGGCAGAATAATGAACACCATGAAATAATAGGTTCCCTGCTCTCATTTCTTTGATACTAAGAAATCCATAGCTACTAATATTTTATACACAGAGACAGTGAAACATCTGTGTCTTAAATAATGTCAGTTCTATAGCTAATAATCAGAACTCACAGTTTGACTGATATCATAAAGCTTCACCAACATTTTTTCCTTTTTCCTTTTCTATAAATATATTTTCAGCTCTAAATTGAAGTTCTGCCTCTGGTATGACATTAAATACCATTGGTAAGAAATATAGCTTTATTTTTCAATAACTACTCATATATGTTTGCAACAACACACTCCACATTCGCCCCAACTGCTTTGTCATTCTCTCAATCACATGTTTCAAAAATAATCTGCTCACAAGATTCAGTAACTGACAGTAGCTCAAGTGCTGATAAGTCCTCCCCTTATGTAATATCAGCTAACCAACAATAAAGAGAGAGCATCTGGCCCAGCCTATTTGACATTCACGTATTCCAAGAGGATGCTGTTCTAGTTTACACTCTTGTCCTCCTTGTTAAAACAGTTAATGTTCCTGCTTTGATATCACTTTTTCCCCCTTTACTTACTTGTGACTCCCAGAAAGTATTTTACTCTGGCTCTTTTTATTATTATAAAATATATTTCTTTAAAAAAATAATTTGACTAAATATAAGGAATACTTATTCTTAACAAACACCTTCTGCTTCTATGACTGCTGGAGATTAAAACCCCCACACAAAGCCATACATGTTTCTACAGGAAGAAAGTTGTGGCGGGGGGGGGGGAGGGGGGGGTTGTGGACAGTTGATGAACTTATTGATGGAAAATGTTTCTACCTAGAAAAAGGATCTGGAGAAAGCATGCTTTGAGAAGCTTCTCTCACAGGGACCCTGCTATGGGAAACTGAAGGATGACTAAGATGAAAATTCTGAAATGACCAGAGCTTTGCTTCCTCTCTTCACGGGCAGAGACCCCTGGAGGACTCCCACGGTGCTTCACTTTCATCGGATAGCTCAGATTTATCTATTTCACTTTGCCTCCCAACTTGAGGTCTCCAGCAGTTTTCGTTTTCTGGTATCATCATGAGTAATTTGTTATGTTATGTGTCTATGTTTAAAAACAGATATTTTCATTTAATCCCTTCCCATATTTCTATTTCCGGTACACCCTTTTTCCCTTCATTTCTCTCTCATGATGCTGTCTTAAGTCAAAGGTCAATAGCATAATGAGTCAGAAAATAGGATCAAGGGCTCTGATCATTGTAATTTAGGGAGATAGCGATTTCCATCCTCAGAGATATTTAGTCTGCAGGATGCCTGTCTACAGTCATCCACAATTCTGACCAAAAGGTTTTCTGAGAACCCTGAGAACATCTGGAAACACAACACACTTAAGCAATGGCACTCATTCGTGTATTTCTTGAAATCTAGCTTGATATCCAAATACAGGTCTTAACTACCTTGCTAACAAAAGCTCGTAGCTCTTCTTTCGTGGTCTTAAACAAAAAAGCTGACAATGCAGGATGTGCGCATCATTATATTTTCATTCTCTGTGACATGCATTCAGGCAGCTTCTTCCCTGACATTCGGAAAGGAACTCATCCGGACACAGTGCCTACTCTGTGCTCAGCACCCGGGGGAGCTTATTCAGTTCAGAACCTCAGACATTCTGGTTTGAAGTTTGACTCAAGTAGTTTAAAATGACCGTATCATTGAATCTCACAGCACACCATGGTTCTTTCCTAAAGAAGTAGTCTTTCTGAAATAAAGCCCATGAATGCAACCTGATTATAGGAAGAATTTTCTGAACATGGTCTACAAAGTCATATTGTAACAGGATAAAACGCAGCCTACCCATACCCACCCACACACAGAGCACACACACGGTATAGATTCATATTTTTTTTTCCTGCCAAGGAGCAGGGGAAAAAAGGAAACAGTTCTATTCCTTTCCCTCCTGTGTTCAAAGCCTGGATTAAGGCCAGTGTCCTAATCAGTTCTCATTGGCCCTGGAGGAATCAGAACCTTTTGTAAGTATAATAAAGGGCATAAAATCATGATAAAATGCATGAAAAAGCAGTGCCTTTGGTTAGGGAACTAGAAATAATTTAGCAGAACAGATGGGTTGCATTGGTTTGGTATTATTGAGGACATGAAAGGGCTCATTTTGTGGCAGTTCCAAACTAAGAGAAAATGTCCAACTTAAATTTGACAAGTCAAAGTACCTGCCTCTGCCGGGGGAGACCCAGTTTTCTTTAATCATTTTCAAAGTGGTGACATATTAGGCAAAAATTTCCACTGCAATATCTCATTTTTTAAAAATATTTCATCCAGTGTTCCTAAATAGAGAGATGTGCTTTTTCCTACAAAAATCCACAGGGCTGCAGACTTACAGAATGAAAGTATCATAAATGACTTATGAGTGTCAAAGTGATCCTTTGTTACAAATCCCGTACTTAACATTTCATGAATCAGTTCATGGCCTGTTTGTTAGTCTTGAAACGCTTTCTCTCTGAAACAAATAAAAAGGCTGGTCTCATGCATATGCCCAGGTGTAGCTCCTGGAGTTTTCAAATACTATAGCTAATTGCTTCTTTAAATATTACATAAAAGGTAGTTTTATCCTCAACCCCCAACTGCATCCTCTCCTTCCACATATCTTTCATTGTCTAATAACCTGTGTGCCTCAGAATTTTCTGATGACGAAAAGGTAGTGAAAACTGGAAGGAGGCAGGCAGCTCAGCAGGCTTTGGTCCTTTCTGTTTGTCACAGGGACAGAAAGTGAATTGTAAGTCAGGAGTCCTGAGTTCTGGGTTCTGACTCTCATGTGCCCTTACTGTGCCCATAGCCAACCATGAGCTACCTTTCTGGACCATTGTTCCCTCATACATAACTCTAAGGAGGTTTGACCATATTATTTCAAAGCCCCCTGTTAGCTCTAAAATAATAAGATGCTATGTGAAATGACCTTATACACAATAAAAATTCAATAAAATACCCCTTATTTTGATTTATAGGCTTGCCTTAGGCAAGCAAATATAATAGTAATTGAAATGGCACATTACTATGGTTGAGGCGAGAGAGGAGATCTGACTATTGGGTTTTCAAAAGGACTCTATTCTTTGAAGCCCATTTTTACATACTTAATTATAATTGAAAAATAAGAGTAATTTTTAAACTCATGTTCTTAGACTGTGACAACTAAAATAATGAACAATTTTCCCAGTTAAGAACAACTTTATATATGTAACTTTGGAGTTAGGACCACTGATGTTTCTCAGGTAAATGCTAACTTCAGGACATTTCACCTCCCAATATCTAACTCCACTCACCTGTCTGTCTCTACTTCACTTAGCTTATGATGTTGCAACTTCATAAACTTCAGTTGAGTTTCTGGGGCAGTGATTTTTAACACTGGCTGTAACTTGGAATCAGCGTCTGATTAACTTTGGCCACAGCATGGACATTCAGGTACCTAGAACCACCCTGTGGACTTTAACGGAACGCCTAGATAGAGACCCACCTATTTTCCCTGTCCATTTTTCCTGTTTATAAGTGAACTCAAGATACTAACACTGTACTCACCGACCAACATTTGGGACTAAAGAGTAGTTCATATAAACGCCTGGCAGAGAGAAGCTTGGGAGGTAAAAATGATCTAGCTGAACTTCAAAATGACAAGGGCCTTCTACTTGCCTGTAACACTGCTTGGTTCAGTCATTACAACTTAATTTTAAAATACTTCAGGGCATAGAGCAATTTCAAAAGCACTTCAGAAAAACAGCAAATCCTTTTCAGTGATAAAAGTCTGAGTGCTAAAAAGCATCTGAACTATATATTTTTTAAAATTTGCACCCATTTCAAATCATTATGCTCACCAGAAAGTTATTTTTTAAAGTTTTCCCTTAGTGTAACTGCTCAATTTTCACAATTTTTATGCAACTGAATCTCCTGCATTGTAACGATTTTTTAAACATCATTGTAAGCGAACACCTTAATGGTTTCAGCTAAAGCACTGCTCTTTAAATATAATAACCACATATAAAACAAATTGTCACCATAAATATTTTGTGTTACTTTCACACTACAATTTTCAGATAGTTGAAAAAGTAACTGTGTTTGTTAATAAGTATTTCATTAATAAGTTGCAGTTTTAAAAATACCTGTACCACGTTCCAAATGGACTCAGAAGGGTAGTGTGTTATTCCCTTTTATTGGTCTTTTTCCATATTAATTCTTCCTTTTTTGAAGAAATAAAAATCAAAACAAAAAATTCCATATCACTTAATTCTCATTATAGGCTGCACAAGCATTTTTAACATATTTATCTGTCTGGGTCAACTCTACTGTGATATACAAATAGCTCTCAGAATAACAGCAATGTACCTGGTTTACTCATCCCACCAAGATCATTTGTACTGTTTCCTAAGTCTGCCATATCTTTAGACACAATTCACAAGACTCCCTGTTTGAGGTTTTTTGTTTTTGTTTTTTTACTGCTTTGTGGTTAGATTCTAAAACACAAAGACACATTTCTTTTTTGCCAACTAAACAAAACAGTACGCTGTTATGTGCTGCCATCTAGTTAGATTACTCTATAAAACAAATGTTTAATTGAATTTCCATTAACCTGCTCTGTACCGTTGATGTCAGAAAACCAGCACATTCCAAAAAGTGTTTCTCCAAAGGGTGTTGTATTTCTTTATTTAGATTTGCAAAAGGTATTTTAAAATCACCTATGTGTTTGCAGGAAAGTGGGCTGGAGACTCCAGCCCAGAGCTCCTTGGCATCCTAAGACTTTACACTACACTGGCTCTCCGCTTCTCTCTTTGGAACTGTTGAGAAGTCCCAGAGGGGCAACAGTAGCCTGGTTTTGTGTCCCAGACTGTTTTGTAATGCCTTTGTGTTGGCACTCAGATACAAGAGTTAAACATTGCAGCATCGTATGTTGCTTATGCTTTTTACTTAGAAATTAAGCGAAACAAACTTACTCAATACTAGTCACAAAGAGGCAATGCAAATTCCACATAATGCGCAATCCAACAAAAGCATTATAAAATGTTATTATTCTCAGAACAAATGTGAGAGCAAGCGAATGTCTGTGGGTGGCTTGGTGGGGCTGAGAGTCATGAGCACTTCTGGGAAAACAACTGCAAGTGCATTTCTAACAGATGATGGCTCAGTCCGCGATGTGCTGCGCGTGGAAGAGGGCGTTCGTTTCTTCACGGGCACGCCCGCTTTAGAAACCTGGCTACCTGATCAAAGAGCTTGTTCTTGACGAGGGCAGCACAGGGCCCCTCCAGATCTATTTCTTACGGTGACAAGAAAGCTACTGGTTTTGTTTTTTTCTCCCAGCCAAATCACCAGACTAAGTATGGATGATTCAACAGGGGGATCATTAAGTGATCCCGGCATGAATGACTACTAAGCATCTCAAATTTTTTTTTAAAGACAATGCCATGTCGTGCTAAAGAAGTTAACCCCACAGCCACTGTAACCTAACATGATGAGGGCTAATGTTTTCTCCGGCTGCTAACCAGGACTAGTAAGCACAGCCAATGTACACTAGAGCTTACAAATGCAAAGCACTATGTTTACTAAAACAGCCTACAAAATGTTGTCTACTCTTAACCAAAGCAAGTGTTATATTCTAACTGAACTCCTCAGGCATCTATTTTTATACAACACTGAGCTGGAGGAGATCCTAGAATATATATTCTGTTTAACACCCTCATCTTACACATGGGAAAACCGAAGATCAGTAGGGTTAAATAATTTTTTTTTTTTTATCACTGTGTGGTTGCCTCTCACTCACGCCCCCAACTGGGGACCTGATGTGCAACCTAGCCATGTGCCCTGACTGGGAATCGAACCAGTGACACTTGGCTCGCAGGCCGACACTCAATCCACTGAGCCACAGCAGTCAGGGCCAGGTTAAATAATTTGACAAAAATTGCAGATAATTAATGGCAGGACTGAGATCAGCTCTAATGTGAAACAATAACCCCTGAAGAATCCAGTTTGGTTAATTTTCTTTTTTTTTTTGGTTAATTTTCTACACTGCTAAATGAAATGACACAATACAGATGTTTGATTTGTGGGTACGTCTATTGTTGTGAAACAATTGAGCCCTCTTAGTGTTTTCAAATTACCATCTTTTCCATCCAATCATTGTTTAATTGCAAAATTGACTACTCTTGTTGATTGAGGAAAGCTGACGCTTCTCTGTATACCAGCAGAATTGAATTCTTTACATGTTGTCCCAGTGAGACCGTAATCTGAACAGACAAAGGAATATGAATAAAGAGAGAAGGGTGAGGGCTTCACCATAAAGCCTGGGATGCTTCCTCCTTTGCGCTCTGATATATAATAGCTTTTCCTCTGTCTCTTGTTCAGAGGGTCTCTCTCATGCTGTTAAGACTATGGAGGCTGCTGACCACAGTCTTTCTCATTTTATTTATTCTTGCAGCTCAATCAATCAGTTAATAAAAATCCCTACAATATAAAACTAGTGACTCAAAACCCCTTGGGGGTTTGTAATTATATATTTAGTTATGTGATAATTTGATTGTCTGCTGATCCCGCTTGAAGGTAACCTCCTTGAAGGCTGCAGATGCCTCTTCTCAGTATTGTATCTATAGCTCCTAACACGGAAGCCTGAAAAACACAAATTCTTTATAAATACTGTTAAATGGATATGTCACTGTTCTCAAAGTGTGGTGCCCAGATTAGCAGTATTAGGATTACCCAGACACATGTTAGGAACAGAAATTCCAGAACCCCACTCCTATTGAATCTGAAACTGGAGTTGGAACCCAGCCATCTGTACTTCAACATCCTCCCTGGTGATTCTGACAAATACTAACATTTGAGGACCACTGTAATCAATGGATGAATGTGATGTACCTGGCCACAGCTTTCTGCTTGCTGGCCAGGTATGTTACTAGAGCTCTGTCGACTCTTTCTCTGAAAGCACAGTTTGATCCCTAATTATGAGTGGCTACTCAGACAGTGGCAGGAACATTGTGTTCAAAGATGGCAAATTGCTGTCCGCATATTGGGAAACAATACATTGCCCAACGTGTACGTATTACATCCTATTCAATCATACCCCTTTCTATAAAATCTAATAGAAATATTGAGTTGAGTTCTTATTTTCACAAGTGAGAGTAGGATTTGTCCATATCGCTCCACAGAGAGTGATAGCCTAGACACCAACGCTGGTGCTCAAATTGCTGGAGGCCCGAACACACAGATGTTTGCCTTCTCTGGAACGACTGCTAAAGACATAATCAAGGAGCAGAGTTGAACTTCAATTTCCTGGATGTCTTACCTAGACAATTTAGAAAGGCAGACCTGATTTGCCTTAAGACCTTGGGCCATCACGGTAAAGACTCATTCACATCCTAGCAGGAACCTAACTTCTTCTCTTGGACTATAAAAAGTCACGTTCATTTGGAAGATACTGTTATTTGGCTTTGATTACTCTAAAAGGCTCATACACACTAACCAGGAAGCTCATTAGAGTAAGAACCTTCTTTCCTTTTCAATCAGATAATGCACCCCCATGTGCCTCATCACTTGCCATTTATGGTGTACTTTCCTCCTGGCTGAAGCAACTGACTGAAATGAGTTTTGGTGAATTGCTGAAAAGCTTGTTCTATGTTTCTGGATTTCTTTGGTTTTATTTCCCCACAGCATTGATATTTTCAAAATAATTTGGCTTGAGATAGAAAGGTTAGCATCCTTGTAGCAGCGTTTAATAATATATTAATAAATGTGTATATTAGAATTGAGCCCTGGCTGGTTTGGCTCAGTGGATTGAGCGTCGGCCTGCGAGCTAAGTGTCGCTGGTTCGATCTTCCAGTCAGGGCACATCAGAGAAGGAAAACTCTGACTCCAAAAAACCTCCGCTGCCCTGCGGCATACCTCTTCAGGGGAAAGGCTAAGGGAGTAAACCCCGACAGAAAATCCGGAGCCGGAGTCCCTAAGGCGGTTTGACGTTGTAGTCAACACCGGCAACTCCTGCGGCGCACCTGAAGCCAAGCTGTATTGACTCCGTCTTTCCCTTGGACCCTTCAGCTGCGAAGAGAGGGGGGTCTGCTGCATGGGCAACAGCAGACCCTCCATATCACCCTGCCCAGGCTCTGTAGCTTCAGCTTCACTGGAGAGGACACTCCAGCGTCATCGCAAGATGTCGATTCAACACGGGAGGAGACAGATACCGTGTCACTCCCGAGTCGGACTGCACAACCATTCTCGGGGGTGCAGATAGACTCTTAAGAAGCTACACCATCGTCTCTCGAGACGGATGGCTGCCGACGACGATATTAGAATTAAGGTGTCAAAATAAAAAAACTTTACAAGAAAACCCACAATGAACATGTATCAGTTGTTTAAATTGTGTTTACTGGGGAGAGTACATGCTAAGGAATTAAGACTCACTGTTTGTGAATGGGCTGAACTGGTTTGCAACAATCTTCATATGTTCCCTTTTTATTATATTTTCTCCCCCACTCTTTGGTAGAAACAAACAGGAAAAGGAAATAAGTCATGTTTCTTTTGGTTCTGTTTTATACCTTTTAATATGATGTTTTGTCTTACATAGATCCTGAAAGTCTCTAGAGAAAGATAACATTTGTTTAGCTAATGATCATTTCCAAAAATTCCACTTGATGTGTCTAAAATCATTCACACAGAGGCAAAGTGACATTACATTCTTAGATGTCTTAAAGTTAACTGTTTTATAATGGTTTTAGAAATTCCATTTTATGTTTTGGATTAGGTCAGCATAAAGTCACAGATATTTTATAATATAGGAGCAAGTAAATACATATGGGCAACAATTTCATCACTTAAGAAAGCAAACACATAGCAAACTATGTTAAGAAAGAGCATGTTCTGTTTGCATTATTGAGAAGTTTGGGATCAGACTTTTGTGCTTGGTTTTCATTAAGGTCTGACCATGGACATGGACAACGGTATGGGGATGGAGGAGGGCAAAGGGGGGAAATTGGGACAACTGTAATAGAATAAAAAAGAATAAAAATGAATAAATCAGCTATCCGGGCTTTCAAGTGCATTATTTGTTAACTGCAATTGTTTGCCAGATACTGACTTAGCTGACTGGTCTGGGGCTAGACTCACTTGTCGTCAACCTCACAATGCTTCTGACGTTTCACCCTGGCTGTGCTATCACTTCAGTCAGTGTGATGTATCAATTAACCTCTGTGGTTTCCAATAATACATGAGTAAAATAATGTGATGCAGAAGGAACTGGAAAGGAAGATGGTCTGAAAGGGCTGGTAATCGACTTTTTTTTTTTTTTTTTTAGTAAATCCTGACCCTCTTTACTCTGCCCACTGCCCACAACAAATATTAATGTCTTCTGTTACTATATATAGTTTTGAGTATTATATAACCATGTTTTTATTTTTATTTTATTTTTTTGTTTTTCAATTACAGTTGTTCCATTTTTCTCCCATTGCTCCGCCCACCCAGCCCATCCCTTCTCCCAGAATCATATCCCTCCCCGTTGTCCATGTCCATGAGTCATTTATACATGTTCCTTGACTAGACCCTTCCCTTACTTATCCCCCTTCTCTCCCTCCCCCCTACCTTCTACTGACTACTATTCTAGTCTTTGGGTATTTAGTTCGTTTGTTTGTGTTGCTCTTTAGTTTCCTGTATTAGGTGATATCATATGGTATTTTTCTTTCTTTGCCTGGCTTATTTCACTAAGCATAATTCTCTCTAGTTCCATCCATGTTGTTGCAAATGGCAGGAGTTCCTTCTTTCTTTCTGCTACATAGTATTTCATTGTGTAAATGTACCACAGTTTTTGTAAACAGGGCTGCTATGAACATAGGGGTGCATAGGTTTTTTTTTGAATTAGGGTTTTAGGATTTTTCGGGTATAATCCTAGCAGTGGAATCGCTGGTTCAAAAGGCAGTTCCATTTTTAGTTTTTTGAGGTAATTCCATACTGTTTTCCATAGAGGCTCCACCAGTCTGCATTCCCACCAACAGTGCAGTAGGGTTCCCGTTTCTCCACATCCTCGCCAGCACTTGTTGTTTGTTGATTTGTTGATGATGGCCATTCTGACAGGTGTAAAGTGGTATCTCATTGTGGTTTTAATTTGCATCTCTCTGATGGCCAATGATGTTGAGCATTTTTTCATGTGCCTATGGACCTTCTGTATGTCCTCTTCGGAGAAGTGTTTGTTCAGGTCCTTTGCCCATTTTTTAATTGGGTTGTTTGTTTTCTTGATGTTGAGTCATATAAGCTCTTTATATATTTTGGAGATCAGTCCCCTGTCTGTGATATCATTGGCAAAAATGTTTTTTTCATATGGTTGTTTTCCTTTTCATCTTGCTGATGTTTTCTTTTGCTGAGCAGAAACTTTTTAGTTTGATGTAGTCCCATTTGTTTATTTTTTCTTTTATTTCTCTTGCCTTAGGAGATGTATCCATGAAGATATTGTTACATGGGATATCTGAAATTTTCTTGCCTATGTTTTCCTCTAGGACTTTTATGGTGTCACGGCTTACATTTAAGTCTTTAATCTATCTTGAGTTTATTCTCGTGTGTGGTGTAAGTTGGTGGTCTAGTTTCATTTTTTTGCACGTCCCTGTCCAGTTCTCCCAGCACCATTTGTTAAAGAGGCTCTTCTCACTCCATTTTATGTTCCTTCCACCTTTATTAAAGATTAGTTGACCATAGAGGCCTGGGTTTATTTCTGAGCTCTCTATTCTGTTCCACTGATCTATATGTCTGTTCTTATGCCAGTACCAGACTGTTTTGATTACAGTGGCTTTGTAGTATTGTTTGATATCTGGTGTTGTGATTCCTCCTGCTGTGTTCTTCCATCTCAAGATTGCTTTTGCTATTCGGGGTCTTTTTTGGTTCCATATGAATTTATGGAGTATTTGTTCTAGGTCTGTGAAATATGTCATTGGTATTTTAATAGGGATTGCATTGAATCTGTAAATTGCTTTGGGTAGTATGGCCATTTTGATGATGTTGATTCTTCCCATCCAAGAACATGGTATCTGCTTCCATTTATTTGTATCTTCCTTAATTTCTTTCTTCAATGTTGCATAATTTTTAGTGTACAGGTCTTTTATCTCTTTGGTTAAGTTTATTCCTAGGTACTTCATTTTTCTTTTTGCTATAGTAAATGGTATTTTCTTTTTTTGCCTCTGTCTCTGATATTTTATTGTTGGTGTACAGAAATGCCTTAGATTTCTGTATATTTATTTTGTACCCTGTGATTTTGCCAAATTCACTTATTATATCGAGTAGTCTTTTAGTGGAGTTTATAGGGTTTTCTGGGTATACTATCATGTCGTCTGCAAATAGTTATAGTTTTACTTCTTCTTTCCCAATTTGGATGCCTTTTATTTCTTTGTCTTGTCTGATTGCTGTGGCTATGACTTCCAACACTATGTTGAATAGAAGTGGGGAGAGTGGACAGCCTTGTCTAATTCCTGATTTCAGGGGGACAACACACTCATAGTAGGAGACTTCAACACTCCATTATCAACAATAGACAGATCATCCAAGCAAAGGAACACCAAAGATATACAGGCATTGAACAACACACTAAACCACATGGACTTAACTGATATATATAGAACTTTTCACCCCAAAGAAGCAAAATATACATTCTTTTCAAAGGCACATGGGATATTTTCAAAGATAGACCACATAATAGGACACAAAACAAGCCTCAACAAATTCAAGAAAATTGAAATCATATCAAGCATCTTTTCAGACCACAATGCCTTGAAACTAAAAATCAACCTCAGGGGAAAAACATCAAAGACACCCAAACTCATGGAAAATGAATAACACGCTATTAAATAATGAATGGGTTACCAATGACATCAAAGAGGAAATCAAGAAATTTCTAGAAACTAATGACAATGAACACACAACAGCCCAAAACCTATGGGACACAGCAAAAGCAGTCCTAAGAGGGAAGTTCATAGCAATACAGGCATATCTGAAAAGACTAGGAGAATCTCAAATAAAAAATCTAATCCTAAAGTTACAAGAACTAGAACAACAACAACAAACAAAGCCTAGGGCAAAAAGAAGGAAGGAAATCATCAAGATCAAAGCAGAATTAAATGACATAGAAACTTAACAAACAATCCAAAAAATCAACAAAACTAGGAGCTGGTTCTTTGAAAAAATAAACAAAGTTGACAAGCCTCTAGCCAGGATCATCAAGAAAAAAAGAAAGAAGACCCAAATAAACAAAATCAGAAATGAAAGAGGAGAAATCATGACTGATACCTCAGAAATACAAACAATTATAAGAAATTACTACAAACAACTATATGGCAAGAAATTTGACAACCTAGTAGAAATGGACAAATTTCTAGAAACATATAACCTTCCAAAACTGAATCAAGAAGAAGTAGAAAGTCTCAACAGACCAATAACAAAGAAGGAAATTGAAACAGTAATCAAAAATCTCCCTGCACACAAAAGCCCTGGACCGGATGGCTTCACAGGCGAATTTTACAAAACATTTAGGGAAGAACTAACTCCTACCCTCCTCAAACTATTCCAAAAAACACAAAAAGAGTGAAAAATCCCAAACTCTTTCTATGAAGCCAGTATTATCCTAATCCCAAAACCAGGTCAAGACACAGCAAAGAAAGAAAACTACAGGCCAATATCACTGATGAACATAGATGCTAAAATCCTCAATAAAATTTTGGCAAACAGGATCCAGCAATACATCAAAAAGATCATACACCATGATCAAGTGGGATTCATCCCAGGGATGCAAGGATGGTTTAATATTCGCAAATCAATAAATATAATACATCACCTAAACAAAATGAAAGACAAAAGTCACATGATCATATCTATAGATGCAGAAAAAGCATTTGATAAAGTACAACACCCATTTATAATGAAAACACTCAGAAAAATGGGAATACAGGGAGCATACCTTAACATAATTTCCTGGCTGGTTTGGCTCAGTGGATTGGGCGTCGGCCTGCGAGCTAAGTGTCGCTGGTTCGATCTTCCAGTCAGGGCACATCAGAGAAGGAAAACTCTGACTCCAAAAAACCTCCGCTGCCTTGCGGCATACCTCTTCAGGGGAAAGGCTAAGGGAGTAAACCCCGACAGAAAATCGGAGCCGGAGTCCCTAAGGCGGTTTGATGTTGTGGTCAACACCGGCAACTCCTGCGGCGCACCTGAACCCAAGCTGTATCGACTCCGTCTTTCCCTTGGACCCTTCAGCTGCGAAGAGAGGGGGGTCTGCTGCATGGGCAACAGCAGACCCTCCATATCACCCTGCCCAGGCTCTGTAGCTTCAGATCACTGGAGAGGACACTCCAGCGTCATCGTAAGATGTCGATTCAACACGGGAGGAGACAGATACCGTGTCACTCCCGAGTCGGACTGCACAGCCATTCTCGGCGGTGCAGATAGACTCTTAAGAAGCTACACCATCGTCTCTTGAGACGGACGGCTGCCGACGACCCTCCAAAAGTCCCCTTGCTGGTTTATGTACTCTAAATGAGATTGTATGGACAGGAGAGTGGTCTGGCCTCCAAACTGCATTATCAAAACCATGAAAACTTTAACAATAACTCTAAAATTTACCAAAGAGTGTGAAAATCTTCTACCATATAATATGGATGCTAACAGCAAAAGGTGAATAATATATTTTTGCTCAGGAAAGAATCAGAGAAATAAATCTAGCTCAAATTCCTTCACCTTGGGGTTTTGAGGCAAATCATACATTTAGTCAAAAGAAGAACTTTAAATATGAAAATCATTTACTAATTGTATTATAAATATATAATAAAACTTGCAAAACTTAATCTGTACACACTGCTCTGGTGTATTCATTCACAATCCCAATTGTTGAAAGACCTATTGACTTTATCTATGAGTTAATGTAAAGAAAATAACCGTTTACTTCCCCTGTAAGGTATTATTCACCTTCAAAAGAGAAAATCAATTAAAAAATGTATCATTAGACATGTAGGCACCGAATGAATGACTGCATCTTCAAAAGTCAGTTATTTTTACTATTTGGCAGAGAAGAAGGATCAGATTGCTATAATTCACATGATCAAATATAGACAAGTGCACCTAACTCTGAAAAACATTCTGTCCGCTTTGGCATTTCTGTTTCAACTGAAATATTTTCCAGTTTTATGTTAAATTAAATTGGCTTTGATCTAAAATGTTCATGACTTCATTTTGGGTTGCCAAAAATTAATTAACTCAAAAACAGTCAAGAAGATTGTATCTTTATTGCAGTATAGTGAACTTAATATGGTCTCAATGTATCAGTTTCCTCATGACATAACCATAATCAAAATATTACCCACTTAATTTCTTCCCAAACTTGAAAATGGTAGCTTTTCTGAACTGTAATCATTTTTACTTTTAAACTTCAAAAACCTAAATAAGCATATTTTTCTAAATAACAAATGGAACTCATCAGGAATCTACAGATATGAGTCTAAATAAATACTGATGAAAGTATTCACACATCTACTATAAAAATATAAAAAATCAGAAACTTCAGTAAAAAGAAGTGAGTTTTCTTGGTAAGTGAACAGTTAATCTTTTAAATACATTCATTTTCATGAGACAAAACCTGGCATATATCTGAGTTCCGTATAACTTATAACAAGAAATAACAACTACTTAGCACTGCACAGTTTGTGAAGAGTTTCTCAGACAATTAATTCAATAAATGATACCTATTTGGAAATAAGAATGCTAGTGCACACAAAAAAATGCTGCAATAACAGCATATACACCTATCAGGAAGCAGCTGGTCAGTCTGTCAACACTGACTGAGAACCTACTATGTGCCCAATCCAGTCAGGTCATGAGTTCTGTGCGACTAGTGCCATCAATCATGGTGTTAGGGCTACAGAGTTAATATTTTTCTGCTACTACCCAAATGAATCCTGGCCTCTTTACATGATTTATTTAAGTAAGTAAAAGAGTGTGGCCAATTCAGGATTACCTCACATTTATTTAGCAGCCCTGTTTCTTGCAACCGCGACCAGATGCTCTGTATCCGTCCAGCGTGCTCAGGGTGGGTGGTGGAATTGCCACAAATGCACTGGTGTTTCAGCATCAGAGGATCATAGGCGATTCCTTTAGGGCAAAGAAAACACAGCACAAGGTTGAATAATGACACAAGTTAGATAATAAGATGAGTACCCAAAAAAGGCATTCTTTTAAAAATAAGTTTGCAAATAGAGAAATAATACATATCCACAAACTCCTAGGAGCACAGAGGAGCTATTTCATCCTGTGTATCTGGATATATTGGCAAAAAAAGTCAAGCTCTGGATTAATCAGTACTCAGACCCTAGCTTAATAAATCTATAATGTGCACAAAGATGGTCATGTTTTATAAAAATATTTTAAAACTTTAGATTAAAAAGAAAACTAATTTTACCAGTATCTTAAATCCTTATGAAGTATTTTTAGACAGATAATTCAATTCAGTAGAGGTTTAAATTTTATCATTGCAGCCACAAAATGAGCTGACTCTTTAAATTGTGTATTTATTTCATGACTAATTCTAGCCTCACTTTAGATCTGGTTACAAGTTTGTAATAAATTGGAAGGTTTTCCAACTGCTTGCTTGTTCTGCTTAGCAAGTCCTTCAACACTGGGCAGAAAGAGTTTCTCTTTTGCTTTTCTCATAATGTCTGCCAATCTGTAAGCAATATGGATATTGTAAGTCTTATAATGTCATGGGACAATTGAAATGTGTCTTTGAAAAAATGAGTAAGTCAATTGCAATCCCTTTAGTAGAAATTAGTTACTGAATAAAACCTGCTTTTAAATGATCACAAATTAACTTATTTCATATTTTAGTTAGACTATATGATAGGAAAGATATAAAAACTTGATGAAATAAGCTACTAGAGATACATAAAATAGGACTTATTAAAGCTACAAACTACATGATAATTAAAACTGGTTAATTTTGAAAAGATTTCTACCCTTAAAACCAATTTCTTGGGGGAAACACATGTTACTTACAAAATTGCCTAACATAAGAAATTATTTAATCAATATTCCAATAAACTACCATCAAAATACTTTTTATGGGGATATGAAGTGAGGGCAGAAGAATCCATATTAAGATATTAAAAAGCACTGTGGGAGAGGGGGTTGTGGGAGCAAGGGAGAGCAAGGGGGGGAGGAATTGGGACAACTGTAATAGAACAACAACAACAAAAATAATAAAAAATAAAAGATATAAAAAAGCAAAAATAAGAATCTATTCAAGAACAGAGAAGTACCAACTACTTGTGTCATAAAGTAAGTTTAATTAATACATTTTATTCTCCCTTTGACTTAAGAGTATCATATTAGAATAATGTTACTCGAAAAGAGAAAATATTTGTCCCTGGGTATTCTAATATCATGCAGATTGACATATATGTCTTGAAACCATGTGGTAAAATTTATATATAAAGAATATATTGGTTGGCCAAAAAGTCCATTACATTTTTTCTGTACGATAGCTGTAGTACTGCTTAGTTGTCTTGAACTTCATTCGAATCAACTTAGTTAGATTTATTGTGAGAGCTGTTGTACCAGTGTGTATTTAAACAAATTATCAAAACTGGTGAATTTTTGTGCAGTTTATTATACTTTATTATTTCAAGAAAGGTAAAAAATGCAACTGAAACACACATAAACACACAAAAAATGATTTGTGCAGTATATGGAGAAGGTGCTGTGGATGTCAAAAATTGTTTGCAAACTTTCCTGATACTATTGATATTTTGGCCAAATATAATAATTCTTTGCTGTGGGGCTGTCTTGTGCATTGGAAGATGTTTAGCAGCACCCCTGGCCTCTACCACTAGAAGCCAATAGCGGGAGATGGCCGACACACTCAAAATATCCAAATCAATAGTTATTGGTGAAAATGAAAAAATGCATCTTTTGTTTTATGGAAAAGATGTAATGGACTTTTTGGACAATCCAATATATCATTTTGCTGGTCCAAATAATTCCCCTTCTTTAGACTTAAATGGCTTCAAAAACTATTCCTAGACCCCTGACTGTCAAATTTTCATCCTCAATGCTGATCTCTCTCTTCTGAGCACTACACTTGCACAGTTGTCTATTCAATTGCCAGTTCAAAATCTCCACTTGGATCTCTTAGACTTGAGTTCATGATCTTAAACCTCACACAGTGTTCCTCATTTCAGGAAAGAACATCATGATCCACCACTGCCTGTGTGAGAAATCCCAATGTCCTTGTGACTAACACTCCCTCTTCAGGGACACAGCAAGTAGTGTCTATTTTCCCTGCAAAACACATCTTGAATTACTTCTTATCTCCAATGCCAAAACCATACACAACCCATGGTACTATTATCTCTAATCTGAGCTCCTGAAATAGCCCTGTAATTAGCTATCTGATTTTCACTCTGTTCCACTGGCCACTTAAACAGTAGCTACTTTTGCTGAAATCCTTTCATGATTTCACTGATGGGATTACGTTTTCTCAAGGTCAGCATTACATATAGGCCCCTTCCCTTCTCTCCAACTTCATCTCACTTACACTTGCCTCCCTTGATCTCTGTTTCTCCCATAAAAGGATCAAAATCATACCAGCTGTGCAATCTTCATACCTGCCGTATGACCAATGCCAAAATTCTCCCTTCTGGCCCACATTTGGCTTATTCCTATTCATTTTCAAGGCTGTTTTAATGTCACTTCCCCCACAAAGCATTCCCTGAGATCTCTAAATTAGGTCTTCACTACAAGCACTCATAGAATCTTCAAAGTCTTCAGAGCATTGATTACAATTATTTCATTGTTATATAATCTTGTTAGTTGTACATTTCTTCATCTGGTGAGATCTATGAAAACACAGACGAGAGCTGTATTGTTTACCTCTGCCTCAGTATCTGTAAATATGCTAGGAATAGAGTATTTTTAATGAATAAGTGAAAAACATAAAAACAGGGTGGGCAAAAAGTAAGTTTACAGTTTTGTGTATGCAAAACACAGGGTTTATTCCCATATTATTATTTATTAACTATTGTATTATTTTCCATTAAAACAACTATAAATCTACTTTTACCCACCCTGTAAATGAATCAATGCAAGAACTAGGTCCTATGTCTTCCTTATAAAGCCTCCCCTGATGAGCCCAACTAGTAGGTCTCCTTGGACTCCCAGAGGTCTTGTAGCCTTTCTTCTTCAGTTTACCACCTTTCACTTTATGTCTTATCTTTCTATTGGCAAGTATTTATAATATGGGCACTTATTTTATTCAGCTTTATATTTCTACATGTAATTTTGCACAAAGAGGAACTGAATAAATATTTTAAAATAAAGTCCAAATGAAGACATGAAGGAAGTCACAAAGGAAAGCAGGCGGTCATAAAAAGTAATATTCCAAAATGTAAAGATTTATAGGACATGTCTTCGCAATTCAGATATATCAAGTATTTATGAGTTGCTATTACATAACAGAAATGGTTTAATATATTATCAACCACAATTTTATAATACACAAAGTAAAAAAAAAAATTAATATATGGAAATGAAAAATACAGTATCTCCCTCATTTTGAAAACATATTCTTCAAGAGTAAAGATTCTAATCATTAAGTTGCTTAATTTTTTTCAATATTTCATCTTTTGACATATTTAACTTCACCTTCATAGTAATTGTTCCTCTTTTAACATTGTCTCTATAAACCATTGCCAAAAAATATTATGGAACAGGTTATGGTAGCTGGAAGTTATTGCCAAGTATCTGGAGATTATAACACAAAGTCCAGGAGCTCTTGGAAAGACATTTGAATTTAAGGGGAAATAAATAAAGTCTGGAACCCTAAACCTCTACTTCATCATCTTAATGATGTACCAATGAGCTGTTAACTGGTAGACTGCAAGGTGAGACTTGAACCTCATCCTTCATCTCCATTCTTTTCCTTTCTTTTTTTCTTTCTTCTCATTTCTTTCTTTTCAGAAACAAAGACATATAGGGTGAAAAATAATCCTGCTCTTCTCTTTAGGGTTCATATGGAATTCTACTTTTCTTTGACCCTTTCTGCCCCACTGGTTACCTCTTGCAACATAAACCTGTGGATCCATCTCTCTCTTGATCAATGGGAAGAGTTAAAATTAGGATTTGGGGCAATATACAGGGGTCTTTACCTACATTTTAGACCCTAGTAGTTTATTTTCTACAGCCATCCCCCACCCCCTGCAAAAAAAAAAAAAAAAAAATCTCCAAAAATGTTTGATACATATTTTAGACTTTTGCTTTTTTCTGGCTTTTAGTTTCATTAAATGAGTTAAGTATTTGAAGTACCTAAATTGTTTTTATGGCTTCCACAAAAGTTGGTTTAGTTGAGCACCATCATTCAATTTTGCATTAGACTCTGCCTAAAGAGATAATATTACAAAAAAAGAATTGACTCAGATTATGTAAAGTAACCTAGTGTTGGGGTAAAAGAAGGCTTTAAGTTGTACTGAGAGATAGGGACGATAAAGTCAATCAAGTTTATTGCCATTAAATTCTTGTTTTAATAAATCCCATTTGGTATAAACAAGTACAATGACATCATCTACTGTCAATGTCCTATTAAGAAGTTCTGGCCACGTCTCATTTCCATCAGAAAGAGCTGAATAGAAGAGATGGCTAAGACAGAATACGTTGCACTTCCCTTAGTTAGCACAACACATCAAAATACCGTACCTTGGCTTCAAAAAAGATGAAAAAAGCACCTCCTAAACTGAATATTACTACTCAAATTCCAACACAACATAAAATCCATTTGAAAATGTGGCAACACAGTGTTCATTGTCACTACAGCAGCTGCACGATCATGTGCTCTTTTTGTCCCCCCTGGAAATACCTTCACCCAGCACCACCGCGGGGCCGCCATGCGGTGGCTACATCGCAGTCTCCGTTTCCTGGTCCGTTCAAGACCTCCCAGGAAATGAACTAAAAATTTCATCTTCCGACAGGTGGCTGAACTCAGATATTTTCCCCTTGGAACACTGCTTTGTTCTTCACAAGGAGAGGCTGGTGTGGCTACTAGTGTGGGCTGCTGAGATCCACGTGGAGGATGAAGGTTTGGATGGTGTGCCGTGAAAATTAGGTGAGTTTAGTATTAAATAACTTTTTAGTTGTATCAAGAAGTATAGCTCTTATAGTACGTAGTTAAGCAAATACCTTTACGACATTTTGTTTTCTCTTCCTTACTTTTTAGTGTAACACCTATTGAGTGCGTGAGATTGTACCACCTTCTCTTAATAAAAAAACCTAAATATTCCCAATGGACGTAATAGAATGTCATTTTTGATTTTTTAACAACAAATAGATATTAAAGAGTCCAAAGAAATCAACTTAATGCTGAAAAACATTTGTTTTCAAACATACTACAAATGAAAGCCTTGAGTTCATCTCTAAAATCAAGATCATTAGAAACACTGAAATGAATTTTGAGATCATGTGGATTATAAGAGTATGCAAGCTACAGGGGAAATTTTAAGTTTGGATTAAAGCCAGAGTAATATGTGGGGGACTAGAGTGAAAACTGGATTCCTTTGGATCTTAACAAGTATTAAATAATACACACACACACACACACACACACACACACACATAATCTGACTGGAAAATGTCCAGCCATTGTTAATATAATAGGAATGGTTTGTGTGACACAGATGTAACCTGGCAGCCAAGGAGAGTGACCTGGAATGCACATGTGTGAATACTGATGACTTTATTATACTAGGCAGTGAGTGGGGAAGGTAGATTTCATTGAGTGAGCGTGTGTACTGTGTGGCCATCGCATTCAAAATGACTGAGAAAGTGGAGCAACAAATATGCATCCAATTTTGTGCTAAGCTTGAACATTCCTCCACAGATTGGCAGCTTCATCACAACAATCTCCCTGTTCGTACATCAAGTCTTATGCAGAGTTTATTGGTGAAACATCAAATCACCCAGGTGACTCAGCCCCCATGCAGCCCAGATTTGGTGCCCTGTGACTTCTGGCTTCTCCCAAAACTAAACTCACCTTTGAAAGGGAAGAGATTTTGGACTGTCGATGCGATTCAGGAAAATACTACGAGGCAGCTGATGGAGACTGGAAGAACTCTGTGAGGTTCCAAGGTGCCTACTTTGACAGGGACTGAGGTGTCGTTGTCCTGTGTCCAATGTTTCTTGTATCTTCTTCAATAAATGTCTCTATTTTTCATATTACATGGCTGAATGCCTTCTTGGCAAACCATATATATTTTTTAATCCCAGTGACAATAGAGGGTCTATTAGTGGATATATAGATTATATACTTTGCATGATTGATCGATTATTTATTTGCTTATTTATTTCATCACCTGAGGACATTTTAATTTGCTATTTTAGTGAGAGAGAGAGGGAAAGACAGAAACATTGATGTGAGAGACACATCAATTGGTTGCCTGCGTATGGACCCAGACCAGGTCTCTCCTCAGGGACTGGGGATAACATGAATCTGGACCAGGAGCTGCATGTGCCCAAGCCCAGATCAGGGATGAACCAGCAACCTAGGAATGTTCCCTGACTGGGAATTGAACCCACAATCCTTCAGTTATGGGACAATATTCCAACCACTGGGCCACACCAACCAGGGCCGCATGATTTTTTTTAAATTACTGAGCCTTTTTATTTTTAAATTCAAGTGTTACTATTCAACATTTTTAAGGTCAAGTAAGACAATGAGCAGAGTTTTCTCTACTATTATTATATAATTTTGACATCAGTCATTCTCTAACCAGAATAGTTAAAAAGTTTTTACTCTCAGAGTTTTTAGATTTGAATTAGTAAATTCATAGCTGTTTGTGACTATATATATATATATATATATATATTAAACAAATTATTTGTTGATTCAACAAAATCCTGTGTTTTTAAATATAAATTTATAAAATTTCTTATTAAGCAACAAATATGTCTCATCAAGTTATTTCCCTGCTTGTGTTTGGAGTATAAATCCTGATAAATACTAGGATGCTGACATTAAGGAAAAGAAACTAATCGTCTGAAGTGAGCAGTCATTACACCGAATGATTAGGTTATACTTATGTCATTATTGTTTTATTAGTACACTCTTTTACCTGGATTCCTATAAGGCCTACAAAGCCTATCCATTTGGCAACATTGTTTTCTCAAGTTTCTAACATCTAATATTCAGAGATCTTGCTTCATTCACGTTGAAGAAACATACAAAAGTAAAGGAAACAAAAGCATGTTGGAAAAGGGCCGCTACTCTTAGCCAAGAAAAGAATCAGCAGAATTGTAATAGTAGACAGCAGCATATGATGAGTACTTGAGAATAGCACTGCGAACATTTAGTTAAGTTCACTTTTAAAATCAGGAAATGATTTTGAGTGAATGGAACTGGCATTATGATAGGATGGTTGTGACCCTGTTCTCTGCAAACTTATGGCTAAATTAAAACCACTTTCAGGAAAAAACATGAGAAGTACGTAATTCGTATAGGCTACGCTGAAAAGTATTTGAACAAAAACTCTCTGACGACGAAGGATAGAACCAGGCAAGCTGCTCCAAGTCGCTTCCGCTGACACTGCACCGCAATCCTGGGTCATCTGGGACGCCGGAGCAGGTCTGCTCTGCTCCAAGAAATAAAGGGATCAGAGGCAGTGGCTAATGTGGTAAAAGAAATATATCCAAATATACCCAGCCTGTGCTCCTACTATGGAATGTCGGCTTGTGGTATAACACATTATAAAGAGTAGCTCCTATACATACTTTTTAAGGATGTCTGTCAAAATTAAACAACTCACCCATTTCATTCATTGATTTTTAAATAAAAGATACTATCAAGACTTGGGAATGTACTTCCAGAAAAAAATATTTTAACTTTTCCAAGCACAAAGGGTTGCATGAGGTCACAGAAGCCATAAAAAGCAACTTTGAATCCTGAAAAAGCATTCACAAATAAATCAGATAACCTTTGAGGGCCTTTGGGTGGAGGCACATATGAATTCTCCTCTTGCTACACCCAGATTACGAGTCCCTTAGGGCTGCAATATCTTTCATTTGATCAGCCACACTTTGAGAGCCTGGAACAAGAACGGAGTCCAACAAATAGAAAGGAATACAGCACAGTTCCTTGGTAGGAGGGACAGCACTCCTCTTTTGTGTGTGTTCCAGACTTGATCTTCCTCTGATATTGGAATTATCTGGTTTGTTTCCCTCTGTAGCTAGATTCTGAAATATCAAATGTAGCTGTAGGCCAAGGAATAGGTTGCTTAAATAGCCTACCCAGACGTGTGATAATAAATAGAAATAGAACTAACAATATAGAATTAAGTTTGGTTTGTTTGGCACCATTTTCTGTCATAAGTCATTTGTATGGATAGTCAAAAAAAAACAATTCAAAAAACCCAAGAAAAACAAACTGGGAGAGGGGCACTATTTAGATTCAAATGTAGCTGAGCACCATAAATTTCCTAGTGGCCATGACTACTAGCAGGAAGAGACTGAGGAACACTTCTAAAAATATGTTGTAGGGATTTTTGTTTCCAAAAGGGACCCATGCACCTGTTGATGTGTTTTCCAGGCCCTTGAATGATAACAATTTATGAGGCTATTAATACTAAGCCCAAGATTTATCAGATGTGCTATTTGTCTTGCAGCCAATATAACCTCATAAAATTTAGGTTGCGTTGGGTTAAAATAGAGCATTCTCCTATTGGAGTTATTCAGAGCATTTAAATCGGTTAATCCTACAAGAACGCTACATTTAGCGTGCCTATTAGGGAGAGTCCTTTGGGATTCCTACCAGTTGCAGAGGCAGGCTGCTGGAGGGGGCGGTCCATTGCTGGGTGAGGTAAAATGGAGGCAGCCGGGGACGAATGAGTCCTGGAGACAAGGTGAGGTTTCTCTAATCCATCCACGCCAACCACAGCCAGCTGAGCGTGGCGCCCCGGGAGCGCAAGTGTGTGCTGGGGTTCCAGGAAGGGCTGTTGCCAAGAAAAAAGCACAGTAGAAAGAAATGTGAGGGAGACACTGAGAGCGACATGTCAACAAATTAAGTTCATCTGGTCAGCGACATAATAAACGGTGTGAAGGAAGAGGAAAAGGAAAAAAAAAAAAATAGAGAAAGGGAGAGAGAAAAACAAGATCTAGTCAATAAATCCATTCAACAGATGTTTTCACACTGACAGCCAGGGCCTGTGTGCCTGGCTAGAGAGCAGTGATGGCAGGGAGGCTTGTCAGTTGCAACTGATTGAAAGAAACAGACCTTTAACCCCAAGAGGGACATTTCCTATCTTGATACCAAGGCTTTAAATACAGCCCCAGAGTTGTGCCAACACAAAGTGGGGCAGCAATTCAACCCCTTTCAAACTGCAATGAGCTGGATTCTGAAAATTCTGTCTTTAGTTAATGTCAGTAATACTGTTAATGAAATCGATGAGATCCTAAAAATGACCAGATAAAGGGCTCTATTTTGAAACATTTCAATCTTCTCATAATAATATAGAGCAATGAATTTTTTGTAGGTTGTATGGTATAATCTCAATACTACAAAAATTATTAGTTTCTTTTATAGAGTATTAAGGATAATCTTAGGGATTTAGTAATGTTATCATTTTTCATACTTCTCAAGTTATCAAATCAAAGAACCAGAGTTTGCAAGCTTCTGGAAGATTAATTTAATCTATTCCTCTGTCTCCAAAAAAAAGACAATTGCTAAAACACAGATAAACAACTAATTTAACTATAAATACTATACAGTGAATATATCCTTTCTTTTCAACATCAGGGAATTCATAACCTTTGAGCTGCTTTTTATGTATCTTTCATTTTTAACATGGAAGACGGTTGAACAGTGATACAGAAGATGATCATCACATGCTGTGGGTAAGGAAACTGATACTCCAAAAGGTTAACAAAGCCTTTTAAATCCAGGTCTAATTCCTTTCATTTAAAAATTTTGCATGCCTTTCTGCTTTGATCTACCTGGCTAGCATTTACTTTTTCAAGACTTCATGCAAACATCACCTCTCCTTAGTGAGGCCTTGCTTTAAACTTTCTGTTAGGTTAGGTGTTACCCTACCACCCACCCTATACCACGATATGTTATACTCACCCTGTACTTCTAGCGTCAGGCTTGGTACATCCTAAGTGTACCAATTCAATTACTAAGTAAGAATACTGACAAATCTGCATATCACGCAACCGTACTCAATGTATACAGTAGTCCCTCTCTATATCACGGTTCACTTATTGCGGCCTCACTGTATCACAGGATTTTAAAAAATATTATATTTAATTATTTATCATGGATTTTTCACTATATCGTGGGATTTTGCGGTACTGTATACGTATGTTGTTAAAGTTATGTAGGTTTAAGAATGTAGAATAAATGTAAGGTTCCTACTTCGCGGGGGGGTGGTGTCTAGAATATAATATCTGCAGTAAGTGAGGGAATACTGTATTGTCTGGTTTTATTTCATTATACTTTTCTCCATATATGAGTTAATGCTACATATAAACAAGAGTTAGGATTATAAATATATATTTAGTTATAGATCATGGGCAGAGATTTTCCAAGTTAGAAAAATATTAAGGGTCATTTAAAAGTAACTTTAAAACAGGTTATAGTTAATGTGTATGTTGTTACTCCTGTTCTGATGCACAGAATAACTGAACCATCAATGATTTGTCACATGTTCAGGCTTTGGCCATTTGCTTCAAAAATTAGGATGGCTTGGTCAAGATCTAGTTCTAGCCCTGACCAGCATGGCTCAGTTGTTTGAGCGTCGCCTTGCAAAGTAAAAGGTTGCCAGTTTGATTCCTGATCATGGCACATGCCTGGGTTGCGGATCGGATCCTGATTGGGGTCACTCAAAAGGCAACCATTTGATGTTTCTTTCTCTCCCTCTCTTTTTCCCTCTCTTCACCCGTCTCTAAAAAAATTAATGAATATAAGTAAATAAAAAGATCTAGTTCTAGTTAAAATAGTTTTAACATTTTTACAAGAGTCTCACTCTTTTTCTTGATTATCTCCATAGTTAATGCCCTGAGGATATATCAGTAAGACTAACATAGTTGCTCCTCTTATAGATTTTACAAACAGAGGGAATGCAAATATACTATAATTATGACTTTGGGAGTTTTCTTTCAGGAAAAGGCATGTTCTCTGTATACAATCTAAAACTCTGGGGTAAATATATACCTGAATAATTGTAATATTCATCTTTGCCTCTTCCTACTGTAATCTCCCCTTTAACCCTCATTAAAACAAATGCAAAAGGCCCCTAATTCATCACCCTACTCCTAAAACCAATCCATTCTATTCCTTCCTGCAAGAATTCTCTTCCTAGAGCCCTTCCATAAGGAAAACTTGACACCAAACTTCCTGAAGATAAACCAAAGTTTGAAGAGCTTGCTCAGCCTGTCATTGTTTCCCTCCTTGACCTGACAGCAAGCTGCCTCTGCCACCTAGATCTAGTCTTTTCTACGTTCTAGCCGAAGTACGGCCGGCTGCATAACACACTGCATCCCAGGGCTGCATGAGGACTCTCACGGGCCCTGGGCACCTAAAACGTGATAAAATTACATTTTAGCTTACACTGGCATCCACTGGATTCATTATTAGATATTCGCTATTATAATATCCCTTTTCTTTTGATCAAAAATTAAAATTTAAAATATGTTGTCAGCCCTTGAAAGTATGACAGGCTCTGCGCACAGTGCTGACTGTGCCTGAAGGCTATGTTGGCCCTGATGCGTCCTGCTCCCATCAATCTGCCTTTTCAGTACCGTCCCCTCGATGTGTGTCTCTGAAGCTTCCCACTTGCCACTCAGCCACAGCCTCAAAGGTCCACTTGCAAGTTTACATGGAACTTTTGATGAGGTCTCACTTTCAATCTGTTTTCACTTCCCATTAAATTTCCATCACCTTGTTTTTTCTTTCTCCTTTTCCCTGTCATTGCCTTTTCTATATTAGCCTTACTACGTGTAATAACCACTTACTGTTCATCCTCCGTAGCAGAGACTTTTTTATGCTTATTGCCTCTAGTGAGAAGACAGATACTAAACATTTCTAAGTTTAATGTAATTATAAATACAATGAGTGCTATAAAGGAAAAATGCAGAATGCCATATAAAACTATAAAGAAGAAATTGACAGTGGAAAAAAAGTACCTGGTGGAGAGGTTGAAGGAATGTCTAAGAAAGTGATGTTTAGTTTGAGATGTGACAGGAAAAACTGAATTAGTCAGATGATGAGTGGAGGGAAGCTCTAGATACATTTTACATGTGTGTGTGTGTGTGTGTGCATGTAATTATCTTTCCATGTGTAATATTGAAAGATTTTTTAACCAGGGACCATATCTAACATCTGTGAACTTATTTTCTACTGCATTTTATGTCTTTCTTATGCTTTCCTGAAGGTATATAATTATTTGTGCACTAAGAATATTCAACAGATATTTGGAAATTAAAGGCCACTTTTTTCCAATAACATAACCATGTTTTAGATGTCTGGCTTACTAAATGTTTTTCTCTCTCAATGAACGGCTCAACACCGTAAGAACACCATGTAAGTAACACCAACATCTTGCCTCTTTTTAAAAAGTGTGCATTTATTGCTTTACTTGAGCTCACTGGAAGACTTTGAGATAATGGTACTTGATAAGCATGATATAAATGTTACATTTTAATATAGAACTTGACAATGAGGCAAGCAGAACACTATTAATCCAACCTCTACTATTAGGAAAATGATAGTGTAGATAAGAGATAAATAACTACTTATCCAGTAGTCACTATTTATTCACCACATGTAAGTGTCCATCCAGCATCTATTATACATGAAGAAGGAAACAGAGCCTATGCTGTGCTGTGTAGACAGGAAAATGAATTAAACATGGCTCCTAATCGTGTGTGTTGATGCCCAAATTTCAAGCACTTTATCCCTAGTAATTTTCAGAAGGGTATGAGCCTTGCCCATTGACTCATATATTCCCACACAGTGGGAATAGTAGCATAGTAGGTACTAATAAATATATGTTTATTAAAACAATGAATAGAAAGGAGATACATAGTCAGCCTTAAGATCTCACTGTAAAAATAAGATAAACCAAGAAAGCATATTATAAGCAATCATAATGTAAAAGAACCAAGCAATGGCTAATGAAAAATATAAGAAAATAGGTACCAGACTAAAAAATTATCACAGGATGACAATACTCTGAAATCATTTAGTGTTAGAGCCAAGAGATAATGAGAGAAATGAGTGATTTGAGGATTATTTTTCCTTTGTACTTTTATGCAGTTTCCAAATTTTCTGCATATCACCTATATTTAAACTTTAATTAAGAAAAATGGTAAGTGTTGTTTAAAATAAACAGATGAATCTTTCAAACATTTCATTAGGAATGATTCATAATCTTTGGCTCTAAGAGCAGATATGGGCCAAATATTTTTGAGCCTTCTGCCAGAAAAAGGGCTATATAAGAGAGACGGAATTATTCACTTTCAAAGAGTTGACTATAATTACACACTTTCACAAATTAAGTGTGGCTTTTCATGAATAGGGCAAATCTTGTCACTCCAGTAAGACACACATTATTATTGTGCCTATTAGTCACTGAAGTATCACAAAATGGGAGACCACTTTTATTTCTGATGGATATTACTCCTCATCAACAAACAACATCCCTCTTGAGGTTTAAAATTGAGACAATATTTTTTTTCAGCTGTAGCTGGATTACATTGAAGTATTTCACTAAACCGTTTTCTCTATTAGCAATTTTAAGGAGAGGGAATTTTGTCCATGGTTATTTTCTATACATCTGGGTATGAAAGCACATGATCCTCTCTGCATTGTCAGAAAGATAAAATGTCTAACGGTTCATTACCTATTGTTATTAAAAATTAGATGGCTACCCAAATTAACCTTTCATCTGTTGAATGTCATTAGAAAATGTGTTATTCCATGAGATGAAGAATAAACATCCCCACCCTCCATGAAAAAGAATTTTTGATGGAAATATCTTTTAAATATGCAATGTTGAGTCTGTTTCTTATGCATACATTAGTCTTTCTTTTTTGATGTGATTTAGTTGGGGCCTTTGTTTTGTTACTTTGCCAGAATGTTATTCAGGTGAATCTCTCAGTTTACTGAGATGTATTCAATACAAGACAACCTTTTGTTATATTAAGTGGTCTAAGGCCACTGTGCCTGAATAGCATCTGTCTCTTCCCACTGATAAAAACTGCAAATTCCTTTCACAGACGAGTTACTATACATCTATTTTATAAATTCTTTGATGATGTCTAGTAAGACATCAATGTTACTGACGCCCAAATCCTCCTAAATTATGGGAGATTGGCATTGCCATTTATTTGGAAAGTAAGTAGGAATAAGTCTTAAAATTCTCTATACGACAAGCATAATGTTCTTGCATAAAGTAAAATATTTATTTGAGTGTGACTTACTAATGGTTACTATGAGTTGATCAAGCCCCTGGGCTAAGGAGACTTCAAGGTTCTTTTTTTTTTTTTTTTTTTTTTTTTGTAATAGCAGTCATTTTGGGTTTTGTTTCTGTTTGGTTTTGTTTTGCTTTCTTGTTGCCACTGCTTAGGAACCTATTTTATGGCCTCTGGGTTTTCACTTTGTTCTGGATGCTCACATGTGCTTCCAGACGTGTGGGTGGTTACACATTGTGTGCTATAATCAATATCATCATGCAATTGCAGCAAGATCAAATACAGAAATAATCAGTTATGGTGTTTAATCTTTGAAATAATCAGAACTATTTGAAGTAGTTTAATAAAGGATATGAGCTCAAAGTAAAAGATCATGAAAAATAATTAGAAAAAGTAAAATTCTATTTCTGAAACCATTTCTTTATGAAGTATATGTTCCTCCTTGTTTGGAGTTACGAACAAATTGAACTTTCTTTTAGGTTTGAAGTGTTTCAAATTTCAAAAGTCTTGTTTTTATAAAAAATTAGTCATAAATATGCCTAAGGTTATCTTGTAAGATGCCAAGGGCTAGTGGGAATTTATTCTAAAACCTTTGTGTTATTCAGAATGTGTGTAGCAGTACTGGTTAATTTTAGGTTTTTTAAAGCTAAACACACATGTTTATCATTTAAAAGTAACTATTAAATAAATAGAAAATAATGTGCATAATTTTCACATAGACAAAAGATTTTGAAAGAGAAGCAAACCAAGAAGCAATCTTATCTAAAAATAAATGGAGAAAAAATACAGCATTTTCTGAAAAACTGAATATAATTCACCAAAAAAATGCTAAAAACAAATCTCCATATATCACTAAACACAGCTGATGTGAATATATTCAATTTACTAGTTAAAAGATGAAAACAGTAAAACTGATTTTAAAAAATAGAAATCTATATCTTTGACAGAGCAAGATTAAAAAATTAAAAAGGTTCTATGAAGACATAAAAGGAAAATACTAATCCACTGCGTGTCCCCGCCCCTCCCCCTCAAAAAAAGGAGAAGTAAAAGCCTTGTGTAATCATGGTGAAAACAAAGGAACAAAAAAGCTTCAGGTGAAAATTATTAGCGACCATATACAGGTACATAAAAAATAAATGATACAAAAATTTAATTAAACAAAAAAATTTTTTCTAAACCTAATAACATAGGCTCAAAATGTATAAAGCATAAATTGGCAGAACTCTAAAGAACCTCTAAAAAATCCACATCATGGAACCGGGTTATAGCAAATTTATAACAAAATGACTGAGATTACAAACAATTTCAATAACACAATTCACTAGCTTAAGAGATACCTTGAAATTTGCAACCAATAAACATATATTCTTTCAACCACACATGAAATAATTAAAAAATTGACCAATACAATAAAGCAGTGTCAGCAAACTTTAAAAATTAGTATTTACAAATTTAAGAAAGACAGATATATATATAAATGGAGTTGAATTGAGAACCCAGAAATAAACCCTTACACTTATGATCAATTGGTTTTCACCAAGGGTGCCAAGTCTTTCAACAAATGGAGCTGACAACCGCAGAGCCACACACTAAAGAACAAAATTGTACCCCTTCTTCGCACATGCATAGACATTACCATCAAATGGATCATAGAACTAATTGTAAAAACTAAAACTATAAACTTCTTAGAAGAAATATAGGAGCAAACCTATTTAGATACAAGACTGGAAGAAAAATTGAACAACAACCAAAAAACCCAGATAAATATAATCACAGTTATAAATGTTTGTGCTTCAATGAACACCATCAAGTAAATTAAAAGATAACCCACAAATTAGAGAAAATATTTGTAAACCATGGATCTGGTAAGAAACTAGTCAGTACCCAAAATATATAGATTTCTTATGTCTCAATAATCAAAAGAAAACCCAACTTAAACATGAGTGAAGTTTCTGAATAAACATTTTTCTAAAACACAATAAATGGCCAATAACCACGTGAAAAGATGCTCAACATCATTAATCATTAGGAACTTACAAATCAGAACCCCAGTGAGACAGCCCTGATGTGGTGGCTCAGGGAGATAGCATGTCATCCGTATAACACAAGGTTGTGGTTCAATTTCAGGTCGGGGCACATACAAGAAGTAACCAATAAAGGCATAAATAAGTGGAACAACAACAAACCAATGTTTCTGTCTCACTTTCTCTCTTTTCTCTCAAATCAATAGAAATTAATTAAAAAAAAAGAAAGAAACAGTGAAATACAACTTGACACCAACCAGAAGGGTTTATAATCAAAAGGAGAGATAAAGAATAGCAAGTGTTGGTGAGGGTGTGGAGAAGCTAGGCGTTTCCAATACTGTAGGTGAGAAGGTAAAATGACGAAGCCACGGTAGGAACATATAGCGGTTCCTCAAAAAGTTCAGCACAGAGCTACCATATGAAACAGCAATTTCAATAACATGTATGCAACTAAGAAGCAAAAATGCATGTCCCATAAAAACTTACACATGACATAAAACGCTATTCATAATAGTCCAAAGTAGAAACAACACAAATGTCCAACAACTGATGGATAAATATAACTTAGCTATAAAATGAAATACCACCTAATTTATAAAAAGGAAGATTTTGTTTTGTTCAATCATAAGTACACATTCTTATTTACTATTTTCAGAGGAAACTTAGGCATTAAATTGTGAACTGATAAGACACAGATACTTAAAAAGTCTTAAATATTCTTAGAATAAGTTTTAGTGAATTTAGTCTTAGTATCTTTAAATTAAAAACCACAAATCTATCTATTATGGCAAGGTTGTAAATCAAACAACACTAAGCAGCCAGCAAGTCCCCACAAAGCACCCCAGGAGGCCAACAATGGGCCTCTCTTCCCCTGCTCTTCTGGTGGCTAAATGTGTCCTATGGAAAGGGTGTCGTAAACTTGGAAGTCAAACTTAACACACAATAGATCTGATAAAAATTAGATTGGTAAGTCTCAGGTGTTGGAGAAAGTGGTTAATCAGGTTACTTACTGACAAAGGACAAAAGGCACAGGCAGAAGATTCCAGAAGCCAATTTAACTAGATGTGCCTGTACTGACCTACCTGTGGGCAGCCCACGTGGTCAGTATGCACAGCGCTTTGGAGGCTGGAGGTCAAGAAGAAAAGAGCTGCAGGTCCCCCAGACTCTGACAGTCCCCAAAACCTGCTGAGGGATGTCTGTCCTCACAGCACTTGAACTTTTGCAAAAGGGTTTAAGAGACTCCTGATTGCTCCATTGTCCTGCAAGGTGCGCAGGGTGAGTGTGAAGTCTCAAACCTTCCAGAAATATCACAGAGATCTACATAGGTACACAACACGAGAGCGCGGCCTGAAAGGAGACATTTGCGATGTCCTGGGAACATCCTGTTTTCAAAGTGACCGTATATTTGGGCTCCAGAAGCCAGGTAGACAGGCCTCCCGAGGTAACCTCATTCCCAGCCACCACGAGCTGGCTCCCACAACCCTTTCAACGACTTCACAGATGAATCCACTTAAGGCAATTTCAGAAGAGTACAAACATTGGGTAGTCTATCCACACTGGAAAGAAAGGTTGCCAAGGCCTTTCGCCTGCAAAAAACAAACTTGAGAAGCCCATTCCTGGCCCGGGTCAGGCTGGGGAGCGTGTCCCGGAAAGGAGTGAGCACGCGGAGGCCGCAAGGTGTCCACACCCGTGGCTGTGGCTCTCTGACCCACAGGCCGGGGCCTGCTGCGCTCGCGGGTGACCGTGGCACCTGGCGGACACCTGACCGCCAGGGCCACTGTGTTGCAGCCACTTCCCACCAGTGAGTCCAGGTCTTCATTACATGCTGTTCATGTAGTACCAGAAATACTGCTGCCCTTGGATGATCTGCAGAGATTAAAGGGGAGGGGCTGGCACAGGTGTCTCTGGTGAGCGACCCATGGAACATCTGGGTGGAGGCCCCACGGGGACGCCGGCCTCCCACGGGGGCTCCTCTCTCTCAACACCACTCAGGAGGAAAGAAAAAAAAAAAAAAAAAAGGATGCACACGCAGCTCTCTAGAGAAACGGACAAAAGCATGCTTCTTCAGCGGGCAGCACTGCCCTCACAACCTTCTGACCGCGTCCTTGCAACATGTTGGTATTCTCAGGGGGCTTACTTGGTCGTGCCGTCCGAGAAACTGTGCAGCTCCTTGGAAATCACACAGGAACTCGGCCTGGCCTTCACCCCTGGTTGTAGGAGGAGCCGTGCCGGTCAGCTGATCAAACTTCCAGCCCTTGGGGACGCCATTTGCGGTCTCCTTGAATTTTGTCTTTATTTCCTTAGTGAGGCAATATTGTAAAATTCTGCCTCCTCCAGCACTCCTTCCTCTGCAAGGTCTTTGTTGGTTCGCTTTCCGAGCTCAGCGAGATCAGAACTAGCTCCGCCCAACAGGTGGGGTCCCTGTTGCATCCTCGTCCGAGTCCAGGTGCGGGTCCACCCGGCACAAGCAGTACAGGAAGAATTTCCGGTCCCGGCACAAAGTGTGCCCAATGGCGAGGAGGACGCTGAACAAGTGCCTGCTGGCTGGCTCAGCCAGATACACCTGGGAAACCTGCCGGGACACTGGGGTTGGCATGGAGCCCGGCCACAGCGCCACCCTACAGCAGACATGGGAACTGCAGCCACTGTTTGCAGTTACCGTCTGCCATGATCCCATGAAAACCCCAGGGCCCACAGAGAACAGGGGGATGGCTGGGAGGGTGGGGTGCAAAATGGGTAAAAGTGCTCAAAAGGTACAGATTTCTAGTTACTGAATAAATAAGTCCTAGGGGTGTAATGTACATTATGGTGACTATAGTTAATAATACTCTATTGTACATTGGAAAGAAAAAATAAGTAATAAAGCATGCGTGCTACAGCATGGATGAACCCTGGAAAGCATTATGTTAAGTGAAAGATGACAGTCACTAAAGAGCACGTATTATACAATTCCATTTACTCAAAATGTCCAGAATAGACTAATTTATGGAGACAGAAAATACATTAGTGGTTCCCTAGAATCGAGGCAGGGCAGTGGGGAATTCTGATGGACAGAGAGTTTCTTTTGGTGGTGGATGAAAATATTCTAACATTGGCTGTGTTGATGGTTTCACGACTGTGTGACTATACTACATACTGTTGAATTATATGTTGAAATGAATCAACTGTGTGGTATGTGAATTCTATCTCAATAAAATTGTTAAAATAACACTTTTTAAAAACCATAGTACAAAAGGTTTCTACCCCATTAACTCATAGGATAAAATTTATTTTAAAATAATGTTTATTTCACTTTTATCTCACCTTTGTTAATTTCTATTTTTGAGCATGTTTTATACCATAATACACTGATAATAGTGTATTATATGTTATATTAGGTACAACTACATAATTTGTAAATATTTTATATTTGTTTATATGTCTATAATGATTATATGCATAAGTACATGCTAAAATATTTTTATTGCTTGTGATTTAAAAATATTGTAGAGCAAATGGAATATTACTTGGGCATAAAAAGAATGAAATCTTACCATTTGCCACAGTATGAATGAATCTAGAGGGTATTATGCCAAGTGAAATAAGTCAGTCAGATAAAAAGAATTACCATATGATTTAACATATTTGTGGAATCTAAAAAACAAAATAAATGAACAAACAAAACAGAAACAGACTCATAGGTACAGAGAACAAACTGATGGTTGCCAGAGGGGAGGTGTGCTTGGGAAGCTGGGTAAAACAGGTGAAGGGATTAAGAAGTACAAATTGGTAGTTTCAAACTAGTGACAGGGATGTAAGGTACAGCACAGGGAATATAGTCAATAATGTTGCTATAACCAGATGGGTACTGGAAATATCAGGGGGGACACTTTGTAAAATATATGATTGTTTAAGCGCTATGCTGTACACCTGAAACTTACACAAAATAATATCGAATGTAAACTGTAATTGAAAAATGAAAAAATTATAGATCAATGCATAAGAATTGGAAGGTGAAGTGCTTTTCTTAAAGTAAATATTTGGGAAGATGGAAGGTGCCTTTCGCAAATATGGAAGACCATTTATTATGTCCCCTCTTTCCTATCAAAGGGCAGTATTTCTGAATTCTGGAGTGTGAGAGGCACACAGTCTGGGAAAAGCTGGATTAACAGGTTGTGCTCACCTACAACAGAAAGCACATACTGTTTCTCTACCAACCCTCCTTCCAGAGCCAAGTGGTGGCCTGTTGTCACAGAGGCTGAGCTCAAAATAGCTGAACTGTTGTCCCCCAGAACTCACTGGCTGCTTCCAGTGAGGTCAAGTCCATCCCATTCCCTTCTTCTCAAGCTCTTCTCATTCCAAACAAGAGTTTTTGTCTAGCATAGTTTTCATGTCAGCAAACAATATACAGAAAAACACAAAGGATGGGTTATATTTTGTATATTAAAAATTATCCTCATTTTTAGATCATGAGGAATCTCTAAATACTATGGCTCATAAGGCAGTGCAGTGGTAGGTGAACACTACAAAGCTTTCAACTGAAGCATCCCCAGTAGAATCAGAGGTAATTGGTTTCAAATGTAACCAGTGCATGTCTCTGAGTACAATGAGAGTGTGTGTGGCATTAGTTAACCTGTGATTCTGGATGGAAACTCAGAGGTTTATTTTAATACTGTAAAACTGAGCCTATTTAACAACATTGTTCTTTAATTGGGTACATCGTTGGTGCTTTTCACAGAGTATGTGAAAAATTTCCAATGCGTTTATAGATATCCACAGATAGAAGAGTTCCAGAAGAAAATAAATGACTAGTTCAGTTGCACTATACATTTATATTTGTGAAAAGTTGGCTAGCTTAGAGACATTTAAGATCCAGCCCCTTTGGAACAACAGCCTTGAAAAAAAAGTGACCATTTTAAACCAATAGAGATTTTACTCCTCTACAGAATACAAAAGAAATCATACTCAAATTTTAAATTAAATAAATGACTAATTCATAATGAGTATTTTTTCAATAAAATACTTAAAAAAAAACCAAATTATAGTTTGTTCCTTTATTTGCTTTTTAGCTTCTACAATTTTATAATTGCCTATAGAAAAAATTTTTCGAGAGAGTGGGTTGAAATTATTTTAATTACCTAACAGCCCAGAAGAAGATGAAATTGTGCAATGGCCTAGACTAGCACCCTCTGTCTGGTTGGCAGCTAATGTACAGTAAAGCATGAACAATAGAACTCTGGTCTAGAAATAACAGCCTAAAGATAAAGTAGGAGGAAGAGGTGTTTTGCTTTTTTTTGTTTTTTTGACTATGATGAATCTCTTGAACATTTCCTTTATTCCTCCCCTTTGATAATTAAAGTCCAGCTGTAAAACAAATTATAATGAGAGAAATACAAGCAATATAAATCATTGCTACTTAACAGACATGAATTAAATAGATTTATCTGGAATAGGTGTTCCCAGTCTAGGATCTCTGGAAGAATTCTAGTAGATATAAAATCTTTGAAATGGTGTGCAAAGATGGATGAGTATGTGCATCTGGAGACACAGTCCATAACTTTAATCAAAGAAGTCCTTAATTTTTTTTAGAATGTTATATCCGTGGCCAGTGTGACTCAGCTGGATGGAGCATTTCCCTGTAAACCGAAAGGTCACAAGTTCGATTCCTGATCACGACACATGCCTAGGCTGTGGATTCAATTCTGGGGTTGGGACGTCTACGAGAGGCAATGGTTCAATGTTTCTCTCTCACATCAATGTTTCTCTCCGTCTCTCTCTCCCTCCCTTCCCTTCTCTCAAAAATGAGTAAGCACATCCTTGAGTGAGGATTAAATAATAGAAAAAAAAATGTTAAAAAGTGTTATAAATCACAGTTCTAAGAAAAAAAATTCAGTAACTGGCCAAAATAATATCCTACTAATTACAGCTTTTAGGTTTCTCTATTAATAAACCAATTTTAACAATGAAAATATGTTGTGAATTAATTTTTTTTAATCCAATGGGTTCAACCATCTCTCAAGTTGAATCAAGTGAGAAGGATCAGAACTGTTGTAGAATCAGGCATCAAGTTTTATACCCTCACCTCTCAGCCCAAGAAAGCATCTTAGTAAACTCAACATTAGGAGAACCACCATATTTCACTGCCGGTCCCCAGATCCAAATGCCTGTGTGCACATTTCCAAACATGTCAAGCTCCAGAAAATGTGTGACTTTGTGTCCATTCCTCCCTTAGACTCAGAGCATGCATGGGTCAAAGGCAAGATATTCAAAGTCTCTTGTCACTGAACTAGAAGCCAATTGCAGATAGTTCCCTGCTAAAATTTTTGACTAACAAAAATGAAAAAGAAAGAATACTGTTTAATCTTTATTCCTTTTGACATTTAACCACAAGCATCCTCTTAAAAAATAAATGTTTCCCTTAAAATAGAAAAGTGTTTGAGAAAGCACACAGATCAACCCGTAGCATGTAAGACAACATCTTAAATAGAATAAACACTTGTCGCTGATTTTTAAATTGAAAATGGCTGTTTCCTCCACAACCAAACCCTTAACAATAATCCTAGGGTACATTTGCTAAGATGAGTGGAACATAATATACCTCAAAAGACTATGTTTAATTTTTTAAAGAAATGTCTTTGTAAGTGTTTCTTCAAACCTAAAAATAAATATCACAAAAAGGCATTGTAATTTAAAACAACTCTATAATTACTTCTTGACTTTGGTGGGGTTGAAATAATGATCTTGTTCATCCATTCACTATAGGAAGGGTCCACTACATGTTAAACACTGTGTCAGTAACTGGAAAATACAATGGTGAATGAGAGTAATACAGTTACTCCTCTGAGGAATTTATAGTCTAGTGAGGAAGCCAAGTATTCATCAAAATTCTGCACAAATAAATAGAGTAACTATGGTAAGAGCTATGAAAGGGTAGTATTAGGTCCTAACTTAAGAGAGTCAAGAAAAGCTTCACAAAGGAAGGGATATTTGAGCCAAAAGATGAGGGAAGAGAAGAATTTAAGTTAACAAAGAGGGGAAGAAGAATGTTCCACATGGAGGGAACAGCATGTTCAGAATGGCTCTAGTGGTAGGAGAGCTAATAAGTACCACATAACAGGAGCAGATCATGAGAGGAGGCTGCAGAGGCTGAATTCAAGGTGAAACTGAAGGAGCAGGTAGGGTGAGACCTTGTAGAATTTGCATCCTATCTAAAGAGACTGAATCTTAATCCTAAGAGCAATGGCAACTCCATGAATAGTTTTAAGCCCCCAAGAGTTTAGCCTGGGGATTTGACATTTAGTGAGGATAAGGACAGATTTATATTTTGAAATAATCATTACAGCAGAATAATAACCCATATTTAAGAAATAATACTCATCTGAAGACATGTTCATTGATTTGAGAGAGACAGACAGACACAAAGAGACACACAGAGAGAGAGAGAGAGATTGCTTCACCTATGTGCCCCAACCAGGAATCAAACCCACAACTTTTTGGTGTATAGGATGATGTTCCAACCAATTGAAGCACCCAGCCAGGGCAATGACCCTTATTTTATGTAGGGTAGGTAACTTTAGTTTTTAAGCACCTTCCTAAGCCAACTAAAAAAAGTCATTAACAAGAGCTTGGGATTCAGAGTATGCATAAAATTTATAATGATACCTGGCATGTATATTGAGCACTATGTAATATTGATTGCAGTTATAATTGTGTGGTCAGTTGCACCAGAGCATATCAGCAATGTCAGACATTGTGTGGAATTAAATTTTCAACTTTGTAATGAAATTAATAAGTAAGGCAATGTTAATTGCCCTTTTGCTGAAATTCTTGGATTCCCCAGTTACATCCTTACACTTAATCTTCAGTGATTCTATATTCCCTGGGATTGTCTTATTTGTCCTACATCATGGTTTTCAAAGGGTTTTTTGATCTGCATTTACCTATACCTACCTCTATTACCACAGACCAATAGATTTTTTTTTAAGTTCAAAAGTAAACAGCAATAACTTAGTATTAGCAAAAGAATCTTAAAACATCTACAAAAAATAAATGGATAATATAATATTATTAAACAATGATGAACAATTTAAGATGTTGTCTGGTATTAGTTAATTTTAGTATAAAGGTTTTAGTTCTAAACAGAATGAGCAGAGTCAAAGTCAATTTCACAAAAATAAACTCCTGAGTTACATGAATAAACTCTTCTATTTAAACATTCCTTTATTTCTATAAAAATATAAAAAATATGATTATGTACTTTTTGCATATATTATTCACAGATTATCAAAAATTAATATTGAAAAATTAGTTATACTTATAACATAAGCTTGAAAATATGGATAAGATATTTAAATGGTTATATTCAATGATCACTAGATTTACTATATTTGATTTATAACATATCAATGAACCTAGTGTTTACTGGTGTTATTTTTCATCTGCTTGGTTCTTCATCAAAAAGATAAGTAATAATAACATTAGTTAACAAAGCTCAAACAGTTCTCCTCACTATTAGCTGGTAAGTTCATTATTAGTTTTACCTGGAGATTTTAAATCATGCTTTTAATAAATAGTAGCAATTTTTTAATTGATGAAAAAAGAGGCATTATAGTTAATTTGCAGAGTAGGTAAATATGGCATTCTACAATAGCTCTACGGACACCTATTAGCCTGCCCTACTGTGATTCCACGTGCCGCAGCCCAATTCTTCTCTAGAACATAGAGTCTGACATAAGGCTGATGGATGAAGTTGCAACAAACGAGGGAAGAGAAGATAAAGGCAAGTGTCTGATTAATGCAAGACCTTGTTAACTATTTTTAGGGGTTTTCACATCATTTGGGTGATAATAGGTACTCATTGATATATTTCATGGAGTTGAACAGCATGATTACATTTGCATTTAACGAGGACTTAATGCTTCAGTTTAGCTGGTTGGGGGTTCAAAGACTGGTTCTTGGCAGAGCTCATGCGCCATGACCAGTGGGCCACTGGGTGAGCCACGTACCCTTCAGCCTGCTCACTTGTCCCCTGTATCCATTGGACATTTGCATGGCTTGATATGACTTCCCTTTGTGTTTGCTTGGTGAAGAAAAAGGGAAGCGTTCCAGTGGGATATGAGAGAAGAGATGAGAAGATATTAGACCTGGACAGGGCGAACAAGTCTGCCCCCTCTTTGGCTCCAAGAGGGGTTATTTGAGCTTCAGGAGGCAAGGTCTTTAGGTAAAAAGTAAAAGAGATATTTTTTAAATGAAACTTGTGGTACAAACATTGCTCTTTTGTGCCTCTTGTGGCAAAATGGGTCATAGACCCCGAAGGGCATTCTTCTCATTCCTAGCAGGAGGTATCATGGAAGGCTAAAGGCAATGAGGGGGCAGTTGGCACTGTGAGGATTAGAAGCTGTGGGAGCCTGGGAGGCAACAACCCAAGTGTGGACGGTGGTAGGCATGGTGGCTCATGGCAGGCATTGCTGGTTCTCAAGTGAGCACGCGCTGATTCCTGAACACAGGTAAGAGTCTTCAAGGCATTTCCAGAAGTCCTTGAGAGGCAGTAACTCAGCCTCTTTTTTTCAACATGATGGCACTAAGGACTATCATGGCAGAGAAAGGTGGTTAATCGATGCTAATATGACCTATTTTGTATGGCTGCCAGTCACATGAGTTACAAACGAACCCATGGAATCAGAATACCGGAGACAGGCACGGGACTTTGCAATATTCCTGTTGACAGTATTCAGAGCCAGGATTTCGGCAGTGGGTTGAAGAGAGGAAGATGGACCCATGAGATATTTAGAAGACATGATCAACATAATCTGATGCATCGGGAAGATGTTTTCTACCTGGGGGCCATGAGAGCTGTAATGAAGAACATGGGCTTTGACATCAAGTTGCTTTGGGTTTCTCACTCACCAGTTGTGGAATGACAGGCAAATCACTTAGCTTTTTGAAACCTTGGTTGTCCCATTTTTTGAATTTGTAAATTTTGAAATACGGTATCTACTGCAGACAGATAAATGAGATGACCCACTAAAAATAGTTAGCACAGTGCTAGGCACATTCTAGGCACTCAGAACTAGTGACAACTCTTACTATATTTGCAGAGAGTATTCAGTTATAAGTAAATCAAATTGTTAATTTTAAAAAGTCTTGTTTGTAGGCAAATTGGAAATGTATGTTATTTACAATTGTTAGTTTAAAATTCATATTTATTTATATATATAAATATACATGTACACATATATATGTACAATTGGCTAATCCTTACCACTGAATAGTAAAGCAATAAAATATGCTACATGGACTTTATTCTCTATTCTGTGTGCTCTTTGTTGTTATTTAAACTCATAGGCTTTCCTTCTTAGAGGCATAGCACATAATTTTTTATTTACTTAGCTCATCAAAGATCATTTGATGTACATTCAGCTCCTAGGTATGAATGCTACTAATCTGCTAAATGAAGACATGTATCAACATCGATACTACAGTGATCCCTCACTTATCGCGGGTATTATGTTCTAGACAACACTGTAATAGGTGAAAATCTGCGAAGTAGGAACCTTACGTTTATTTTAGTATTTACTGTACAGTACTGAAAAATCCCATGATATAGCAAAAAATTCATGATAAATAATTAAATATATATTTTTTAAAATCCGCGCTACAGTGAGGCCATGATAAGTGTACCGCGATATAGAGAGGGACCACTGTATCTCCAAAACATTGACTGTTGATAGGCTAATATTCTGAATAACTCATCTCTTTTAGGGTTTAATTATGCTTGAATTTTTTCCTACCAGAGTATACGTGTATGTGTATATATGTATGTGTGCATATGTAAGTATCTCTGTGTGCACTCGTCTTAATCTGTGCATGTGCTTATATCAGCATGTGGAATAAAAGTTTGGAAGTGAGCTTATAAAGTTACATTCAAGACTTCAAATAAGTAGTTATAAAAGTAACATAAAATGAAATTTTAACATTGTGATCACAGATATTCAACATCCTTTTCCTGACATTTCTCAGGAAACTTATCTGTTTCTAAGAGGGCCCTGGAAGAACCCTGACATAAGTCTTGGAATGTGGTAAGGATTGCAAGCATAGGGCAAGGAAGGTTCCCTATTATTTGTATGATAATCGCTTAAGTTTCCCCATTTGCTTCTAAATGCGTGAAGGAAAAAAGTGCATCGGTTTTGTTCACTATTAGATTCACTGGTCACAGATAGAAATATATTGTAGAGCTCAATAAATAACTGCTTGATGAGTGAATTAAACTCCAGTATTTGGGGTTTCCAAACCTCTGAGATTTATTTAAAATTTTAATCTAGTTTGTTTTAAAAAACTTGTTAAGTAGATCTAATGTAACCCACTTACCACCGAGGGGATTGTTTTCTAATATGAAAGTGACCCATTCATGACATAGAGAAATTTTTTTTCTGTAACAGATTTATTCCAAGTTTTTTTAATATACGTTATTGATTATGCTGTTACAGTTGTCCCAATTTCTTTTCCTTTTGTTCCCCTCCACCCAGTGATCCCCCACCGTCCAGATGTCCCCACCCCTTAGTCCATGCCCATTGGTTGTGCATATAGTTCTTCTCAACATCTTCCTGTCTACTCCACTCACTCTTACCATGCTTCTTAATTCCTGAACCATTTCCCTCTCTTTCCCCCCTTCCCCCTCCCTGCTAACCTCCCCCAATAATGTTCCCCATACCTATCGTTCTTTTTCCATTCTCGTTGCCTATTTAGTTTGCCTTTGTTTCAGTTCCCTGGCTTCTGTTGTTGGTTGTTGTGATACAGTTTTCATTTTAATGTTCATAGTCGTGATTCTCTTTCTCCTAAACAAGTCCCTTTAACATTTCATATAACAGTGGTTTGGATCTGATTAACTCCTTCAGTTTTACTTTGTCCTGGAAACACTTTCTCTGGCCTTCTATTCTGAATGACAGCTTCGTTAGATAGAGTAATTGTGGTTGTAGGTTTTTGCTTTTCATTACTTTGAATATGTCTTGCCAGTCCCTTCTTGCCTGCAGAGTTTCTTTTGAGAAATCAGCTGATAGTCTTATTGGGACCCCTTTGTATGTAATTCTCTTTTTCTCTCTTGCTGCTTTTAAGATTCTCTCCTTGTCCTTAACTTTTGACATTTTGATTCTAATGTGTCTTGGTATGGTTCTCCCTGGGTTCAGTTTTTTGGGAACTCTCTGTGCCTCCTGGACCTGTAAGTCTATTTCCTTCCCCAAGTTAAGGAAGTTCTACTTCATTATTTTTTCACATAATTTTTCAATTTCTAGTTCTTTTTCTTCATCTTCTGGCAACCTTATTATTTGGATGTTGGCTTGCTTATAGCTGTCCCATAGGTTTCTGAGCCTCTCCTAATTTTCCTCATTTTTTGTTTCCTCTTTCTGTGCTGGTTGACTGTTTGTTCCTTCCTTTTGTTCCAATTTGTTGATTTGATCCCTGGTTTTCTTGCTCTCATCACTTGTTTTGTATGTGTTTTTCTTCATTTCAGCAGGACTAGCCTTCATTCCTTCCCTGTCTTGTTTAAGATCTGCTGTTAGGTCTGTAAGCATTTTTTATAGCCAAAGGTCTGAACTGTGCCTCAGAAAGATTTCCTATCTGCTGCTTTGTTAGATTAGGTAGATATTTGCTGTCTGGTCAGCTGTGTCACCAGGATCTCTATCATGATCTGTGCCATCCTGGGAGTTTTGTGTTTACCTTTGCCTCTTGGGTGGGGCTGTCACACCTCCTATGCAATAGGGGGCAGAGCCCCATGCACTTGTCACAACCTGGTGACCCTTCTCACCATGCTGTGGCATTTTCTGTGGGGGTGAAGGTCCAAGATGGATTCTTGTCATTCACTCTCCACTGAGAGACCAGGAGCCTCCTCCTCTATCCCCACCCCCTCCAGGCCTCACAGTCCAAGGCACTGGGGGTCTGCCTTCCCCGGCATTGGAATTGTAAGCTGACAGGTCTCATCTGCGGCCACGGGTGCTCCCCAGGAGCTTCTTGCCTCCCCTTAAATATGGGTGTCTGTGCTTACTGCCATCATCACTGCTGCTGCTGCGACCAGCACAGCTTGACCTCTCTGCCCCAGCTTTGCCCCTCCTACCTGTCCAGACAAGCACCACTTCTTTATAACTTCATATGTTGAACTTCCATTTATTTTCTGGAACTTCTGGTTATTTCTGGTTTTCCGGTAGTTGTATTTCTTCTTAGTTGTGGAGGGAGACACAGTGTGTCAGTCTAGGCTTCCATCTTGGCCAGAAGTCTCCTCAATATAGAGCAACTGAGCACCTGGCATTGAAACAAGGTCCAGGGTTCTTTTTTCTTGGTTGGTAGTATGTTTTAACATTGCAGTTCTCTTCTTTTTACTTTACTTTTTTTTTTTTCCAAGATTTTATTTACTTATTTTTAGAGGAAGGGGAAAGGAGGAAGAAAGAGAGGGAGAGAAACGTCAGTGTGTTTGCCTCTCGCACATCCCCAACTGGGAACCTGGCCCGCAACCCAGCCATGTGCCTTCACTGGGAATCAAACAGGTGATCCTTTGGTTGGCTGGTTGGCACTCAATCTACTGAGCCACACCAGCCAGGGCTATTTTCTTAATAGCACTTCAAATTACATACACGTAGGTGTGTGTAGAGAGAGACAGTACTTTAATCAACATGAAATTTTTGTTTTATTTGTGAGAGTTTCTGTGTTACACATATGACTACAAGTAGTGCTTTCACTGTCCTGGGACCATTCTAGCTTGGAGAGTCCATGGAGAGATTGGCTGACTTACACTTCTCACCTCTAACTAGTAATTTCTCAGCCCTAGAATCTTACCTCCCAGTACTCCATTCTTAGATGACACCTCTCAGTGTTCCCATTCCCTCACTCCCTTGTCCCATTCCCTCATGGTGACCACCAGTCCTTTGGCTTTCTTGTGGCTTTACCTCTGTACCTTTCCAACATAGACTCCATTCTTTATTACTTCAAGTATTGAAAAGATTGGTATTTCTCCAGGGCCTGCCCCTGCCCCCACCCCGCCACAGTGTGCAACCTGATCAGTCTCAGGATCTGCTTTCTTTATTTTTAAATTAATGATGCAGTGTGCTGTGAGAGAAAGCTATATGGACACAGAAATCAGTGTCCTTCATTAAAAATGCAGTCTTCAGCTTCAGCTGGCCTCTCAAGTCAGCTGGACAATCTGTCTCTGTGTCCCAAGTCCCTTTCCTCCCTCTTTCCCTTTAGCAGCCCTTCCAAATCCCCATCATTCTCCGTAAACCCTTGACCCCAATCAGCAAATGACCTCACCTTCTACTTCACAAAGGAAATAGAGGCCAACAGACAGCAACTCCCTCAACTTCCTGCCCCCTCCTCTACATTCTTATCAGCACCCACATCCATCCTTACCTCTTTTCCTCATTTTTCAGTTGAAGTGATGTCTCTCGTCTTAGCCAAGGCTAATCCCACCACCTGTGATCTGGATTCCATCCCCTCCCACTCCCTCAGGGACGTGTTCCATCCATCATCCTTGCTCCTGTATCTTCAACCTCTCCTGGTGTACTGGCTCTCTCCCCTCGACATACAAAAATGCTCTCATTGCTTCCAACTCAAATACAGACACGCACGCACACACACAATCCTTTCCCCTCCCTCTATTCTCTTCAAGTCACTGCCAAAACTTTCTCTTTTCTTTCTCAGCCAAGCTTCTTTTTAAAAAAAGTTTACTCTGATTTTTAAAGTAATACAAACTCATTTTAGAACATTCGGAGAATAAAGATTTTCAAAGAAAATAATAATTGCCCATAAAATACACCACCCAGGAATAACAACTGTTAATTTCTTGGTTCTGTTCATTTAGTTTTCTTCTGCCCTGCCTATAAAAAAGTTGGGCATTGTATTGCATAAAGGTTTACATCCTGCTTTTCACAGTTACTGTGACCATTTTTCAAAAGTCTTAAATACTCCTTCCCAACATGTCTGTTAATGGTTGTGCATTATTACTTTCTATTTGTAACCATTTATATTCTTTATGAGACTTCTTTCAAATTTTCTCTTTTATAATCATAAACGTGCTTCCTGAAGATAAATCTATATATTCATCTCTCCTCCCATTCTCTGCCTAAGACAGTCTACCTTCTACCTCCTTCACTTGAGATGTCTCTGATTAAAGTTACCAGGATTCTTTAGCCTTTTCTGGTTTATCTCACTCAGCTTCTCTGGGGTACTTGACATTGTTAGCAATTCTCTCTTTGAAACTATCTTTGACTCTGGTTTCCATTTCCCTTAGAAAGAAGCCATCTCTCTGCTTTCTACCTTCCAGGGTCTCCCTATCATCCCCTTGGCACATTCTTCTTTCTTTGAAAGTTAACTTACCTAGAGCTCCATCCCTAGCTCTTGGCTCTATCTCTACACCGTCTTCCTGGGGGTAACTCATTCTTCACTCTTATGCCTGTGGTTGCCAACCTGCACACCCAGCCTAGCTTATCTCCTCTGGGAGCCTCACTTATCTCTCAGTCACGCACTCTGAATTATTATTCCTTTTCTTCTTCTCACATGGCATCCTGTGCCTAACTCGTAGCATGATATATGTCACTTTTAATTTAAACCAACTTGTGTCAACTTTATGTCAACTTGTCCTCTCGCCAAGGTTTCTCAATCTCAGCACTGTTGACATTTTGGGCCAGGTAACTCTTTGTTGTGGGTCTTTGTCCTGTGTATTGAAGGATGTTTAGCAGCATCTTTCACATCTACCAACTACATGTCAGCAGCAATGTACCCCAGTTGTGATAATCAAAAATGTCTGAAGACATTGTCAAAGTCCCCTAGATACAATACCCACCCCCACCCCACCCCGGCTGAGAACCACTATGGTAAACTGTGAGCTTTGTGCCCAGCATAGAAGTGAATTAATTTGACTTCACTTACAAGGTATAACCGGGAAAAATTAAATTAATAGGAACAGGTTATTGTTTTATCAAAACATTCAATTCTATTGTCAACCATCAAGCAAATATGGCTAACAAGTTTCCTTGATCCATGACAGTTATTAAAAATCAACCAAGTCCTTAACCTCAAAGAGCACACAATTTTGGAGGAAAGAAGTGAGTCAGACATGCAATCAGTATACCAATGGAAATCAACTACACAAATGTAATGTTTAGGTTTCCTGTGGCAATTTGGAAACTTTATTCCTACTCAGGGAGAGGAAAGCAAAAGAGGAAACCTTTCTGAGGAACTAGACTTTTTATTACATGCAAATAGAAGACCTGGTTGGCACAAAAGCAAGAGGGATAAGGTGTTTCCCGATTTTATGGAAAAACTGGGAACAGTTTCATTCAAATAAATGGGTCAGGATGTAGGTCTTCAATGGTGTAAGTCTGGCCAGAGATCAACGAGATTATTCCTTTCAATTTAGCTACTGAGTATAGGTTCATATTTTGCTCTGGTGAAATACCACATAATGCCTAGAAGCCTAAAATGTTTTAGAATGCAGTTGACCCTTGAACAACATAGGTGTGAACTGTGTAGGTCAACTTGTACTTTTTTTCTTTTTTTTTCAATAAAAATACAGCCGACCATTCCTATCCCCTGGTTTCACATTCATGAATTCAACTGGGGATTAAAAACTGTACTTTTTTGATCTGTGGTTGGGGATTCAGGGATGTGGAGGGCTGACTGTATGCATATGTGTTGTTCTACATCATGTTATATAAGGAACTGGAGCACCTGCAGATTTTGGACCCAATCCCCTGCAAATACTGAGGGGCTATAGTTGAGTTTTGGGGGAGTCAAAAGTCATATGCAGATTTTCACTGTGTAGGGGCCAGTGCCTGTAATTCCCTATTTTTTCAAGAGCCAACTATAATTCAATTCATCTAATAAGCATGGATGGATATATGTCTTCAGTTGTAATACAAGTTCCAGGCCCATTGAGATAAAGAGATGTGAGCCAATGAGAGGAATCATACTTCACACAGCTCTCAATGAAGGTAAAATTTTAAAACCACAGAGCATCTGACAATATCTAGAGACATTTCTGGGGGTAGGGAAGGGATGTTATTGGCAACTAGTAGGTAGAGGTGAGAGATGCTGCTAAAACACTAAAACACACAGGCAAGTCCCCTGCAGCAAAGAATTATTGTGCTGTCATTTTGGAATCTCAATAGTGCTGATGTTGGAAAACACTAGTCCCTCCCGTGCTTATGGATCCACAACATCGATTAGTGGGTTAAAGGAGCTGGACTCCTAAAGTAAAATTAATTAATTGATTAATTACGACATATTTAATGTCTTTAAACACAGGATCTCACCAGATTATTTTTCCATGAATCCCAACAATATATTAGATATATTGGGTGAAGGATACTGAGTAAAATAAAAATGTATTATTAAAAATAATTTTACCAGTTTATTTTTATTTATAAAGTGACCACTATAAAATATAAAATCATATATGTGGACATCACTATACTTCTATTGGACAATGCTGATATCAATAACAAAGGGTTTCATTTCTTGCAAAATGTTGAAATCCTTTTTAACCAATAGGAATTGATATTTTATTCCTCCTCCCCCTCTGCCTTAATCTTTTATATTGTTTTAGTATTTAACTGCTGCTATGGATTTTTCAAAAATTATTATCCAGTGTATGTTTGTGTAGGAGAATGCCTCTCATATTGCTCAGGTGTTTAAAAGACAGATTTAACTTTAGTTACTGAAATCACTGATATGTTTAAACCTCGAGAAAATTCTTGACTTTATACTTGCTCCAAATCCTATTTTTGCCCTATTTTTGAAGTAACTAAAAGGAGTAGAAGATTAAGGCTGAAGCAGATGAGGATGTCATTTGAGAATGTCTGATTGTCACCTAAGGATGAGGCTGTCAATGAGAATGTGTCAGTCATTCAAGGAGCATCCAGACCTACAAATTCAGTTAAACGCTTAGAATCACTTCTTAAAAATTTGGAGGAAAAATAGATATTGCAATAGGGCGTTATGTAGTAAATGGAAGAAGGCTGAATCTTAAAGTCAAAAAAAGTGAGGAAGACTTCACCATATTTCTAGTATTTCTAAACAAGGAAAGTACAAAATCTTCCAAAGTCAACAAGTCATGGAGGAAGAAGATGTAAGCAACAGTAGGGGCAGCATAAGGGCAGACCTTTGTGAATCTAAGACTCTCTTTTTCTGTATGTGGCAAGTTAAATCTTGCTAAGGCTGTGCTTGCAGGCAGGCCACTGGGTTCTAATTACAGTAAGGACAAAGGACACTCCTGGGCTCTGGAGAGGATTTAACAGAAGACACTTACACCATAGCAGGGTATGCTTCTGGTTTTGAAGGGCTGTTTTTCATATTGTTTTTCTCCTGGCCATGCTCCTCCTCTAGCCTAGGAGTGGCAAGGATGCCACATTAGTCAAGCAGGACAAGGGTCCAGTTGTGGAAAGATGCAAAGGGAAGTGGCTAAAATTAGTAATGGACTGAATGTATGCTGTGTCATGGAGAAAAGGGAGGCATGGAGGAGCAACTCCTGATCACACTTGTGTTGCTCTGTCTGAAGGAAGAAGTAGGGGTATAACACTGCCCAGAGGGGAAGGGGTCTGGGGAGTGGATAGCAGTTTTCTTCCCTTTGGTTTTCAGACCTGTCTCACTGCGCTGTTTTCTCTCCAACTCCTTCAATTTGGGATCCTTTGTAAATATGCTATAATATTTCATGCATTAGCTCACTGTGTCTTAAAAAGTTGGATGATACCAAAAAGAGTGGGCAAGAGATTTGGGGAAATACAAACATAGATTTGCTCTAACACATGTTTATCTTCTCAAAGTTATTAATCTGCATAATTGGGCATCTGACAATGGATTTTTACCCTTATTGTGACTTTTGATTACTTTATTTAGTTTCAAAAATTAATTATTTGGGGAAACTGTACAGTATATCCTAATATATGACTATCCATAACAATATGATGGAAATAGGAAGTCAGGGATGTAATTACATTACTGCTTACCAAACGTCATGATGCTTTTAATGTTTTAGTTTTCTCTGAGCTTCTAATCAGAAATAAAACATTTAATGTATTGTTTTATATTGAACAAACATTAGAAAATCAGAATTTAGGGGTTTTATTAAGGAAAGGTATATAATACTGTATACTCAGAATATCTGGTTTTCTTTGATTTAGTTTAGGGAGTTTTAGGGAAGAGTAAAATGAAACAGGTTTTGAAGAAGAGGTCATTGAAACAGATTATATCTACCATAAAATATTTAATATTTTCTTGAATTCTTTAAGCATTTGCTGTTCAAATGAAATAAACGTAGGATTCATATAGTACGTGTGGATTTCAAAATATGCAATTGTCATTCAACTGAATAAGATTAGGATTCATATGAGATGTGAGGATTTCAAAAGCTATAACCTTCCTTTACTCTTGTAGCAGGAAGTGCATGCCTCACAAATGAATGTTTCAAGTTAGGCAGCCGCTTAGTACATGTTAGGCTAAAGCCAGTTTTTTGTTGCAGAGAGTAAAACGTGGGCAGAGATTTTTGATAAATGTCAGAGTAAAATGTTAATTCTAATTGTTCCGTCGAGTTGTCCTTGATTTGTGACAGGTTTGTTACTCTGCAGATATCCGAGCTGCCACCACTTATGTGGGGATTTCACCCTGTGAAGTTACCCAGACCCACCCCCTTCTCCACCTCACCTCTTTATTCCTAATTAGCTTGTCCCTGGGTTCTCTCAGGGAAGCCTTATGGTTGTCCTGCAGTGCTTTTGATTCTGACCCACTGGCAAATTAAGCCATCTAATGTTTAGCGAAAGCACAAATTTAAGACACAGAAATGGTGCCCCAGACAGTCGTCGGCTTTCATCCTGCTCACCCAGATACTTTTTGGAGGCGCTATGGGCACCAGTGTATCCATGATCTCTCTTAAGGTTGGCTTTTGTGTTTTAAGTTCTCATCATGGCCCCGGAGTGCCTTTTTCCTTACGTAATAATAGCGCTAGGGGAAGGCAGGGCAACCCGGTCGTCAGTATGCAACGAAAATTAACAGGTCTCTGAAAGAGCAGACACAGGAAAACTGGAGTGAGGATCTGGCTCTGGCACCAGCAGCCTGTTCCTTTGCTTGGGCAGCAACGCTCAGACTAACGGCGAATCACACTTTTTGTCTCCTTCCTTGCTCCCAAACTGCCTAACCTGCCCCGTATCAGGAAGGCTTCAATTGCTTTTAGTAGTTGATGGAAGTAGTAAGAAAAGAAATGAAAAAAAAAAAAATAAAATAAAATAAAAGAGGAGGAAAGGCGACTAACACTGAGATTTTTTTCTACATACCCTTGGAGTATTTAACTCTACTTCATCCCCCTGGAAACACAGAAAATTGGAGGGTTTTGCTCAAGGTTTCACAGGAATTAACAGAGCCGGATTGTAAGCCAACTCTGCCTCCAGTGTGTGTATGTCTACCTCTGTGCACCCTACAGACGGATTTATGGGAAACCATATCTAAAGGATATCACAGTTCTGCTGGAATCTGGAATGTCTTTGGAATCTAATAGGTGTTCCCTATCTATTTCATATACGAACTAGGCATGTTACTGAGAGATGCCTTTCAATCTATAAATGACCCAGGATTCTGTCTTCCCAAGATGGGAAAAATATTTGTAATTGATTCTTATTTTTTTTAAATTAAGAATTTGAAACAGCATTGCGTTTTCTGTTAGGCAAACATGCAGTGTGTGTATTATCTAAGAGCTACTAATAAAATGATTTATCCTTAAGAAACTGCCTTCATCTAAAATGACATCTCACTACTCATCAGGTGAGTCTCAAAGTACTAGAGTACAGTAAATTGTTATTTTTAAAGTAGATCGCATAACAGGATACATTTTATGATAAACTGTAGAAGTAAAAATGTTTTTTGGCATGCCAGATCACAATTGTGTTAAAACACATGTATTCATTATTTCCCTAAACATCTCAAATGACGAAAATGATAGAACCACACTGGCAAAAATTGTAATTCTCTGACAAGGTTGGGTTTTTGTTTGTTTGCTTTGTTTTGTTTTTGCTTAGGAGAAAAAACACTGTCATGCTTCTTTTCAAAAACAAATTTCTGATTTTCAATATATTAAGATTTGTTGATCCTAATATGAACTTAGCAGAAATGTAAATGTAACAATTAACCAAATAAAAATAAAGTCAGCCCTGTATGTGTCTAACTAAACCAGATATCAGGAATCAGAGTGATGCTGATGGTATAATGCAGCAGGAAGGGCCTCCATGGCTCATTCCTCGCCTCCCATGGTGACTCTGAGCTTGGCCATGTGGTGTGCTTTGACCAATGGGATGCTATGTACCAAGTGTGACAGAAGCAGACACTTGAAAAGTGCTTGCCCTTTGGGGCATGTCCCTTGTGGTTACTGAGAAGCCTTGTACCACAGTGTATGGGCATGCCAGGGTAGCCCCCAGAAGATGAGAGGCCACGTGGAGAGAGGCCCCAGCATTCCCAGCCATGCCAGCCTTTCCCAGACATGAGACAGAGGTCATCCTGGACTATTCACTCACCCTTTGTTGCTGAATTTGCTTAAAACAGAAGAACCACCGGCTGATCAGCAGATGCTTGAGAAATAACATGTTCACTGTGTAAAAGCCACCATGTTGTGAGTTTGTTACAGAGCAAAAGGTAACCAACTCAATAGCATTCCTCCAAAACTATAAATATAAATCCAGCTACTGCTTAGAGTGACTGAAAACTGTTACCAGCACAGAACTAAAAGATAGCCTCACTCCTGATCTTACCATGATAAACAGATTATCTATTTATCTATCTATCTAAATACAATTCTACTGTCACCAATCTTTTTATGCAAAAGGCTGCAGGAGACATGATGAATTTCAGAGGGTGTCAAGTTGGTAAAGACAAGGCAGTTCATTCATAAGACTCTTGTGTTTCACAGAATTCCAAAGACTTCAGAAATCTTTCTCACACACAGACACACATTCATACACACACGGCTGTGCAAGGAAAGGAAACAAATTCCCTAACTGCTCTAAGACATCGAAGCTTGCAGAACTGTTACCTCTCCAAGGAGATACTTTCTTCTTCTTCTTGAAACTCCCAATGCCAGAACAAGCTTACCCATTACTCTATCATCATAGTCCACGAGACTTATTGTCTTAAGTAGCTATTCCTTTTTAAGATATACCTATACCTATACCTTTTTAATATATACCTATTTTCTTACATAGGTATTAATTTTAAGGTATTCTGGCTATTCCAGTAAAACAGGGTGTTGAAGAATATTCAGCAACATGAAGCACTGCTAAAATGCATATAGTCAACAAACCACTGTGCAAGATTCTACATTTAATATGAATTCAATTTTGTTAGAATTCTATATATTTTATATATAAAATAAACAAAAATAAAGACTAAAGAAAATGTACCTAAATAGTAAAGGATATTATGAAATTATAAAAGAATTTTATATTCTAGTTTTAATCCTTGGTACTTTTAAAATACGTATAAAAATAAATTAGTGTAAACTGGAAACCAATGGGAAAATAACTAATATATAAAATAACATCTCAGTACCACCTGGGGGGGGGGGGGTCAGGAAATTTGGATTAAATTACAGACAGTGAACATTCCCAGGAGTGGGTAGGTATTCATTACGGTAGTAAAAGCATGCACAGATTTTATATAAATAAGTAAATAGATTGATAGATGAAATTGCATTCCTTTCAAATACCTCTAAATTTTGTAATCATGTTCTTCTACTTGATTTTTTTTAAATATACATTTTTCCCTTGTATTAAGAATCTCTCATAAGAATCATACAAAAATTGCTTCACAATTATCTCTAGCATTTTTACATTATTCCTGCCCCCTCCTACCCGTCTCTCTCTCTCTCTCTCTTTCTCTCTCTCTCTCTCTCTCTCAAGATTTGAATGCAAAGAGAAGGTATAAAATTATTTAAAAACAACTCAATCACAGCAATGTTTGGAAATGTTATTCATTATCCAGATGTCCAGTCTAAGCCAATAGCCTAGGAATACATCCATGCAGCCCCCTGCTATTAACTATGCTGAACACTTAAAAGATAGCATTGAGAAATGCAATTTTAAAATATGGCATGTGTCACAAGCCCGGGGTCTGAATAATTGCCCCGGTTGACAATAGTTTCAGGACAGAATCTTCAGATTTCAGACTCCTAACACACTCCAGTGCCAAATATTTGTGTGGGCTTTTTAAGTCTCTCAGTAACAGATTCAGAAGATGAATTCATGGGCACTGTCAAAAACTAATCCCCCCAAAGGTGTAAATGGGAAGTTTATTTTTTCCCAACAGATAGGATGACTTTATGAAGCTTGTTGCTAACCTTTTCAGCTTTACTGCAGGACAGCATGTACCCTTTCTTCCTGAAATATATTTTGCAAACAAAATGTGACTTGGATTTTTAACAACTAATGTGCCGTAAGAATAATGAATGTTGCAACAGAAAGACTAGAGAAATCAAGAGTTTCCTCCTCCCCTGAATGCAATATTCACCTATTACTGACCACTGTGACCTTTCTGGGAAAAGTCACTTCCATTGGATGGGGCAGTGGCCGCAAGGCAGTGAAACACCACTCAGAATAATTCTTTACAGATGCCAGGAACCGGAAGTTTCAAGGGGAAAAATGAAAGCCATTCACTCTTCCAATGACATAGGCCTTTGATAGCACAAAGCCATTTGGGCCAAGAGCTCCGAGGTCAGGAAGGCACATAAAGATTGGTGATTAGAGAAATACTATATCAGCAAAGTGTGGCAAGCTATTAAAAGAAACCGTAGCTTTTATGATTGTGTCGCTGAAGCTCCCCAGGGCTATTTGTATTAGATATTGAGTTAAGCATAACGTATTTAGTCCCAGCATTCCAGAAAACATTTTGATGTCAGCTACTGCAGGAAAGTAAACACAAAGCGAAGGAGGAAACAGAGCTGATCTCAAACAGATAAAAATGGTGTAATTTAATTTTCTAAACCAGGGCGTTTTAGAGCATTAAGAATGAGGAATTTTAGAAAGGTCCTTTCAACTTGAAAATAAAGTTTACTTAGGCTTTCGGTGGAGGCGGAGGGAAAGAACAAAGGGCTTACTTGCATTATTAACAACTTGTTGAGCACATATTAACGTCTGATCAAAACATATTTTTAATGTATTTAGTGAAATGTTCCAGGGTTATACTCTGCATTTATAATAATAGGTGAGTTTCCCTCCTGCTCCCATGATTTAATAATCCTGTAATTTCTCTTCATGCATCTTTTCCTAGTGGGCCTAATCGCAGCATTATTCATGATGTCACTGGTTCATGAAGTGTTCGGGGCTCTCCACACATTTCCAGGACTACCACCAAAATTCCTTTTGTAAGACAAGGCTTTAATGCTGACCACACTCCCCGTGCTATATCCAATCCTAAAATGAAAACGTTGGCAGTGAGGAGCATACCAGAAAAATATGTTTACTTCCATTTTGAGCCAGAGACAGTGATGCCTGAACTCTGAACTGCTGGCTCATGCCAGGATGCCTGAGAAGAATTTCCTCACAGGAACTACGAAGACTGAGCAAAGCTTGGTGACTCTGGGAACAGAGGGTAGCCATCTGAACACATTAGCAAGATCACTGTCTGAAAGATTAGCCACTTCCAACAGTATTAATCTATGTAGAATTGCAGTTAAAAGGAGTTGAAGGGGGACAGTATTTTCCCCTAAAGTTTTAGATGTCACCCAAAGGAAGAAATATTTGCCATCTATGCAAAACAACAAGGTAATTTGAGAGACAGAGTCTAGAAAGAAACGTAAAAATGTTAACTGTGCTCGCTTCGGGTGGTGAGATAGTGGGTGATTTTTCACCTGCTTTTCATACTTGTCTGTTTTTGCCAATTTTCTGCAAAGATTCCATACTCACGATTAGAAAATAAAAGAGGGGGAAACACATAAATGCATGGGAAATCACACAGGCCTTTTTAATGTGATGGACATACCAATGACCCTATCTCCTGTAGGTGATGTCTTGCCCTGGTGGACATTGGCCTGGACTTAATATCAGAGAAACTGCTCCAGGACTTACTGGCTGCCGAAGGGAAGCTGCTAGACTGTTTTTGGAAGGAGATACGTCCACGTTCAGCATTTGGGACCTTGAATGCACTCCTCAGGCAGTCTTTGATTCTCAGCCCAACTCTAAAAACCAGCGCCTGCATCTTCACTAGCAAAGAAACTCTTCTGTTTTCTTTTATTCTTTTCTCCTCCAAAAGTTGTTTCTGTTGTGGGAAGAATGATAACTCCAACAGATATTTGGAATTCATATCTGTTGCTCAAGGCTGGTGATGTTCAAGGAGCATGTGATGATTGTCATGGCCACTATCTGCTCTGTTTGATCACTGCCTGTGGCAAATGGTTGTTAAATGTTGGGAGTACACCTATCACTGTAAGCCGTACAGTTCCTCATTTTGGCAATAATCAGAATGACCTCAGGTTAATCATTAGAGTAGTTATAGAACTATAATATAACTACATAATATATATTATGTTCTATTATTCTAGGTAATACAACATATAATTATAACAGAGTTCATAATTATGCAACTGTAATAGAGTTTTCCATCTGTGGTAAAGTTGAAGATAACTTAATTATAACTTCACAGCCAGTCTATTTTAGTGATTAGTTTGAAGTAAAGGTCTATTTGATTTAAAGAAGTTATCATTTTGGAAGACTGTGTAAATGTATCCAGTGAATGTTTACTATCTGATTGAAAATACGAAGGAAAAGACAAAAATAAATGGTATTAAAAAAGAAAAAGCATCCTATCACACTTTATATGTTTCAGAAAAATGGTATAGTGTTATAAAAAAAAAGATATCGCACATTCTCGCATTCAAAAATAAAGTAACAGTTTCAGTGTACTCAGCAAAGCAGTCACATGTGAAATAGTCACCCAAATAGTTTACTATTTATATATGGTATATTCAAAACACTAGCAAGAAAACAAACATTCAAGACAAGACTAAGACATTCTTTAGATACTAATGTTTCTCACGAAAAGGAACAATTCCTAAGGTTGTGTGCGTTCTTGTTTTCTTCCTCTTTTTCTTTGTCGGTTGTTAAAGAAAGTTCAGGTGAGGATAAGCTCCTGTTGGACAGTCATAAACCACCTATTCATTCTAGGCTCAGAATACGAAGGAACACAAACCTGACATCAAGGTCAAAATAATCCTGTATCTCTTCTAACGTTGGGAACATTTTCAAAACACCAGAGAGATTACTGAACAAACCGTCCATTCGATCTTTCAGTATGGCTCTCTACACCGTGTTCTGGTCATTGAAAGTGTCAGGAGGCTGTATCACAGGCTCCTTCTCTGTATCTCAAGGGAGACGTACACTCTCAAAAATCAATCTACTAAAAAGTCGCGTAAACATGGACTGCATCATGTAATCAGGATCCTTACCGATTGTTGCAATTTTATGTAGCTACTATTTGGGAAATAGCATGGCAGAAAAGATAGGGAACCAGAGCTCCCCCCATGATTCCAATATTTCCTCCACATGTGTTACCTGGTGTTCTTTCCCCCAAAAGGCACGTACAGACATAGCATGATTCTTCTCTAATTTGAGTGGCAGCCCAAGGTACATCTGCAGATGCCATTGCTAATGGTGCCATCATTTTGGCGCTGTCACCCTGAGGTACATCTCTTCAGTCACAAGGTGGAATTTCCTCTAGTCATCTTGGTTCACAAGATCCAGCAATGTGCATGATTTCATTTGTTTAGAATAATGTTTATGCCTCCCTTATATCCTTACCAATTCTACACGAAGACCTCCAAACTACATACAATTATATTTTCTTGCACAAAGCATCAGGAAAGCTTAAAGTTTTAATAAAAGAAAAGCAAAATGCCACCCTCATGCCTATGTAAATTAGAGAAAAGAAGGAAAAGAGGGAAGGAAATATGTAACACATTTTCTTTTATTAATACTTTCTAAATGGCAAAGAAATTCTCCCAAGGATATTGCCTCTTTGAAGATAAAGTACCATTTGCATAAACTGGAGGGGCCTCTTTAATGCAGTTTTCATTATCTTGACTCCCAAGTGACTGATGTCAAGATCAAGGGAGTCAATCAGGAAAGATACACTCCAGGACACCAGAGAGAAATAAATCAGCCCATCCTCTCCATCAAGGAGAGTCCCACTCAACCAAGGGGATTGGTGAACGTCCTTTCTGAAGCAGGAGGCCAAGTTCCATTATTGTGAGGACTGACTCTCATCCCTTAGAAGTCTCTCATTCTTTAAGTTAATTGGGGCCCCTGTATCAGTTATCTAATAGGCTAATGAAGGTTGGAGATAAACCAGTTCTTGGCCATTCCTTGCCCTCTGAACACTCCCAGGACACTAACCCCATTCAGCCTTTTATCTCATTATGTTAAAGAGAAAATTAACTCTGAAGAAACTGAGATAACTGCCCCTTGGGTGTTAGGTGAATGTGGTATGGGTCCTCTGGGGAGGAGGAGAAACCACATTCATTAGATTCTATGTGACAATTAACTCTTTGCCTGCCTCATGCATTTTCTCCTGTCTACAACTGCATTTTGGCCATGGAGGGTCTGTTGACAACCTCAGTTATTCAATTTGTCAAATGATGCAACAGATCTACTCAGTCATCATAGGTGTGGGTGAATTAAAAAATGTCATCATTTGGTCTGTATTTCACAAGCTTGAGCTAGTGCTACTTTCCCTTGCAAAATACAAATGTGAGAACTATAATTTATTATGGTACTAGCAATTCAAGATGTTTTGCTTGGATCTTCTGTGTGCAATCGGTTACCAACATTCCAGCTGGTTTTGCTTTCGTTGGCTACTAGTTTACTACCCTCAATTTCATTCTCTAAATCTGTGTTTAAAAACAATTTAACGACACTTTGATTCTGTTTGGAAATGCAGTTATGAGTTCTCCTCGTTATTGCACAGCCACGTTTTAAATGTGGTTTGGAAAACATCGTTCTAAGGCAGATGACAAGATGCAAATGACTTACTTAGTCCTTCTTTAATTTTACCCTTACTATTTTATTAGAGTCGATATCAGAGGCTGGGTTCCTTTAGGAATACATGGCAAGGTGTTTTCAACAACAGACATTGACGTGGCCCTGAAATCCCAGTCTCCTTGAAGTCCTGAAACATGTAGCCAGAAGAATCAGCCTTTATGCTTTACGAGCAACCCCTACTGGACAGCTGATCAGTTTATGCTGCTGCTAGATGGAAAGCATCTATTCTTCCTCCTTTTTCTCTTTCTCTTTCCTCTCTGGGGATATAGGGGGTTTAGAGATTTTTACTTTTCTCTTTAAAAATTCTCATACTCTTTTCTAACATCGAATGTTTAGCTGAAACAATTAAAAGTCTTACATTTAATTTATTCTCTCATTCAAAGACTTTTTCCTAACCTCCCACTCGTTGTTTTTTTCTGTACATAATAATCAAAGAATGATGTTTTAATAAATGTAACTTAGAATTATAACTATTTGGGAAATGTTGCAATAAATTAAGTTAAAAAATAGAAATAAAGATATTTTTGTTTGATTTGTCTTTCCTTTTAACAAATAAGGGCCTGATATGGCCCTTATTGCAAATTATTGTTTCCTCTGAGTTCCAGAGCTTTAATAATATCTAAGTTGATCTAGTTTTTAATCTCAGCTACTATTCAAAAATAAATTAGTTTATAGATTATGTTTTACCACAATAAAAAATTAAAATGTTCCCCTTAAAATTAATATTCAAAACATCACATTGAAAATGTATTTATCACCAGCTAATGAATATGGCTATTTTCTTTTACTGCAAACATCTAATTGAAATCTAATTTTATTGGTGGACAAATAAAAATTCATTATTTGCCGGTATCTAATTGATGTACTTTTCAAGATAAAGTATAAAGAGGTACTTTTTTAAATTGCTTGCAAAAGACACAAGATGGTCAATTCTGGATGCTTTAAGTTCCCCTTTTATATGTGAGACCAGCAAACAACCAAATGAGACACATCATGCTGAGAAGGCACTATATACTAACCAGATCTCCAAGAGTTTTTTGTAGCCCACAAAGTCTCTTTAAAGGGAGATTAATGAGGAATGCCAAACTTGGTCTAAGATAAATGGACTTAGATCCAAATCTTCTTTTTCCTACATGCCACAAAGTTGAGAGAGATTGTTTGTAGGTGGTTGCATTTCACTTCAGTTATATGTTACATAAAGACTAGGATGGGAGGAACTTAATATCTTAGACAGTGTTTCAAAAAGTAAGTTCAGTAGAACAGCAACAGTTGAAAAATGTCATGGTCCTATTTTTTAATGTCAGGTTAAACAACATAAATAAATTGCTTTGTTGCAGGACTTATCAGAGCCATTAATTTCCTAAAGTACATTGGGTGTTCCTAGAAAACTTACACTGAAAGCAGAAGTTTCCCAAACTTATCAGACCACAGAATATCTCTCTGGAGTGATGTTTCAAAAACCACAGTTTGGAAAATTCCCTCTGAAGTCACCTAGCCTTGCTACTTCTGAGTGCTCTTATAAAAGCGAAACATCATTTATTTCCAGCCTGCAGGCACCACTCTGAGCATTAGGTTTGTGAATAGACCTAAACTATGCTGTCTCACCTAAAGCTCACCATTGACCTTGGGAGATAAATGTTCCCAACCCCATCTCACAGAGGAGGAACCTGAGGCAGAGTTTAGGAGGTATTAGGACAAATGAGTGAACAAGCCAGGACTCAAATGCAAGATGTGCTCTCTGCAAAGTCCTAAATCTTTCCCCGATGCTGTGTTATACAAACTACTCTCTTTTGGTGAAACTCTTCAGTGGCTTCTCTGGTGTGTGTAGTTCATTGTTCTTCACTGGAATCAATATGGTCGATCCTGCAACAGCACTCCTGATGGTCTGCTCTAGTACATAGTAAACCGCATTAACTTGATTTCTGTCTAGCATGGGAAGATCAACACGTTCAATGATAATTTTATTCAGAACACTATCCATTCTGAAGGACTGCCATTTATAACACACAGAGTAAGATGGGGAATGCATGCCTATTAAAGTACTAGTCAAAGATAAATTTGAAAATAACCAAAAGAAATGTATGTTAAAAAGCAGTTGAAGATGAGCATTCATGCCAGAGGTAATCTATGTTTTCTCCTCTTTACCTACAAGCCAAATATTATCAAGCTAAAAACCACAAATCACCTCCTTCCACCTCATAATAATAAGATATCAATCGCACATGGAAAAATCAACATGGAATTTAGCCTCTGTTCTTTTCAGTCCCTCTACTCTTTGGTACTAAAATGAATAGAAGAAGCCCATAAAGAGGAATACAAAGTGACTGACAAACCCATCAGAGAAGTTTTGGAAAAACAAATCAAACCTCTGGATCTTTTTCTATTAGCATTTATTGGGACATATTAAATTCTTATGTTGAAGAAATTTTTTTTCCTGTCAGTTAACAAAAACCCTCACATGCATAAAATGAGTTTGAGTTCACAAATTGATCGAAATGGTTTGCCATTTCTTTAATCTCCTAAAAGTCATATCTCTGATACTTTTCCTCCTTCATTAATTACATTGGTCCCATTCAGAGGTAAGACCTTCTACACACGTATAAGTACTGAAAACTCATAAAATTAGCAAATTTTTTCTCAGAAGTCTCCAAGAAAGAATTTCACAAGAATAATTCAGAAATAAATATTCATTAAGCAAATATTTAATAATATTTGCAATACCTTTTTGTTTCCCCTGTAATTCCTCAGTGGACAACTATAATCGCCTGGTACAATAGCACATGGAAATATGCCATTTTTATGAGTGAGGACAGGAACATTCCCGAAAGGACACAGAACCACTCTATTATCAAACCTGATATATCTTTTAATAGGAAAAGAAAGGAACAATGCGAAAATGTGTTCATTATCTACTCTATGTATTGTTTGCAAAATCATTTCATGACTGTCTTTGTTCAACTTTAAAGAACAGTTTGTCTCTAAATAATTACAATTGCCCCTTCTCTAGGAAGAAATAAATGAATAATATATATTATAGCAACTTTTTTGCATGAGTTGTACTTCAGCAATTTGACACTGGTGAAAATAGGAAGTTGTCCCTTTCTTTCCTCAGCAGCTAAGTGACAGAGACTTCTAACATTAGAGAAATACCTGCGGGAATTCTGTTCCACAAGAGATGGACTGGCTAAAAACTTAGGCTTATGGCTCCCTTTCCAGCCTCAATCTGCACAGGAGAGTCAAAGTTTACAGATACCATTTCCAGTCAAAACAAAAATAAAATGACTTGATATATATGTTTAATCATACAATCTGGGAAACAGTTGTGGGAGATATGATTTACAAGTACCTGAGTTTCATAAATGCACATTGCAGCCTCTGCATCTTGACATCTTAATTTTCTCGCCCTCCCCTGAGGACATGCTTATTGATTTTTAAAGAGAAGGGAAGGGTGGGAGAGAGAGCAGAAGAGAAACATCATTGTGAGAGAGAAACATCAATAGTTTGCCTCTCCCATGCGCCCCGACCGAGGACCAAACCTGCAACCCAGGCATGTGCCCTGACCAGGAATCAAATCTGTGACCTTTTGGTTTATGAGATGATGCATCTTATTGCCAGTAACATCTCCTTTACTGCGTATACTCAAAAACTAAAATGCACTTCAGTGCACATCTAGCCTTCTTGAATATATAGCATGAATGAAAACGCCTTAGTCACCATCAGTAAGGAAGCCCTTGCGGAAAGCGTTGAGAAACAGGCAGCCATGTGCTGGCTGGAACTGAGCTGGCAGGGCTGCCTCTGGAGCCTCGTTCTCATTCCAGGCCATGCCTCGGTGCCTTTCCCAAGGGTGCTCAGGCCATTTGATGAAATACCACTGTCTGATGTCAATAAATCATTGATTTAAGGTGATAAAGTTACCCACGGAAGAATGCCTTGAACATAATATATTGAAATCTGTGTCTTCCTTTAGAGGATATATACAAGAATGTGATTCCTTTTCTTAATAAAATTTGGACAATGTGGATTATTCCCTCTCTCAACATAGAATTGGCAAGGACATTAAAAATACTTATTTTAAGTTTACCATAGCCACAGAGAAATACACCACCAACCAAACCAAAGAGAGCCCATTTAAATCAAAGGAAACAAGGGCTGCATGATCCTAATGGTCGTAAGCAAAACGTGGACCATAAATCCATCATGCTCAGGGCTAGCCTTTATTGCTACCCTGGTTGCACAAAATTGGCTAGAATCAACATTGCTATAAAACCATAAACCAACAGAAGCTATACCCTCAGTGTGAAAATCTCTCCAAGAATATCAGGCACTGCCCTTTGGTTAGAGCACTTTCAGTACATTTCTAAAATATTTTTGATGGGCTCCTTTGGTCACAATTATTTTCCTTCATCTCTGAATTTGGACATTGCACTCTGACCATTTCGATCCTCTACAGCAATTACCACTGACCCTCATGACATTGCTTCTCAGCCATGCCCTGCTGGAAAAGCCTACTAGAGAATTCCAAATTTCTGATTTTACAAAACTGTAATGGAGGCCATAGCGCCTGACATCTTTGTGCAGTCTCCCATGTCTTAGTTTAGACTCGCTTTTTATTCCACAGTGAGAGCGGAAAATGCATTCACTGGAAACTTTGCACACTGTTTAGAAGACAAAATTCCTAAAAATCCAAATGAAGTATTTTTTTCCCCTGAAGTTAGGGCAAGCTCTAGCAACATTTTAAATATTAATGGTATTTGTGTTGATAAGTATTTTTCAATGTAAATCTTTTGTGAACTGTATTTTTAATTTAGCTGCTCCTACATATTAGTTTTAATTTATGTGAGGGATTGCAGGGTTAAAAGCAATAAAATTGAAATCACTTTTAAAGTAGACTGTAATTGAGATTTCCATTAAGTTAGACTACCTTCTCCTTACTTTTAGTAAGTTGGAGATATTTTAATTTATTTCAGTGGAAAAACAGTCTGGGCCAGGTAGCTAGTAACAGTCCAAGGGTCTCATGGAAAGGCATTACTTGTCTTAACCTTTTTTTGCGACTGTTAGGGGCCTTGTCATTTTGACTTCCTTTCGGCTAATGACCTCTGCCCTGCTCCAATTTAAAGATAAACTAAAAGGCATTCCCCTTGAATGTGTGCTTCTTCTAGGTTTTCTGTGGAAGCAGTAGGATCTACTTTTCTATCAGTTACCTCCTATTTGAAGAACTTGTGGGATATGTAGTTATACATTGGAAGAAGAAAGTTCAGGAAGAAGAAAACAGGAAAATATGATGTGCCAAATCTAAGAAGTGAGCCCAGAATTCAATATGAAAATAAGAAAAGAAAAATTATGAGAAATAACAAATAAGAAACCTTTCATGAGTTAGCATTTACCAGCAATATAGGTGGTCATATATGATAATATTTCTAAAACAACTGATTTTAATATGGAACTGAAATTGAAATTGACCAAGTCATCATTTGTGTATTTGCATATTATTGATAAAATTTTTATAGAGACATGCTAGAACTGGAACATTCATTCTTCAGAAGTTTATAGAAAGGAATTTCCTGTGTCACTGATAGCTTTAACAATAGCATTTTCACTCCAGCTTTTCTTGTTCTCTGAGCATATGTTACTTCTTTGTGTTGCTTTTGAAATTCTATTGTTTATTCTCCTCATTGATAATAAACTAAGGTAATTAAAAAATAGAGTAGTATCAAAATTATTACCAAAAAAGAGAGACAATTACTTTAAATAATACACATAAACATATATGTACATAAGCTCAGATTATACACACACACACATTCATTTTTTCAATTTTCAAGTTATATAGGCTATTTGGGGGTTTTCATGTTTTTAGCCAGCTTTTAAAGGGAAATTTAAACCACCTTATTCCTTCCCACATTACATTACAGAAAAACACTATAATGTAAAGAGAATATCTAACAAGATTTTATAGTAGATAATGGGGAATATTTATTAGGTAAAGGCTAAAATGTTCTTTATTACGAGACCACACCTCAACATACAGTGGTAGAAAATGTCTCCTTTGTGAGAAAAACAATAAAATATGTCCATCTAACAAGCTGTGAAACCCCGAAGAAATACGCAGCTTCCTCCCCTCTTCCCTCTCTGAATTCTTATTTATTTTGAGTCAGGCTATCTTAGGCCATTAATTAACCTTCAAGCCCTTGAGGTCACCTCCTTGGATCTGTTCCTCATATACTGAAAAGTTTTGTTTTTCAGTGAATATTAAAGATACCTGAAAATTGACCATGTTGGCAAAATAATAATATATTATATATATACTAAAATGCCTTGAGTGGTAAAAAGAAAGAATACAAAAGTCACTCAAATAAGCCTGAATAGCACAAGTGTTATTTACCCCAATGTAAAAATATCTATCTCATCAATAAGAGTTTTATGACAGTATCCATAATTTAAAATTGTTGTAAATTAAGTCTTACATATTTGAATATCTGTGGCTTTTAGAATCTTAAACTAGTCTGTGGTTTTGCATGCAAATATACATAAAGGGAACCAGCAAGACTAACGAGTTGAATGGAACATTTATTTAAATTATATCCACTTAAGACAATTGAGTTATTGCTACTTACTAGCTCCTATAATGAACAGTGTATTGCCTGTGCTGGAAAATGTGCTGACCTAAGAAATGCTTATACATAAAAGTAACATTTTTAAAAGGTATGTTAAAGATTAGATGGGATTAGAAAACATAAATATTCATGAACTATATTTGTATTAAGTTGTAGGACATTTGGAAAATTCCATCTTTAACAGTTATATTATAAACAGATAACCTCCTTAAATAGTATATCTGCATCTATCATGAGGTATCTAACATCTTTTACTTAATAATTATTAGTATATGTCATTTATCCTTGTACCAGGTTATAACCTTACTGGAGCCAGGCAGGAATGTACCTAATACTTAAAAGCAATGTTCTCTATGTAACATATGGATATATGACAAGCAACTAACAAGTAAAGAAATGAAGATATAAAGTATCTTAGTTAACATTATTTTACAAGTATTGTTACACCTCAAGAAGAGAAGAATCTAACCTTCCTTTAAACTTAGTTTTAGTATAGTTATGAATAGGAGAGGAAATGATTTTGTATAAATGTTGGTATTCACAGTTAAAACTACACAATTCATGTAATTATTTAAATTTGTGATTTTTATATATAGCAAGAAACAAAGGAAGTAAACATATATTGTAAATCAAATACAACTTTGGTAAATAAAGTAAATCTCACATTGAGTATGAAAAGTAAGCATTGAAGAGTTAAGGATCCCATAAATGACATTTTGTAATGTGTTCTCAGCCATGACCACCAAGTTTTATGGATTAGAATTAAATAGAATTAAAAGATGGTAGGAATGTATTTCATACACAGAGAAAAAGCAGGGCCACCACTGTGAAGCCATTCATAGAATGACTGCTGACTCTTAATAATTTTTTTTGTTTTTCATGACTTTTCCTTCTATAAGTACTAGAACATTCTCATCAAAATAACTGGTAGGAGTAAGAAAGACATGGTGAAAATTTAACATAGTAGTAAATGGCTTTCTGAAATGAAAATAGAGGATGTATATTTTGAGTTTATTTAATGTCTGTGAGTCAGATCCGAGTCTCTGTTACATTACCACAAATTGGCTGTGAGGCTAAGTCAGCTCTCAACCTTTCTCAACTTGGACTGGAGTGGGAATCCGAGCTCCACTAATTTTTAGATCTGTTCAACTGTTTCCCTCTTCTGAAGTTTCCACGTTTTCATCTATAACTAAGAGACAATTATTAAATAATATAATATACGTACATTTCTGAGCATGGTGTTTGGCATTTAATTAACTATCAATATAGACTTTTTTGTTATTGTCATTATCTAACATTCTGGCCAATAATAAAATTTTATAATTCTGTACTAGTTTTTGTTTAATTTATTGATTTTAAAGAGAGAGAGGAAGGGTAACAGAAACATCAATTCGTTGTTCCACTTATTTATGCATTCATGGTTGATTCTGGTATGTGCCCTGACTGAGGATGAAACTCCCAACCTTGGCATATCAGGACGACACTCAAACCAACTAAGCTACCCAGTCAAGGCTTGTACTATTTTTAATATTGCTTTCTGTAAAAGTTTAAGTAGTGATATTCACAATTTTACATTTATCTTATGCATAACTTAGATTATTTTCACTCATAAGGAATATCAAAAATTCTGTCAGCATAGAGTGGGTTTCTCCTATCTTCCCCCACCCCTGTAGGTGAAAATCTATTTGTCCATTCTGGTTCAAAAGAGTAAATAAGCATTCATTTGACTTCTTTTTTAACATTCTGTAAGCCTTTTTTTTTTTTTAAGCCAGTTAGAATTTTGACGGAAACCATATGAAAGTAAAGAAAATAAATTTAAACTCTAAGATGGATAGTCATTGTGGGTCTACTTGTCTGATAGCTGTCAATAAAAGTGTAAAAATTCTCATTTTTCAATGTCAGGTTGGGTTACATATAAATACATGTACATGTAGACACATACATACATACCTACATAGGTTGATGTATATCTATATACATACATGTATGTGATAACTTTATAAAACAAAATCTTTTGGGGTAGGGAATATGATTCCCAAGCTATTGAACAATAACCAGTCCATATCAGCTTTTAGGACCTTGATCTTATGTTTAAAATAAAGAGATGCATCATTGAAAAACTGGCTATAAAGGGAATAATCAATAGAGTGAAAAGGCAATCTACATACAGATTGGGAGAAAATATTTGCCAATCACATGTTCCATAAGGGATAAATATCCAACATATATAAAGAACTCCTACAACTCAACATCAACAGCAACAACAGTAAATAACCTGATTAAAAATGGGCAAAGGACTTAAATAAATGTTTCTTCACAGACACATACAAAAGGCTATGAAGCATATGTAAAAATGTTTAATATCACTAAGGATCAGGAAAATGCAAATCAAAACCACAGGATATATCACCTCATACCTGATGAAGGACCACTATCAAACAATCAGGCAAACAAAAAGTAACAAATGCTGGCAAGGATGTAGAGAAATGAGAACCCTTGTGCACTGTTAGGAGATATGTAAAATAGTGCACCTGGTATGGAAAACAATATGGAGATTCCTTTAAAAAAAAAAAGAAGAGTTAATCTATGGTCCAGTAATCCTGTCTCTTGGTATATATCCAAAAAAAATTGGAAACAGGATTTCAAAGAAATAATTGCACACACCTGTTCATTGCAGCATTATTCACAATAGTCAAGAGATGGGAGCAGTCTAAATGTCCATCAGTGGATAAATGGATAAAGAAAATATGTGTGTATTTCAATAATTTATATATATATATATATATATATATGTGTGTGTGTGTGTGTGTGTGTGTATGTATATATGTGTGTGTGTGTATATATATATATATATATATATATATTTAATGGGATATCACTCAATAATTTAAAAGGACAGAAATCTTGACATATACTATGACATGGACAAACCCTGAGGACACTATGGTAGGTGAAATAAGCCAATAAGAAAAGATAAATCTTGTGCGATCTCATGTATGTGAGGTCTCTAAAAGAGTCAAATGCATACTAACAGAAAGTAGAATGTGGTTACCAGGAGCTTGGCGGGAGGGTAAAATAGGGTGTTAGTCAGTGGGTATAGAACTTCAGTTTTGCAAGATAAAAAAACTCTAGAGATCTGTTGTATAACAATGTGCATATAGTTAACACTACTGTACTGTATACATAAAAATGGTTACGGGGTTATGTTTAATGTTGTTTTACACCACAACAAGGAAGTTCCATAAACAGAGGATATTAACATAAATTACACTTAGAAAATGCAACCCATATATCTTGACTCAGTTGAAAACTGCAGCTAATAACAAGTGGAGTTAAAGTATAAGTATTAAAAGTTTCATTCTGCCTGCAATATCCTCCCATTTTAGTACACAGGTAAACAAAAACATGAAAGCCCTCTCTTAAAAAAAAAAAAAAAAAAAGAGGGCAGGTAGTCTCTTCGATAAATCTTCATTGTCATAAAACAAATAAAAATACCAACTACTATAATTATCAGTGGAATCTATTTCTCAGCGTAACTCAATGTACAGCAGAGGCCATGCAACTGAAGTGTAGGGACTTAGAGATCCTGCTTACTTTCAGTCTTTTCTACTCACCGGAAGCAATGGCTAGTGGAAGGAACCTGAACGGCTGATACAGGTTTTGATCTTAGTTCAGCAACTTAGAAGCTGTAAGATTTTGGTCAAGACCTATACAGATTTTGTGCTGAATATATACATTTACCATATGGCATAAGTGATATATTGTTTTCTTCATTTGTTTTCCTGTCCATTTTTCTATGAGACTGTGAATTTAAAAGTCCATATGGCTACTTCATTTTGGTTGGCATTCTCTGGGCACCTTCTCAGTGTCTGGCAAAAAAAGTCCCAGACACATGTTGATCAGTATGCATTTACTGAATTGGTCTTAAATATTACCGTTTATTAGGCTAAGATGCAATTAAAAAAAAAAAAGAGTAGATGAAGGACATTGTCCAATTTATACACATAGTTACACACTAATAGAAGTACATTAAATAAATTGTATTCTGACATGTAAAGAAAATTTGGATTGTTTGCTACAAGCCCAATTAATTCATAAGTTTAATTACAAATACTCTTTTGCCCCAGCTTTTTCCCCCTAAATATCTGTTTGAAATTGTTTAAGTACCTTCACCATAGTTACATTTTTTTTAAAAAAAGAATTTTACAAGGGTTATATTTTCTAAAAGAAACCAATATTTAATTTTAATACCTATATTCAAAGGTCTCCCTTTAAGCTAATAATGAATACACTTTCCTTAAAATCTTAAGCAGATCTCTATTTCTGAATTAACTGTCACCTCATTATAATTTCATTTCAACCTCAGTCATGTTATAGTTCATAACATTTTCAATAAAACTTCAATACAGAAAAGCAGAGTTTTATGAAGAGTTACTGTATTTCTGCTATATGTTTATTTTCTATAGAGGGTGTGTCTCAATATTAAAAGTATATTTACACGTAAAAAGTTACCAGCAAAGTGAATTTTCTTCAATGAATACTACTTTATTCAAAAGTCAATGTATGATATTGTGTGTGTGCCTTCAGAAAACTCACACATTGAACATACACCTAAGAGAAAATAAAATGAGAAATTAATCATATGTAAAACTACAGAATACAAAAATGAATCTGAAAATACATAAACATGATGATTGAAGACTGAAATACAATAACACTGAAGACTAGATGATGAAAACCATCAGAAGATAAGAAGCACAGCTTTCTTTTGTTTACTCTTGCTTGTCCCTAAACAAAGAACAAAATCCATGCTGTTCATGGGTCCCTAGGAATACTTCTACTTTGTATGGGTGGTGGTAGCCATACTTACAACGGGGTCTTTAGGAATGTCTGCATTATGAATGTAAATTATGTTTAAGAATTATGTTAGTTAAGAGGATTTATATACTTAGGTTTTTATTTCCTTTTCTTTGACCCTGCAACTTTTTTAAAATTAAAAACTTATCAAAGGTAAGAATCTATTTTGCAAATTCTGTCAAAATCACATCTCTAGTCATTTTCTTAAAAATTCTGAATCTACTGAAAAGGAATAGATACTAGCTTTAAGACAAGGATGTTTTCTTTGAGACCTACTGTCATTTATTCAGTAAGGTCCTGTGAGTTGCTCCCAAGGCCAAGAGATGTCAGGGGGAGGGGCTCTATCTTGGCACCTAACACAGTAGTATGCAATGACTAGATGTTCTGTGTGATTTAATTTAACTCTCTCAGTGCCTTATTAAGTCCATGTGCAAATCCTCTTGAAATTCCAAACTGTGCATGTGTCTAAACAACTTAAGAATCTCAAATCTGGAATATCTAATTTTAAATGTGCATATTCAGATAAGTTTATTAACTTGGACAGGTCACTTTGACATAGGGAAGTTGTTGTTAATTCAGTTGGAAATTCAGGCGAAAGTCCTCGTTGCAAATCAGATTCCTAAATTGCAGAATATATTTTTTAATCTTCTGTTTCTTTCCAAATATTCTTGACTAATTTTAAATCTTAAAAAATATTAGAAATGTGACCATAATTTACATGATTAAAGGTAATGTTTAAAATTTGAACATAGCAGTTAAAAATTTTTAAAAATATCTTTGACCTTTTAATATAGGTTAAAATATCGGGAAGAATTCTTGAAGTGACTAAATGTGTTAACCACTATCCTTTCTATGAAAACAAAATAAAACAAAAATATCCTTATCCAAAATATCAAAAGAAATACTTTCTTCTTCAACAGCAAATGTACTGAAAGATTTAGTGATTTGTTAAGATGAAGAAATCACATGAAATATATACCTGAACCAAAAAAGGAGGCTTGATTTAAAGTGACACCTTGCCAACTAAGTTAGGGTTAAAATGATTCGATGATGATTGTCTTAAGTTTCTACTAACAAAGTAGTAACAAACTAAAAATTTCTGATTAGAAGATGATAATATCCTCAACACTGTATTAAACCACAAGAGCAACAGTTCTTCCTCAGATTCTCAATATTTACTTTTCACCTTCCCAAGGCCAAAATGTCATCTATTATTTTTTGTAAAAGAAAATCAAAGCCAAATGGTAAAAATGCAAAGATTTGGTTAAACAAACAGTCAGAATTTCAGTGGCTTTATCTGCAGCATGCCCAGCAACCAAACAAAGCCAAGATATTGTCCATCTCTTTGACAGACAAAGAGCCTCAGAGGTCCAGAGTGACATGCCCGAAGGCTGGCACGTGATTGGGCTAATTAAATTAAATAGCAGGAAACAGCTTTTCTATATGACACTGCCTGGCCACACACAAACTGTAACAGTAAATCTTTTATACTAGTCAAGGAAAAAATGTAACCATTAAAAAATATACAATATCAACACACCATCCAAGAATCAGAAGCTACATAAACTCCACGGGTCTGGACGTTAATGCAAAATGTCTCAGGACTTCCCAATTCACTTTAGGAGTCATCCAAAGGCCCACGTAATTAAAGGCATGAAAAAGAAAGCCGCTCTACCAGCACTTCAACTTAAGTCAATATTCTGATTGCTTTAAGGACAGGTTTCTACATCAAATGAGCTCAAAACCTCAATACTTTTGAATTGAAGTTAAAATGTATTGCTCACTTTCCACCAGTTTTATATCCTACCTACCCATTACCCAACTGAAAATTAAGAGAGAAATTTTTTAAAAGGCATGAGGTCTTAATCTATTGAGAAAACTCTTCTACTATGTTCCCTACAATTTCTCAGCCATAACATAATTTTCTCTGTCACTGTAGTTTCAGGCTTTTGGTTAAGTCAGCTTTATTTCAAAAAAAAGCATACTTTCATGTATCTAAAAGAACTTTTGTGGGTTGGTAGGTGCAACTCATTTTATCAATGATGGCTTTCATTAGCATTGATTTCTAATGTAAAGAATGGGGACTATGAAATAGTAATAGTCATTTTAGAAGCATTATTGTGGAAAAATAAAGACAAAGAAATTGCTTTCATAAGGATCCTGAATTAGAGGATTGCAAGGCAATTTTAAACTTAAGAGAGCAAATTCAGAATCAGTGCAGACCATTGGCTTATCTGCCTAAACAGAATTATATAATATACATTAAATATGTAATATAATATACAAAATATAAATGGTACTCATATTTTTGGGTGAAAAGTACATTTATGGTAGCCAGTATTCTGATAGTATAAATATTCCATTATTCATGCTTTTCTAACTTGAACTTAAGAATTTTCACCAATTTATTATTTCTTGTTGTATGAAAGAGTTGACCAAATTAATGGACCGTGACTTAATAAAATTATAGTGTACATAATCTTTAACTACAAAAACACACCCAGTTCAAGGGCATTCATTAAGAAAGAGGGAGAGAGAATCTAATTTTAAACTGAGATTTAAAAGGTTTTTGAAAACTCACCAGTATTTTTGTCTTTCACTCAGTTTATTTCATGTAATTTATAGGATGACGAAACGTTTTCCAATACACATGAATTAGCAAGGCCCATTCAATCTGTCTGTGTACCATGCCAGAAATCAATGAGCAATATTTAATGTCTGTTTCTCATGTCTGCCTTCCAAATTAATATTTGAATGTAAAAATAACCAAATACCCAAGAAATTCAAAGCCTAGGAGAAAATGGTTAAGCCACAGAAAAGAAGTGACATGGTAGGAGCCAGTAAGCAAGTAGCTTCTAAAGTGAAGTCAGGCCTAAGAGTGAGCTGATCTCCTCATCCTGCAGCCCCTACCCAGTCCCTTCCATAAATGTATTTATCTCTTCACATCTTTACTGAATCCCTTCTCCCTTCTTCATCCTCATTCCTGCCCCAGGGCCCTAGGCTAAGACTGATAAATCCCTGGGGTCATTCAACTCTGTAAACACAGAACTCACAGATGAGAGAGAGAAATCAGGTTCAGGGTCAAGGCTACTATAGACCTGCCTTAACATAATTTAAGGTCTTGAAATGTTCTCTGAAAGGTTTGAGGTGACCAATAATCTTTAAAGGAAGTCAAGACATTTAAATTGCCTGACATCTAATAAAAATTTACTAGACATTAAAAGGAGCAGGAGAACAAGAATGATATTCTAGAGAAATTTAAGCAGTAGTAGCAGACAGAAATGGCAGAGACAGCAGAATCAGCTGGAAAGGACTTTAAAATGAATGTTATAAATACATTCAAGGATTTAAAGGAAAGCATGAATATAAGGAGGGTATAAATGAAAATCATATAAAAGAACCAAATGAAACACCTAGATCTGAAAAGTACACTATCTTAAATGAAGAATTTATTAAAAGTGAATAAAAGTTTATCCACTAGAAGAAGAGATGAGTATGGCAATAGAAACTATATAAACTGAAGTACAGAGAGAAAAAAGAATAAGAAATAATATAAGGAGACGTCTAGACTGGGGAGACAACATGAAGCAGTCTATCCTAGGTGTGACTGGAGTCCCCAAAGGAGAAAAACTAATATTGGAAGAAACACTGTCTTACAGTTTGCAAAAAATTAAAAGGGCAAACCCACAGATACAAGAAGCTCGGTGAACCAAAGCAGAATAAATAAAGACAATTGCATCACAGCAATTGATCATCAAGTTGCTGAAAACCAGTGATAACAAGAAGCTTTTAAAAACAAGTGGAGAAAAAAGAAACCACCTGATTTTAAGATTTTCTATAAAGCACTGGTCATCCAGATTATGTGATATTGTTGCAAAGTTAGACATATAGACTGATGGAATAAAAGAAAGAGTTCATAAATTTGCATACACACACACACACACACATATATTCAATTGACTTCTAAAACTAGCACCAGAATAATTCAAAGGAACAAGGAACAAGGATAATCTTTTCCAAAACTGCTGCTGAAAATGTGGGTACCTATGTAAGATAACCTCAGCCTTTCTTCATGTCATGTACAGGATTACCTGGCTCAAAATTGCTTTGCCTTAAATGTGAAAATAGAACTAGAAGAAGACATAGAAGGAAATCTTTCTTAGATAGGACACTAAAGCCCTAACCATAGAAGAAGAAATGATAGAATGGGACCCATCCACATAAAACATTCTGATCTTCATAATAAAAGACAAGCTATGGGCTAGGTAAACATCTTTGCAACATAGGTATTGAGAAATGGATTGAATCCAGAATATGTTACTTTTGTAATTAATAATAAGACACTCCAATCAAAAAATATGTGACACAGCTGGATAAACAATTTACCAAAGCAGGTATACAATTGCTGATAAGCACGTGAAAGGATGATGCCGGGGAAGTACACCATAAAACCACAATGAGGTTCTACTGCACATCCACTAGAATGCATAAAGCTTCAATACCATCTGACAACATCAAGTGTTGGGAGCAGGAACTCTAAACACATTGCTAATGAGAATGTAAAGTAATCAGCAATCAATAGTAACTTGGCAGTTTCTAACAATGTTATACGAACAGTTAGCATTCAACTAATCAATTCCACTTCTAGTTCTATACTCAAAAGAAATAAATGTCTACCAAGACTGGCATAGAAAATTCATAGCAGCTGTGTTCATTATCACCCACACCTGGGGATAACCATAACTTCCATCACTAGATGAATGCATAAACAAATTGTGGTATATCCATATAACGAAACACTATCCAGCAATTAAAAAAGAGCATATACTGATAGACACATAGATGGATCTAGAAACATTTTCTGAGTAAATAAAAGGAAACCCAGACAGAAACCATCTCAGACTATTTTTATGTGATTTGTGTATATAAAATGCTAGAAAAATGAAAACTAAGGCTTAGAAACAAAGAAACAAAAAACAAAAACAAAAACAAAAAACCGGTTGAATGATTGTCTGGGACTTAGTGGAGACTGGGGTTGAGAACTTGATTAAAAAGCAAGAGGGTAACTCTTTGGAGTGATATATTCTATATAGATTGTGGTGTATATACATTTGTTAAAATTCATCAAACTGTACATATACAGGGTGGAGCAAAAGTAGATTTGCAGTTGTGTGTGTGTGAAAATTTATTCTTGTATTATTATTTATTAAGTATTGTATTATTTTCCACATGGAAAACTATAACTACTTTTGCCCCACCCTGTATATTGAATGCATTTTTATTTGTGAATTATACTTCAAAAAAAGTAGATTAAGAATCAATATGACTTAGAGAGCTAAAGTAATCAAAATAAAAATCTCATTTCAAAATTTAAATTCAAATTATTATGGAAAAAAACTACTTAGGACATTAGAAATTAGACATTTTTGAATCCCTGGAACAGCTGCTTTCTGGGAAAATATTTTTTCACCTATTTCCATATCTAGAAAAATGCTGTATTGAGAAATAACTAGCCACTGCGCATATATAAAGGTATAAAATATATGGAGACACTTAAAATTTGTATGAGGTAAATAAAATTAAAAAATACAGGAATCAAGTTGAATATGCCAGAAAACTGAATGTTAAATTTACCTTAATTTGATAAATATAGAGGGATTTGATAACACCTCCAGCATGACCAAAATATATATTAAAATGCTAAACACATAATAGAAAGTAGACTTACTATTTATCATGTTAAACGAAGGTCATAGAAGGAAAGCTGATGACTATTTCCAATCAGGGAGTGATTAACTGAAGAAGAAATCTCAGGATTCCTCGTTCCCGGATGGAACTAGTTTAAGATTCACCAAATTGGAGATAGTCGAATAAAAGAGTAGAAAAATAGGCCCCGCCTCCCCGCTTCTCACAGAAAAGATTCTCAGGGCATTTGTTAAAAAGAAAACACTGAAAAGTTTGGTACAGACAGTCCCTGATTTATGATGGTTTGACTTACGATTTTATGATGGTGCAAAAGTAACCAATACTCATTCAGCAGAAATCCTACTTTGGATTTTGATTCTTCCCTGGGCTAGAGGCAGAGGGTAGGATACACTCTCGGGATGCCGATGTGGGTGGGCAGCAGCGAGCAGTAATCAAGAAAGGAAACAGCCAGTACTCTAGAATGTAGTATTGACGGCATTTTCAATTTACAGTATTTTCAACTTATGATGAGTTTACCTGGACATAACCCCATTGAAAGTCAAGGGGTATCTGCGTTTTTATTTATTTCAAGCTGACTCCAAAGACAGGCAGAGCCCAATGTAAAAAAGGAGAATCCCTTGTAAGCTAGAGTTAAGGCCAGTTTTCTGAGTTTTGCTCCCTAATTGATGGCTTTGCTGCTGATAACGGGGTGGAAACTAACTGGAGGCGAGCTGGGTATAGATAGAACTTATCCCAAGACCCTCTCCTTGATCAATATATTTTCTTAATGCTTTGGGATGAAGCTCACATTGATCATCCACACCTAGAGATGTTTTTAAATGTGATGAATCTTTAGTTGAAATCTAATTTAAAAAACAAAACAAAACAAAAACAAAAAAAAAAAACTAAGGTTCTTTTTAGAGGAGGCAAAAGGAGATGGAAGGAAAAAAGCAAAGAGGAAGAAAAGATCCGTCCAGGGTCTCCCAAAGAACCTCCCAACCTGGGTACTGCCCAGAAGTCATGAAGGTTTGCAGATGAATCAGTTTTACAGTCTCCTGCAGTGGCTTTGGTTGTGTGTATATTGGCATTTTCCATGTGTGTTGGGACATGTAAAGGTGAGGAAGCACTGCTCTAGGGATTTGCATTTACTGAAGAGCAAATTATTTATTATTAAAAAGTGAAATCGAGGATGAGATGGGTTCCTACCAAGGAGAAGTTACTGAAGTTCCAAGAAGTTATTAGTAATGTTATTAATAGTGATATTAATAGCAATTGCTAATTTTTACTTTGTACCAGTTCTTCTACCATATATATTATTTACATACACTTATCCATTTAAAATCTCACAAAACTCCAGTGAAAAATACTGTTAATCACATTTAACAAATGAGTAAACTGAAGTTTGGCAGAATGAAGTAATTTGCTTCAGGAGGACTTGCTGATAGAAGATGAAGTTGGAACTCCTGGAATCCTACAGAATCAGCATTGTAACCCCAAAGCAGGTACATGAACCACAAAGAAAACAAGAAATGCCACTGTTCCAGTTCGATGCATATGTAGTCAAAACAACACATTAATTTCCATGTTCAGTAATAGCTTTCTTTATTTAAATCTGCATAAAGATGAGGTGGATTCACTTTCTAAGATTAATATGAACCATTCTGTCTTCTTTCCAAGCTCCAACTTCCAAAAATTATCTACAGAATAGATAAATGTAGAAAAATTAATATGCTAAAGGGACTATGAAAATTATTTGCTATTCTGTATTATTGTATTTTATCTAAAAATGTGTCAGATATTACAATAGAAGTAAAAATCAATGATTCATATAGAATATAAATTATGAAAAATCAATTGAGTTAATGGTAATATCAAATAATAATTTCATCAAGTAAACAATTTCCATCATTTTCCCATGACTAAAAATGAAAATTAAATAGCAACTATTATTACTAGAGACAGCTTAGAGATAACATTACTAATGTGGCCATTCAGCACAATAATCCAACAAGTAAAAAATGATTCCATATTTCATACAGAAAACAAAAGTGAGCCTGTAATTATAATATGGAAGAGAATGTCCCTTTGACATTAAGAAATATGAATAAGATAGATGTAAATCAAAAATAATTCAAATAAAGTTTCACCAGTTCTTTGTGTGATGTTAGGAACACTGCGTAATATATTTTCTCTGGCTTCAAAAGTCAAAAAGACATAATGACACACAGGTAATGATTACAAAAATACTTACATGGTACATTGTATGGAACTGATTCCAGGTGGACTGAAGACTTTGAGTAGGCTGGAGAAATCAGAGGTGGTGTAAAGGAGAAAAGCAGACTAGGGTAGGAAAAAGAATGTCAAGTCTCTTCAGATAGGGGAAAAAGCTAAATGAAACCCAGGAGATTGGAGCCCCAAGTTGAAATTTTACTGCACATGGTCAGTGATTAAGTGAGATTGGGAAGGAGTGGGTATAAAGGTTGAATTATGAGGGCTGAATCTCCACGATACCATTCAATTGAAACAATTGTAAAGATATTACTGTAAGTTCTGCCATAAAGAACGGTAAAGCGGTAGTGGTATTTCACAGTAAGTTAATTGAATTAGTATAAAGGTCACACTAATGCATAAAGAGGCTGGTGCAAAGGCAAAAGAATAAATTCACTTTAGTACTAAAGCAGCGACTAGTGAAAGAGAAAGTGAAGAGATAGGATGGCCTGAAATGAGAAACAGGAGTACTAACTGCTTGTAAGAAATAAAGAAGAGGTGATCATCAGAGATGATGTCATGATAATAATTTATCCAGAGTCTAAATGGTGGTTTTGTTGACAGAAATGGAGAGCTGGGGAAAAAAACGCCCATTTTACAGATGATGAATTTACTAACTTGGAAATGAGAGTGGAGCAATCAGTGAATTGTCTCTACCACTGATAGTATTAATAAAACATGGGGATAGACTTTGAGTTGCCTTTAGATAAAGAAGAAAGAAATCTTTGAAGCATTAAGATGCTGCAGATTTCCAACACTAACATTTTATGGTTCTATCTATATTTGATTAAGTAAGAGCAATAGAAAGACAATGGCAAGAGCAAATATTCTTTTGTTTGGGTTTTATAGCCCACTTATTTTCAAAGGGATGCCAGAGAGATCTCCTAACATAAAATGGTAGGAGGAGACCTAAAGCAGTATTTTACAGTAGAAAATATGAGCCACGCATTTTCTAATAGCCACATTAAAAATGTAAGAGAAAACGGGTAAGGTCAATTTTAATAATGTTCTACAACCTAATATATTTAAAATATTATCATTTTATTATGTCACCAATATATATCTTTGTTACCCAGATATGAATATATATTTTATACTATGTCTTTGAAATCTGGTGTGTATTTTACTCGTAAACCATATATTATTCATATCAGTCACATTTTAAATTCTCCATAAATACATGTGGCAACCAGTCTGGACAGTACAAATATAGAGGTCTTTGCAGAAATCCTGTGAACAGAGGCACAAAGTTCAAAGCAAAGACACAAACATTAATTCAACAAAGAACTTCAGTGCCAAGTAGACAAAAAAAAAAGGTAGCCAGTGTAGAATTTTAAAGCCATATAAATGAAAAAGAGCTGATTTGGTTTTGAACGTTCATCAGAATAAAAGACATCTCTTAAAGAAAAAAATAAACTCAATGTTTCCTTGGTTTATATTAGATAAATAAACATCAAGATTGTAGAATTTAAATGATTCATTGGGAAAAAAAAAGAAATAGCATCAAAAGCTAGGAAGCAATAAGAAGCGGCAGCAGGAAAGGCAGAAAAACAAAACCAAAATCAACCAGAAATAGGGAAAATGGAGCTCACACATGAGGAAATGGAGTCCAGCAACTATTAAGTTCTCATCTCTTTAAAAATAACTCAAATACATAGAAGAATATTTTTAATAAACAATGAATATAACTCCAAATGGGTCAAAGACCTAAAAGTAAATGCTAAAATTTAAAAACCCTTAGAAAGAAACATAGGTGTAAACCTTTGTGACATGGGATTAGGCAATGGTTTCTTAAATATCACACCAAACACATAAGCAACGAAAGAAAATGAGGTAAGTTGGAGACTTCAATAAAACTAAAAATGTTTGTGCATCCAAGGACACTATCAAGAAAATGACATAATATTTGCAATTCATATATCTGATAATGGTCTTTTATAGAGAATATATTTAAAAACACTTGTAACTCAACAACAAAAAGACAAACAAGCTTATTTAAAAGTGGGCAAAGGACTTCAATAGACATTTCTCCAAAGAAGACATGCAAACATCCAGTAAGTAAATGAAAAGATGCTCACCATCATTAGTCATTAGTGAAATAGAAACCAAAACAATGAACTGGTACTTCACATCCACTAGGAGGGTTAAAAAAAAAAAAGGAAAATTGCAAGTGTTGGAGAGGATGTGGAGCAATTGGAACCCCTCAAACACTGCTAGTGGGAACATAAAATAATTAGCCCTCTGGGTAAAACAATTTGGGAGTTCCTCAAAAGTTAAATAGAGTTACCATATGACCCAGCAATTTCACTCCCAGGTACATACCCAAGAGAACTGAAACCATATGGTAACACAAAAACATGTTCACCAATGTTCATAGCAGCACTGCTGATAACAGCTCCCAAAGGAAAATACTCCACATGTCTGTCAACTGATCAACGGATAAACACAATGTAGTATATTCGTACAGTGGGAAATGAGCCATAGGAAAGAATGAAGTACTGGTCCATGCTATAATGTGGATGGACCTTGAAAATGTAATGCAAGGTGAAAGAAGCCAGACACACAATAGGCACCATCATTAGGATTTCATTTATATGAAATGTCCACAAAAGGCAGATCCATAGAGACGTAAAGTAAATTAGCAGTTACCAGGGGTTGAGGGAGAAGGGAACTGGGAATGACTGCTTAATTGGTACAGGATTTCTCTGAGTTGATAAAAATGTTCTGGAAGTAGACAGTAGTGATGACAGCAGACCATCGTGAATATACTAAAACCTCTGAATAGTACACTTTAAAATGACTAAAATGGGGAATTTTATGTTGTATAAATTTTATCTCAATTTAGAAAAACAACAACATATTTACAACAAATAGCTCAGAACTTGTGAAGAAGAATATTTTCTAAGTTTTGCAAATTACTACTCTACAAATAAGTTATGGAATTATATAAATTAGAAGAGAAAAATACGCAAAAAAGACACATATTATCACAGAAGAAGTAGCAGTAAATATAGTGAGAATAAACTACACTGAAGTTAAAATGCAGACAGAATAGAACAATATACAACAAATATGAGATCTATTTTAAAAACTATGAATCAGAGAATTCAAGAATCTTAGGTGAAAGTTATGAAAACCAGCCATACTGCAGGAAGTGGTCTAGGGCTCTGGGCCATCTCCAGAACACTGTTTCTGAATCAGACTCTCCCAAAGGGCTTGAAAAATGTAGATTCCTGAGCTCCCTGTCAGGACAACAGAATCAGAACCTCTGGTTTTATCAGAATCTGAACTGTCAACAGCTTCCTTCAAGAGGATTTTTATGCCCCTTCCCATTAGATAACCACCCAGGCGTTCTAGAAACAAATGTCTCTATTTTTCTGCTTCATGCCATTTTATACATACTATCTTAGGTCAAAATGATTATCAAGTGCATCCTCAATAGTTCAAAATGTTTTTAAAAGGCAGAGTCCTAATGGTTTAGAAACTGGAGTCTCAGCCTTGGTTGGGAAATGAAGGTATCATAGAAAGCGGTGAAGAAATGCTGAGTTAGCTGGTTGAAATCTTTTTTCCTCTCCCCTAAAGAGTTAATTCCAAGCACAGTACATCTTTTTCACACCATCCCAGAACTGCCCTTAGTCAGAAAAAATAAACGCACAAATTTTCATGATTGAAAAAGATTGAACATAAATGTATACAAGAAGGGCATCTCTCAATTGTGACTTAAAAAACAGGGGGCCCTAATCTCCTAGTTTACAGCAATGATTAACAGAGAAAATTGATTCAAAAGTGTTTGAAAATGCTGATAGGGGAAAAGAGAGAGAGAAAATAATGATTAAAAAAAACGTGGACACGTGAAAAGAATTGTCACACAATACACTGTGGAGGCAGAGTTTGAGAACAAGGACTACGGTGCCAGGGTTCCTGGGTTCAAATGAGAGTTAGAGCATCACTACCCGGGTGGCCTTGACCCTATTTAACTTATCTGTGCCCCAGTGCCCTCATCTCTACAATGGAATAATGAAACCTGCCCTATAAGGTGGTTGTGAGGACTAAGTTAATTAGCAGATGAAAAATGCTTAAAACAATACACGACATATTGTATGTTTGCAAGAGTTAAAACTACAAGTCTCTTTGTAAATCAGGATAATCCCCAAAAGTTGCATTGTCTAAACCCCACAGTTTATAAGCTTTAAAGAAGATATACAAGGGGAATAAAAACCTTTTTAAATTAGTAAGTTCTGAAAGTCATATTCCCCATATCCTGTTTTATTTGCTTGATTGACCTCCCATACTTTTCCTTTAAAATTATTGATTATAGAGGGAATGATAATCTACTTCTCAAACTTTCTTTTGCATCTCTGAGTTTTGATTATAAATGGTTATAATTTGAAGATCTTGACTATTGAACACCGTCAACCCACAATTACAATACCCACAATTGCATGTTTCCATTATTGAAAAAAATCATGAAGAAATGCCAAATTAAACTGTTGTTTATATATCTGTTGAGAACTAGTTTTCAAAATGTTTAGTATCTGAATTCCTTTTTATGATATCCTTTAGAAGAAAAGAAATGTGAAACATAAAAATATCTTAAAGGCTGTCTTTCTCAGATCTATGAAAAGTAACAATCTCTATTTCAGCAGCCACCTCTGCGAAGAAGGTCATGTTTTATTGCTGGAAGAGGAAATCTAATGGATAGTTATTGCAAGTCCAGACAAAAACCATTCTTCTAAAGAAAAATTTTCTATCATGTTATTGATGTTTTTTAGTCAAACAGCTACTTTACACTTTGGAAATCAAATATACAGCATAAAACCATTATCTAATTGATTCCTCCAATTCTTTTGTGAGGATGCTAGTATCTAGTTCATCTTGTGATTTTACAATCCAAAGGAAATTTTTAGGACATTTCCACAATTCTGACCAAATTATAAAATGTATGGCATTATGGAATGATAATCCATTTTATAAAAGTCAATGATATTATCTCCAGTATTCTTAATCATCTAGCGCAATACTCTTGTTACTTAGGGTAACTTTAATTTGTGTGACACTATTAAACTTTAGATCAAAGGAATCAAAGAATATTACACAAGTATTTTTAACCTCTTGAACCAAATGCATAGTGACATATTATGAAGTATTGGCTAATAAGTTCTGCCAGCAATTGACCAGAAGAGGAACAAAGTATGTCATGGCCTATGGGATGTGTTTGGTCCGGTTCCGCTTAGCTGAGTCAGGCTCCTTGTTTTTTACAGTAGTATTAAGTGATTATTTCCATATAAGGGGAGGCCATTTAATTATGCTTTTCCTTTAAAATTATATACTGACACTTTATATTTGTAGGTCAGGCTCTCACTGTAATATATACATATATATATATATAAAAACTTATGATACACTGAAAATTATTTATTTTACTATTTATTGAGTGCTTGTTATAGTCAAGGGATAATATTAACCTGTTTAAAAATAATATTTTTAAGTTGAGAAAAGTTAGGAATTGACATCTATTTACATAAAATTTTATATTGACATCAAAGATGTTAACATATCTTGAAAAAGGCCGCACTGGGGAAATGAAAATGCAACAACTTTTACATGTGTTTGCTATTTGATAATGGCTGATATAAATACTTTAAAATCATTATTGTTGGATTTATTATTTATAATGGCATAGAAGTAACTGCTCAAAATATCTTTATTTTCTTGTTTCAACAAAGAATGGCGATATATTTTGGTATATGAGACCTACTGCATGAGTTTCAAATTCGATTATATATCAAGTTTACACAAAGCCATAAGTATGAAAGGGGATCTTTTAAAAAAAACTTTATTTGAGAAAGGAAGAGACTTGTAACAGAAGGCAAGAAGAGAAACATACAAACAATATATTTACAACACAAAACAAGAGATCACCATCAAGGGTGTAAATTATAATAAATACAGTAGATTTTAAAAGAGACAATTATCAATTAGCTCTAAGATTATTTAAGTCCAGCTTTTCTTTTCACTGGTTCCAGGTAGTTTCTTGATTAAATTCAAAGACTATCAAATTCAAACAATTAACGTCCACCAACTGTACTGATGAAGCTCTTTCAAATAACATTATAAAAAATAGGTTTATTTTTGTTTGTGATTACATATTTTTGAAGTAATATTATACAAAAGTCTGCTCAGCCACATGTTCCTCCCCAAATAAAATGTATTTTAAAAGATGCACTATCCCTTTTTTATGAGATTAAAAAAAGTCTTTAAAGAAATGTATATTTATGAGATGGAAAAAATATACAATTTTATCTTAGGAATGCCATATTTTTAATGCAAAAAGAAAACTGACAAAAGTCATTTTAATCGGAAGGAATATGCTAACCAAAATATGTTGGTAATAGGAAGTATTATAGCTATTTGTCAAATTATCAGAAGGACTTTCATTATATGGAAAAGTTTTAAACTTTCTAACTTCTAGTTATATTAATTTAATTTGAATGGAGACTTTTTAAAAAAGGATAATGTATCTTTAGCAGTAACCTTCTTTAAGAAATATTTTTAAATGTCACAGCAAAATGTAAACAACACGTGCCAGTAACATACAATTGTACAATGTCTACATTTGGCAAAACTGCTATATCGCCTTTGAAACAGGATACTACACCTTAAAATACCTCGGATTTAGAAATATAAATATTTTAATAGAAAAAAACTTTACAAAGATTCTAGGTCAATTTGGATTATTCGTATTAAAGGGGTCTGAATACAACAAATCTTTAACTAGCTTAACAAAAGTAAACCTATAAAACAAGGTAAACATAGCAAAAGGGAGTATTGAAGGAAATGTTCCAGTGAAAAGCTTCCTTAACAGTTTCCCTACTTGTGGTGTTATTTTCTTAGACAATAAATCAATTCATAGAGTGCCCTTTAAAAACAGAAGGCGTAGAACGCTATCCTCCGACGGCCCCCCTACATTCCCCAGCACATGAATCACTTGGGCTTCCTGTTTCCACAAGGCATTTCCTGGTCGGCCTCATAGAGTCAGTTTTCTGTAGGAGAACAGCAGGAACCTGACAAAGAACTGACTTAAATAAACAGTCTTCTGTTGCCTTCAAGGTTGTTTGTATTTTAAAGCATCAAAGGACACAGTCCTTCTAAAGGTGCATTATGTACAAGTAGCTTCTCTCGTTAAGCCTCGCTTGCCTAAATTTTTGTTTGCCAAAATGGTACGGTATATACGGTGTCATTATGGAATTAGACTTTAAGAGATCCTACGGATAATGATTATAAAATATGATACACCTTCTTCTTTTAAACACGATTTTGACTTCATATCAAATACTAATCATACTGTCACCATGTTTTCTACGATTGTAGATACAATAGAGTATCTGATTGGACCATAAGGCTGCACATTACTTCTTGCCAACATTTGCATCTATTTCATTTTTTTTGATAGACAATGTCATCAAATAACACAAGATAAAGTGGAATGAGCAGTGCTAGGTGAGACATAATGTAATATTTAAAATAGTGCTGTACTTTGCATCTATATATTTAAAACCACCTCTATTCCTAATATTTTCAATTTCAATCTATACAGTAACCTAATACTACTGGTATGGGAACCAGAACATTTCACTTAACGAAAATGAAAGGAAGGAAGGGGAAGTCTACCTTTAACAGTGTTCAAGACTGTAGTATGATACATTATGTACAACGATGTGAAAATGAATTCTATATATCAAAAAAATCAAGAATAGAATGTTTCACCGATCAGACTGGGAAACTCTATCCAGCAGTTACTGATCTCAACAGATAAACTAAAACAACAGTGAGTTCATTTTTCTTAGAAGTAATTGATGTGGCAGGCTTTTGGGTGAATTTAAAGCCTATTAATTACTACTTGATGCTTATGTAGTATAATATTAGTGTATCAGGTATTTCCCTACCAGTGAAGTTTCAATGAAACCTTGACATCTATATAAAGATCAGTATACATAGAGATCTGTATATAGATACATGTACATTACTTAGTCCTTAAATCTAAAACCAAATTATTCAGAGATAGGAAATAATATCCACTTAGCAAAACCTGCAGTGCATTTCATGTTCAGATAATGACTTTAATTACAAATCCTGGAGCTAAATCTTTGCCTATTACCTGTTGCATAAAAGCAGCCTGCTCCCCAGATTCCATTTCCTGGATCTGAGCATCTTCATCACTGTCCGCTGGTTCCTCCTTGACCTTCACAGCTCCAACTTGTCCCAGGGTGTCCTCCACACAAGCACTGCTGTCGCTCCTAGTGCTGTTGCCACTAGAGGGCGCTCTGTCTTCCTGCATAGCCTGGTCCCCCTGAAGCTCTTCCTCTGCTTCCTCCAGGTGACTGCCTGGTTGCTTCAGTTGTTCAATAGATTTCGAAAGCAGCTAAAAGAGAGTGTTGAGGGATTCAAAATTCAGCAGTTCTTGGTGGTAACAGAGCAGCAAAATACACTGATTTCTAATGACTCTTTAACACAGTTAGAAAATGGTGGAAAAGAGGTAAATAATAAACTGTTTTTATATGGAAACCATAACGTTTTCACAAGGACAAGTTTTACTGACTCAATTTAATCCAAATACACATGGAAATTTTTTCTCAAAATAGGAAATAAAATAATGGAAAGGTAATAAACAATCTCTAAAAAATCTCATTTTTTTCAATGAATGTCAACCACTATAAAAGACAAAACACAAATGATAACAATTCTTCTTGTCCATATAATTTTCCTCTACCTTATTTGTCAAATGATAAAAGTTTCTTATATATACTTGTAAAACGGAACTATTTTGAAATTCTTAACTTTAAAAAGACGCGGGATGTAAAAATCTTTTTACAGCATTAACACATATCCAAATATAAAATTAAAAACAAGAAAATAATTTTAACTTGGGAATTATTATTTAGACCTTTTATTTATCTTGTAAATTAAGTCATACTTATTTATCAAAAGCATATGAATTAACTTCTCACTGATTTAAAGAGATAATTGACAACATGCCTAATTTAAACAACAGCAAAATACCATAGTTCAAAAGCTCAACAAATGGGGAAAAATTTTCAAGATCATTTCCTCTCACACAGGCCTTTTGTTTTATTTGACAATGACTCTGTTGACTGATCATCTGCAGATCCTGAACTGTGTTTTCAAAAGTGGTTAGAGATTTCCGCTGAGTCAGTGCCCACGTAAGCAACATGCCAATTATATAATAAGCAGCACTCAAAATACCACCACTAAAGTCATGAATACAGACTTTTCTGTGTAAAATTCAGGTTTACCTCCCATTCATACTTACCTACGTTTTTAAAACTAAATACACACTTTAGTGTTAGAATACACAAGTATTTAAGCTTTGAAGGCTGTTATAACCTCTCTAGGCATAAACCTCAAATGGCCCTGCACACACTGATGAAGTCCTTCAATTTCACTGGAGACAGAACTGTGAGGAGTTCTCATTCATCTTTCAACAAATATTTATAGAGTGCCAACTATGTTCAACACACCATTCAAAGCATTGAGGAAACAGACATCACCCTGCCCTAGTACAGCCTATAGGTTAGTGTGTTAGAAAGACACCAAATTGATAAATAAACCCATTTTTGTTTTCAATTATGGTAAATGAAAACCAAAGAAACACACGGTGGTAGGGTGCACACCAGTTGGAATGGAGTAGAATGTGGATTGTTAAGGAAGTTTTCTCTGGGCCAGTGCTGTGTTTAGCCTGAGACGTGGAAGATGAAGGATGGAAAGGAAGAGTTAGTGACATGTGTGTGAGGGGTGGAAATAAATGTACAGAGCATATCTGGCAGCAGGCACAGTGCGTGGATGGAAAAGGAGCCCAGGGCATCTGCGCTACTGAAATGCCAGTGGGGTGTGAACATGGGACGACAGAGGGAGAATGATGGAAGGCGATGCTGTGTAGAGTGACATGATTCATTACACATTTGGGCTGAGAATAAGATACTCGCAGAAGAAAATATAACTTAGGGTAAACCCTATATAAGGCATAATCAAGCTAAGAGAATATATACCAATCAAAATTTATATCCAAATGAAAAGGCAAATTTAAATATAAATTTCCTTTGGGTCTACAGTCTAACTTCCATTGTTCCTGGGCAGTCAGCATAAAGAAGACGTTCATACCATCATGCTTTAAAATGCCTGTAAGTACTTTTTGGAAAATCATTTGCAGGAATTTTGTACCAATTTTAAATGCTAATCAGCAATTCTTATTTATTTATTTATTATTTACTTACTTACTTATACAGAAATCTCGATCTCCTGTTCCACTCTCTGTGCATTCACTGGGTGACTCCCGTTTGTGCCCTGACCGGCGATCAAACCCACAACCTTGGCACATACGGGCAATGCTCTAACCAAGTGAGCTATCTGGTCATGGCTCTTTATGTCTCATATATAAAATACCTGGCGCACTGCTGAGACTTGGGAGAAAAGAAACTAATATTCCTGACCTTTGACTATATAATTGTAGAATCCCATTGGATTGACTGTTTAGAAAGGAGCATGTGACACCATAGACAACAAGCAGAATTTTAACAGAAAAGCCCCAGATTTGGCTGAGACACCAGGGATAAGGGCATCGGGTGACAAACACCCACTTGTTTTCAGAGAGACAGAGAGCTCATCACTCAGTCTTGTAACTCAGCTTCCATCACTCACCTCAGACAACACACAAGAGAGGTTAGAGAATCTGGAGGGAAAGAGACATTTATCTAAGAAAAGGTAACGGACAGGAGAGGAAGGCTGCTGGCGCCCCTCAGAGAGACTATCTTCAAGAAGATTGCTGCTATTCATCTGGACGGTTGCTTCCTGAGCTGGAGAAAACTCTCTCTCTCACTACCAAAGCTTAGCTATACAAGTTCATGGGAGCTAGATCATCAGAGCTGGTGGGCCAAGGACAGCTGAGAAGTGTTCAAAAGATCCTGCCCAGAGCAGCACTGTAAGGACAAGAGAAAAAGAAAAACAACTACATGGTGTGTGTAATCATAGCCCACACACTGAGGGCCATTCATGAAAAGTGAGCCAGAGAGCACCTGACCAGTGCCCAGGAAATGCCATGTGAAAAGTCCCTGCTTACTGCAGGGTGACTCTGCATCTTATGCCGCCTCGGGGTGCTTGACTACAGGAGTATTTAATAACCAAGAGGATGCTACACCTACCACCTGCTTAGTAAAAAGACTTTTCTGTTGTTATTCCTCTCCTTCTCAGTTCCCACATGGCCTCTCAGTGCCTTGTCCTCCTAACTGCCAGTGATCTTGTCCTCTGTTGTACCTCAGCTCCCAACTTCATGGTCACACCCTACACTTGGTCTTTATCCATAACTGCACACTCACCTAAATCTCAATTTCAAGCATCATTCTTTTCTTCTGGCTCATCCTGCAACCATAACTCGTCTCCGGAGGCTCCTAAAATCTATTGAGCCAACTGCATTCTTGCTGCCCAACACCGCCTCTGCTCTTCCCTCACTTCCGTTCTTGCTGGATGAGGTTCCATCCACCATCATTACAACTCCCTGCCTTACATTATCTTCAATTCTTCTGCCTTTTCAAAATGAAGACTTCTAACCCTGGTTACTAATAAATCTCTGCCAAACCCAAGCAGCTGAATAAGCTAGGAAACAAACAAATTGCAATCATGCTGAGTGTTTGTCTTCAAATTCATGATCATAACTCTCAAATGGGCCCTTGGGCATCTGGCAGTCCTTCGACATTTCTCTTGTTCATTTACTCTCACTCTTTCAATGATGATTTCTAACTACCTCCTCTCTCCTCAAACTTCTAATATCCAGACCTTTATTTCGCTCCCCTGCTGAAACCTTTGCTTCTTATTTCACTGAGAAAATAGAAGCATCAGTAGAGAAACTCAATGGTTCCATTCACCCTCCTCCTGTTACAATGAAAGCAATGTCTGCACTCCTACCACAGTCAATCTCTCGGCTAATATCCTGGACCTCTCCACTCCTGCAAGAGCTCACTCTGTCCTCCATCACATATCCCCCCTCTCTGCTGGAGTATTCTCATCTGTACACCGTCAGTTTTTTTATCCCTCTTAAATACAACCTCCCTTAACCACCTGTTCCAAAACCATCATGTACTTTTCTTCACAGTGAAAATCCCTGAGTTACCTCTCTTCATTGTCCTTATTTTTTCCTTTCCCATTCACTTTAGAATTCACAATAAATAGGCTTTGGTCCACACTATTTGACTGAAATCTCTCGTTACAAAAGGCAATGACTACATAAATGCCAAAACAATGGGCAATTTAAATAGAATATTAACTCTGGCTGGTGTGGCTCAGTAGATTGAGTGCTGGTCTGTGAACCAAAGGGTCACCCATTTGATTCCCAGTCAGGGCACATGCTTGGGTTGGGGGCCAGGTCCCCAGTTGAGGGCATATGAGAGGCAACCACACATTGATGTTTCTCTCCCTCTTTTTATCCCTCCCTTTCCCCATCTCTAAAAATAAATAAAATCTTTAAAAAAGAAATAGAATATTAATACATGTCAGTGAGGGTGATACATTTTAGAAAGGAAAATATGAACTATAACAGCATACTTGAAAATAAGAGATTAGTATTACTAGTGTTGGTACAGCCAAAGGTTAGGCAAACTGTGTGAATTTACTGAAATAAAATTTTCCATGGAAAGCAAATATGTCCAAGAAAATCTCTAATAATGACAAAATGCTGAGTGTTCGCAGAATATATCTTATGTTCATTTTAACAGAACACCTTCTAAAATTTGACCTATTAATATATTTTTGAGGTCATTGAAGTATCCAGAAATCACATCATTTCATCCACAAGTCAAACTGGGTCAGTATTTACAGCTTCAGTGACAGACAACGTTTAGTGTGTAATACAGAAACAATGCCATCTATCCTGCCGGTCCCCTTGGCTTCGTCCTCACCTCTGATGTACTAAAGGAACCATGAGGGAGAAGAAAACCAGACTGAATAATGTTGTGATAACTGAACAAGAAGTCCAAAAGGCAAACTGATCTTCCAAGAGCAGAACTGCTTAATGGTTTGTAAAAAGAAATGTTTCTTGACATAAAACAGTAACTTATGAATGGAGATCATATAGGTAAAAAATGTTGGTGTTGGAAAATTTATAACATTCTTCAAACCTGTATTTTATAAAGAAGAAACTTCATGCCCAAGAAAAACCAAATCATCTCCAAAACAGAGTAGAAACCTAGAAGTTTTATACCCTCTCACTCTGCATTCTCTCCTGAAGCCACTATATTCTGATGACAACTGAATTAATACAAACAATTCCAATGTCTCCCCTGAGCTCCAAACTTGCATATTCAGCTGCGTGCTGAACATTATTGCTCAGATCTAGAATATCTCTAGAATATCTAACAGGTACCATAACCTTTATGTAGGTCACAAATAATCTTTAATCCCATCCCACTCAAATGTATTGATAGCCTATCTTCTCATCTGAGTGAAGAGCACTGCCCAATCGCAGGAGCCAAAAACCTAGGATTTTTCCTCATATCTTCCTCACTCGCCTTTTCCATAAATATCCGAAAACCCCACGTTTAGTAGCAATGCTTTGACACTTTTCTTCCCAGGTCATGAAACAAATGCTAATATCAATTTGAACAGTAACTACCACTTTTGCATCATCTCTGGAACAAAATATGCTCTTTGTTAAGCTTCACAAAGTGCAAGAGATAAACGGGGCCTCCTGGAGCCTATATTGCAAAACATAAATGCATAAAAGGAGTTAACCTACACGTATGTTAGTTTAGGTATTTGACAAAAGCTGTTTTTGTTTAAACAGTCACACTGGCCAGAGTGGAAAAATTAGCAATTAATATCAGCAAGGAAAATCTACAAACACGTCACAGAGAAGCTGCCTGCTGGGTTTGACTTATGTCAGATACTTAAAATAAAGAGTTACTCGGTATTATCTGTACGTTTATTTATTACTATTTACTAAGAAGGCTGGCATTCGAACAATGTTGTGTGTGGTGTGTTTGTGAGCTACAAATGCGACCATTGCAAAGATGGCACGGGCTAACCCTTTTCCAATTTGTACTGTCTCCGAGCGGCCCCAGCTGCAGGGAGGAGCTGTCTGCTTCCTCTCAGTGGGGTGGCAGGGTCTCTCTTTGGTTGCACATCTGGAGGTGATCCCCCAGCAAAGCTGAGCTGTTGCCTTGCTGGCTAGAAAACACAAGACGAAACATCTGTGTGACAGATAAATGTGCAGGCCCGTGTGAATCTCAGCTGAGGTGCCATTGGTAAAAGACACTGTGTGTCGTTTGTCTGACACCAGGTGAGTTACTTTGGTGGGGAACCCGGCTGAGATGAAGAAGGTGATGGCCGTGCCACTCCCCCTGCCCCTTTGATCTGGGCTCCTACGCATCTGTCAGTGAGTCTCTGTTCTCCAGGCTACTGTCCGGCAATCGTACGATCATTAAGAATGCTACAGGTGATCTATGACCCCTCTGGATTTGTAACACACACACTTATACACACATCACAGAGTGTCTATAGACCAGATAGCATTATTTATCCAAATTCCTAACACGTCCGGTTTTACAACTCTACCTTTCAATTCTCATCAATCCTTAATATGATCATATTTATAGCCAGTCCATAATTTCAAGGTTTTCTGTTTCACGTTAAACATCCTATGTTCTGTTGACAAAGGCTGTCAATATGAATAAATATTTAAAGGCTGTGCTGCTAATCTTTATACATTAACCCATTAAGCTCATCTTCATGTAAGTTACGTCGTTTGACAGAAGTCTAAAAGTCAACAAGCGTGTTTTTGAATACAATATCTTTAAATTCTAATTTTTAACTTTTGCCACAGAAATCCTTGATGTGCCCACAAAAATCTTCAGATTTGGAATGGAAACTGAGAACAGGAGTGTATAAGGAGTAAATTGGTTTCTGACAGACATCTGATTTTCTGAAATTATCAACAACTCGTTAAGCACAAGTGTTTGAATGTGCTTATTAAGCTACGCAAATTGACCTTCCACCCGACTCACTGCTTTCTTCTTGTGCCTCGGATTTGAAGGCAGATTTTACTTGGAGCAGGGCAATAGCACACTTTCTTTTTTTTAAGTAAATGTAAAATTCTTCTCTTGGAAAATAAAACCTTTTCCTTAAGCTCCAAGGAAACTAGATTTAAAAATAATGATAAAATTCTGTCTCAATTCACAAACAGATTAGGTATGTACCAAATGTTCTCAAAAACAACATGCAGAGCTTGGAGGGCTTTCAAATCTAGAGGTCTACTTAGAGAAGAACTCCGCCTCAAGCCAAAATACTCCATGCTAGTTCACTTCTGTTCATTTTAGGAAAATAACCAGAAGAACCAAAATTAAATAACAAGAGAGAAAGATTTTCCATATATTGGTTCATTATTCACATAAATTAAAAGTCTAAACTGAAAAACATCCTTTCTTACCAATACTGAAGATACATAAAATTAACCTAGGGACCAACTAAATTCTTAATAAAAAAACTTGTTTATCTTTATAGCTCTAACTGACTGTGTAAAACAATACCTGAAATTTAAATATCTTTTCTCTGGCTCTCAAAAATCCTTATATTTCAATAACTTAAATGAGTATTTACTTCCGAGAAGGAGATTGAAAATTTTCTCCTCTCAGCTACTTTGAGAAAGTCACCCACTCACTCTTTCAGTCATTCAACAATTTTATTGAGCACTTACTATATGCCAGGTCCTGGAAAGAGAGAGGTCAACTAGGCAAGCTCTCAGTGGGCTGAAAAGAAAATAAGCAATTGAAGACAGAACTTAATGTGATAGAGAATGATCGGGGAAGTGTTGTCTGTCTAATTTGTCTGGGCAGGGAAGTCTTTCCAGATCTGAGGTTTGAGCTGAGAGAAACTCCAATACCAAGACTGAGTGACAAAAAGGCCTGGAAGTTGAACATCCCACACAGAACTGTGGCTAGCACAACTCCCGGAGGTAGAATGAGATTCCCCACAGACAGGAGAGGAGGCCAATGTGGCTGGAGCTCAGGAAGGAAGTGAAGGGGCTAGGAGATGAGGTCACTCAGGGGACAAGAGCCAGATCAGGACAGCCTTGTAGGTCAAAGATGTTTGAATTTCATCCTAGAATCAATAAGGAGCAACTGAGGAGTTTTAAGCAAGCCTTTGACATAATGTGACTTGCATTTGTAAGAATCACTCTGCCCACTATGGAAGATTGGAGTTAGGTGATCAAAACTTAGAACAGGAAGGTTGACCTTTCAGAACATAAAATCCTCAGCAAGAGAACAAGAACTATTAGGGGTTGCCCTTCACTGGAACACAAAAGACTTATTTTTCCTTCTGTTACAGCACTGTGCAATTTTATGTCCTTTTATGTTACATAACAAGATTTTCCTGATATTCTTTCTGATTTTCAGCTGAAAGTACACTTTTTCCAAAGTTTTCTTTCTTTGCTTTTCAAGGGCAATGAGTAGAGGCACAGTGGGGAAAGGCATATAAATAAATAAATCCCTTATTTATTTATTTACTTTTGCTAACCCTGGTGATTTTGAATTGTCTCAGAATAGATAATATCCCAAAGCCAATTATTTTCCAATCACTTGATACATGAACATGTCCCTTTCCCCTGCCTTGATCAATCCCTTTCTTTGGTAAACTGGACGGTGGGACAAACCCTGTTTAAAATGGACAACCGAGAGTAAACCCCAGCTGATGATACTTGCCCACGTGGGAATATGGGCCCACTGTGGCCAGACTTTCTAATTTTTCAGACAATGCCAGAAATCTAGAATTGTATTTGAAACCTTTCTACTTTTAAAGATTTACCAATAATTCAAAATGCTTTTTAAGACACCAGGGAGGTCAAAGGAATAGATCCTGTCCATGACTATCAACTTATGACCTCTGAAAATAATCCCATATATCCCTTCCTGATTGAACATTCTGCAGTTCAGATCATTTAGGGCAGATGTGCGCATGCGCTTAGAAGACACCAGCCTTCCCAATTGTGACTTTTTTAAATGTTCCTTGAATGGTGAAAAATTCAACTACTTTGCCAATGGTTGGAGGTAGGGGTAGGGACTGACCGCAAAGGAGAGCAGAAGGGAATTTTGGATGTTGAGGGACCTGTTCTATATCTTGATTGTGGAAATCATAGGACAATATGTATTTGTCCAAACTCATTAAACTGTACAGCAAAAGGAATATATGTTCCTGTGTGTAAATGATAACTCAATAAATATTCAATAACTAACCATAATATTGTTCCAAAGAGAAAACAAGGTCGGCTGTATGATGAAGACAAAGATGTAAGAGAAAACTGGAATAAAATTTAGTGGTTCAGTTGACAACAAACTAACCTGATGCAATACTGAAACAAATGGGAAATGTGTGTCTTGGGAACAGTTTAGCACTTCCAGACAACCATCTTCATTAATAACTATGGAAAAGAGAACTGTTCGTGTGATAAAAAAATATTAATACTGAGTCAGATGTCAGTACTGCTTATTGTGTTTAATTACAAAGCACTTTTAGTACATTCTCTCAGGTAAGCCTCACTAGCTACCTCTAAAATGTGCAGATAGGAGAATTATTGGACAAAGAAGTTCAATGTTTTGACCAAAGATGCAGAACTAATAAAAAATGGTGTAGGACACCAGAAACTTCTCTTGGGAAGAATAGCAAGCATTCTTGACCTTGCAATTCTAATGAGCTATGTATTATGTAGAACCATTTTTGAATAGAATTATCTGTTTGCAAGTCTGTGAGCCCATTCAAGGGAAAAAAACATGCTTTCTTTATTTTCATTTCCACCATGCAGCAAAATCCTTGCTAATAAATCTCTGTGGAACATCATAAATTATTTCATGGCAGGAATTCTTCTGTAGAAGTGAGTTTTTATTGCTGGTTGATACAACTAATTTTAATAGCAAGAGAGTAACAATACGTTCAGGATATTGGGAGCATGGCCTGGGATGCAATTCTGACTGAAGGAATGGGACTATTCTAGACCACATGACATTTCAGGGTCACTATGTTCCCTCAGATTTCATAAGTATTTAGAGAAAGAGCAGAAAGATAGAGGGAGAAAAAAAAAAAAAAAAACATCTACAGTCAGGAACTTATAAGCAACCAAAATCTCTAACAAAGAGACGGCTACACATTAGTGGTTTTCATGTCCACAAATCACTTAGCTATATTAAAAATTCCTTAGTAAGACTTAATTATTTCATCCTGTCAAATGAAACTATTTGTCAAGGTTGGGAAACAACCCAATTATTAAGCTTCCCTCTCCCTTTGAACTGCCTGGAATCAACATCAGTCAAACGGCTCACATGGTTTAATTCCCCAGATATTTTTCTTTCCCCTATTTTCTTACCTCATAGTCCTGTCCAGCTATTGTTTTTCTCATTCAGTAAAAGCGTCTCTGACTAGATTAACAGTGCGGAGTGAAAGGAAAGGTCGAGGTCCTTCCCTTCATCTTCAAGTTATGAACGCAGGAACGTTTATGAATGCTGCACATTAATCCACCGAAATGGTCATTTAGTTTCTTTTACAAACACAGGATTTCATCACATCTAATAATAAAGCAGCAAGCCGTTTTCTGTATATTATAAACCATCCACTTGTAATTATATAGCGAAATGCTTCTATATGAATTCTCTGTGCTGATGTAAGCTGGCATTGCAGCGTAAGTGGCTTTTTTTGAAGCTGACTACATACCTACACAGATCTATTTACATTGGGCTAATCATGTCAAAATAGCATCTATTTAAGGGTAAAGTCAAAGTTTCTTTTATAAACCTTTATAGATAGATAAATAATCTAGGAGCCTTTTTACTGTTATAAAATTAAGACTGCCTTTCAGGGTTAGCTAAGTCTTTGGACATACTATCCATCTAATGGGCAGAATGTAATCTGAAATTGGTGATTAAAGACTCTGCATGGAAACAAGCTGTCAAATGGATAGAGAGAAATTAAACCTGACAACAGTAATGCCTACTTTCCTAAATGAAAGCCCAGTTCAAGTTTCTACTCATCCATTTTTCAAAACTTAAAACAAGGCATTTTCCAACCACCCCTAGATGAGATGCCAACATTTGCATTTCAGTTGAACTTGATGAAGTCAGTAGACTTTCAGCTTCAGGCTTCCTCAGAACTGCTGTGAGATGTTTGCCCAGTCTGAAACAATGGCAACCTTACAACATACAAGAGGGGAAAGAAACGTGGCCTGGCTGTAGTGGGCTCTGCTCTGCACCCGCATTGTACTGTTGGAAAGCCTTACAATCCAACAGAATTATCTAAATGTCCTACCATCAGGTCTGTTAAAAAAAAAAAAAAAAAAAAAAAAGCAAATTCTTCCAAGCCCTTGTCATTGTGGATCAGTTGGTTGAAGTGTTGTCCTGTATACCAAAAGGTTGGGGGTTCGATTCCCGGTCAGGGCAGATACTAGGTTGCAGGTTTGATCCTCAGTCTGGACTCGGATGGGAGGCAACCAATTGTTCTCTTTCTCTCTCTCCCCCTCCTCCTCCTCTTTCTCAATAAATCTATTTAAGAAAACGAAAAACTCTTCCAAGATAGAGAGCAATGCATAGACACTGTGACTTTTTCATCCTGGCAAATCCAAACTAACATTAACAAAACATAAGATGCTCTTCTTTGTTTTGTTTATTTGCCTTGTTTTTAATGGTAAGTTTTCTTTTTTGGTAAAAATAAAAGTAGGAAAATCTTGTCTCCTGCTTTGTGATAAAAACAGCACTAAAATCATAAGCACATGATTAGATGAAGGACAGGCTTTTGGGTCATATATCCTCTGTCAAATGCCAGCTCAGTCAACTCCTAGCCCTGTGACCTTGTTCAATGTACTGAAGCCCGCTCAATTTAAGTTTCTTGATATTAAAACAAAGTGAGGTGTTAAGTTTGAGGAGATAACACCCATAAGGTGTTCCAGCTCACAGTAGATCCTACAAACAAAAGGGAGCCAGTATTATTTAAATGACCTTATCCCTAAGGTACTAACGGATAAGGCGCTAGGAAGGCACACAGCACAGAAAAGGAAAGAAGGAGAAGACACGGAGGAGAAACAGGTGTGGCAGCAAAGCAAAACTGCTCCGTGGTCCTCATCTAAATATACTGAAAATTTTAATCTTCCCACAGGTAAGCCATAGATAGAATTACCTTTGTGAAAGCAAAGCTAATATGAAGTGTTTATTTTTTTGATACTATGAAGTGTGACTCAAAAAGTGTAAACATTTTGAAAAGCATACGTCTAACAGTTGTTCTTCAAATTAATCTTCTTGGGAAAATAGAAACTTTGTACAAAATAGCTTTATTTCAGGACTGCCTTCAGAGACACTTCATAAGGAAAAGAGTAGCACCCACACAGATGCATGCTCTGCTTTGCATGTGAGCCCGGGCATGAAAGAATATACTCCCTTGTGCTGCTGTGGAGGGATTATTAGGACAAGGAGTGGATATGAATCAGGAGAGCTTATGGAGAATATGTAACACTTACGTTAGAAATCGTGTCAAGAAAAGGAATATCACAAATACTACTCACATAAAGGGTCAAATTCTCCTCTAAAACTTAACGAACGGTCCCCAAATGATCTGTTCCAGCATTTCAGCAAAATTATATTCGTGCCTTGCTTGTCAGACATAGAATCTACCTGTTTGAATAAGGGCAACACAGGACATCTGTTTGGCCTGCCCTTTACTGGTCTCATCTTAAATATATTTTTATTATGATAAAATAGCTCTCATGTCAAAATGCCTAAGTATCATAGTAATATATATATATATATATAATAAACACTTATATCTAGAGTGAACCTTGACATATATAAGATATCATCTCATAATTTATGAGTTTTTTAGAAGTGTTGGCTGATATCCAGTCATAGGAATGCATAAGATATTTATCACCAAGAATATATAAGAAAGAAACAAAGAGAGAAAGAAAGAAATACACAGAGAGACAGAGACAGAGAAAGAGAGAAAAAGACAAAAGAAGAAAAGATGTTAACTAAACAAGAATATTCAGAGAAGTAACCAAACAAATCTCAAGTCTTATTTCCTCAATGATAATCTCCTTCCCCCTCCATCCTAATACTTAACACACCGTATTACTGTTCAGTTGAATCCTGCACTCCCTGCCCCACGCTGTAAGCTCCCTGACGACACTGAATGTTGTTTCCTTAGTGCCTAAAAGAGTGTCTGGCACAAGATAAGAGTTCAGTATGATTTGCTAAATGGATATAGCCCAGGCCAGTCTTTAATTCAAATAAGTAGTCAATGAAAAAAGAGCTTTCTTTAAATTTCTGCTCTATGGATTTGGTAGAATGAATATGAAAGTATAGGTATTAGAAAAGATACTATAATTCTAGTTAAAAGAGAAATTATTAATCATGAATTGGTGGTATTCTATTAATACTGTAACAATAAATAATTCAAGAAAACGTCATTGGGCAGGGACAGAGAAGTATGTCTAATTATCTCATCATAAAAATGTCTGAAGATGCTTTGGAAAATTTCTGTGTATCAATTAGATAGTGATGTGACTAGAGATTTGCCCTTCATTTAAATATGCAGTTGTTGTCCTGGCTGGCATAGCTCAGTTCACTGGAGCATCATACTGTATAACAAAAGGTTGGGGGTTCGATTCCCGATCGGGGCACATACCTAGGTTGCCAGTTCGATTCCTGACTGGGGCACATCTGGGACGCAACTAATCTATATTTCCCTCTCTTTGTCTCTCCCTTCCTCTTTCTCTAATATTAATAAATACCTTTTAAAAAACATATATGCTGTGGTTTTATCATTCAAAAATGATAAAAATATCTAAATAACTGAGGTGTATTTTGTTTTCACTTATCATAGTTTATTTTACCAGAAAGTCTGTGGTAGTATTTAAAGTTGAAATGGTCTCAGAAGAAAATTACCAATACCCTCTTACTTTTTGTTTGCTCTTTGGTATTTATGAAGAAAATTCTACTTTAGAAACCTCTTTCTATCCTTCCAATAAAAAAGAGCAGAAGATACTGGCAAAAGCAATGGTCTTATTTTGATGCAGTATAAAGAAACTCCTCTTGGTTTTTTGAAAAGGCTTGCAAGTCATCACTGCACAAATGTACTATACATTAGAAATAAAAATTACTTAATGCATTTCTGAATTTCTTCCATGTCTCAAAAAGAGAAAAGAGCAAATGTTGTAAGTCATGAATCTCTTATGGTTAAGCTTCCCAAAACACTTGCAGTGCAAGGAGAATACTCATACTGATTAGCAGAGATAAATCATTCTGACAGGATTTCCACTCACCTTTCTAGCTTGCTCCATTGTGTAGATATAAAATTACAAATATTATATAAACCCATCCCAGGGATAGATCTGCTAATCTACTCAGTACTTACGCCATAATTATATGAAGCAAATAATTCTTTCAATGCATAAATTTTCCATATAAATGTCATGGTAATTCAGCCAACAAGCAGGTAACTTATTTAATATAATTAACAACATTTTCATTGTATAGTTATAACAAGCACAAATGACTGCTTTCATAAATGCATTCAAGTTATAGTAAGATCAAGAAAGCCTTCAAAATTTAATCAGTAACTCATTGTATACTCTATGCTCTGAAAGTATAGTTTTGCTTCTAATTCTTCTAAAGATTATTAGCAATTAAAATATATCATTAAAAATTTTATATCATGAAAGCTAATCCTATTTAATATAATGCAGGTTTAGAAATAAACCTACTTATTTTTCTTCCTTGTCACTCCATATTTGCTTCCCTAAATTCTTAAAACCCAACAACAATAAAAAGATTGAAATAAAAGGCAGAGATATTTTAAAATGTAACAGCACACTTGTGTCTTCCTATGTGCCTATATTTCCTGTTATAATAAGTATATCAAGAGCCGGGTCCATGTTTTTGTGATGTCAGCTCTTAGGCTCCAGTTTGAATGGATTCAATACAGGTTCATCCAAGATAACAGGAGACAAAGGACATAAATTAAAGTTTCTGTGTTTATTGCTCATTAGTGCATAGTCTAAATAGTTATCGTAGACATAAATATATTCTTATACAGAAACTTGGTAGCTTTGACATCTAAGTTATGGCCCTCACCTAATGTGAAATAAATGTTTTCATCACCTCACAGGGAAGGATGAACTCTTAACAATTTGGTTCTTGGTGGTTCTATTTTGAATAGTTGAGAATAGGACAGAGGTTTAATACTTTCTTTAATAAGATTTTTCTCTGTCCCCTTTGACAAATGAAGGCAGGTGAAATATTTCTGAAATCTGGGGAATACTCAATGTGCATATGCCATCTTGATTAAACATATGGAATACATACTTGGGGAAAAGCCAACTGGAGACCTGCTTGAGTAATCTAAACACCCAGGCTGAGAGGGGCTAATATATAAAGATCAGCTTTGTACTTTGAAGTTTTCTGGACTTCATTTTGCCTAATTAAGACAAGATTTCATAATCAAACCACTGTACAAACATGTACCTGAAAGTATAGGGTTGTTTCTAATTTTGGAAAGAGTTCCTAACGGATTCCAAGGAATCAGCTCCGCATGGGAGAAGGTCTCTGATAAGAGTTGCCGTTCTCATCGATAAAATGCAAATGCTTTCCATCTCAGTTTCTGCCACATGACTGACGTTAGCATCGCCTATCAAAATCTCAAGTGCGAAACTGAAATATAAGGATTCTGATACTAGCATGCCATCTGAGTCTGAAACAGTGGCAACTGCAGGTTATAAAACATGTATTCCAAAATATTCTTAGAGGTATTCATAGGACTCTAACAAACCTAATTCCAGATCAGACTATATAATCAGGCTGAAAGTAGGATTGCCAATCTTTCCTTCCACATAGATTTTCTTCTCACTAGACACTGGACAAGTTTTCAAGAATACCTGACAGTTTTAAGTAGTGCTAAGAGGCCACAAAACAAGCTTAACTCCACCGTGACATAGCAAACATACGCAGAAGCACATTCAAGTCAATGAGTACTATGCCATTATACAAGAAGGAAGTTGGTTCTCCTGTGATGAGACTGATCTCATAATTAGAGAAATGCTAAAGCAATAAAAGAGGCATAAATCTGATGATATATAAGGAGGGAGTCTAAAATATACTGAAATATAGTCTAGTAGACCAAAAGCTTGCAGGAGAGGCAGCTGCCACAGCCTGCAATCCCCCCGCCCCCGACACACATCCATCATCACACATACACATCATCTGTGAAAGCACCAGAGGGTCGGCTGGAAGAAGTTCTGTTCAGTAGTGCGATCTCCAGCCTGTGTTCCCTTCATGGCTCTGCCTTATAAGGTGGAGGCCAGAGAGAAGAAAAACTCTTGGCCTACCTGCAATCAGGCAAGCACATGATAAAGACCCCCTTCTCCTCCTGCTATTAAAAGGTAATCAGACCTTTGCCCATGAAGTTTTGCTTCGTTTACAATACAATAAAACATTATAATACTAAGCTGATTTTTAGCTATCTAACAGTAAACCAGAAATAATTTCTCAATATAATACCTCTGTAAGATACTTGTAGGTGATATAGTAACAGGGCAAGTGGATAGAATCTTAATATTCAGCACTTTAACATTTTCCAGGAATGAGAGGATTCCATTTTATAAGCCAACCCTAGCAGAGAGTAGTAGCAAAACTGTGCAAAGTGGTTTTGCTTACAAATTCGTTAAAAAGGCTTTACCAGCCTGTCTGCTGTTGTTAGATTGTAATCACTGTTTCTTTGTGGTTGCCTCAGCAGGAGGGTGTCTAAGGATGTGGTGTGATACAGACATTCGCACTCCATTTCAGCCACAACAAGGCTGCCAAACAGAAATGACCACAAGGTTCTCAGAAACTGTTTTAAACACTGTTTGGAACAGAGTGGGAAATGCTGGAAAATAACTATAACATGGGAACATACAAGTTGCTGAGAAATACCTTGTTGGCTAACCTTGTCCTTTCTGCCTGCGCATGTCAAACCGTAACTCCAAACTCTGCTCCGAGATTTTTCTGCAGACTCCCAAAATGAGGCTCTGCGCATGTGTGTGTGCCTGTGTGTCTTTATGTATTAAAATAGGTGCTCAGCCATGGCCAGGTGGCTCAGTTGGTTGGAGCGTTGTCCATACCCCAGAAAGTTGTGGGTTTGATCCCCAGTCAGAGCACATACCTAGGTTGAAGTTTCAATCCCCAGTCAGGCTGCATACAGGAGGCAACTGATTAATGTTTTTTTTTTCTCTCTTTTTCTCTTTCTCTTGCTTTCTCCCTCCCCCTCTCTCTAAAAATCAATAAACATATACTCAGGTGAGGATTTAAAAAAATAGGTGCTCGTGCATAAAAGATCTTGCTAATCTATAACCTCAAAATTGCTACAAATACCCTGTGAATATAATGATGGTGAAAACGCTGATGTTGTGATGGCGTCCTTGAGCTCTGGTGGCGATCTCCTTTTGACGAGGGCATGTACCAACATTCCCCCTCAGACGCCCAGGTCAGTGAGAAGAACCCCAATGTCCACCGTGGTGACTATGACATTTTGAGTTGGCTTGGGGGCTTACTTTATTCATGTGGATCTGTTGCTGGTATTGCTTCTGCTTCTCCAAGAATTGCTGGTGTTGCTGTTGAATGACCAGCTGAGCCAACGTGCTCTGAGGCAGAGGTGCGGACTGGGTTCGATTCAGGGGTCTGTGACGGGGTAGCTTGTGGGTACCTCTAATGCCAGGGGAAATTCTCTCTTTCGTTGCCAAGGGAGACTGAGGATGTAAGGGAACACCACCTGAAAAAAAAAAGAAAAAATACATATCCATGTACACACACGCGCACATACACACATACAATTTTGTTTAAGAAAAGACAAGAAGCTACAGAAAACAGATTCAGGGGATAAAGTGTATGAAAAGGAGTGGGTCTGCGAGGCAAACATCAGAAGAAGATCTGGCTGGATGGGGTGAAGGCAGAAGTACCACAGAATTGGACGGGCATGTGTCTGACCAATGAATGACTCACCATTACTCCACCCTGGTATGTGAAGGTTAAATAAGCTGAGATTTTGTGTGTGTGTGTGTGTGTGTGTGTGTGTGTGTGTGTGTGTGTTTCATGGATCTAGGGAAATAACTAAGGATGATAGCCTTTCCCACAGTGCCAGGGATCAGGGAGACCTTGGAAAAGGGTAAATCTTTACCAGTGTCTTGAGTTAAATTACATTGGATCATTGACAAAAGTCCCCCAAATGAGCTATAAATGGTGCCCTTATTAATTACCAGCCACAAGAAGCTTTTGCTGTCGCATTTGCTCTTTCAGTAATAAATGCTGCAGGAGAGCTTGGTGGCTGCTGTTGGGCTTTCCCTCTAAGGCGACATGGGGATGGCTCGAAGACGCCGGCAGGGTGCCCCCATACTGCGCGGGCAGGGCGACGCCTTGCCTAAGTGGTTGGGTCTCACACTTCTGTTTTTCTTTGAGTGAATTTGAAGCCTGTATCAAGAAATAATAAAGATGTGAATCTTCTTTCATCCATGTGGGTCATTAGGTGTTTACATCATTAGATTAGTTTTTTATTTCTTATCCTCCCACCTCCCCCCGAAAAAAAGGCCCATCTGACCTTTGCCTGAATATGGAAACGGATAACAGTATGTCTATTAAACTAACTGAATTCACAAAGGAGACGTTAAACTAGAGTTGAAGCATTGGAGACAAGTCCGTGGTGGGTAGCACTGTACTCAAGAAGATCTTCTAACATCAAAAATGATGCCAATTTCAGGTTTAACAACTAGGAAATGTATTTTTATTTTAATATACTGATTAAGTAAAAGGTATACGGGAAAAGTAAATTTTATTCAAATGGCTAAACTAAGGCTACATCATAACAATTAAGAAGCTAGAGACAAAACGGTCTGTAATTTTGGAGTCTCAAGCAGCAGGAATAATCTGTTCTTTCTCTACGTGTCCTCCAATAAGTAAAAAGAGCTGTACGTTTCCAATATTTAATTTTTTAAATAAAATTCTTCAGATAACTCATCGAGAGGTTGTACAAAACATGCAGGAATTTGACTTAAACATGAATTTTATATTAATTCATAACAGATCCCCAAATCTTTAAATATTGAAAATGACACTCCAGATACTTTTGTTTAATAAAATAAACTACAAGTGGAATTATATCAAATAAAAATGCTATTAAGAACTTGAAATGTATGATAACAGTAATAAAGCAATAATAATTACACCATCAATAGTAATAATAAATTATCCTATTCAAAGGATTTAATGAATGGTGGTCATTTTGGTATTACAAAAGCAGAAGTCTAATACCTCAAAATTATGTGGCATGTTTCTTTTCAAAACTCATGTTTCATCTTTCAAAATTGCTGTGCACCAGGGAAGCAAAGCAATTTTCAGTGATGGAGAAATTAAAGGACAAAGAGGTAAATGGTTTGTCTTAGTCACACAGCAAGTCAATGCAATGTTTCATCAAGAAGTGATTCCTTCTCTTGGACTTGTCTCCTTAAAATTTCCCGCTACTCAGTGGGGAAATGGAATATTGGAGGTCCCTTTGCCAAAGCAATGCTAAGCTTGAAAAATTAATTGTGATGGCCTCATCCACACCAAAATGGAAGCAAAGAAAAATGAAACTTCAATCCAAACCACACTGGTTTATTCATCCAACGGCACCAAATTGTATTACCATCAAAACATTAAATGGTCTGGCTTTAGTACTTGGTCCTTCGAGAAGAAAATTCTCCCTGACCACATTAAAAGTGGTGTATGTTTGTATTAGCTGGTAAGAGGGACTTAGAACTTGCAAAAGGGGTGAATATAAAATGCCTATTCATGTGTTACAAGAAGTTTTTGTGTATCTGCTTATTGTCGGAAGAGATAGGAAAAACGGGAATGGAAAGGAAATAGTTTTTAATAAGTGAAGATTTGAAAATACCATCTATGAATATTTATGTTTAGTTTCATCCCTAATTCCTTTTTAATTTTTGCTAGAACCAATTGTTTACAAGGGCTTCATGTGGAATTTCAAGGGCATGGTTGAATTTGGTATTTTCAGCCTTTCTTCTTCAATCCCCAGATATATAACAGCAGTCAAATTTTGCTTTCTCCTCACTGGTATAAGATTACTGTATCAAATAAGACAACATTCCACTCTATTAAAAACACCAAATAAATAAGATACCTCTTGGACTTATGCTATACTATGTATTGAACTCAACCATCAAATGTATCATTTACAAATGTCACTGTAGGTGTGCTCATACATAAATTAGTATACCATACACAGATATTATATTCTGAAAATAAATTAGTCAAAAAAATGATCTACTTTTTATAATGTCCTGATCTGAGAATATTGTAAAATACGTGAATGTGACAAGTTACACTCCATGAAAGGTTCACTCCTAAAGACTGGCAAAATTGGTGCCCAGGGTTAGAACAAATGTCTCTTTAAATCTAATGTATCCCATGACCTTTACATAAGTATAATTAATTTAGTTTTCACACAGTTCATAGATGAATTACTCTAGGTAAAGCTTACAGATCTTTTACAATGACAAAAATTTGTATTATTTTAGGGACTTTGTATAAAATAATCATTGCTGTCTTCTGCTAGTTGGACAATTACCTCCAAAAGATCCTATTTCAGTTGTCAGGAGTTTTAAAGTAATTTCTTCACTTTGAGTCTCCTGGGAAGAGTTTAATATTGTTCTTAAAGAGGTTTTCCAGATACGTATTCTTCAGCATGACTGAATCAGTAACTTAAATTCTCAAAATAAATTCATTCACAAAATAAATTCTATAAACATATGGTCCCATGATTTAGATAGAAGCTATCGCTCTCAGCACTAGCCTGGGAAGAGTCCCAGGTCTGCTACATACTGGCTCTGTGATCTTGGACTTTTAAAACATCACTCGTCTCAGCTTTTTCTTTTGTCAAAATGTGGCTTGTAACCCCTGTTTCATGGGATGGTCATGTGGAGCTAATAAAATACCTGGAAAGTACTTTCTTCTTTAAAAGCTACAAAGCATTTACAAATGTTAGTTATTATTTTTATACATTAACATATGCACCAGTATAATTCTTTAATTTGAAATTAAACTAAACATCTTTGAACAGCTCAGGAAACAGCAAAGGAGGCTCTACCAAGTTTCCCTGAAGTCTAACTAGATCAGAAATGAGAGCTTCACTGTGAAAACATCACTCAGGCAGCTTTAGGCTGCTGCGGCGGGACCACTTACACTGAGCTGGGTGGGTACCGCCGGAAGTCCCAAGGTGATGTTGGGTAAAGAGGGAGAGGTATAAAGACTTAGCAGGTTCATGGAATCTTCGTGAATTAGAATGCGTTGCTGCGAAACCATTTGCTGTAAGAAAGAGAAAAAGAAAAAAAAGAAAAAAACAATGAAAGGGGAGTCCCAAAAGATTACAAAAGCACAACTCTTACTGTGAAATATTCAGATTTCAGACAACAGGTTTTATATTATCATATCCAGTCAAAATAATTTAAGCATATTGATTATTTATTTTATGATTTCTGAATCCAGGTATTATATGGAAAAATTAAATTAAAATTTTATTCCTCAGACATAATTTGAGAATCTGAGAAAGGGACTTCCATGTTCATTTTGCAAAATTCATTATTACAATTCTAGCTTTATAGACCAAAATCAGTGTGTTTGTCATCAGCTGGCAAAGCACAATAACACTGAATAATTCTTATGAATATATAAATACTTTTTGTATTATTGAGTGATGAATATATATAATAGTATATATAATAAACTATTAGTATATATAATAGTATATATATATATATTCATTACTTGAATTAGAAACTAAAAGTTTCTAATTAGAAACTAAAGTAAATGTTAAAGGGCGATCTGTTCCCTGTGCCACGACAGCCTTCCTTTTCACTGAAATACACTGAACGTGTTGGCATCACAGTCCTTTTCACAATAAATACCTTTTTTAAAAACACAATACCAAGAGTCATGTTTTCCCACATGTGGCCTAATATGGTTGCTTGAGTTACATTTTCTGTTTAATTCTTGCTTCCCTCCCAGAACTCTTATACAAAAAGAGTTACAAAGGTCTTATTAGACTAAGGAACTCTGGCCTGATATGGTCCCCAAGGGAACAACATCCCTGAAAAAGAATACTCCATGTAACAGTATGACACAGTGACTGCTTTCTTCCCAAACAAAAAGCATATGGGACTCCAATAATAGACCACCTCCAAGAGGGATATTGCACACACGGGCTTTGACTAAAGTAAATATAATAACTTGTCAAGCATGTTTGGGGGAGCTGTAGATTTTCCCCTGGACAAACCTGGGATATCAATTAACTGGGGAAAATATCATGTGCTAATACAATGCAACCTCAGAATGTCACTGAAGAGTGATGCGCCACCAAAACACAGGATGTTATTCCAAAACATCACCTCAATCATACATTTGTTTGGAGATGAGTCATATAGCCTTAAGATAACAAAGGCAGAAGTTAAATGTGGATTTTTCTCATTGCAACTAGAAATTCCAAGCTAGTTCAGGCTTTGTTTTTTCTCTAAAGAGCACGTCAGATATTTGTGCATGGAAATCAAGAGATATACTGAAACTTTTAACATCTTGTTGACTTTAGATGTCATCATTTTTACAAAGCTGTCTAGAACACTAGCAGAAAGATTGTTGGAATGAAGTGTGACAACCATAATAGAAAAGCAATAAATAAATAAATTAAATAAATAAATAAAAGATCGTTGGAAAGAACTTCATCATTACAATGTGTGAGGCTGCAATTTTATTTTATGGGTTAGCAGAAACAGTTGCACGTCTGCTCTAATTAAAAAGATAAGCTACTATTTTGCTCACACTAGTATTCTGTTAACATAAATTTTAAGTGTAAAATATATACTTGAACAAAACAGAAAGAACGTATGAGGAATTAAACATTTTAATTGACAGCAAGTGGTGATCTATAATAAAGGAATTGCTTCATTCGTTTATATGTGTTCATAGAAGAGAAATGAACATGGGAAAATAGACACTGTAAGCGATGCCTAATATCCACTCGAGGGTCTATCTGCTTCTCACAGCACTGAGACGTGACGTGCATACGGGAATGACAGCAGGCGGGACCACAGACCTCACAAAAGAGGTTATTCTTGTTTTCCAGACACAACATCTGTGATACCCTTCCATGCTATCACAGGATGCAAACATATACTAAAGTGAAAGAAAGTATTTTTTCTCAGATGGAATAATGGCAGGGGCACACTGGCTACACACACAGCCCTCTTACTGTGGGATTTCAGAGCTCTCTTAATTTCATGTCAATATTGAGTGTCTCCATTTTGTATGACAGTGTATGGGTTTTCAGCACCTAGCGTGTGCCCAACCCCGTGCCAAGGAGTTTTTGGACGATAACCTTTTTTTCAGAGGTGCTCTCCAGCAATCGTGCTCATGTAATGGAAGAACAACCTCAGTGGTTCCCCCAGTTCTGGTTCCCAGTGGGATCAGCAATAAAGCTTTAAAACTGATCAGGTCTATACGATCTGTTGCCAGGTTCTGCTACCGAAGCTACGCACCACTCTGCACCATTACTGAAGGATACTGGATCGTTTAAAAAGTATGGAGAAGAGGAAAGATTTAGAGAAGAAAAGGAAGCAAAATCAGGCCCTCAGGCTTATGGAAAAGAATAGAAGTGTCCTGCTGGCCAGGGCACGGGAAGAAAGCAAAAGACCTGGTGACATTATAGATGTGAGGGTTTTAAGTCATGGAGTCAACTCCTAAGAAAGCAAGGAAAGTCCTAAGCTCCCCAAGTTCACTAGGTATAGTTGGTTCTTCCTAGTTTTTCCCACAGAGACTGTGAACTTGAGGGACTAGGATGTTACATAGTTCATTTCCTTTGGTTACAGATAAAGAAATAGGTAGCCCCTATGTAGACTTCCAATGACCAGAATGGAAGCAGTCTATCAGTTCCACAGTCATGTTTCCTAATAAGAATCTGGAGCTGTATTCTACACAGCTAAGAGTGCAGACACACTCAAAAGCCAGAAAATTTGGTGTGAGAGCTACCATCTCACTCAAAAAATGAAGGATCCTGACCAGCATTTTTGCAAGGCTGGACGGTTACCCCACCTTACCATTGTGGTGAGCTCACATTTATTTTCAGACAAAACCAGGATTTTTCCAGGAAGCAGTTTTGAAACCGGTCCAGCCCTGAAATCAGTGCTGTGCTCAATGCCAATGTTTCATGTCTTAGAACATGAAGAAGAGGGTTTGAATCTAAAAACTTTTCCGAACCACAAACTACTGCTGCAGTTAGATAAAATGAAAAAAAATGAGTATATAAATAGATAACACTTAACATTCACAAAACAATGAATGAATAGCAATTAAGTTAGATGCACAGTGTGGTATCAAGACAAGTAGAGAACTGATTCTAATGACCTGTAACCATTAATACTGTGAGAGTAGGGTTCAAAACTTAAATGCACAGAGCAGGGTGTCAATCTTAAACCAGGCTTTGATGGGTAACTAGCATTTCCCTAGAAAGAGTATGATCTTGAGAAGAAGGATATGACTGAGCCAGGTGTTGGGGCAGGCGAGGTCTCCTAACATTTTAATAATGATTTTCAAAATTTAATTACTTTTCTCACCATGGTAATTGGAAGTCTATCTTATGGGTAATATCTGCAATGCACAGTGATAAATTACACACATAAACTGAAAAAAATCTATGGCTCTCAACAGAGCTATTTATTTTGCCAGTGAAATCAACAAGCTATTAGTTTTAATCAAAAGATTCAAAATATCTCACAAAATGGACACTGGCAAAAAAACAAAAAACAAAAAACAAAAACGTATGCTGTCAACTGTTTGAGGGATTTAGAAAGTTAAAAACCATCATGCACTGGTGGTCAGACAGTAGGCTGGTTTAGCAATCCTGATGAACAACTCAGCACTATGCACCAAAATAATTACACTACACACCAAGACCGAGCGATTCTTCTGCTGGGTGTTACATCTTCAAGAAATCCTCTTACTAAAGTTGTAGGGTGATGTCTGTGGGTATATGTTAAACCACATTTTGATGGAAGGTGAGAATTGGAGGCCATGGAGTCATCTAACTGGAAAATGTGCAGGAGCACCCAACATGGATTGTCATGGTGATTAAAACCAAACTCTTAGGTATATGCATCCATAATGACATGCGGGATCTAAAGACGCATGCTTAGTGATAAAAATAAGAAATGCAGTAAGATTGGTAACACCCTGCCATTGATAGCCACTAAAATACATGGGCACAAAGCAAAAACTACGTATGATGCGGGACGCTGTGCAAACAGAAATACAGGAGAGAATGACTGCTTATGGGGGCAAGGGAACGAGAAGTAGGGGAGGCAGGAATAGCTAGAGTAAGGTACCACCCTCTCCTGCCTCCCCCTCTGTAAGGAAACAGGCTTGCAAGGAAAAACACAGAGACAAAAAAGAATCATTTATATCCGGCTGGGCCTGGTACCCTGACCCAAAAGTGACCAGTAGCCAATTATAACACCATTTTAATATCACTGGTATTGCAGATAGAGCAGTACCCATCATGCACCAATGCCGTGACAGTTCTGGAAAGGACAAAATAAGGACAAAGGCTCCCTCTCCTGTGTCCCCCCTTCCTTTCATGTCCTTTACCATTAACCCTAAATATAAACCCTGGCAGCGGGACCCCTTGGCAGGACTCGCTTCTTGAGTCCCCCTGTACTCTCTGAGTGTGTAACTTTTACTTTAATAAAACCTCTGTGCTTTACTGCCTATGGAATTCTTTCCTGTGCTGGGATAAGAACCTGGGTTGAGGCCTCCCTTGGCCTCCCTGTGAGCCTCTGACATTATAGGGGGTAAAAGATGAAGGAAGGAAGGGAGGAAGGGAGGGAGGAAGGGAAGAAGGAAGGAAGGACACCTTTCTCTCTCAAGAAGACAAGTCAACAGATGACCCTTGTCAATACTACTTATGTAAATAATCACCTCCTTTTTAAGAAGCTCATAGAAAAAGTGGATGCAGAATTTTCAACTTACTGCATGTTCAAAAATACCTACAATATGCCTGCGCATTAGAAAAAGAATGTTAAGGATCTCCAGTTTTGGTGAGAAGGAGCCAGGACTAGTGAAAAGAAGTGCAGTCTAAGCGTTTTGCCTTTGAGCCCTACTCCTCACTGGCTTTTACCTCTGGGCAGCTGCGCTCTTCCCTGGACACCAGCCTAAGACCGAAGAATCTCTGACTAGCTCTATCGGATAATAACTGTGTCTCAGAATAGCATCCAGGAAGATGCACTTGCAAACTGAACTTCTGGCTTTAAAAGGTCCCTATCCCCAAATCAAGACTACCTAAAACGAAGAGAGCCGAACAGATCTCCTGATCTTTTAATGTTTGCCTCTGGCTTTCACACTCCTTTTAAGATAGCATTTACTGTCTACTCTCAGACAGCTGATAGAAAACTAAAACCTCCATGTGATGAAGAAATTGTTCAGGCGGTAAAAATCTCTAAGTTTTCATTTTCACCGGACACACACAAAAATGCATTACTATAAAATGGTGTGGAGACAAAAATAATCATCATTTAACAAGACTTCCTTTGCATTTAACAGGCACTGATGTTTTGTTAAAGGTCCTGCTTTACAATATTGACTCATGTTATTCCTAGTAAATGAGGCTTTTGTCATAGCAACGTCTTCTCCCTCAGGGGAGGAAGGCATTTTATTGGCTGCCCTCAAAACCAGGGCCCCACGCCCACTCAGAAGAGAGCATAACATTTACAACAAATGTCACAACAACTATTATGAAACAATAGGCAGATGAGTCACGTGAAACTGGGGCAAAACAGTGACATTTCAGATGATTTTCGAGTACTTAACCTTATTATTAGAATCTTTTTAAAAAGTTGTTTCTATCTGCTGGAAAAAATTATTTAAAAAATAGCACAGCAGAGCCAGCTACTAATGTTCAACTAGAAATAAACCAGCTGCTTGGCTACTGTTAAAATAGCTATCAAATAAATCTAGGAATCCGAAATAACGGTGCTGATATTCATGGAAACACATTTGAACCCACAAGTCCACAGTATTAACAATAAAGTAACTAGATAGGTAAAGACATCTCTGACTGGAGTTGGAAAGAGAAACTCCTTAGGTTTCAGCTCCCCAACCATGTTTTCAAATGAGGAAAGGAAGTCGCTCCAACAATCTGAGTTTGGGACTGAGCATATGTAAGAAAGAGTAGAAATGGAACAGAAGTGGTCCGAGCAGATGGAGACTCATTCTCACATGAGCTGTGCTGGCTGGAAGACAAACACGCTAATGAGTTTTCCCTATTAGGAGTCAGGGCTGGTAACTACAACAAAAAATGAATTAGCTTCACACTTCCCATTTACCACCTGCCTTACCAACACTGATTCCTCCCCAGAAGGCAGTTGGGGTAGGTATTCCTACCTTCACTAGATCTGAGGTTCAGAGCAAGTTAAAGGACTTAAGCAATGACAACAAAGTGGCTGGTTTTGGAGCCAGGCTCCTGTGAAGCCTTCTGAATAGAAGACCCATCAATTTGAATTCATGGAGCTACTTCCTTATTCTCGGCTTATGAGTAAATTCTCCTCCTTCGTATGGCTTAACCTTTATCTGAATTATGCAGGACATGTGAATTACAAGATAGAAAAGTTTCTTTTTTGCCTCAGCCTCAAGACCAGCCTGATATACAGACTCCCCTTCCTATTTCCTAAGGAGCAGAAGAGGGTAGAACCCCACGCATTCACATGGGCTCCCAAAGAACTAGGTGACCTGCTTTTCTACTCACCGGTCACAGAGAAAGAATTCATTCGAATGTGCCCTGTTCCACTATTTTAAAATGAAACCTCACCCTAGGTACTTAAGCAAAGATGGTAGAATAAGCTTATTTTGTAAATGGCAAAGTATGCAACTAACTTGAGTTTTGAAAGTGTAGTTCATGATGTCAAATTTTCATACCTTCCAAATATGCATTCATAGGAAATTATGTATTATTAACCTGAGAAGATGGCTTTTAAATCATACTAAATTCAAAATGATAGTTAATCAAGAATTGACTGGAAATATTCTTTTCATCTTTTCTCTAGGTTAAGTGGAAGCCTTTAGTGTTGCAAAGCTAAGATGCTATTTGCTGAGAGTTTCAGTTTGGCTTGTGCTGTCTCCTCACCTCTCCAGTGTGAATTACACCACAGACCTCTGCAAATGCAATGCAGCAGAAAACCACATGGTAGCCATCAGGGCTGGATTTTTGGTTCTGGGCCACAGAGAGGCTACCCATCAGTGCATAAAGGTCTGCCCACCTGGCCTTCAGGTTCATAGTTCAGGCACACAATTAATTCATTATGAGGCCACTGCTTGCTTTTGAACTACTCTTTCCAGCTTTGGGGTTGAATGTCCTGTCACTGACCTGAAGAAATAAATACCTCTACTCTTTCAAACTCCATTAAATCACATTTCCTTCTGGTTTTTTGGTTTTGTATTGTTTTGTTTTGTTTTGAATGGTGGGGGTGGAAGGAAAGTTTGTAGGTACAGAATATGTTCATCAGTTAGCTGAAAATCTTGGGCATCTAAACGATTATTTGTGACAGTAAACCTTTTAGGAGTAGAAACCAGATTAAAATAATACAAGCAAATTCCTTTCATTTACATTCTCCATTGTATATGTTATGAAATTTAAAGATAGGATCTTTAAAGTTACAATCTGGGACACTGATTTTAATTTAACAGGTCATGAGAAGCTTGAAGCGAAAATCTCACCTTTTCCATTTATTTCCAATCTCATGAATATATAATATTGCTTGGTTGTTCCTTTATGTTGTACTAAGTACTGTATGCATGTGTGTGTGTGTGTGTGTAAAGTAAATGGCTACATGTATTTTCTTCTTTAGTAACTGACCATGTTACTGACTCTCCCCCTCCCCGCTGAGAGGTAACCACCATCCTAAATTTTGTGTTCATCACTCCCTTGCCTTTAAAAAATATACTTTTACTACATATGGTTTCCAGATCAAAACAGTGTGCTCCTGTTCCCGAACCTATAAAATACTATCATGCTGCAAAATGGCCTTCTGCACCTTTTTGCACTAACAATGAATTTCTAAGAATCATGTGTGCTGTCGAATGCAGTTTAGTGCGTCATTTTCATTTTCCAAGGATACAAAATTCATCCAGAGCCAAACACTTCAGAACCCTCCAGAACTCCTGCCCTCTCATTCTTTAAAATGAGAACAAATGGAAATCTAAAGTTTTTAAGAAATAATTGTTACCAAGTTGTTCTTTTCCTGTTAATTGACTACAGGGTTGCAAGAAACTGACCAGTGCTAGAGACAGCACTGCACTGATGAATACAATACCTATAACCAAGAGTCCAAGAGTCCCACTTACATCTGTGGCCACAAATATAGTTGAGGTATTTATTCCAGCAGGTATTATGCTTTAGAAAAGGAAACAAAAAAAAGAGAAAGAGGAACAACAGTATGGTAAGAAATAAGAAATAGAGGAAGGGCTTGGAGATCATGTAGAGGCCAGAATTGTTATTCTTCAAATAAAAAAGTAGTTATAAGCAAGAGAACATCTATCTACTCTGCTCATTTTCTGTGGAAAATTGAGGAAATTTTAGAAATCTAGAATAAAGTATCTGTCCTTAGAGAAGGTTTACAATTGTTTTTTTCCAGAAAGTCAGGGGAACTACAAATCTGGGGCACTTTTGACCAAATGAACAGCCTGAGGTTATGGAAATTTGAGCTACAACTCCATGCAAAGACTAGATTCTGGTTATCATCTCTAAGATTCAGCCTCACTGTAGTTCCCATCAGGATACCTCTGGGGATGGGGGTGTCAAGGTAGCACAGACATGGGCCTTTGGGATCCAAGCTTAAGGTTTAGAGGCTCTCCTATGAGAGATAAGCTTTCTTGGTTAGTATTGGCCTTTACTTTCTATCTCTTGAGTTTTATGAGGCCCTGAACACTAAAATTCAGAGACACAAGTGTCCTCAGAGCAGAAGTGACTTCACTGGCTTCAGTGTTTTGCTTATCATGATATGTTCTGGGGTTCTACTTTCAATTACATTTTGGCCTAATAGTTTTATAATTTATAAATAGTTTGGTATAAATGTATGTGCATGTGTGCATAAAGTTACAGAGACACAGACTGTGGCATAAGGAACAGAAGACATGTCTATCAGTCATGCTCACTGTCCCCAATCAACAGTGTTGTCTCGGGAGGCAGTGAAGTGAGCTCCCTGTAAGTAGGAGTGTTCTAGTAGAAGGTTGATAATTACATAGCAGGAAAGCTATACAGGTGATCCAAGAATCAGAGATCTGATCGGTCTGTTTCAGCCCCAAGGTACCATGACTCTATAAAATACAAGGGAAGAAGCATGTCACAGTTATAAATGAGAAGCTATTGCACTGGCTTTCCCTGAGTAGAGCAATGCATAGCAAGGAGGCATTATTATGACAGAAAAGAAAAATTGAGAATTTCAGTCAACTGATGGTGATTCCAAAAATAGCAGATTCCATAAGAGTAGCTATTTCCAGCCTGTTGCCATTGCTTAGTCTAATACAAAAACTACATAGGCAAAATCTCGCTGACTCCTGACTTACTTTCCTCTATTCTTATATTACTGGTTTCAATAAACCATGCATTGAAAAACAAATGTGAATAAACTTGACTGCATACAATCAGAAAGAAATGATCATGTGTTATTTTAGACCAATTTCCTTTTTTAAAAAAGGTTTTACTTATTTATTTGTAGAGAGAGGGTAAGGGAGGGAGAAAAAGAGTGAGAGAATCATTGAAATGTGGTTGCCTCTTTCTCACCCCCAACCAGGGACCTGACCTGCAACTCAGGCATGTGCCCTGACTGGGAATCAAACCAGCAGCCCTTTGGTTTGTAGGTCAGCGCTCAATCTACTGAGACACCAGCCAGGACCAATTTCCTTTAATATTTCATTGTTGAAAGACAGAGTCCATAACTTACTCATCTTTGTATCTCTATTGGCAGGGAAAATGACTGGCACATAGTAGGTCCTCAGTAAATGTTTGCTCAGTGGAGCACACTGTTCCTAACTTATAATTCTCTAATTCTTGTTTTCATTACTCTTTGGGTCAAGTGAATAAAACCTACCTCTCTATTCTGTTCTTCTATGATGTTTGCATGAGGTTGTTTTTATACCTACTGATGGGTCTACTCCCATCAGAATAACCAAGAACCAAGCAGAAGGACTACTGAGCTGTACAATTGGGCAGCATATACTCAGACACTTGGCATTATTGAGTGTGTGTTTTTTGAGGATTACATTTCATTATTTTCAAATCTGGGGGTTGCTGCATGGAGGGGAGCAAAGGGAAAAGAAATTGGGACAACTGTAACAGCATAATCAATAAAACATACAAAAAATAATCTTCAAATCTGATTGTCATCCAAATGTTGTAAATAAGGTCAAATTTACTCAATTCTGCACATTATAAATTTATAAGAAAAATCACTGAGAACAGGTGGCTTTAAAGTCCATTTCAGAAATATTACTTTGTTTTAGGGGGCTAATCTAATTTTGCAAAGAACCAAAATAATGAGTCTTACCTCAGCATGAGGAGTTGGTGGCAAAACCGAAGTCTCGTTTTCAGTAACGTTTCCAGTTGGCCCATTGTTTGGTGAACTGGGACCGGATCCCGGAGAACTGCTACTGACCGAGGATTCTGGAAAACATTGTGACGTACAAATATATCCATGAAACACATAAACACTGAACTTTAGTTCCATTCCAAGAAATATACAGCATCGAATATTGTTTTTACCCCCCAACTGAATGACAAGTTCCATTTCACTTCATAAAAGGAATGGTGAAAAATTTGGGAATATTTCACCTAAGTCTGTGGCCTTATCCCTTTTCTCCTTCCCTTGTCAAATTCATTCAGTACTGTCACGTCCACTATCATCTTTCGGGAGAATGCTCTCGTGGAAGTTTTATTTCTTGCCTTTACCTCTCATAAATTCCAGCCTGAACCCCTTTGGGATGCTGGGCATTTTTAATATCTCTTTATATGAGTATCAAATGCAATGTATTCCAATACTATCTGTACCCTGCTTCTCTGTTTACACCAATCTTAGCGTCACTCTTGCTTCCTTCTTTACCCCAAATTTAGTCAGTTACTAGGTCATTTCATTTTGTTCTTTACCTGATGTTTCATCTACCTCTGGCTAAATCATTTCAGTTTAAGCCCTTGACGCTCATTCTTCTCTCAGGGACTCTAGCAAGAGCCTAATATCCCTGAGTTGCGACAGTCGTCTCTCAGAATTTTCCTCTAGACTGTTACCAATGAGATGGATCAGAGTGAGGCGTTTCCCATGTTCCTAGCTGCCAATCAAGGTCTGAAGCTGTAAAAACAGTTTTGAAGTTTACTTGGAATCTAAAAAAATATTGAATTTGGAAACACAGAGTCAGGGGAATATCCAGTGTGCCGGAAGGAAGGGAAGAGAGCCAGAGCGTACAGGGACGCAAACCATAAGCCGGAACCAGAGAAACTAGTCCCCTTGGGTACTTTCCCTGTGGCGTGATGGCTGATTCAAAAAGGTTTGGCCAGATCCAGCTGATGCAACTCTAAGGCTGGGGTCGGGGTGACGGCAAGTTCCAGAATGTACTTCTATAGCAGTACAAAAGTTCAAAGGTCCGAACCTCAGCTGGGCGCAGACGTGCATAGGTCTGACTTCCCTGATGACCTTCAGGCTCCTTTGCAGAGCCCTGGGATAGCAGTGCTCCACTTTAAATAGTCCAGTTCCCATTCCTCTGCTTCCTAAAGGAGCTCACCCTGATTTCCTGTTATTGCCCTTCCCGTGCCCTGCGCTCAAGTCCAAATGGCCTGCTCCACATTAGGTGCTGCTTTCCAGCTTCATGCTTTTTGATCCACCTTCTCCTCCAACTCGTTCACTGCAGGTCCAATTCCACCTCTCAGATCAAAGCCTGGCTCCTGCACCATCCATCCCACAGGGAATCGGAGCACCCAATGGGCAGGCAATATTTGCTTGCCCTCCTTTGGAACACCTTTGAATTTCAACTTCCGCTTACAAAGATTTCTCCACTCAGAAGTGCCCTGCCAATGGAAAGAGCATGGGAAGGATGGCAGAACTCTGATCCTGCCCCTACTTACTATGGAGTTCATCAAGTCTAGGGTATCATAACACTTTAAAACACATTTTGCTCACTTTCTGTCTATGCATCTCACATACATTTTGATTAATCTGCTTTTTACCTTTGCCTCTTTCTCGGTTGCTTTTCTTTGAAGGAAGAAAACACACATTAAAAAAAAATCCAGGTCCCCAGCTGGGGCGTGCAAAAGGGAACCAACCGATAGATGTATCTCTCGTGAACACTGACGTTTCTATACCTCTCTTTCTCCCTTTCCCTCTCTCTAAAAATAAGTAAATAAAATCTTCTTTTAAAAAATCCTTCTAGGGCTTCTTTTCCCCTCTGACTCCTAACTCTAGTCTTTCCTATATGACTAAGTACCGACTGACTGGTTTTCCTTTGATGTCTCATTTCCATATCTTGTCTTTAAAAAAACAAAAATAAAAATTTTTTGTCTTAAACATTCTGCCTTGTCCACTTAAAAGTATATTATCTGTATTATCTGATGTGATAATACACATATTATCAGAAGGATTTCCTTATGTAGAAATCACTGTGATAAGCCCTAGCATACAAGGCAGCAAATACTGGAACAAGATTCTACAGCTTCCCACTGGAAAGGGTCTGGGGAGGAGCGGTAGCAAATGAGTTTCTGGAAACCCCGAGAAAATTCTCAGACAAGAGGACACTGCAGTTGGGGCCTAAGAGTTCAGAAAACGGGGACAATGGAGAAGAGGAGACTGGAAGAGAGGGCACCCTGGGGCACAGGGATGTGCCAAGGCTTAGCACTAAAAAACAACACGGCCTTGGTAGGGAGAAGGGCAGAACCCTTGCATTTGAAAAAGAGGAAGATGGCCAGTGCTTCCCATGCCAACTACCAGGTGGCGTGGGTGTGAACAGCAGACACTGAGCTTATGAACTGGAGAAGAGAGACACAGAGGTGATGGCAGAAAAGCAATAGCAATTTAATTGCTATGATGGATTTTGACTAGACTGCAAAAATAATTAGCATTAAGATCCAAACAGAGCTCATCCAAATGACATGACAGCTGGCAGAGAAAGGACAAGAGGGACAGATGAAGGGAGCTGTGTGTCCTGTAGTTCAGAGTCTCCAAACGTTTAGAATAAGTACAACAATCCAGTTAAAAATATCTGCCAAAGCCCCACAAGTCCCCACTCATTGATCAGAAGTGTGTGTCTAATAAATGCACAGGCCTCTCGCTGAATACACATTATTTCCTCAGATGAAAAGGGGAGTCATTACCTTACAAAATTAGGAAGGGAAAAACGTGACATTTCGAAAGTAAAGAAACTTGAGTAAAGCTTTAGCAAATTATAATCCGTATAAACTGGCATTAATCATAACTCAGGTAGGTATGAAGCTAAATTCCTTTGCAATTTTTTAAGAACTAAAATGTGACTGTGGAGAAAAAGTTATGATAAAGAAAAGAGATTAATAGGAAAATAGAATAGAACATTGTGATAAATAAGACCTTAGATAGTAAGATTCTAAAGCAAAAAAAAGCACTGTGTATGGTTTTCTATTTACTTCCAGTCTTTCAGTTATGAGAGAGTCTACTCTCTCCAATTAGAAAAAGATAATTGATATGTTCATTATTCTTTGTATTCATTAAAATAGATTCACTCCCAAACTCTCTACCTCCACCCAAGACCTCTATTATGAAAAAAACTCTATTAACTCTTAATTTAGAATTCATTTGGCCTAAATTAATGATTGTATTTGATATTGTAAAATAAATATAAACCCTAGTAAAATAATTTTTCATTTAATATTTCTTATTCATCAAGGGAAAATTTTCCCGCTAACACTTTTCTTCAGATAAACATATTAATCTGTCAGGACTGAATAAGAGACTAAACTTTTGCTCCCTAAATAACCTTTCAAACTAACTTGCATTAGTATTTGATACTTCCATAATCTTCTATATATTGATACCCAGACACCACCATTCCAAAGGAGATAGAGAAAACAAATATATATTTTGTTAAAGTCTGCTAATGATAAGATCTAGTCTTGGAGAAATAATATATCAACTGACTACATTGCTATAAACACATTTTTCCTTGAGAATAGAGAAAAGTGGTTGTATATTACTACTTTATAGATGCAACCAAAGGGAATGGCCAGTCACAAATGCACAGGTCTAAGTAGGTACTCACTAATCAGTAGTCGGTATTACGGTTTTGGCTATCCTTTTTGGTTCTTGTATCCCTAGGACTTCTCTAATTTCAGACCAGGTACAACTGGGACTACGGGGCTTTGTAAGACATCAGGTTGAATTTCCTAACCTGTTCACCCCACTACTAACCAGGCAGCTAAAAAAATAAGACCTCTTCCATTTGAGACTAGTGAAAATGACAGATTCTTTCCCTTCATAAAAGGCAATATATCCCCCTCCTGCCATAAGTCCCAGTTCACTAGTAAACACATAAAATCATTTATGAGTTCTGTAAATTTGTTGAAAAGTCAAGGTTTGCTGTTCCACGTAGTTTAATTTTCCCAGATGTATTTCGTACATTCATGTCTGAGTATGGGGGGAAGTGTTCTTCTCGGACCTCCCTCTGCTCATTTCTCATCAAATTTCATTAAAAGTTATATTCTCCCGGTTGGCATTCCCCAAATGGACTGCCTGTTTCTGGAAAGATTAAGGTAAGCTTTGGCTTCCCTAGTTATGCCGAGATTGACACATATTTCTGTTTTTCATTCATTTCCTGTTTAACACAGTTGGTGAATGCATGGCAAGGTTTACTGAACTACTTGTGAGTTTTCAATATATCCTTCTTTCAAGAAATGTTTCCCCTCAAAATAACTTTTAATATGCAACAGGCATATTTATTCTAAGCTAATTTTTTTTTTCATTTCTACTACCAGCATTTTTTTGGTGTGTATCTGCCCAGTCCTCAATTACCTGTCACCTCAAACATTCGTTTCTTGAATGAAGTGACAACATTTCCATCCTTCCGCCTGAGTAAGGGGCTGCTTCTCCTCTCTGCCACTTTCTGTTTTAACCTGGACCGCACCTTCAAGTTGGGCTCAGAGGCTGGGGATTAAGACAAAGAAAATAGATAAAAATTAAAAATAGAGAGCCAGTTGCTCCTGTGTATGAAAAGTGGCTCAATCCTCTTCTTGGTCTCTGCTCATCTCAAATTAAACCCGATCATGTAAATAAGGCATTGACCTTGAATTAAACAGACAAATAGAGTAATCATTGTTATGAAATGTGTGAAACGCTTTTACACTTCTCTAAATGTTCAGTGAAAAAGGAGTGAAAACATAAGTTTTCTACATATTTTATCTAACAGAATTGCGTTGTTAATGGGAAATTTAATCACTCAATATGTTTGAGTCAGAGGAAGATTTATTATGCCTCCGTTGTCAGTCCTTTGAATTTTCTCAAGGGTGAAACTCAATAGCCACAAAAAACAGGACCCTGATGTGATCTTAGAGACTCTGGCCTGCCTTCTGGTAATAAGAAGACACCTCAGCAGCATATAATTTATGTCTAATTCTGACTTGTGGAATAATTCTTTGTCGGAAGTTTCTAACTGGAAATCCTGGGAAAATATACTCACCTTAGTAACACCAAACCAAGCAGCATCACTTTGAATAAAACTTTCTGTAGACTGAGTACACAATGAACTAGAAAGGAAGGGTGGCCAAGTCTTAGATTTGAAAAGTTATGTGTTCGGTTATATGTTCCAAAATATAAATGCACATTATTCATATATATGTATGTTGCTGTTTCTTTGATGAAACTTTTCTAGATAGTGATGCTTTATAATTAGTCATTATTTATTAGGTTTTTAAATAATCATATTTAGACGAACGGAAACATTGGATTGAATTTCTGTGTAGCAGAAATAATGACAATGATGGTGGTGGTGATGATGATGATACTGATGATAGGAAGGATGCTCCTGATGATAGCTAACATCTGTATTGTGATTTCTATTTTTCACTGCTGTTCTCAACACTTTTTCAATATTAGCTTGTTTAACCATAAAAAATCCATATGGCATAGACTTTATACCTCAATTATATATCAATGAGAAACCAAAACACAGAGAGAAGGTAAGTAACTTGCCCAAGGTCATGGAGGTAAAACGAGATGAAGCTGGGATCTGTAATCAGGCAGTGTAGCTCAAGCCCAGTCTCCTAAGTACTGAAAATACTGCTCCTCCGCCTTTCCGTATGCCCGAACACCATACGAACTATAAAACGCTTTTTTCCAAAGCATTGCTAATAATCTCTGTCAGATACAATGTTATAATTTAGGTAATTTTTGATCGGTGAAAATGTTTTCTTTGAAGGAATTTTGTATTTTGCCAGACTATAAAAAGTATCAAACGTAAAACTTAAAATTGTATTTATCTCTTTATTTATTTAGCTTTTAGACTTCAAATATCTCTACTTAAGTTTCTGTCTTTGTTCTCCCCATCTCACCTCTCTGCAGCTTTTCCTTGCACTGAAAACCCTGGCACTTTAGGTTTTCATTGAACTGGCCAGGTGAAACAAGAAATAATATAAGAAATTAAACAAGTCAATTTTTTTTTGTATTCTACAACTTATTTTATGCCTGAAATTATTTTAAAAAGTGAAAAAAGAAGGGGGGGGTCCTGAAAATATAGTAAGAGTAGAAAAGGAGGGGAGGGCACAAATCAGGATGGAGAGCAGAAAACTCAGTGACTGTACCCCTGAAATGTATCACCTCCTTGGCTCCCACTTTGAGACAAAAAAGACAAACAGTGTGGGGAAAGGATTGGAGCTCCTGACAGACCTTCCAGGAGTTCACCCACTTTACCTTACTGGAGAAATCGGAATCTGAATTCCTAGCATCCAATTCACCCAGGATTAAAGATGGAAAATGGGAGTGTGTTAATTTATTTGACTTGTTTTTCTGTGTACGTTTATTTTAAAATTCTCCTAATCACACTAAATTTGTCTCTGAAAAGCAATAACTAATAAATACATTTATCAGAAACCTAGAAAGAGAAAAATGAGGAATCCCTAATTATGTTGCTATCCGCTGTCGCCTTGCTTATAACCCAAAGGACAAAAATCAGACTCTCAGAATTGAATCTAGGTGTGACTTTATGATGAACCTAATGGATTAAACACTATAGACTGCCTGTCCAGATGGAGTAAATCAATTGGTTAATCCCTTCGAAAAGTGGAGCAGGAAAGGCACTGTGTTTTCAGTGGGCACATGTGTAACTGAGTCCCTGAGACACCACTTCCCAGCTACAGGGTTTTCAGTGAGACTAGTGCTTGCTGAGCCTGACTCTTCATTTGGAAAACATAAAAGTCTAACACCTTCCTTGTCCCAGGTCTCTGATGACCTGATTAGATACCTGAGAACAACTGTGAAGATCTGGGTGAATGAAAAAGGAAAGGAAAGGTTTATAGGATTTTGATTATTGCTCCTGCTGCTGAGGAATGAAACCCAGTACTGGCCCCAATATGCTGATTCTCAGCCCAGGCTTCCTCTCTCTCCTAACCCACTGCAGGAACTGGAGCAGTTTCCAAAATCACGACAAAACTGTGCCAACGGCCTGGAAAAACAGCCTAGGCCACTGAAATATTCTAAACAAAACCCAGACTTCCATAAGCTTTCCAGGTTGCCAGACAGCTTTCATGCCTACGTTTGTCTGTTTGAGAATGAGCTGCATGGACAGACAGCTCTTACATTTCTTTCCATGGGTCAACACAAAAGAAGAGAATACCAGATTAGGAATAAGAACTGGGTTCTCGTCTTGCACTTGTCAGCTGCTAAAATCAATAACCTTGACTGATTCACAGTCACAATGGAAAAAGCCAGTTCATTCATGCAAGTTAGCTTGAGTGATACCTTTGTAGCGTGCATCAATAGCTGTGCATTGAAATGCCTGCTCCATGCATTAGCTATTTGACTTCGGATGAATTTGTATCTGTAAACCACAGTTCCCATGTTAAAATTTGGGATAGTTTTTTGTTTTGTGCTTTTTCCCCACTTCTTCCAACAGATTCCATTTTCTGTCTGTCTCTGGGCTCATGGAGGCTGAATTGTAGGGTTGCATCACTCCAGTTTTGGTGGGATTTCATTTGGGCTCAAACTACTGGTAGAAATGGCTAGTGAGCCAAGGATGAAACAAGAGGGAGGGGGAGGGGTATCCTATGAGCCTCTGCTTCAGTGCTGTAGCTCCGGGCCTTCCTCATTTACCTCCCGGAGGCCCTCTGGCTCCAGCTCCCTCAGCACTGCAGGAACACCATTTCCTCTCCCTGTTCCTTCAGCCCTGCAGGAGGGAATGGCTTCCTGCTGTTGCTCCTTTCTGGGCCCCTCAACATCCCTAAGCATCATGAAAGTCTACAACCCATACTGTGTAGGTTCTGCTTCCTGCCAGGACTCTGATTAACACAGTCCTACACATTTTGCAGAGTTATGATAGAATCAACTGGAATAATGTCTAGTAGAAGATGAACTAGTGGTTCTCAACCAGGGAAGATTTTGACACCAAGGGGCATTTGGCAATGTCTGGAGTTTTGTGTTTTGTTTTGTTATGTTTTGTTTTTGGTCTGGAGATATTTTTGATCGGCAGTATGGGGAGTTGCTACTGGAATCTAGTGGAGAGAGGCCAGGAATGTTTCTAAGCATTCTACAATGCACAGGACAGCCCTCACAACAAGGAATTACATGGACCTAAATGCCAATATTGCCAAGAGTGAGAAACCCTGGGGAAAGCAATCAGTAAGTGGCAGCTGTTAATAATGGTACCACACTGGGATAACTAAAGGAGATAATATCTCTTAGGTTCTCAGAGGATGCAGTTCAAAACAAGGGAAGAAAGAAGATTATCAGAAATCAGGGAGTAATATAGGTAGCTTGAAAATATGAAATATTTCAATACACTTTTATCCTTAGAAATGTATTTTAAAACATTTGTAATACCGCTGTTATTTCTAAAGAGAGCAAAGTCAGTCAACTTCTATTGGTTATGGACATGTACAGAAATACGTAATTTCTCAAATTAGAAAGATAATATTTGAGGCATTGTGATATTTTTTTCTACTTCCATTGAGGACATAGCTTAACATGGGGAAATATTGATATTCTATAAAGTGTAACATACATTAATTTTTTGGAAATATGCTATATATGACTTTTCTAAGTAAAGATCCATATCCATTAGTTTCAGCAAAAAATTTGCCTATGTTTAACTACTGGTTTTGAGTTGCAGGAGATGCCAGAATGTCACTGGTGAGGGTGAAGGTTGGAATGATAGATAACCATCAGTTAGTCCGTGCAATGCTGTGTAAATGCACTGCCAGCACTTCAGAAGCCTACATACCAATGCTCAGCATGATGGATACCCAACAGCAGAATGAACGACAGATTGTGCTGACTCAGTTTGCAGTTGAAGTTAATTCCTTTTTTTTTTTTTTTTTTAATGGTCTGGTCTCCCTAAAGTCTGAAGATTTCCATCCCAGTGACTTGCTAATGGAATGCAAATCCTCAAGGGCCCAGAAAGAGATCACTAACTGCGGAGACGTTCTGCGTGTGTTCCAATATATTTCATGCCCAGCTGCACCACTGCGTTTCTATTTTTAATCCCACACCCTCGCTTTCTGCATCTCAATTAATCACAGAAACAGAAACAAGCTTTTTGAGTGTGTGTCCCCATGTAAATGCATCTGTCTGCTGAGATGGAAACCTTGCATGAAAAATTAATTATCATCATTTAAATAAAACAGTCAACATTAATATAGAGGGCAGAACTAAAAACTTTTTTCTCTTTTTTATGTAAAAGAAAAACTGAATGAAAGAAAACCAAAAACATGTGAAACAGCCTCATAAGCTCAATTTATTTCAACTCTTTCTTCTCATACTGATCTCCAGGGTACAGAATTAACTTAGGTGTGATAGGGTATGAGAATAGCAATAGCAAGTAAATAGTAAAGTGAAGCATATAGCAGATTCCAAGGCACAGGCAGTGACAAGGCCCAGACTTGTCATTTCACTAAGATTGGTATGTGTGTGTCATTTTCACACATGTGCACACACATACAGACATGGAAACTATCTTTTGTAGAAGCAAGGAGGTCTCTCAAGCAAACAGACCACATAGGAAAACCACCACCACCACCACCACCACCACCTTCCTAGGATTAGGAAAGACACTACCAATGGGCATATAGGGCAGAAGAATGCTGTGCAGTCCTGGGAAGCACCTGAGAGCATCATGTGAAAACACTGACCTCCTGGGTAACAAGAGTGTGGCCTAGAATGGGAGGGGTTGCTGGCTCTGGGCGGGCATTTTCCCTGGTGTGCATGGATGCCTCATCTCAGGAGCCAGAGCGGGGGCCTCCAAAGCTCAGAGGCCCCTAACTGGGCACTGAGTTTCCCCAATCTAAGAGCAGTACTCTGTGCTGAGTCCTGTTTCCTCCTCAGTGTGTCTGCAGGGTGTCTGCTGCACCGGCTGGCTTTGTTAGCAGTCAAGAGAAGTTTATGGAATGAATGAATGAATGAATGAATTACTCCTTCATTTTTTTTTTAATACAAGGACAAATGGAGGACAGAATAACTGTTTTCTTAGAATTTTTATGACATTTCAAGTTCAGATGACCGTTTTTAACAGGTAAAACATTTTAATCCACACTGTGATTCTGGACAGAAAGAAATTATAATGTGTGATGAAATATTTCATCACTATAACCAAGGTTAAAACTTTCTATTTAATTGATTCCATTGTTTCATTAAATTCAATCAAGAGTTGTTCAATAATAATACTGAGAACCATGTTTGCAAGTTCCATGAAGGCTGAGAATGCAATGTGTGAGAACACGCCTAGTTATATTTCCATTGTTTATTTAGCTCTCTCACAGGGCACACCAGATAGAATAAACCAATTAGTTACTCAGTCAACAAATGAATCAATGACTGAGAAGAGGGCAGTGTTAATTCGGAGTAGAGAACCTTTTTCTCCTAGTTATTCAAAGCCTAGCAAAATGGAGTAAAACACTGACCATGTGATATGTATAAGCAGAGTGTTGTGGCTGTAAGGTAAGAGATTCACTGGCCTTGAAGGGAGAACCTGGGGGCCCCATGAGCTTCTGACCCACAGAGGTAGGAGAAATGCAGTTCTATGTAGAGGGAATCACTCATCTGGAGGAAGGTGCTGGCAAATACAAGGAATGAAGACTAAATATGCTAGCAGGGTAGGGAAGGGATACTGAGTGGAAGTTAAGGCTTCAAAGATATATTGTGTATCACGCAAAACAGCTAAATTATCCAATACTGATAGAGGCTAGTCAATCTGTATCTTCGAACTCTAAACTCCCTCTCTCTTCTGGCTTTCTTCTCAACATGTAGACATGCTCAGATCTTTGCCATTCAAATAAAAAAGCCCTCCTGAGATACAGATATGATTGGCCACTATCTGCATATATATTTTAATCCACAGTCAACTTTTTAAAATTTTTACGTAGCCTTACACTTGCCACCACCACTTCCTAACCTCAAACCACAGCACTATGGCTCAAACCCTCGCCATGTCACTGAGAGTCCCTCACTACACATAAAGCTCACAGCAGTAAATGCAATAATTAACCTTCTGTTTATTCTCAGGACTTACTAACTACCCAGACTCATGGTGTGTCTCCATCAATAGTTGTTGAATGAATAAATGCATACTTGCATATATCTGTGCATAAAAGAAAACACATCAAAAGGCTGGGTTACAAATGCTTGAGAAGAGAACTGGCTGAACTTCAAATTCTCTAATTTCTAAGAATTTCTTGATGTCGAATGTATGACAAGATGTCTTCTATAGCAGATGTGGAATGGAGAAAGAATTTCATTTTTCTGGCAAGCATCAAAATTACTAAGTTTGGGAGTCAAGGAAATCCATATCCCATACAGTCTAGAATACATTTATATGTTAATTCCTTTATATGCTTTAATTATTTCAAATATTAAGTGTATTTTTACCTAAGTAAAGATAAATTTGGAAGATCTACATTTTAAAAATACAGCAAACTTATGGATGATCACTTAAAAAAAAAACAAACTAGTTTAAAAGCAAGTTTCAGTTCTCTTTAATTCAGTTTCTAATTTTTTTTTAGCCTAAAGCCTAGGGGTTTATAATGCAGCGTTACGTCTGAGCTAGTATTTCACAACTTAAGTAACATACTACTTTGGGAAAGTCTGAATATATATATATATATATATATATATATATATATATATATATATATATATATAATTTATATACACACACACACACATATATATATATATAGTTCTTTTTTTTTCCTAATAATTCTTTTTAGTTCTAAAAGTCTATACTTACAAATAAAAATTCAGAATTACTCAACCCTATTAATCTTCTTGGTAGTGAACTAATTCCTATCTATGCATGAAAAAAGTACACTGTGTATTTTATAGTTTTATATTTACCCTCTATTAGATGTATCCTTTATATACTGTTTTAAGTGGAAATGTCATGAAAACTATTCTTTGTGGGTGCAGATATTTTTAACATACTTTCTACCCAGCCACTTCAGAGAACTACCTGGATAAACACAGGTGCAAATGGATTTCATGACCAGGCGAGGACCAACTTGGGGGCCGAGATCCACCCTGGGGCGGCCCAGTATTTGATAGAGACACATGATGGGACAGCACACGAGCTCTCATTCAGAATATTAATATCTCTCTCCCAAGAACTCTCTGGGTATCAGCCTAAATTTAACCTTTCTTGCACTTATTTCTATTCTCAGCATGGTCTTCACCTTGTTACATTCATAGGAGTGTGGACCCGTTTTCCAGTTTGGATAAACTGACTTAGGTAAAGTATTACCCAGTTTCTGTGCCTCAATTTTCTTGCCTGCAAATGTGGACAGTAATGTCCTTTATCCTGATTTTAAAGAGTTCAGATGTATCGAATGAAATGACAGGCATTAAATATAGCAGTTCACTGTCTAATTTAACTGCTATAAAACTTTTTTCAAATGTATGACTTGCAACTTTTTTGTCTCTCATGTTTAGTTGACATTTTTCAGTTCACTCTCATAAAACTAGAAAATCATGCTATTTTCTGTTTCTTTTATTTTCTTCATACTTGCCCAGTTTGGAGCCATCCAAAAGCAGTCACTCAATCTCTCCTCTATAAAATATGACAGCATTCTATCCAGATTGGCCCAATATAATCACAAGGATCCTTTAAAAATATGGAAGAGAATGGCAGATGAGGGGTAGAGTGATACAGTGTGAGAAAGACTCAGCTAGCCAGTCACTGCTGGATTGGAGGATGGAAGGGAGCTTACGAGAGAATGTGGGCAGATTCCCGAAGCTGGAAAAAACGAGGAAATGGAATTGCCCCCAGAAAGGCACACTGCCCTGCTGACACCTCCATGTTAACCCAGTGAGACCCATTTGGGACTTCTTCCCTCCAGTAAAGTAAGATAAAAAATATGTGTTATTTTAAGCAACTAAGTGTGTGGGGATTTATTACAAGAGCCACAGAAACAGTCTAATGAATTCCAAGGTTGGCGTTACTTTGGAAATTTGATTATTCTAAAATATGACAAGGTCAAGTTTTACTGTGCTGTATTTTTATTGGATTATCTTTAGATAAGAAAGTAGTATACAAAAGAAAACAATTAATGATATATGTCCATCACTTTGCAAAAATATTGCTTCATTTACTATTCATTGCTTTACTGATATAATTTTCTATAAAATGCAAAGGAATTATTAATATATTTGTTTACTTGTGAAAAGATCCAAAGAAGAAAAAAAAGACAAAAATATAGCATTTTTTCTTTAAAAAATTTTTGGCTTAAGTTCCCTAAGGGTATAATAAGTTAAGGATCATTTATTTTGACACTAAAATGCTAAGATCTAGTAAATAGCCACAATAAGCAAGCAATTTCCAAAACTCACTCAAGTGGGACCATTTTACCTTTTTTTAAAAAACAGATTCCATTTGATATTAAATTATTAGGCCAAATAAATGTATGATAAGGCCCATTTCTAAGAACAATTTCTCTTTTTAGAGCAATGTAAGTAAAAGGAGGGCAAGAAAGTTTAAACCTCTAATTAGCCATTTTCAAACTGTAGTTAATTAAAATATCTTTGCTTTTACATATGATCTTTATGGCATGAGATATAATTCCAGTCTCCTACAACTTAATCAGCTGAATATAAAATGTAACCTTCCATCTGGTAAATCAATTTAACAGACATAATTGTGCCCTACCATAACTCAATAAGACACTGAGGAAAACCATTGAAATGCTATTTCCTTTTCTTTAGAAGAGAATTATGTACAATTTCAGCATGCTTTGCATTTCTAAAAGTTAAAGTCAACAGGGAGGTATCACTCTCCTTTACATGAGTTTCCCATGAGAAAATCAACAGCAAAGTATAAAGCTTTTGCTGTTATTCATGAAACACTCCATAATACTAACTTGGCTTTAACCAGAACATATTATTTGGCAGCTAAAACCTTTAATTAGAGTTGCGGTTTGATCAGATTTTCACTGAATTTATGTTCTACGGGGGCTCAAAGAACAACTTTGTTTTTCTAACCAGTCTATTCTATTTCAGGTGGTTTAAATGTTGTACTTGAGCTAGGAGTGGGAAAAAGGGGAATGCTGCCCTGATTCTCATTTTATTGGCTTTAATTATGATTCAACATTTCTGAACAAGTACTAATAGTAGTTAGAAAAAAAGAAGAATGAGACACTCCTTTGAACAACTATTTACTGAGCACTTGCTCTGTGCAAGGTTGTATTCTAGGTTTTATGTAAGAAAAAAACACATCTAAAATGATGTTTCCTACTTCAGAAAAGAAAAGGAGCTGGTGGGGAAAAGGTCTCAACTTGGTGATGGACAGGAAAAGAGGAAAGAGAAGATGACGGAACCAAAGAGGAACCCATTGATCTAACCTGCATGCACGGAGGAGAGGCAGTAAAAGGCTTGAAAAAAAAGCCAGCAGGGTCAACTTTGAAACCCTGTAAGTTCAAATAATTGTAGGACATCTTGGAACTGTCAGCCTGCATTCTGTGGAAGGGTTGAACATTATAGATATAGATTTAGATCACACATAAAAAGGAACTTAAAAAAAATGAAGATGGTCCTACTGAGTTTGTTCACTGTATGAATAAGGAAGTTGGGTTAAACCCTACCATCGGAGCTACCTACTGATTAGAATGAGTAAGAACTAGAATCAAAGCCTGTAAGATAGTAAAGATCATTAAAACATGGCAAAATTAATATGATGGAACAACATGCTAAGAGACAAATAAACTTTGAAATTTTATGTTTCCTGGGCTGCAGATTTAACAGGTACATTAGTGGAAATTAGAGAGGAGAAGCAGATAAAGCTTAAGTTTAAAGGAGGAAGAGTTGGTCAATGGGCCAAAACACACAGGGACAAAGAGAAAGAAAGCCTGAGAAAAACCATTGATTTGGGATTTGTGAACCATCGGTATCCCTTGAAAATACTGTTCCAGATGAGAAAAAGATCTGAATCAGATGATGTATGTTTCTATAATATCATAACCTAGCAGAGTAACTAATGTAGAGTGGATCCTTGATACGTGTTATTCTGAATCCCATCACCTGAGTGATCATGTAGACTCAAATTTTGACAAGAGGATAAAAACTAGAAAATTTTAAACTGATTTTTTAAGGAGAGGGACCGACTTTAAGCTGAAAACATTATAGAAGGAGCTTATAAATGGAAGGGTAGGAGATTCTTGCATTAAGAGGATGATAACAGCAAAGTCTCTTAAAAACAGACACTGAACTCCTTGAAAGCAAAGATGGTTTCATAATCAGCTCTATGTGTTCAGAAAGAGAGAAGTGGTAAATAAACATTTGCTTGGATTTCCCTTCTTTCCCATCCCATTCAGCAAAACGGAGAGGGGCAACTTTTCAATCTACCTCTTCGGAGCAGCTAAAATTAGAAGATTGCTAATGAAACTCTGAGAAGAATGATGGAACTTAAGAACTGGTTTTCCAATTAGTTTTCGTCTTTTGCCATCTTCGTTCTGTGAAATAGCCAAAAGGCAGACTAAACTTAATGTCTCATTGATCACCCATCTGGACTCCTATTCAACGCTTACTTATCTTGAATTTACAATTCAGAATTAGAATTTCTTCCTAATTATAAATTAAGCATATACAACTCTTTATATTACACATTTTCATGTAATTTCTACCAACAAGTTTAAAAAATATTTCCTTCTAATCAACCTGTCAACCTTAAACATACTGAGATCATTATTTTTAATATTCAAAAGTCCACTGTGAAGTAAACTTCCTGCTTTTTGTCTTTCGCATTCTCCTCTTAGAATCTGCACCCTCATGGAGAGAAGAGCCCTGGCAGTCCTGGTCTTTCCCCATGCGGGGCATCTCCATTCCCTTCTCTCACTAAATGTTCTGTGTTTACATGTCAGTCATCTCTGGGATTTTCCCAGACTACTTTTGATGATAATATTTCTTAAAGTTTTAAACAAGGGAAAGCTGTTATGATGTTTCCAACACCTATCCTTGAAATACCCACAATTGTATTTCTCTTTTTACTTTCTTAGCACAGAACCCTTTATCATTGAACTCTCCACCTGCCTATCTGCATTCCTGCCCTGGAGTCCTCCCTGAGACTTCTCGTTTCTCTTAATTCTTTAAACATTCATATTCACATCCACTCCTCCCTCTCTGTCTCCCCCCCTCCACCCCCACACCCCGTTTCTCTTCTACAGGACTCAAGGACTCGCAAACCTTACTAAGTTTTTGATGTAAGTGATTCCAAGAAGACTCCCAATTCCAAACTTTAGGTCTGTTTATCTTTTACTTTGTATGTCTTGCACCTATTTTTCATCAGTATAATCAAAACACAATTCATCCATTTTTTTCTGAAGCTGGAAGGAGTTGCCTTCTGCAATATCTTCACATCCATTGCTTTTATGAATCTGTCTCTAGGGAAATCTGCAGTGCTGTGCTCATTCCCACACGTGAGGTGTCAGAAAAATTGGAAGTGAAATTCCACCTCTCTTGTTTACTGTGTGAACTTGGATCCATGTATAAGCCCTCTGAATGTTAATTTTCATAAAAACTGGTTAGCTAAACTGTTTTCCATTCTCTTCTTCTGTTCAGATTGGCACACAATAACCAAGATATATCTTTCTAAAGCTTTTATTGTTTCATGCTAATCTCACACACACAGAAATGTATTGCTCTGACTTCTTTGATTATTTTTTTTATACCAGATTTCAAGAGAAAGTGAATTTCTGCAAACTGGGTCTTGCATGGGCTTCCATAATCTAGCATTACCTTAGCTAGCAAACAATTTCTCTCATTGCTCTCCAAAAGAGGCCCTCCACCTTAAGATGTTCTCTCTTTGTCTTGTTGCCTTTTTTCCTCTCCCTAACTCTTGACCAAACCCATTGTTCAAGATATATTGTGAATCAATTCTCTTCACTAAGACCTCCTTCAATACTCTAGCCTTCATTCTTTGTCTATAAAACTAAATGACTTTAAAAACCTTTGTCCACTCAAGAAATATCATACGTGCCCATTATTTCAGGTTTTTTCCTCTGTTCCTAATAATACTGCAAGGGCAATTCTAATTTAATTCTTTACGTTATGTTATACCACCTTTCAAGGAATTTGAAGATGCTATCAAAAAGGGCATAAATTAAACTAGAAAAATATTTTAAATGAAGATTTATTAAACCCATGATAGGTTTATGGACATCTTTTTATTCGCTGTAGTTGGGAGTGGGTAGTGAAACATATTTTATAGAGTAGATAGAGTTTGAACCAGGAAATATACTGCTAGAATTTACCCATTGAAATAATAAGCAATTTGCCCCCCAAAACAGCTTTTATAAAGTTTAATGCAAGAAATTTTAAATAAGAGACACTGGAAATACTTTAAATGTCAAAAATAGAGACATCATAGTAGTGCTGTGTAATAAATTATTATATACCCATTAAAGTGACATGGAGATTCATACTTGAATGTTATCCTTAATAGTACCAAAACAGAAATTGTTTCTATTTCTTCAATTTATATAATTTTTTACAATTTATGCAGATTCCTTTTTAATAAAAAAGTACAATCTATTTTTTTAATAAAAGACAAGTTAGAAAAATCTTTGTGTAGGTAAGGATAGTTACTTCAACAGAGCAAATTAAATAGCTTAGGTTCTGACAGAGAAGAAAATATTTTTTAAGGAATTGTATAGTTGCAGTAATAATCACATTAATTCTTCAAGAAAGACAAACATTATCCTAGTAATGAATCCAAAAGGAGATTATTTCTTATGTATGTATATGTAGTGATAATAGAAACCATAATAGCTATGTTTTTAAGAAACACTTATTAAAGCTGGGAAAGTATTCTTCATATGTTTTTCTTATAACTATATCATAAAAATAATATAATATTTAAAAAAGTAAAATAGCTTCTATATGGATTATTTAAGCACATATAAAGTATATCTTAGTTCTTAGTTCTTATGTTTCCATAAGTTTATCTATCTCCATAAAGAAATCTAGCATGTTGGGAAAATAATATTTTCTTGTATAGTGACTACAAAGTATCATATTGTGGCACTAATTTTACATTTACAGTTTCTCAGAATTCTGTCATTGATCAATATATTAGTTTATATTTGTGGCAAACATATTTGCAAGACCAATTTAGGATGATACATTTTTATTTCTGGAATTTTTTTTTAAGTTTAAATACTTACATGAAGAAAGAATACATCAATTTGTAGTTTTAAATAACTTGCTTTCAATGGAAAATGCCTGTACCAGTAGTTGTACTTATTAAGAATAATCCAAATTCATCTGTAATTTCTAAAATACTTTAACATTATTCATGCCTAGACGGAAGTTAAATTATAATGGGTATAATCTAAATTGTTATGATTCACTACTTTTATTAGGATTAACATGGTGCTTTCATTTCAGCAAAACTGTCTTCTTCAATGATACTAGGTACCATTTATTTATGCACAAAATACAGGAGTTGAAAGACCAGGTTCTGAAATAAAACTTTCTGCTCTCAAACCTGGCACTGCACTTAGTGCGCATATAAATAAATTGAGACTGAGGAAAATTACTAATTTCTCTTTGCTCCCTTTTCTATAAAACTGGAAAGAAATAACGGAATATATCTCAAGGGTCGTTGTATCTATCACAAAGTCACTCACGTTATCTTTTACCGCCTAGAAATCTACTCAGCTGTTAACCTCAATTATCTTCAAATGAATATGTAATAAACATATTTAAAATATACACATATTTACATACTATTCCTGCTGGTGGTATTCTCGGTATTTATAGATTACCCATTTCTTCATGATCAACTATAACAGTAAGGTAATTGGCTGCTCTCATGTTTACTGGTGTTTCACTGTAGAGCAACAAAGTTTATGAAATAAACTTAATACTGTCTACATTAATGAATTAATCAGTACGCTTCTCTTGATATTATATTCTTTATTCCCAAAACATGATTTATATGACAGAGTTCCCAATGCATTTTTTCTGGCATATATTCAATTCATAATCTTTGCATAATAATCCCTGATAATGTTTCACAAAATGAGGGACGTTATATGAATCTATAGTGTTGTAACCAGCATTTTAAAATAAAATAAATAGAATATAGTAGGAAAGAAAACATTATCCATGCTAAAGTCATCGTAAATTTTTATTTTTCAGCTGTGTGTGTGTGTTCCACATTGTGTGGTAGTTGGTCACAGCCAGAAAAATTGGAAAGACACTAATATATTACATAAAAATACTGTTATCTCCATAAAGACCACAAGTCTTGCCACCGAGTAAATTTCATTATTATAGAGAGGCAGTATTTACGTGGGAGTAACTACAGATAGCGAGGACAAATTAAGCGAGCTGAATTGTAAAAGATTTCAACATCACTGCCTCTGGGTAGGGCAGGTCCAGGATTTGGAAAAGCTCCCCATAAATTATAGGATCTAAGATGGCATTTGAAGAACGAGTAGGCAAATCGGATCTGTAGAGCCCACTGAGCAAAGGCCCACGGCATGTGTGAAGACCCACGCACACAATTTTGAACAGGAGCGTTAACAGGATCGGAGCTTCCCTTCAGAAGGAAGAGCGCTATTTGGTTTCATTCTCAGGCCAATCCATTTGAGAACCACAGCAAACTCCATCCAAATGTTCCGGATGGCAAGTGAGCCAGGCCCTCGGCCTCCTCACCCCAGTAAGAGCAATCTCTCTGTGAGGGACCCAAGCTGTTTGAGTGAGTTGGTCCTGGGAAGTGATCAGAACTGTACTGAGAAGAGTGCTTGGTCTCGCTGTTCTTGCTAAGCAGTTAAGAGGTGAGCCTAGGGCTGTACTGCATTATCCTAGCCACTATTGGGAGGCAGCATTACTATATATAAAGTTGAGCAGAACAAGGATATGAACTAATATTTCTAATAACAACATGTGAACAAAAGTTCAGGTAATGAACCCCTCCAAATTGCCCCCCCCCCACCTTTTTAAAAACTAATTTATTTTTTACAGGTGTGGGCAAATAGGTTTATAGTTGTAGGTATGCAAAACAGTGTTTATTCTTATATTATTTATTAATTATTGTATTATTTATTTGTATTACAACTGTAAACCTACTTTTACCCACCCCCGTAATGGTTGCTTGCTACTTAAAAATTAAGAATGCTGAAAAATATAATTCTGCTCAGACATTATATTTTCTTTGTATTACGTGATTTAGAATGCTTCTAAGGCTAACTCAAGGAGAAGAGTTTGCTGTGACATTAATGATGTGCGCCTGTCTAGGTCTGTACCTGTGCTAGCCTGTATGATAGTCTCTAGCTAGCAAGATGTGGATATTTAAATTTAAATTAATTAAAATTTGTCAACAAAAATTTATCTCCTCAAGCACACTAGCCACACTTTGTGTTCAGTTTCAAGTGACTACACCTGCCAAGGGAGTACTGAATTGAACATCATAGATATAAAACTTTCCATCATTACAGGACATTCTTCTGGGCAGTAGTTGTCTATACTTTTTTCCAAGAACCCCCTGTGTACAACTGTAGCAGGCTAATAAATTCTCTCTGAAAATTTATTGTATTATCTATTTACAAATAATACAATTAAAACAGATCATTCCAATTAAATGTACTGAATGCTTATAACTAAAAAATTAATATCTTAATGTCTTCTTTTATCTGTGTTCTTCAGGTGGTTTGAATCTTTGCTTTCACTCAAGAATGTCTATAATCTGGAAATGTGAAATAGTAGTTCCTCAAGGAGCAAGGTGGGTCAAATGCTAAATTAAATTAAGTTCCAATTAACCTTTTAGGAACCTACTACATGTACCTCATAATCACAGATGTGAACACTTTAATGGCAAAAATCCTTTTTTATTCCTATTGATTTATTTAATACCCACTAATAGGTCCAGTGTAATGTGTGATTAATAAGATCAAGAATGAAGATGTTGCAAACACTATCCGTCAAGGACATTTTTATCATCTAATTGGGAAGAATAAAATAAAAACAACAGTATAAGATATGATATCTAATAATTGACATATAATTGTCAGATTTTATAGCTAAAAGTACAGTGATATGAAAATACAGATAAGGAAAATGTCAGAATGAAGTTTTCATTAATAAAAAAAGACTTTTAAATGTATCTTGTATAAGGAGAGATGGTAAAGAATAGAGGAATCAATATAAAAATTGACATAAAAAAAGCTCAAAAGCAAAGCAAATAGTTTCATAAAAGAAGAGACTGGTGGACAGAAATAATGATAAGTCTACATAGGTCAATTAAAGCCACTTAATGAAATATTGAGCATGCCAATATAAACTGTTACAACATGCTGCCTTAACTACTAATAAGACTTCTGTGCAAATGATTAATCATTTCTCCGAAACTTCTTTGCCATAACATTTTCATTGCAAAGTAGCTCACTGGTTCACTAAAAATTTAAAGGAAATATAATCACAAATATTTCCTCATTTATTTTGTCATATTTTAATTTATTTTATTAGATATGTCTAGAGATATATAAATACAAATATATGCATGGAATGTTTTTCCCGTGTTTCAAGTCATATAATTGTGAATGTTACAAATTAGGAGTCATTTTTCAATCATTCTCATGATTATAAAACAGATGGCTAAATGCTTTTAAAGTCTTAATTATTATTTTTTGCCAGTGTCTCATTCCAATCTTATGTAAAATGTCTTGCCTATTTCTAATTGAGCATTTTATCGGGAGTGAAAATATGTCATTTGACTTTGCTACAGTTAATTAAAATGAATTTTAGATTAAAATTTTACAAAAGCACCATCATTTACTTATACATTCTTCAAATCATTAACATTTTCTTATCTTTCATAAAGCATAATATATTTGCTGTTAGCCTTGTGCACGACCTTAGGAATTATTTGATTCAAATCTTTTAATTAATTGAGAAATCTAAGACCCCAAATCATTAGGCGCCATGTTCAAAGTCATATTAGTGACAAGGTTAAGACCACAAATCTAGGCTCCTTGTGCTCCTCCAATTCCTTTACAAGTATGCCATGTGGCTACAACAAATAATTCCTACTACTAATGCCACAACATTATTCTTGGTAACTCACACTGGCTATATATACTGAGGTTGTTTTATGTCAGGCACTGTGCTGGGCACTTCAGGCAATAACTTTATTATTTACACTAACCATGCAAGGCAAATATTTCCCTTACTTGACACTTGAAAACACTGAGGCTCAGAGAAGTCCCGTAACTTGTCCATGGTCATGCAGCTTTAAGTGGTAGCACCATGGCGGAATTCTCAGCCATATCTAACTCCAAAACATGATACTTTTTCCATGCTTTGTTCTTGTCTATATTAGCTTTTTCACAGTAGATCCCCCCACAAGCAAATAACATGAGTTAGATTTTTCAAAGTTTTTATAAGGTTGTTAATTATCACACAAATCTCAGTAAATGCTTGCTTTTAACTCCAACGAGTTATACATACTGCATACACAATCTGTGAGACCAGCTCCTCATTTATTGAATTGTGAAACTTAGAACATTTTTGTTTTTTAATCCTAACCAAGTCATACCTAACTTTTGAATAAGACATCTTAGGAACATTATTTTCTATTATGCTTCTCATAATTTTTAAAAGAAAAATTACATATAAATATGCGTTCTTTCTTTATCCCAACGAAACTTACTATTCTAAATAATTTAATTCTTGGGTAAATACTACAGTAATTTATCAGTTGTAACTTGCACAATTAATTATCTGGTATACTACTACTTTTTTAAAAAAAGCAAAACCATTGCTAGTTAAATTATGAAATATCCATTAGACTTCTGCATATTTCAGATATGTTGTTTTAAGAAATGTGCATCTTAAAATTAATTAACTATGATAGTTTAAAATGGCTAACTTTTAATAGTTTAAATGGTTAATTATATAAAAAAAACCTTCTTTTGAAAAGATAAATTCTGTAAAAACTTAAATTCTTTTTAAAAAGGAGCTGACTTTTCTAATTTTTGGAGGGTCAGAGAAAGATTGGTTTAATTGCTTAACTTAGCAAATCTCTGGTATTTGATATTATAAGAAAAGAAAGAAAATACACAAAAATTCCTAATAATTACTAAGTCTTGCTTATATAGTAGTTTATATGTTATTCCAACCAGGTATTTCATAAAACTTATTTTCAAAAGAGCAAAAATCAATGGGGTGTTGATTCCCATTGAGGAAAAGAAAAAGACACACAGAAGAGGGAATAGAATAAAATACCATAGAATGAATCACTAGACAAAGCCTTTAGCACAAAGTAATACATTACTTTCAACATGTGATTTAAAATTATTTCAGTCTATTCTATTGCTATCACAGTGTTTTTAACCCTCACCTGTTGATATGTTTATTGATTTGAGAGAGAAAGAGAGAGAGGAACATCCATCAGTTACCTCCTGTACATACCCTGACCAGGGATCAAACCAATAATCTAGGTATGTGCTTTGACCAGGAATCGAACCCGCAATCTTTTTGTGCACGGGAAGACACTCCAACCAACTGAGCCACCAGTCAGGGCTCTGTATCACAGTTTTTAGCACACACATTTGTGAGTCATCATCAAGCTGAGCAGAGTCAATCATTAATGTTAACTTTTCAAAAATATCTATTATAATTAATTAATAGTTATTATATTGCTTAAATGTGAATAGGTCACCTCAAACAGTTAAAAAGTCATGTAAGTCAATAGTAGAGTTCAGGTATCAGCTCCAACATGTAAAGGGCTTGGAAGTCTTTACTCCCATCTTCATCACAAAGAAAAAGCCAAGCACATTAAAAATCAAAGCAATATTCTCAGATTCATCAGAGAATTGGAGTCTCAGAGCAAATTACCATCCCAAATCTGGAGACACAGGAAAATACAGATAATTACAGGTAAGATGAGTTTACCAAGAGCAGAAGTCACTGGAGCCAGTAAGTGGTAGGAGAGGCTCAGTGTGGACTAGCTTGAAAGTAAAGAACTCCAGCAGCCAAATCTCAGAGAGAACCCTACATGTTTATAGATTTTGCTGACAGGAACCCTACCAGCTTCTCTCCACTGAGAAGTTTGGTCTTGTATATGTGAGGCTAGAGAGTTGGGATGTAGGAGGGGAGAAAAGTAGCCACTTGCAAATACGCTCAGAAGAAAAGTCACAATTTTAAAATATACCCAGAGCTTTCTACATAACAAAAACTTGGCCTCCAAAAGAAAATGTTTCACCAGAGCTTTATATGCCCTGGATGGATGGGCAATTAGCCAACCTTGGCTTCTTCTAGAGATCATGTCTCACTTAAGGGGAACATAAAATAAAAGTTAAGAAACAGTTGAGTAGCCACAGACCATTAACTCAGGCCCGCTAAAAAGCTGAGATTTAATCATAACATTATAGAACACTGCCCCTCCCTGACATCCTACTACCACATCATGAGGATTCCAGCATAGTAACACTGGATTACAACACACTGACTCTATTTCTCAAAGTGTTCTTAGGGAAACCCCAAGAAACCAAGAAACAAACAAACAAACAAAACAAAACAATGAAACTAAAGAAAACTAAAGCCTCTGGTATCTGCCGGTACAGCAAGCGTTAAATGCAACCCTGTTCTAGCCAGGTTAACATAAAATCTCATACAAAAGCCTAACCACTCAATTTCTATTTTCTAATGTAGCATGTCCAGCTTTCAGTAAACAATTGCAAAGCACACTAAAAAGCATAGTCTGAGGAGCATCAGACCAGAATCAAATCAGATGCAGTTACAAAAATGATTCTGAAAATATTAAATAATTTAAAATAACTATGAGTGATATGTTAAAAGCTCTAATGGGAAAAGTTGACAAGATGCAATGACATATGGGTAAACATTAGTAGAGAGATGAAAACTCTAAGCATGAATGAAAAGAAAATGCTTGAAATCAAAGGCACGGAAATAGAGGACACCTTTGATGGGCTCATCAGTAGACGGGACATAGCTAAAGAAAGAAGCAAGGACCTTGAAGACAAGTCAATAGAAACTTCCCAACCTGAAAGGCAAAGAATAAAAGAACAGATTGCTCCAGGACTCTTGTAAATTACAAAGATGTAACATATGCATGATGGGAATCCAGAATAGCAAGAAAATAAAGGAACAAGAGAATATCTGGATAATGACTAGAATCCACAGATAAAGGAATCTCCAGGAACAAGAAGCAGTATAAACACCAAAATCAAAACACCTAGGCATACCATAGCTGACTACAGAAAACCAAAGATAAAGTGAACATCCTCAAAGAAACCAGAGATTAGAAAGCAACTTGCCTATAGAGTAACAAGAATGATAATTAACATCAAATTTCTTGCCAGAAACCATGCAAACAAGAAAAGAATACAGTGAAATGTTTAAAGTGTTACAAGAAGAAAAGCCAGCAACCTGGAATTCTGTATTTAGTAAAATTATCCTGTAAACAAGAAGTAGAAATAAAAAAAAATTTGCAGATAAACAAAAACTAAGGAAATCCGTTGCCAGTAGACCTGCCTTGCAAGAACTATTAAAATAAATTCTTCAGTAAGAAAGAAAAGAATGTAGGTTAAAACTGAGATCTACATAAAGGAAGAAATAAATGAATGTAAAATAAAATATTTTATTTTTCTTATTTTTAATTGATCTAATAGATGTACTATTAACAATGGGTTGGGTAATTTTTAGTTTATGGAACAGTGAAATCGACATTAGTGACATGATAATGATGGGAGAGAGAAATTGGGAATGCTCTATGCTATAAAGTACCTATACCCATAAAACAGTATAACATTGCTTGAAAGTGGATGTAAATATGATGTAAATGCATACTTCAAACTCTAAGGAAACCACAAAAGAAAATTTTTAAGAGATACAATTGATACGCTAAGATGGTAGGGAACATGGAATCATATAAAATGCTCCATTAAAACCAAACAAGTCAAAAAAAGAAGAGAAGATGAAAAAAACAAAAAACAGACCCAACAACAGAGTAAGTGCAATGATTAGCAAACATTCACTAACTTGTTTTAACTATATCAACAACCACTTTAAATGTGAATCGTCTAAATACACTAATTAAAGAGACTGCCAGAGTGGGGTTAAAGCAAATAAAACAAAACAAAACACAAAAGGCCCAACTATATTGTTGCCTGTAAGAAAACAATTTTAAATATAAAGACACAGATTAAAAGGGAGCGAGATATTCCGTGGTAACACTAGGAAATTACAAATTAAAACTACAACGAGAAACCATTATATGACAATAAGAATAGTTAAAATACACACAATTTGAAACAGAAAATACCAAGTGCCCGTGAATATGTGGAGCAACAGGGACTTGGGTCTGTTGCTGGTAAGTGTGCAAAATGGTAGTCACTGGGGAAGACCCAATAGCAGTTTCTCTATAAATTTCAGTTGTAACGTTTCTAAGTATTTACCTAATTGAGCTGAAAACTTGTATCCACACAATAACCTACACAAATGTGTTTACAACAGCTTTATAATTGCTAAAACTGAGAAAGAACCAAGATGTCTTCCAATAGGTAAATTGATAACCTGTGGTTCATCCATACAATGCAATATTATTCTATGTTAAAAAGAAATGAGCTTTCAAGCCACGAAAAAGACATGGAGGAATCTTAAGTGTGCATTGCCAAGTGAAAAAAGCCAGACTGAAAAGGCTCCATACTGTATGGTTCCAACTATAGGGCATTTTGCAGAAGACCGAACTATAGAGACAGACTAAATATCAGTGGTTAATGCAAGTTGGTCAGGAGGAAGGATGAAGAGATGGGCTACAGAGAGTTTATGAGGCGGTGACATGATTATAGAGTAAACCTTAATGTAAATTTTGGACTATATTAATAAAATGTATTGAGAGTGGCTCATTAACTGTACCAAATGTACCACACTAATTTAAGATATTAATAAGGGCAAAGGCTCTGGGGGAGAGGGGAGAGTAATATGGGCACCCTCTGCTCTATTATCTACTCATTTTTTATTTTATTTTTTTTATCACATTTACTTAAAAATGAAGTCAGTGGCAGAAACTAAGACCCAGTTTGGCCTTAGTGAGCACAGACATCAACCAGAGCTCCTTCAATGGGGAGGAGAGAGAGAAGTCTGCTGCTGCCTTTGACACCATCCTGGGCTCTGAAATGCCAGGCTCTGTGCCCATCCTGACATTGCAAGTCACGCACAGCTTAAAACAGAAATGTTTTCCACTTTCTCCTGAATTCACTCGTTTTATCAGTGAAGGTTATAATGTAAGATCTTAAAAAGGCTGTCCACAACAATAAGAGATTTAGTTTTAAGCCAACATAAATAAATGAAACTCAATTCATTATCAACTAGAAGGGGAAAGTTAAGATTAAACACTAAGTCCTAGGCGTGATCCCAAATGCATTCTGTGCATTACTTAACTGAGTTCTCAAAATAACTGTATGAACCAAGTACAATAACTATCCCCATGTAACAGATGAGGATTGTGGCCTAAAGAGGTCAAGTACATTTCCCAAGTTTGGGATCCAGATTTCAAACTGGTAGATGGATTCAAAGCCTGTGTTACTTATTTGGCCACACTGCTTCTCAATTTGGGGAAAACTGCTATAAATTTATTACAAGGAGTATATTTCAATAATTTTAAGCAGGAATCACCACAGCAATAGATACGAGAGTACTAAGATAAATATATAAATGTTTCAGTTTTGTCAAACTGGATTAGACTCTGAGTGAATGTTTTTCTAAGCAGAGGTGCTATCTCAGTGCTATCTGTGCAGAAATGTGTGTGCATGTATAATGAGAAAGACGGAGAACTAGAAAGAGCTCTGGCTGTGTAGTTCACTTGGTGAGAGCATCATCCCTATACGCCAAGGTTGCAGGTTCCATTCTGGGTCAAGAGACATACAAGAAGAAACCAATGAATTCATAAATAAGTGGAACAACAAAACTAAAGTTTCTCTCTCTCTCAGAAATCAATAAATCAAAAATTTAAAATATCTGGAGAGAAAAGAAGACAGAAAGGTTGTAAAATGTTTTTTAAAAATCTCCTTGTAGTCATTTTGGGTTATAATAATTTGAACAGGTTACCAAAGTACCACAACATAAATTCTAACTACTATACTGAGGGATATATATTTCATCTCTACCTTCTTTCCAATTTACTCAGTGTGGAAAATGACATTGGCCTTCCAAAGCCTTAACTTACGTTTGGACCGCTTCCATCTTTGAGTCTTATTCTAGTGGTGCTGACCATTAAAATGAATATTTCAGTGGGGCTGGAATGGCCCTATTAGCCTAAGCCAAGCTTTATATGGCTTGTGCACTTTAAGAGGTTAATCTTGCCAGCCAGCTCACTTTGTTCAGAAGTATTAAATGGAAACACTGTAACATCCAAAGAAAGGCAAAGTTCACTGGGTAAGACCCCAATAATATAACGGAGCATAAAACCTCTAGAACTTTTTACCATAATATTTTATGAAACATATGCACACACTCACTGCAACAGAATCCAATTCAAATGGTTTCAAAGGTCAGTTCAAAGTCACCACATAGGTATTATCATTATGAAAAATATATACTCTTTCAAAAGCACCTAGACTCAGAAGCTTTCTTTCCCTCTTTTATAGTTTTTTTATCTGTCTAGCAGTATACTATATTGGGGGAAAAAAGTCACCTACTACAGCAGGATATAATTTGTAGCCCAACAAAAAAGTTCAGTAAAAAGTTCCAAATTTCAGGATCAACAAATTCTTGTATTATACAATAAAAAGAATTACAGTAAAGGGAATAAATAAAAATAGTTTAAAACAATTATTTTATTCTCAACTTTCCAACTATTTATGTAAGTCTTTGATGTTCATTGTTGCGAAAGGAGCAAAGGACTCAATTCCTACATTTAAGAGAAAAGTAAGTTAGAAATGGGCCTCATGAGAGCCAACTATTCCTATTATTCTGATGGTTCCCAAAAGCTCAGATTCTACAAGTGACTAGGATTCTCCTCAGGGGAAGGAAGTAAAGGTCCACTTTGCATGACAAAGGTCAGATTTCTGCAGGCAAATGAGACTCCCATGGTTGACTGTTTCTAGGTTGTCACTGTCTGGCTGGGTCCTAAGAGGTCAAGAGAGGTTCCAAATTGTGTTCACTGCTGTAGGGACACCCCGGGGCCACTTTTTAAGGCCATTAAGATGTTCTTACTCCCTTCCAGCTTTACGCCCTTAAATCTTGCTAATACCACTGGCAATTCAGTACTGATGTTGGTTTAGAAGAAATTGAAAGTATTTAGTATTATATGCAGCTCAAAAGATAGCATCAACTTATTCAACAACTTCCTTTAAGTCTAAGATTCAGTTCAATGAAATTCAAGTAGACCACAGAAGACAGTAATCAGGTCCAACAGAAAAGCCTGGCTCTCTTATACCTCTCCTGGTATTTACACTAGATGATCAAGGCCACTACTCTAAATTTCATTTAATGTGATGTAGCTTTCTGCAAAAATTATCGCATGCAGTCTCCCCAATCATCACACGTGCTTAATTATGGTAATTTTTATTGATTACTTTCTTTTGTAATAACTCTTGAGTCACTAAAATACCAAAAACATTTAATTAAAATTGTTATTTGACTGTATTTCCATGCTCTTCTATTTAGTACAAATATATGTCTAAACTTTCTGACAGGAGACTGGAAACACACCAAATGGATAATACGTACACATTGGAAGGGTTCTGCCTATTTGTAATTAATGAAGGGTATCTCTAAGTCTCTTAGATAAAATGTGGAAAACATCTGCATTTAATTATATCATAATTTTCTTTGACAATGGGAATTGAATTAAGAAATGTTTTGAAGTCCCTATAGAGCTACAAAAATATTAATGGTTAGTCAGGAACTTTATTGGTACAATGCTAGAAAATGTTTGGTTTTACAGATCAATTGCCTAACTATCAGGAAGAAACTTAAAATACTAGGCAAACACAAAAATTAGAAAAAACAAGCACTTTATCTTCTCACTGTTATTACATATTACATAGACAGAGATAATGTCTTTCATATTAGTACAGATTTGAATAAAATTCTATAAAATATATTCGGAGCAGGGTTTGTCTTTGAATTATGTTGCAGATCAGAATTTCTAAAATAAATTAACAGCTCGCTATTCATTCTTCACAGCGGAAAAATCCTGAACTGTTCTAATGGAAACAGTGGGATACAAAGTAGGGGTTTTTAGTACTTGTCCTACAGTATTAAAAAAAAAATCACATTTTCTTTCTGGATGCTTGCTGATTCCAAAGGCCACTTCTTCTGCAGTCAGTTTTCAATCTCCCAGTGGTAAGAATACATTCAAAGGCTGTGCACAGCAGGGTAGAAGTCTTCCTCTGTGAATGTAACTATATCACTCATCAGTAACCTCCTACCATAAGGGGGCTTGTGTTTTCTTTCCTTTTAGTGACTCCATGGGCTCTTGAATGCCAGTCACTGCCCCGAGACCCGGGGCAATATTCACATAATCTCTGTCAATATTTCCTCCACATGCAACGGTGCAAGTAAATGTCAAGGCTGCAGATCAAAGACCGCACGTCCTAAAACTCATGTCCTTTATGGATCAATTTTCATAAACTCTACTCTGTATTTTAGAAATACATGGAGGCTCACTCTGTGCTTTCTTCCTTTTATCCCAGAGATGTTTATTTATATAAAAGGAAATCTGATTTGTAGATAATAGTGTGAAATTCTGATGCAATGCATAAAACTCATTCTTCCCTTTGCATGCCCTTCTAGAAGTATTTTACTATACCTTCTGTTTTTATAGCAGAAATGGGAAAATCTCTGGGTTATTAAAGGAAAAAGACATGGACTGCCTTGCAATACTGACCATCCTTCCCCAGTGTATGGTACAATAGATATTAAGTGATAAATTCTTGCTCATGATTGACTTTATTTTGAAATCTTCATTATGCTGCAGGTAAATTATATGAGAGAAAATAACTTCAGTATGTGTTCTTACAACATATATCCATTTTAATTATTCAAAGTTGCTTTGCAAAAATAAGTATAGTTATTTAACACCATTTTCTCATGGTAGATTTCATGTACAAATTACACTGATCTGGACTTCTTCAAGTAGACCTGGGTAAAACACAGTGAACCAAATTATCTTCCCTGAATATCTTTTCAGATCAATTGTGGGATATATATAGATATTTTTTTTGATTTGCCACTTTCTCTAAATAGCCATATTTGGAAGAAAGCATAAGATTTAGAACAAAATGTACACAAATGCTATTTATGCTTATATCCTGCTAAAGTTTTAAAATATATTTATTATAGGGTAAAGCATAGAACATGTTAAATATGCACATATCAGGGGGCTAGGAAAAAAAGATGTAAAAATAAACTCAGGCGTTAGAGCCACAGGGCTTCTGACTAAATTCCAAATAGAAGCTTTATTGTCCCAGTTTCCCTAAGCAAACGTGAATATAATTACGTGCAGTTATTAGGTACAAAACTTCACTCTGAGTTCTCCTCTAATCTGTGACACTTTAGGCAAGTCACTTACTCAGAAGGTAGCTTTGGCTTTATCTGTTTTTACCACTTAAATAATTACATAAGGTTTGTGAAATGTGTGAGGAAAGAAAAACTTACTATTCTTACTTTTGAGGCAAATGATTGAGGCTCATCAGAAAATCAGATAAATGGGGAAAATTATAGAGGTCCTCCTGAATGGAAAAGACCAAAATTTTCTGAGGAATCAAATTTTTATTTTCCTTAATTCTACCGTTTATTGCTCGTAAGATAATCTGACTAAAACTCAAATATGATATGCACTCTTAAATTAGAAAAGGTACTTCAATTATATACCGAATTCACTGATGTGAAAATAGGTGTGTGGGTGTGTGTGTGTACGCGAATGGGTGGGTATGTACATGTGTGTGCATGCCCGTGACCACACACACATTTGTTAATGCTGAGGGCTGGGGTACAGAGGGCATCATAGCTCTGATTCCAATCCCTGGACTTTCTTCTAGAGGTCAAATGAAAGTACAGGTATGTTATGGAAGAGCAAACTGACTTACCAGTTTTCCGAAGGGGGAAGTCGTCCTTTGCGTCTTGTGTTCCTGGTAATGTGTATTTGTAGGACGGAGATGTTCCACTCAGGGGTGGAGAGCTTTGATCCAATGATGTGTGGTGGGCAGCCCTACAAGAGAAAAAGAGGGTTCACCATTTGCCCTGGAGTTTTTACTGCACGTTGGTCAGCAATAATCAGTTGCACATGCTGTACACGTGTCTCAGCTGTGTTTATGTTCTTTCTTTTTAGTGTGTACAAACCACAGCCTCATGTAACCAAGTTCACGTTCGCAGTGTATTATGCAATGATGCAGGATTCCCAAGAATGCCCACTGTGTGTTGGGCCACAGTCATATAGAAAAGTTTGTTTTATTGAAAGACAGAATTTACCAGTAGTCCGAGTCATGATAATCTGAGATTATTGTGTATGTTTTCTTAAGCGCCACCTTAGTGAAAAAGTCATTATCAGAATCCTTTTCAGTCAACTATGTAGAACAACCAACGTAAAAGTAAACATAGAAGCACTTCATTTTTAAAAATGGCTAGCTAATACATGAAAGGAGTGACATATAGCAGATCAAGGTACAGACCGGGATCACATGTTTCTTTAATACAAAACTGATTTTTCAAAACGTTTTCTCTTTTCTGCATAAATACCGTGAAGGAGATGCAATTGTGCTACTGAGGAATAGTGTACAGGTCTGAACGTAGACTAGCCAGTGGGTATAAACGTCTATAATGATTATACATGGTATCACCAACACGGTGATTATTTTACCAGTGTTCATTTGAATCACATTCTCAAGAATTAAGTGGTTTAAAGGTATTTCATCTAGGTATTACCAGCAAAAAAAAGGATTAGATTCAGATTCCATAATTTAATGATTTATGGTTGTCTGGAGTTGGAGCCTGCTGAAGTTCAGTTCAGTCCCCCCCCAGAAATTTGCTAAGTAACATTTGAGAGTCATGATTAATAAACCCAAGGGAACAGCTAAGGAATTTTCAGCTGACAAGTTGTTTAAATGTAGCTGTCTCCCAGTCTCCCATTTAAAAAAAGAAATCTCTTCTTAGACCAGACTTTAACTTAGAATATGAATTCATTATATATTATGTTTGTAATTTTAGGTAATAAACTGTGTTTCTTTTTAAAGACTATGATGTTGACTGAATATGTGAACATTTTCTTTAGGGACTGGGTTCTCAAGTGAACTGACCTGCATGATAAAAATTATGAAAACCATTATAAAGTATTTATAATAGCATTTTGGAATCTGCCTCAGTTACCATTTTTAGATGCAGAGAAGGTCAGATACTTACAAAACAGAATTATAAGTACAATAATGCTTTTAATAGAATTCCCGGGATGCAGACAATTTCATTATAACAGAGTAATCAAATATTTATTCCTTTATCCTTATGATGTGAGGGATTAAAAATACGTAAAGTGTAAAATCCTAGAGTCATTCAGCAAACCTATCTGTAAAATGAGAGATATGAAACCATTATCTATTCATCTGTCATCCAAATATGTTTTGCCTATAAGGTGTGTCCTAATTTTTAAAACCACCTCCTGCTTTACATTTGCAGAAATATTTGTGTACTGTATAGTAGCATTTCTTTACAGGGCTTGGGGAAATATGATCCCATAAAAACTGTAATACCACAATGTGCTGTGTCGTGTGCTTGTGTGTCAAAAGCCAGCCTACCCTCATTTTACAGGTTGGGAAGAAATAAGGTGACATGGGCAGGGGAAACCTAGTCACTGAAGACTTAGATTTATTTGGTGACCATCTTTTGCTTTCTTTTCCTTCCTTCCCTTGCCCTTCTTCCTTTTATTATTTTTTTAAATAAAAAAATCTCCTGTACTTGCAAAAATAGCTCCAATCTCCATCTTTTATCAGACCAAGTACAATGAAATCTCAACCTGTCAAATCTTCAGAAATTATTGTAAAGATACCAGATGCACCACTGAGAATAGAAAAATGAAAAATATGAATTAATTTCTATGCCCTGCCCTGTATTTGTCAGTTACTGATTGAGCAAAGTACTTATAGCCTTCCTGGCCCTCTAGACGATACCTGCTAACATTTATTAAGCTCTGCCCTCTGTTATACCCTTTACCACATTATTTTATAGGACTTTCCCAGCAGGCCAAGACAGCTAGGACTGTTATTACCATTTTTTTTTTTTTTTTTACAGAGAAGGAAACTGATGTTACAGAATTCAAAAACTTTACCCAAACCACATAGCTGAGAACTGGCAAGCCCCAGATTTGTGTCAGGTGGGCTAAACACACAACCTGTGTCCTTTACCCCGGTAATAAAAAGAGCCAAACACTGCACATACGTGTACCAGAGCTTGGGATGGCGGCTCACGGAATGATTTTTTCCATTAGTTGGAGTGTCTTTCGTTGCTGATTTACTCAACAGGAATTCTTGAAGCTTCTGCTTTACTTCTGTACTTGCCACTGCCCCTGAAACACACACATACAGAAACAGATGTGACTTAAGAGTTTTATCCTTCTAGAGTAGTTAGCAAAAATTAAGATATAAGACCACTGGTCACAGCATATGAAGTTTTCCTATTAAAAGAAAAAACAAAACAAAACAAAAAAACAACAACAGAGTCTAAACAGGCTTTAGAAAATGGCATAGTAAGGTTCTGGAACTACTGATGAAACTGCCAGTTTTCAAAAGGCCTTCGATTATTTCCTTAATTGCTTTTGCAGAAAGGGGAGTCCCAGAATTAATACTAATTTTTTTCTAAGCTTTTAAAAAACACTGCTGAGAAACAAAACAGTGCCTTTGAAATAACAAGAATCTTGGGAACCCATATAAGTGATTAAACACATGAAAGGATCATTTCTGAATCACTGTTTTGAAAAACTAACTTTTTAAAAAAACCTTTGAGCATTAAACAAATAAATACTGCTGACAATTCCAGTTCAAGTAACCCAATTTTAAACCTTGCTACACAACCTGATTTTGAACTGACCTCATACAGGGCAATTATTTGGATCTGTCTCCCTCTTGTGGATAGTTTTTTTTTTTTCATTTTTTTTGTTTTTTAAATTTTTACATCTGCTCTGCCTTAAATCTTCCCAAGGTCTCGATACTCAAAAATCAAAGTGAGGCAAGGCCTGACTTACAGAGCAATTATTTCTTGAGTTGGAGAAAGGTATAGTGAGGAAACGTGAAAGTTTATTACTAAACAATATGGCAGAGCAAGATGGCTTTCCTGTGACATTATTTTTGAAATTCAAAAACCAGAAATTAGTATCTTTGGAACCAATGCTGTGTTTCCTTCCTGAGATGCTTTGCAGACTGAATGCAGAGAGCTGACAGGTGAGGTCAAAGCTTTACATTTGGGTCCATACTGTATTCTTTTAGTTACATGCAGGCAATTTGGACACGTTTAATTCCACTCTTTCTCAGGCTTCTTTCTGCTTGGCGCTAAAGGTGAGGGAAGAGAGTCCTCCTTTGACCCTGGTGCCTCTTACTTTCTCGTCCTCTGTCTTTGCCTCTGAGAGCAGGAAGCTGCTGTTCTCTGCGATGCCTCTCTACTTCCTGTTCTTGCCTCTGCTGCTCCAGCTTCTGCTCCTTTTCTAGGAGTTCTTGCTGCTGTTTTATGGCTAGAAGTTCCTGTTGCAACTTGCGAGAAGAGAAAGACATGAGTGTGTGCAATTTCCTTAAGCTTCATTGTCATCACCAACCCAAATCGAAATGCTACGTGCTTTTGGAACTCATTTGTGTTCAGTTTACATTTTTTACCCACTTTTTTTTTCTTTTGTAAATTACTAAAATGAAAAGACCAGTATCTAATGTTATAAATGGTCTCAATGTCACCAATAAGGCAGTTTTTAGGGAGCTTCAGTACCTGTTCTGCCCTGTCAAACATCTGTACCAAATTCACTCCAATCTTTAGTTCCCTGAGAAACTTTCCTGTGTAAGCTGAAATACAGAAAACAGGCAAACACGGGAACTGTCCAGAAGTCTATTCTCCCACTTCTCTCACATTATAAATAAACAATTAAAACCTTCACTTCCCATCCTGAGAAATAGCATGAAAATAAACTGATCTGAATGATGAGAAGTGAGTTAATTTCAGGGAAGTCTACCTGAAACAGAATAAGTGTTAAGAATTTCAAAACTATACAGCAAAGGTTCTTAACAGATTAATGCAGTCTGTTATTTATATAGGCTCTTTCCTCAAAACAACAGCCTAGTTTGTCCATCCAGCATACAAGAGCTTCAGATTAGAGACACTGGTCAAGAAGAAATCACTTCCATTAAACTGCACTTTGATGCACTGTGGTTTGGTTGTTTGCATCCCTTGGATTTACTTCCAAACAAGGAATAATATGAATATGCAGCATTATTAATAATTGTTGTGAGATGTCAGTTTTCTCTCAGACCAAGAAATGGATATCTATGAATAATAATCAATGTGCTCTCTGAGGAATAACTAAAGACTTTGAGTTCTCCTTACATTCTGACGTTACTAGATATGAGATCTAGACAATTTACTAGACTACTCGAAGCCTCGGTTCCTTATATGTAAGACACGACAAAAAATTTCCCTCACACATCATGTCCATAATGTACATGAAATTTAGTTTGTAAGTTTCGACCATACTAATTTTAATTATTATTACTATTTTCAACTCTCAATTCCAATAATGTTAGTATAATGTACTTTTTATATTAGACAGGTATCTGAAGATATGAAATTTATGCTCAAAAGTAATAGAATGAAAAAAAGCCATTGTGGAATGGCATCAGTCACTCTGAAGCAACAGGAAACCAACTCTATCTGTTAACCCTGATAGCCTTACCATGAGGGATAGAGTTAGAGGCGTTTCTGGGTAAGTGTCATTTTAAAATCTTTGGCATTCTGACTTTGATGCACTGGTGCCTTTTTTGGGTGTTTTTTAGATATTTCATTGCAACAGAAAAATTCATAACTTTGCTTAAATTTTGCCTTGAATGTTACTTCTGTACAGATATTGGGATTGATCAAATTGATTCTGTGCTTCAAAGCCCCAAGAGAATTAATATTTAACCTGCCTTAGGAATCTAGAAACACTCAAAATTTAACACCCACAGCCAGCATCCATTATCAAAGAGTGCAGGAATGAGGCTGAAGAAAATGGAAACAAAACTTCACCCCTCCAGTTTCAGACGTTTTGGTCCAGGAGATAGGCACGATGTGGAACAGCTTTGGAGACAGACAAGGCAGGACTACAAACACTGGAGCCTCCTCTCACTGGCTGTGTGGCCTTGGGCAACTTATAATAGTTCTCTCTGTCTCAGCTTACTAGGTGGAAAATGGGATAATAGCCTCCAACTCAATAGATGTTTATTATAGAAGCCATATTCAAAATGCTCATATGAGTAAAACATCACTAGTAAAAAATGTACTGTCCTGACCAGGTGGCTCAGTTAGTTGAAGCTTCATCCCATACACCAGAAGGTTGTGGGGTTGATCTGCAGTCAGGGCACATACCTAAGCTGTGGGTTCGATGCCCATTCGGGGCAGGTACAGGAGGCAATCAACCGATGTTTCTTTCAACTCTATCTCTCCCTCTCTCCGTCTCTCCCCTCCTCTCTCTCCCCTCCCCTCCTCTTTCTTCCTCTCTTTCTAAAAACCAATAAACATATTCTCAGGCAAGGATTTTTAAAAAATGAAAAATTTGTTATGGTTTATGTTAGGAGTTAAAGAATGTTATTTTGGAAAATAAGATAAAACAGGTATTTCAGTTTAAGGATTTAAGGAAATACTTTATAAAACAAGGGACATAGGGGAAGAAAACAGCAATTTACCTTCTCAGACATTGTAATATTAATGTCATAAAATTATACAATATTAATATAAATTATCTATATGAACCCCATATAAATGTGCTGTTATTTGATATGCAAGTAATAGATCAAGCATTAAATAAAATATGAGATAATATAAAGTAATTTATCATTAATAAATTAACATACTTAAGTCATTATGAAGGAGTTAATTTGAACACAACATGAATTTTAAGTAAAACTATTTGCTGTTTTATAGTACTTTCATAATAAATTCAAATTAGATATCTATATATCAGACCAAGATAGCTTTAAGGGTCTTTGTCAAGAAGTTGAAAGACATTTTAGAAACAAAGCTAAAGTAGTAATTACCTCTGAATTCAAAAGGGAAGAAATAGATACATAGACATCTAAAACAATCTGACAAGAAAAGACTCCATCGTAAAAAATTCTGGGACATGGACTTGTTTCTCCTCCTAAAATAATTTTAAAAACTTGAGTCTGAAATTGTCAACTAATCCCAACATTCTTTTGATAAACTATCATCTATAGTCTGTTAGGCTCATAAAAATATGTTTCAAATGTGTACATTATGAGGTCTTTTCCATAAGAAATATTAGGGAAAAAAATTAAGTGACTAATTTATCCTTTCTGATAATTAATATAAGCAGATTCTTTAGAAATATAAAATGGGTCTTCCAAGGCTCATGGTTCTTTTTGGTGGAAAGTAGATAAGAAAAATGAACAAAGTAATGCAAAAGAGAATCTAAAAAAAGGATGGGAGGTTACTATTCCCTACTACTGATGCTGTAAACTAAAGGACAAAAGAGTGGTAGAGGTCCCTCCAAGAACCAAAGCAAGTTTGTAGACAGCATTCCTAGCACTTATTCAAGGTTTTCGCCAATGCAGTCATAATGTCCTTCAAGCCAGACTTCCATGTGTTAACCACCGTGAACATCCCCCCACCCCCACCCCAGGGCTCCTTCTTATGCCCACTTAACGGTGCAGGCTTCCTGAGAGAAAAGGTCAGAGGCAAGGAAACGTTTGCTACCTTGATGTGCTCCTGAAGCTGAGCCTGGTGCTGCCGTGTCAAGTTCTCGTGCTGTTTCTGAAACTCTGCGATCAGAAGCTGCTTCTGGATCTGTTGCTGCTGCTGGATGAGGAGCAACTCCTGCTGCAGTTGCTTCTCACGGACAACAGGGTCCACCACGGGCATCATCATCCTGAGGTCTGTCCTTAGGTCTAAGGGTGAGATGGGCTCCAGGCCCACGGGAACCTCTGACTTCACATCCACTGGAGAAACGGGAAGAAAATAAAGAGATGACAAAGAACAGGCAATTGGCCCACTGACTTGACAGACACAAAAGACAACAAATTTTACATCAACAAGTCTAGTCATATTTTTACAATGATGATCAAAGGTATTTCTGCATATAAATTTTGATAAAATGTACCATATGCTAATTTTCTCCCAGTAATTTGTACACTGCTAAGAACCTTCCATATTTCCCTTTTTCAAAGAGATGACTCCAATGATTTACTAGTATCAAAGTTGTTCATAAAACTTATCGACTGCACCACTTACAAAAGTCAAGACAACTTAGGACCAAAAATGCAACTCCACTGAGGGCAAGATTTCACGTTTTAATAGAGAACTTCTAACACAACAAAATCTGTACATTTGCAAACATTTTTGTTTGTAACTAGAGTCCAAAAGATACATTCTAAGATATATTCTTTAAAAAGCGAAAGCTGTGTACATAATGTATTTGTAGGGCTATTGAATTCAGCAAAGAAAAAGTACAAATCTGCATGCTAAAATGGGGGGAATGGTAAGTTGATTGAACAACCGTGGCAATGACAGCCAGGGCCAATCACAAACCAATGAAAGCAGCCAAGCTTCTGTGTGCTGGTTTTTAAATGGTAATGATCTGTATGGCAATTACCTTATTCCTAAACTAAACAAGCCAGAAAAACTGTGAGGCAGCTTAAAACAAGTATTCAATGAAACCACTGGATGAAGAAAGACTTGATCATCAGAGAATAATTATAGACATTTAAATGTATACAAATGTAATTAGATAATATACATAAAATTCTTAGCAGAACTTCTGTTAGATAACGTTCAGGGGTGGGATGAGCACAAAAGCCCACAGACAGAGTAGACATGGAGGTAGAGCAGTTGTTTATAGCTGCTGTTCATTCTGATTAGTCTCTATGCCAAACTGCTTGTCAAAAAGTGTGAATATTACCTTTGCCCACAGGGATCAAGAAAATTATGTAGTTAAAAACAAAGAAAATTCTATACTTGAAAGAAACAGGTTGAGGTAAAAATAATGGGGGTTTTGGAGGGAAAATTATGGCAAACTGGATTACATGGCTTCTCTAAAGTGGTCAGCCACTATTACTAAGATCCAAAAAATTGCTGGTTAAAAAAAAAAAAAGAAAGAAAGCTTTTGTAAGTCAACTTTGACATGCAGGCTGCCAAGTTTCAACCTCTGCTAAAACCTAAATGCCTATTCCCATCCTTCTGTCCTTCTAACTGTGTTAGTCTGAGTATGTAACTTAAATTTTCTAGGCCTCAGTTTCCTCATATGTAAATTGGAGATACAGTAAAAAGTAACAACAGAAGAGTTGCTAGCAGGATTAAATGGGATAATCCACTAAAAGACTTACAACACCCCTCAATAAATGCTTTTGGTGTTTTTGCTTACATAAAAATGGAAACTTACTGCATATGAAAATAAATCAATACTGTGTGGCTAACAAAACAAAAATAGTAAGAACAAATATGAAAATGAAATTGTATATTCTTCTTGTTACATATCAGACAATTTAAAAAAAAGAAACTTCTAGAAAATGAAGAAAATACAGAAACATAGCTAAAAAACTCAAAAAATTCACCTTCGCTAGAAAAGAAATGCAAATTTTAAGTCAAAATAAGGCATAATTTTCTAATTATTAAATATCATATATATAATTCATGCATATGTATACTGCTCCATTGTAGAGGGCGGGCATTAGGCCAATTAGACAATTACATATTGCGAAAGACACTGCCAATTGGTTTCAGACTTCTGAAAAACAGTTTGGTGATATGTTTCAAGAGGCATCAATATTTCTGCCATTTGATTCAGATTTGCCAACTGTAGGAATGTATCTTAAGGAGATAACACTAACAGAGAAAAAAACAGTTCAATGCTATATGTTTACTGAAGTGTTATTTTTTTAATTGAAATCATCAACTACAAGGAAATATCTAAGGAAAATATGTCATGTCCATTTGGTAAAAACATTTAGTCACTAAGAATAATGTTTATGGGAACATGAAAAATGTTACAAGATTCAATTAAAAAAATAAAAGTGATGTATACCCTATGATACCTCTTTAAACTAAGTAAATGATTTAGTCAATATAAATTTATTAAGAACATTAAATTCCCAGGCATGATTCTAGATGTTGGGATTTAGTATTAAAACAAGAAAGAACAAAATTCCATCCCTCACAGAACATATCATATCTACTAGGGCTTTAATTATATTAGTTTCTGAATTCTAACAGCAAAAATTGGTGAGGTACTACGGAGAAGATGTTTGTATTTAGGTTGGAAATATGAATACTTTCCCCCTTCTACTTTACTGTATTTTTCCAAATTGCATCTAATGCTCTGACTACTACTGTAAGTAACTTAGACTTCCAGATTGTAGGTTGGGAACCACAAAGTTAATATTCCATATGGATTTAAGAGCTGTTTTCAGAGTCAAGAAAGCCAAACAGAAGTCCTACCTATAGAAGTTAAAGCTGCAAATACTAAAAGAAACATTACTGCCCTTGCTTATCATTTGAACAGTGTGTGCGCACCTGTGAATGGGGGAGGCAGGGAGTAGGGGGGTGCTGGTATCAGTCTTGGGTTGCTAACACTATTTTTCAATATACTGATCAGAAGCTTATGTAGATGGTAATGCCACTTCAATGAAAATGGTAATACAATTTATTAATATACCATAGTTTGGTGGACAATGTCTTTTAAATCATGATACAGTATTCCCTCACTTATTGCGGTTATTACATTTAGAACCCTCCCCCTGCGATAGGTGAAAATCTGCGGAGTAGGAATCTTACTTTTATTTTAGTATATATATATATATATATATATATATATATATATATATATATATATATATATATTAAGGCTTTATAAGCCCTTCCCACCCACTTATAAACCGTTCCCAGTCTCTTATTAACCTTATAGCGAAAAATATGCGATTAATAATTAAATATAATATTTTTAAAAATCCAGTGAAGCCGTGATAAGTGAACCACGATATGGAGAGGGACTACTGTATTTGTGAAAGGAAAGTTACTAATTAAGCCCAGTTTGAAACCAAGTGAGGATGATGGTCCATAAGATCTCTAGTTGCAATGTCTAATGTAGAACTTTCAATCAAGGCACTGGGGTAACAAGAGATTTCGAGTATTAATTTATAGAGTTGGCATAATTCCAATCAAAAGCAAAGACTGTTAATGGATATATTTCATTTTTACATTAAAAAGGCCAAACTGAAGCCTCCAGTTTTTACATGAAAATGCCAATAAGCAAAAATCAGAATTTAACCCTATACAGACAAATTTGAGAAACTTCCAGAGACCCTGGAGTCTCTTCTTGCTCGTATTTTTTATTATCCATGAACTGTAAACATCAAACCCTTAAAAGTCCCCCCCCCCAAAAGAAAAGGAACAAAAGTCCCAGGAACTCTCCAAAGCAGCTATTGTGAATCTCAAAGGGTAATTTGACTTCTTAACCTGCTATCCCAACAGAAATGATTGTGTCTAACTGCTTGCCTTTGTTCAGAGACTAATCACTAAATTGTGAAAAATCACCCTCAACTTACAAAAACTGCTCTTGATTATAAATAATTGCCCAAGACTGAGAGAAAGCGGCAGGCAAGATCCCAGTCTTTCATCCAATTTATTCAGCAGCAATCCACATTCCATTTGTCTAGACTAAATATAGCAGCGTTTATACAAGAAATCAATAGTGCTTGCAGAGAGGAGAGCAAAGGCATGAATATTTCATCAAACTCAGAGAGAAATGGCAATCAGCAAACTGATGGTTCTGTGTAGGTCATCTCTGGACGGCTGGATTAGTGCCTGTTACTCGGACAATAGCTCATCTCTGGCTAATCATAATCATATCATAGCCATTCTTTCTATTTTTAACATTAATTACACTGTGGGTGACAAAGACTCATCGTATTCCAAAAGGAATGATAGATTTTTCTTACGTCTTCTCTGACAGGCTAATAAGCCTCCCCAGGAGCAATAATAGTAACACAATACCAGGCCTGAGTTTTATTTAACAAGTTCCAGTCCCTTTCATATCACAGAATGTGGAAGAAAGGGCACTGTCTGCAGCTGCTGTATTATCATAATTAGAAGTAATCAACTTACAAGGAAAAATTAACAACCGATTTTAACAGTGGGGAAATGGAGTCATTCCTGTTCCCGACACTTCTTGTTCAGAAACTTGCAAATTCCTTACAAATTACTTGGAACAGGTGGCCAGTGATACATAAATTAGAAAGAAGCTGATGACAACAAATATTAGTGTTAGCATTACTTATAAATGAATCATATTTTCTTAACAGATCTCAAGACCTCATAACTTTATTTGAATTTACCCAGTTTGTCTGACATTTCAAACACATGCCAACATATATGTTATATGTATATTATTACTTTAATTCCAAATGTCCATTTCGAACAGTTCTACATTATATATTAACTCGTCTTAATTACCACTTCCTTCAGTGTCTTTATTAATTGTTCTTTGATAATACTTTCATTTATCGTTTATCAACTCATGCAACTTTTTGAAAAGTCTTTAGTTTTTAATAACCATGGAAACAAAAAGCTCCCACTTCAAAATAAAAATCTCAGACCATATAAATGTTTATTTACATATATTTAAGCAACATGCGTATCTGTTCAACTGTAATTAAATTTCTGTGACAGATCTTTTCCTTTTAAGTATCAAGGTTGTTAAAGAGATAATTCAGAGTACTAAGGGCAACCTAGTAGCCTTGGAGTGTGTTCCTTAATTCTTTACTTTAGATGCTGGTATTTATAGTACACGTATGTAAGAAGAATTTTGCTATGTTCCAAAGCTGGGATCTTTGGTTGTTACCATATCACCCGGCTTACACAAGAAGCCTTCCATTTCAAGAATATTTTAAGTGAACAACCTGCAAACGCCATGGATAAAAAATTGTAAAGTGCACAATTTAGACCATTTACAACTATCACAACTGGCTGAAGACTGTTCACGTTGCTCCTCCGAAAAGAGATCTCAGATTAGTATAGTGAAAAATACAGATTTTCAGACAAAAAAATGCCCCAGGCACAATCTCACCACCAATTTGTATGTGTCAACTTAGTTAAGAATTGAAACTGGAAAAAAATGCCTAAAAACCAGAACCATGATTTGCTCTCAGTTATTCAGAGTCACAGCAGCCACAGCTTGGGACAGAGCTTCACCTGCGCTGCTCAGAGTCAGTTCATATGGAAATTAAGTTCTTTATACCAAGGAAGTGCTTGTTCACACCACTGGTGTGAGGACATTTGCACTCCAAATTCTAGATCTGAGAAGAAACAAATGTTGTTCTGATCATCCACTACCTTCTTCTGCTCCTGCTTTCATGCCTAGCAGCCTGTGACAGTTTGGGCCTGCTTACTGCCCCCTGGAAAAGGCTGCCCGCTGTGATATTTTCTGCTTTAACGTGGTCCAGGCAACAACGAGGTTCTATGGGGAGTTCAGGACTCAGAGAAGAGTGGGGAAGAGCTGCCTTACATGCATGTAATCAGGGCTTCCTCAAAGAGCAGCCTATAATAATAGTTTAAGCTACACAGCATACAGTATTCCCTCACTTTAGCGTGGGTATTACGTTCTAGACCCCCCCACGATAGGTGAAAATCCGTGAAGTAGGAACCTTACATTTATTTTAGTATTTATATATGTTTTAAGGCTTTATAAACCCTTCCCACCCACTTATAAACCGTTCCCAGTCCCTTATTAACCTTTCCCACTCCCTTATTAACCTTTCCCACACTTTTATAAACACCACTTATGTTCTTAAACATATTCTACACTCTTAAACCTACGTAACTTTAACAACATACATATACAGTACTGCAAAATCCCATGATGTAGCGAAAAATCCACAATAAATAGTTCAATACACTATTTTTTAAAATCCTGCGATACAGTGAGGCCGCGATAAGTGAACTGCAATATAGAGAGGGACTACTGTGTTTTGCAGGACTTTATGTACAATTTCAGCAAGTATAGACACCTTTTACTAATCTTTTCATGTCTGTTCCTTTTTTACAGCTTTTGCCAGGGCAGGCTGGTTCCACTAAAACATGTCAACGTGTATCCTAATGATACCATGGCATCTCTGAAATCTACTCAGTGCTGACATGTGGGTCGATGTTAGCTTGTCAGGTAGTGCCAGAGATATTATAATCTTCCTATGTGGTATATGCTGCCCTGTCCTGTGTTTCTGTCCCTTTTGGCCACACCAAAAACAATAAGGGATAACAAAGTGACACTGATAATTTCTAAAGTGATCCTGTTACTGTCTTTGTGTCTGAAACTCTTTGTATGCATATATGCAATTCCACTGATCATCTGGTCAGTCAATATAAGTACAGTATTCACTGCGAGCCTTCTTGAATAGAAATGGGAGAGGTCTTGGGGGCTGGGCGGAAGAAGATGTCTCAGAAGCACATTACAGTCTTAGGACTAACCATACTACTATGTGTGGGATGTCAATACTGCCTTGAAGAATCTTAAAGTTTGCTCTGGTACAGCAATGGGGGACATGTAGCTTTCCTGGCTTGGAGTCACTACCATTTACCTCTTCATCATTGCTTATGTTGATCTCTGGAATGAGTTTTTCAAGTAGAAGCCATGGGCTTTGGGAAATAAATAGAACTTAAGTCTTTTCCTTCCTTCAACTCCATGAAGTTGATTTAAATTCATTGAAACCACCTTGATATTTCCTTTTCTGAAATCATGCTACCCCCTCCCATCTCCTTAATTAAGACTAGGATCCGAACACTACAATTTTGTAAATTTACTTACATTTTTATTCTTTAGATCCTGTTGGTTATATCGTAAAGCTAAGCGAGGACAGGGCTGTACCTGATGCTTGTCTGTACCTTGTTCCTCTTGTTCTTTGCCTCATAAACATACTGCGGCATAAATTCTTTATTATACCATTTAAAGAGTGTATTAAAGAAGGTATCAGAGACTGTTTAGTACTGCATATATCTAAAATAATATTGAAATCATTGTTCTATAGTATCATCAGGTGTACCTCTTTTTTTGTTCACTCCTTTATTCAGCAAATATTTGTAAAGCCCTATTAAACATTAAGAATATTTTCAGTCAACAAGTAAGAAACTGCTTTGTAGGAACTCGTACTCTGATGCAGAAGATCAGTCCAAGAACCTATGTAGAAAACATGATGCACCGGGGCCCTCTTCTGTTTTCCCCCCAGGACTCTCCATGGTGATCTCTCCCATTCCCAGGGCTATATTTGCTCCCTATATGGTGACAACGCTATCCCCTGCCTAATCATCTATTCCAAATTTGCGACCCATATGCACAACTACTGTGCGCACCCTCCATTTAGCTGCCTCATGCTGCTCTTTCTTCAGCTCCTCTGGTCTCACTGATTGCAGCCAGAGGAGAATATGGGGTGATATCTGACTCCCCTCTCTCCCTTTCACTATCCAAATCCACTCAACAGAAATATTCTCTTCTACTCTTCTTCTTCTTCAAACATTTTTTGAATATTACTCTTATTCAAATATATATTTTTTAATTCATCAAGACCTGCCTAGTACCACTGCCTGTTTTGCTAAAGCAGTGCTTAATCACCTTCCTGGCTAAACCCTTCAGGGGGCCGCATCTTAGCCTGCTGGCCTGCCTGCCCCTCTATGTGGTGCTTCCTGCTTGTCTTTCTGGCCTCGGCACTGTCTACTGTCCCTTCACCTGAGACATACTGACCTTTCAGCCCCTTAAACACACAGTGCTCGCCTACATCTTGGATAGTCCTCATGTTATCTCTTCCTAAAATCCAATCCCACCCCATTTTTCTTGACTGTTTCTTACTTATCCTTTATATCTTAGCTAAAAATGACTTGATGTAGGATGTCTTTCTGAGTCCTATTGCATTTTCCTCTCACATTTTGCAAATCTTTTTATACCATTTGCTTAACTATCTTCCTTCGCCGGTATTCTAAGTTCCATGACAGGAGGAATTATAGTTTCAGTACCTGGTACGGCATAAAAACATAGTAATGCCACAATGCATGCTGGAAGTGAATGAAGGAATAATGAATAAGTGATAGTCAGAAGAATTACATGGAAATAATATCTGAAAACACCTGTGCACATATGCATATACACATACCCAATTAAAATTCTCAAGCAATTGCTTACTAGATTTTTTGACTGCCCGAATTCCAGATAAATATTACTTGACTATTGAAATTTTTGGTAAATGGATAAGCTTCTCCCAATAGTAAATATTTATTTGAAAAAAAAAAAAAAACTAAAAAAATTTTCCATCTAAGGTGTCGTTTCACCTTTCCCAGACTGAGAAGTCATAACCACCAAAATGGGGTAAAGGGCACTGGGTAAAATAAAACTTACCCATCCATGCTGTTTGCCTCAATAGGGATCACCAAAAAGAAGCCACAATCCCAAATTATCTAAACACTAAGGCCTAAGTCATGAATGATTACCCCATGTTAGATTATTAGAAAATTAGACCTGGGCTGATAAACTGTAAGCCAACAACTTTTTAAATCTCCAATTTGAAAATGAAACAATAAATTACTAAATGTAAATAGAAAAGAATAAATCCTTGTAAAGCTATTTAATAAAAAATTTGAAACATTTTATGTAAAATAACCAATAACTAATTTTTTAAAAAATGCTGAAGCATTTTTTTTAAGGCTCTTCATTGAAATGAATTTTATCAGTTAAGTCTTGGAAAGTACAACATTTTCTGGAAAAGTAAGTTAATACATTTCAATGTATCTAATATCAAAAATGAGAAATGGAAAAACAAGCAACACAACCTCAGTTTGATGACAATACTGACCAGATTTTACTTTAGTGATACAACTATTCTTAGCTGATTTTCCATTATTAATATTTATGATGCATTATCATAAAATAAAAAGAATTAGTAAGTTCTCAAACATGAAAAGCATAACTTTTATAGCAAGAATTATTTAAATTGATTAGTCCAGAAATATAATTCTCCCTCAAAGTGATTCTGTTCAAGTTATACATGTCTTTAGTTTCTTTAAAGTGCACTAATACATGGCATAAGAGAAAAGAAAATAAATGCAAGAAGCAATTTGGGCTTTGATTTACTATTCTCTTATTTCCCAGGGGTCTGAACAGGAAACAAAAATAACCACAAATGACTAAAATATCAGTAGGCCTTGAAATATCAACATTTAAGTTAAAGCAAGCTAACTTTTTAATCAAAGCCTTACTATTTTGATTTACTTAATTCAAATTCCCTCTCTGCAAATATGCTTTTGAATTAAGCAGTCATAACAAACCATAACACAAACATGAATTGCCAACTCATTTGTAATACCCACTTAGTTCTAAAGTATGGCAGTATTTGCTGGTTCTTTACCATTTGAGAACCAGGTAAAAGCTTCACTGAGCTTCTTGCGATATGGAAGCAAAATCAAACAAATTTATATGACTTCAGGGTAATGGGAGCTAAGAACCTAATCTATATTATTTTGTAATTTGAGATAAAAAAATTTAACCTGATTTAATGATAACTGTAAATGAAACCTTTAGTAGATTCAAAATTTTAGTGTCTTAAAATAGTAAATATACAAAAAGTTATTTGTTTAGCCACATGGTCTAGGAACTAGAGCAGAATTACACTCCTAAGAACCACAATGAAGGTGAGACACACTGTCTCTTTTGCCATATTTTTTCTATAATTTATAGTTCTTTTAGATTTTAGACAGATACTTAATAATTACTATTTACAAATGTCTAACAAAACTTCCTTCTCATTATGAAAACCAAATATTTGAGGCGGGGGGTTCCCCTCTAACACCAGAACCCTGTCCGTCATCTGACCTGTAATATAAATTTAATAAATAAGTATATTTTAATGACTATTGGTTGAATAAATAAACTTCTCAGCAGATAACCCTCTCTTTAACAACACTCTTTCTGAACAAATCACATTTGTTTCTTCAGCAAATAAACTTTTTTCAAAGGAACATTACCAGTCTCCATTGAGGAACCCTTGTTTGCAGAAGTATACAACTGCTGTTTTGATAGGAAAACAAAAGAGCTCTTATTGATTCTTGTGTCTTGCCAGCAAGGAAAAAAAAAAAAAAAAATTACCGTTAACCAATAAAGGATATTTCAGTATTTTCTAAAAGCTTCATTGCTTAATCTGTTCAGGACAACGGCGCATATGAAAAGGTGCAGGAAAAGGGAGACAAAAAGGGCAGGCGCATCCCTGTCCTTCTCGCTCTTTAATTCAAACCACGTCTTTTCCTTTGCTGGCCTCAAATCTTAGTCCTGAAGAATGGGAACAGGACCTCAAACAATGCCCATCCCCCACGCCCAGCTTTCAGTTGTTTCCTAAGTTCAGAGGAAATGCAATATAGAGGGCGTTGACTTTTAAAAAAGTGAAAACATTTCTTGAAGCAGCTACACACTTTCTTCAAAGAAAATCTTATGAATACTCCCAACATAGAAACTCAATCCAAGCGACACCGTGAAACGGGAACCAAGGTCTTCGCCATTCACCTGCTCTCTGGTCCCCTCCCCTGGGAATCCAGACTCCATGGAATTCGGCTTGAAGATCATTGTTCTTACTGCAATATGCCTTTATTTGTCAAGTTCAAATTCAAGGCAAAGAACAATGTATTACTGTTTCATGGGATTATGGAAATTTGGAACTTTTGAGTAGGAAGTCGTTCATAAAGCTTCACTTCGTACATACGATTGGGGGGGGAGCGAACGTTAAAAATATAAAAATTAATGTAACGTTGCATTATTTCAAACCCAGCCAGACAAAGGCACCTGTGTTTGTGTTACTACCACATGGTGGCACCACTTTTGGTCGTAAGTAAAAATATCCACTATTCTTGGTCAGGAAGAGTTTTCGATGTGTGAGTTTTAGGATAATTACGCAAGCTTGGAAATTACACAGAGCTTTGGGGGCTTGAGCATTCAAATAAAATGTGACTTCCCTATGCCAATTCTAAATTTGGCTTTCTAAACCTGGATAAGAACAGAGACTAATACCCTAATGTCGGTCTGTCTGGAAAGCTGTTTTCTTTTCATTTAAATTATGAAGCCAACACCAATATGGCAATTATTATGGGCTAAACACTGTTCTGTAAGCTTTATAAAATAAATGTTAATTCATTTATTCTTTTTTACAACATCATGAGGTTGTACTCTCTGGTAACTTACGGGGTAGACACAATTATGACCCTCATGCACAAGGAAGAAAAAATGGAAGCCACAGAGGAATTTGTCAAGGTCATTAAGCTACAAACTGGTACAGCATGAATTAGAACATGCATCATCCAGCTCCAAAGTCCATGATCTTAGCCAGGCCATTCTTATTCTTCTTAAGTTCTATACAATAGGTATCCAATTTAATTTCTATACAGTTCACGTTGGCGTATGACTTGATAGAAATGAGACTAAAAAGTGTTTTGTTCAGATAATATAACATATCTTTTATTTTTAGAGGTAAAGGGAAGTAGTACTTGTAACTGCCAATATTTATCAAAGAGGGATGAGTAATAGAACACACTTCTGCATACTTCAAGGCAATTGTATATTTTCAGGTAAGTCCAAAGCATCCTTCTTCTTCTTCTTTATTTTTTTTTAATATTATGAGATCTGTGATTTACTTTATTTTATTATTTTATTTCTCTGTTTTTAGAGAGAGGGGAAAGGAGAAAGAAAGGGAGAGAAACATCAATGTGTGGTTGCCTCTCACTTGCGCCCCCAACTGGGGACCTGACATGCAACCTAGTCATGGGCCCTGACTGGGAATCCAACCAGCGACACTTGGTTCGAAGGCCAACGCTCAATCCATGGAGCCACAGCAGCCAGGGCCACAAAGCATTCTTCTTAACGTATATGTTTCAATGCTCTTTTTGGAAACAACCTGTATTTAGGAATTGAAAATTTGGTATCTTCATCTTTTCTATAAAAAATTAGCTATAGAAAATTCTGTGGTCTCTACACAATTCTTTAGGTTCATCTTATTCTCCAATCTGAATCTATTATTTCATGGGCAAAGACTGCCTAGTAAACTCATGGTTAGTACTGGATTGACTAAATCCCATTAGACTGAATCAGAGGTAGAGAGCCTCAATCATAATTAACTGTAAACAGTGTAAATAAGGTTTGAATGTACTGTTCATAATCATTTAGATTACTTTTTAATTGAAGAAAGGAAATAGTAACAAAAAGGAGGAAGCAGCTGTTTTTTGACAATATGAGAAAAGATTTGACAGGATAGACTTTGGTGGTTTAGTTTCTTCTTATTTCAGAACTTTCCATTTTTCATTCAAAATTCCCTGTATTAGAAGAGATGATCACTAGCCATTAAGGCACAAATTATTAGGTAAGTGGGAGGATTTACCTCTAAGAAAAGTCTAAAGTTGTCAGAAAAATCTAATTTTTAAAAATATATAAATAAATAGAAATAAATTTGTCTATATCCTTGCATTAATTAAAGACATTCATAATTTGGCATAAGAAAATGGAATAATTTTTCTCTGTGCCTTCTCTTTAATTAGACTGTCATTAAAATTTCTATTTCGGGTAGAACTCATAGTATCTGTTTATAGAAATAGCCTGTATTCAGAGAACTGTCAGCGTTACAAAATGCTTCTCAATATTTTAAGCATAGCTTTGAGATGATCACTCTATAATTTGAAGTGGTACCATTTGTACAAACAAAAGTATGAGAAGTTATTTAAAGTATTAAAAGTGAACTGAACTCCCGAGAGCAGAGGTCAGCAAACTATAGCCCAAGGGACAAATCCAGCCTTGCCTGTTGTTTTCTTTTTCTTTTTTTCCTAGGGTTTTTTTTTTTTTTTTTTTTTTTGGTGGTGGGGTGTTGTTTTTTATCACCTGTTACCTATGAATGATTTACATGTTCTTAAATAGTTAAAAAATAAAAATAAAAAAACTTCATGATGTAAAAATTATATGGAATTATTCAAATTTCAAGATTCATAAATAAAGTTTTATTAAAACACAGTATTATCCAAGGTGGCTTTTGCACTACACAGTCAGATTTGAGTGTGACAGAGGCATGCAGTGTGGCCTGCAAAGCCTAATATATTCACTATTGGTCCCTGACAGAAAAAGTCTGCCAAGCTCTGCTACAGGAAAATCTAGAGACAATTTTTATCCTCACATATGGTACTTTCCCACGATTATCAAATTTCCAAGCAACCTCTCTAATCTCTTCCCTACTGGCTTAATGTAGAAGGTTAAAAATTACCGTAGTTTATTTCAACTAAAAGGAACTTAATAAGGCCCTGGCAGGGTGACTTGGTTGGAGCGTCATCCTGTACTCCAAAAGGTTGTGGTGAATCCTGGTCAGGGTACATACCTAGGCTGTGGGATCGATACCCAGTCAGGAACTTACTGGAGGCAACCAATCAATGTTTCTCTCTCATATCTATGTTTCTCTCGCTCTCTCTCTCTTCCTCTCTCAATAAAATCAATAAATATATCCTTGGGTGAGGATTGAAAAAAAAAAAAGAAAGAAGAAAACGATTACGAAGCAGATTATGCTGACAAAGGAAACATATAAAAGAAGCTCTAAGTGTTTTTCATTTAATTGACATTTTAATTTTAGACTTTGTTGCTAGCACCTCGCATTAAGTAGCAAACTGGAAAACAAAAATATAAATAAGACCTATGACATTTTTAAGTAAGCAAAATGTGTTGAGCACTAGCTACCATTTTGGCGGGGGCAGGGCGTGGCTTTTTTCATTTACTCCATTCCCATTTTACAGGTAAGGAAAAGGTACACTAGACAGGTTACTGCCAGTTTTGCCAAGGGCACATACACATTTTTTTGTGTTATTTTTTTTTATCTTGCTCACTTAAAATCACGGTAAATATTAATTTTGAATGGCATTAAATAAAAGTCACTGTATCATACTCCATACTAAAAGATTCAGGTGTGCTCTCCTTCTAAGTTATCTCTTTTCCATGTGTCAGAGATAACATACCCTGCATGAAGCTAGATATAGTACAAATATTTGTTTGATTAAAATTTATTTAAATAAAATAAAGAAAAAACATAAACTGTGCCCATTTGTGTAGTAATTGCTTGCAATTCCATATGTATTATATATAAGTATATTTATATATAAATAATATAAATTATATATAAATAATGTAGAATATCTACTCAAAAGGGCAGTATATGTTATGGAAATCAACATTTGAATGAGTTTAAGAAAGGAATGTTTGGAAATTACAGGATATTGTGTTTATGTGACATTAAAATTTTTGTTAACAATGTGTGGGTTGATTTAGTTCATACTGAATATTTTAAAACCTTGAGGTTTTAGAGAAACATCACATGTACCTCAAAGCTGCAATAATACAACTACAAGGTTGGCTATTACACCCTAGTGATAGATCTGTAGCCAAACCACTAAAGAAATTTGGTGCCTCAAACAAAATAGCTCCAGTATTTAGGCATTGTAAGGAAAAAAAAAAAAAAAAAAACTAATGGAAAAACGTTACCCAACTGTTCTTCCAGATATTAATGTAATTTTAAATTAATGTAACCCAAGATCATAGGAAATACATGGCTAATCATAGAGCTTAGCAAACCCATTCTGAATTCGATGGTTTCAATTTTATTTTCCACAGAATTTATAATACGACTTAGATCAGACCAGTAGGGGAAATTCAGCAGCTTGAGAAGTCATTTATTATACAAAACTTTAAGTTCTAGGTTTTTTTAATGCTTTAAATCAATGGTTTGGAATTTATAATTTTCAAAATAAAAAATAAGAAATACTATACATTAAAAAGAAACGAGAGAATAAAAAATAGATGCAATTTTCCTTTATCCTTCGAGAAATGCACTTGTTCAGGGGTTATTCATGTTTCTTCTTTCTGCCTGGGTCGGGGGAGAAGTAAGGAGATAGAACCCCCTGTGATTCTGTACGTCAGTATGGAAATTCAGCCTGCCACACTAGGCATCTTTCTGTTAGGTTTATATAGGTCATTCATTGGGTTTATTCCTCTCAAGGTAAATTAGGCAGGATGCAGGATTTAGTCAAAGCTGGGGGTTCAGAAATTTCTGGGGAGGTTTGAGGAGCAGGTGGGGCTGGCACCGCAGATGTCCATTTGCATAAATGACTAAGGCACCTCCTGAGAAAAACTCATCTTCAGCAAAGAGGAAGCTGGGTCTGCCACACATGACCTGATAACCAAGCCTCAGGGCCTGAGGGATTCTGATTCAAAATATACAGAGCATCCTTCCAGCCCACTCTCGCCTCCGGGTCCCAGGGTACAACCTAGTTTCTGCCTTCAAGGGTGAGCTGAAAAGGCTTTCACCAAACGCATTGGTCACATCTTATTGTTAAAAGCAAGTCTTTGTCTTACTTTGATTCTCTTAATCACCGGACACAACTGTTTTAGAGAATAAGTAAATAAATAAACCTATTAATTTATCTCCTTTCAGTCCCTAATCAATGTCCAATATTTTTCCATATGAAAGAAGCAGAACATGGCAGATAGAAAACTCAGTCCCCTTTTCTAGTTTTGATCACTTTACTGCTGTGGGCCTTGGGTTCCTCGCGTATAAAACAAACAAACAAGCTGAGGCACTGATTCCCAAAGCTTCTTCTGTACCAAGGCTATTCTCTCTCCAACTCCCAAATTACACAAAATATATATTAGTCCTAATGTAAAGTTTACCTCATGAGAGGCAATTACTGTTGGCCTTCATTGACCTCTATGGGTAATCAATAATCAGCGGAGCAGGTTCTGACCATAGAGAGAGGAAGAGGATGTAGGAGGGAAGAGAGGGACTGCTACCAAGTAGGAGAAAATGAAGAGAATGGAAACCAGAACTCTTCTGGAAAGGCTTTATCTAATGAAAAATTATCCAAGAGCAGGCTTTGCCTTACCTATGAACTTCAATGACAGTCAAAATTGTTTTATTCCTTGACTGTGTTGTTTGGAAACTCTCCTTGAATCTTCCATTATAAACAGCAAAACAGTACCTTTTCTATTTTCTGTTTCAATGAAAACATATCTTTTAAAAAGTTTTTTTTTATTTCTTTTTAGAGAGAGGGGAAGGGAAGGAGAGAGGGTGAGAAACATCGATGTGAGAGAGAAACATCCATTGGTTGCCTCCTGTGTGTGGCCTTATTAGTGACTGAACCTGCAACCCAGGCATGTGCCCCGACCTGGAATCAAACCGGAGGCAACACTTCGCCTTGTGGGATAATGTCCAGCCACCTGAACCACACCGGTCAGGGTGAAAAATATATCTTTTTGTATGAGACTTTTTTCTCAGTAGGGTGTAACAAACAAAGATATCCAAATTTTGTAATTCATTAGCTATGAAAATAAAAATATTTTCCTCATGAAGTGCTACTACAGAGCAATACAATACCCAATTTGAGAAAAATTAGAAATATTATTCTGATCCCATGATATGTGATGGATAGTCAAAGAAACCCCCATTGATTAACAAAGTAACAGAAAACTGCCAGAAATTAGAAACAAGAAAACCAACTATAGTTGAAAGGTTAAAAAAAAATTACCCACTATTTACATATCTTAAAAGTCCACTTATTGGTTAACATCACAAAATAACATTACTTGCAAAGGCTTATAGAAAAAAATTAAAACCACATCAGCAATTTATTTTTATTACATCAGTGCATTTAGGTATGAACTGAACCTTTCTTTTGGTGGGGTAGGGGGAGGTGCTAAAAATCCCCACTTTTTAACTAAAGATGCACCCTGTACTGTCCAAAGAACTGGGTCCTGTTCAACAGCTAAAGAATCCTCTCCCCACCCCCACTCTCTTTAGCTTGGCTTCAAGTCAATGCTGTTTTTCTCATTCCAACTGTTTTGGACATATGCTGGCCCAACTAACAATGGTAAACACAGCAAGCTGTCTCTGATATGGTGCTGATTAAGTCATCTTGTGAACAAGCAGAATTTGGATGTTAAGAAGCTAAGAAAAAGAAATTACTTTCAGAAATTCTCCCTTTGAAAAATATTTGGATTCTCAATTTTAAATTATATGGTAAACAAACCATGGGATACTTTAAGAAATACATTCACTGAGTGCGTGCATTTGAGATGCAAAGAAAACTGATAGGGTGCTTTATATTCATAGATTTTACAGTCCAAAAGACGGGGAAGCCAAGGGAGGGAACATGGAGCTCAAAGGTGAGCTGAAAAATAACTTTGGAGAGAATGGCACTTGCTATGTCTTGCAGGAAAAAAAGGCACAGAATTGAAATTGGGAATACTGTGAATTGTATTTTAATATCCCATCAGTAAATTGTTAGCAAAAATGCATCTTAAGCAAAAGAATTAGAAATAGAGTCCCAGTGAACACCATAAGCATGTGGTAAAAAGTAATTGGAAGGGATATAAATATTGTAGTGCATCTCATTGTTATTCAGAGTGAAAAAAATATTTTTAAAAATTGGCATCTTAGAATTTTTTTTTTTTGTACATTAGAACCGAGGACTTATTTTTCACGTAACTTAGATTACTATATGCCAGCTTCCTCTCATTATGCACATAGAATTGATAAAATCAAATTGTAAAATAAAGCCAGAAGTACAATTCTTCTTTAAATATACATATATTGTTGGAAGCTTAAGAGGAATAGGCAAGTCAAAAAAAAAAAAAAAAAAAAAAAAAGAAAGTACCACTTCAAAATTGAGAAAACTGTAATATTTCATTTGTTCATCACCAAATTAATACTGTACATAATTTGACAGAGAGAAAACAAGACATTAGTTTATAATAATGGTCATTTTTTTCAGTTATACTCTTACAGCTTAACTCAGTATTCTTATTTCTGCACTATGCATGCCCCATAATAAAAAATGAGAAGGAATAACTAGTTGTTATCCAAAGATTTACAATCTAAGCAGGGTGAGAATCTGAGGGAAGAGATAGTGAGAAAATATAGAATATGATAAAGGCTATACTAATGATCTGAACACGTAATTAGCAATGCATTTAATAGGTGCCAATTTCTGCCTTTAATACATTGAGAAATCATAGAAACAGAAAAAGTAAACCTGCCTGCAGGGGTTAGAAGAAAGACTTCCAAGATATTAAAGGTTGGGGGATGGGGAAACAACTAAAGAGCTAACAGCAAAGACAAAAAAAAAAAAAAAAAAAAAAAAGGAAAAAAAGCCCCAAGAAGATAATTATTCAATAGTTATAACTAGTAAACACAGGATAGAATAGAGATAAATTTAAGAGACTAGAGAACACCGAATAGAATAGAAAGAGATAAATTTAAGAGATGTCTTCAAGCTCTAGTCAGTGAGATTTGAAGATCAATTAGAAATTCTTTTAAAAACTCACTGATATATTTAGATTTTGGTAACGCCCTTATAGTAACATTGAATATTATTAATTTTAAAATAGCAAAAAAACATACAATTACTTTTATTTAAGAGGAAAATCTTTAGGCAGAAAATGGGAGCATATTAATATACATTTACTATTTTCTTACACATCACAAATGTTTTCTGACTGTATGAAACTGCATTAGAATGTATTTAGAAATCTTTGGAAACTTTTGATCAGTAAATACAGTCAAACTAAGTAAAAGGTCAATAAAACGACCTATATCAAAAACATCAACATTCATAGGCACTGTAACACTTGTACACTGAAATTATAAATCATTTTGAAGAAAAAAAAGGAGATCTAAATAGGTAAAAAAGCATCCTATGTTAGTAGCTACTTCCCAAATTGATCGACACATTCAATATAGTTCCTATCAAATGTCAGTTTTGTTCTCTCTGTTTTGCAGAAACTGACAAGCTGATGATAAAATTCATGTGGAAATGGAAACAGGAGGGACCCAGAATAACACATACAATCCTGACACGGAGAAACAATACGGAGGACACACAATTCCTCATCTCAAAACTTACTACAAAATTGCAGTAATCAAGGCAATGAAGAACTGGCATAAGGACACGTGCATAGGTCAATTAAATAGAACTAAGTCTCAAAACAAAGCCTCACATTCACGGTCAATTGTTTTCTGACAAAAATTTTAAGACAATTCAATGAAGGAAAGAACAGTCTTTTCAACAAATGATCCTAGGACAACTAGATATCTAGATGTAAAAATATGAAATTGGAATCCTACCCCTTCCACCATACACACAAAAAAATTAACTCAAAATGTATCACAGACATAAATGTAGAGCTAAAACTATAAAATTCTTAGAAGATAATGGAAGACTAAATCTTTGTGACCTTGGATTATTCAGGTTTTTTTAAGAAAAAAATCAAAAGCAAAAGTGATAAAGAGAAGTAGACAAATTGGCCTATGTCAAAATTAAAACTTTTGTGTTGAAAATGATAACATTTATACATAGAACAAGAGAAAATATTTACAAACCATATATGTGATAAGGATCTAATATCTGGAATATCTAAAATAAAATTGTAAGAGTATAAATTCAACAATAAAAATACAAACAACCCAATTTAAAAAATGGTCGTCGGCAGCCGTCCGTCTCGAGAGACGATGGTGTAGCTTCCTAAGAGTCTATCTGCACTGCCAAGAATGGCTGTGCAGTCCGACTCGGGAGTGACACGGTATCTGTCTCCTCCCGTGTTGAATCGACATCTTGCGATGACGCTGGAGTGTCCTCTCCAGTGAAGCTGAAGCTACAGAGCCTGGGCAGGGTGATATGGAGGGTCTGCTGTTGCCCATTAAGAAATGGTCAAAAGACTTGAAAAGATATTTCTTCAAAGAAGAACATAGAAATGATCAATAAACAGTTGAAAAGATACTCAATATCATCAGTCTTCAGGGCATGCAAATCAAAACCACAGTGAGATATCACTCACACCCACTAGAACGGCTATCATCAAAAAGATGTTATAAAACAAGTGTTGACAAGCACTTATTACCCCAGCTATTCCACTCCTAGGTACATAAAGCAAGAGTAATGAAAAACACATCCACACAAAAATGTGTAAATACATGTTCATATCATGTTATGTATTATCTATTCAAGTGAATGAATAATCAATTGAAATAAAAAATAAATATGAGGAGACACAAGAGTTGGGTTATCTCAGTCCATCTTAAGTACCTAAGTTTATGTTTAGATACTGCAGCCTGCATTATTGCCTCTAACCAGCAAATACAAAACAAATACAAAATATCACATTAGAATGTGATATTTAAATGATAAAGTATCGCATAGATTATATAAAAGGTTTTTTTTTTTTTTTTTTTTTTTTTTAAGTTACATTCCCCAAGCTGTTACTAAGTAGTTGTCTCTATTTTGGCTGAGGTTCCAGAAAAACAGGTGTCTCCCCTTCGCCCATTCTAGACCTCCCATGCAGGAACAACAAAGGAGTCAGCTGAAAACCCAGTGGGGGAACCTTGGCTCTTCAACATTGGAAGGCATAAAAGAGCTGCGGAAAAACTGGCCAAGGAGTTGAAGAAAAAACACAGACAATTTCTTGGGGGACAATGTCAATATATTCCCCATCCCTACCCACCTTCTCCTTAGGTCTGTTTGTCCTTCACCTTAAGGTGGATGAGAAGGGCCTTAAAGAACACAGGTAGAAGACTTGGTAAGTTTTCTGACATTTTGGAGGCAAGGTGGATTGGTTTCTCACTCAAGTCTGAGAACTCTAAAGGATGAAAGCCAAGGCTGAGAGGTCATGGCAGGCACTTTTGGAGACGATGCTGTTCCTAATGAGCAGGTCTAAGGTGTAGGTGTATATGGTATAACCCAGATCTGGGCCAGCCAGGAAAAAAAGAAAATGACCAGACTGACTTGGGACAGTGTTAGAATCTGCCCACAAAGGACATTTAATTGGTCAGGGAAACCTGAGCAGGAATATTCAGAAGTGTACAACAATCTGATGCCCAAAGTGTGGAGGAGCAGTTATAATTGGCCAGTCGGGGAGTACTTCACTTAGTTCAGGACTGTGGCTTGTGAACACTCATAAGCACCCACAAGAGAAAGAGCTAGTTTCAATCATGTATGCAAAATGGGGGGGGGGGTTGTCAGCTCAAAGGAATGTCAATACATTATACTTCTCTGCTCCCCAACTTCACACTTTTTTTCAGGCTGGAAGAAGAGGGATAGAAGCCAAAAGCTAGGGAAAAGAAGGGCGCTGATCATGCCCCTTTCTTATCTATTTCACACTTATCCAAGCAGCTGATCTGAGTTGAGAAGTTTTTACTTTGAATAAATTTGATTGTTATATTGGTAATGACTGAACTGAAACTATCTAGGGTTAAAGTTCCTTGAGGACATTTAATTATCTGAGAGTGAACTGGAAAGTCATGGGACCTACAGTTCATCCCCAGAGTTGGATCAGACTTCTCCTCCAGTCCTAGTTTGAATGGTCAGAGAGAAAAGATTTGAGTTGGTTTTCTATTGGCACCTTACAAATTCCACATGTTTAATATAGTTGTGAGAAGAATTAGCCCAAAGAGGGACAAAATCTACAAACTATCCTGGTATTATCAGAATGGAGTGTTACTTCGTGGGCAGAACAGAGCCTGAGCCTCCACTGTATAGTACGGTGTGAGATGCAGGGGATTAATTCTAAAATTCAGTCTTGAAATGAGCCCTGATGTATAGCTTTAAGATGATACTGACAGAACAAAGTATTCAGCATGTCATTCTTGTCACCTTTTACTCCTTGTATCACCCATGTTCCTTTAATTACATGGCCTATGGAAGGAATGCCAATAATTGGAAATATACCACACTTGGGAATAAATTGTACGTTTATTTTTAGTAGTAGGAAAATGTGTTCCTGAGAATTCTGAAAATGAAATACTGTATGTAAAAATGAGAACAATGATACATGGATGGATCAGAAAAGAGTACTTACTGATTATATAAAGTTCTACATGGCAAATATTGTATCCAATAATTTAGTTTATTATGAAGAGAAACACTTTCTGTTCCTGGAGGCCAAAGCTTAACAAATCCTAAGAATATTCTTTAAATAGCTTTAAAGTGTTTGTGCCTATTTATTCCAGGTCCCATATATTGTTAAAAATTTTGTAATGCTAGATTCTTTCAAGTTCAGCAGGTGGTAGGCACACATTTAAAAATAAAAATAAATGCGGGTAAATGCTGAAACATAATTAAATATTAATTAAGCTCATAATATGCCAAAAGCCTATTATAAACTTAAATTTATATGTAAATAATTTTCTAACTCTTGTTTTAAATTATAAAAGTAACAGTATGTTCATGGGAAAACATTTCAACAATAGAAGGATAAAGGAGGAAGTAAGAATATCTCTTTCTCACCCTCTCCCACCGCTACTCATAAAAGAAATACCTATGAACAGTTTCTTGTATGTTATTCATAGGTGTATCTTACATGGCATGTTGTTTCTGCCTCTGTGTATATAGACAAAACAGACACCATTGCTAAAATGAAGAAAAAAACATAAGAATGATATATTTATTTTTATTTTTAATAAAGACAATTTAGGAAGAAATGACTGCAAAATATACCAGAAGGATTTAAGTTAGATATAAAGAAAAGCTCACCATCCTGCCATTACTTTAAAGTTGTCAAAGCCCCAGGATAAAACATTGAAAGTGTTTTCAGTTTCTCCTTTGACCTACATCTGCTTTTTAAATTTTAAGTCAATATCACATGGAGAATAGATCTAGAATGTTGAACTAATAAGACTCCAAAATAGCTTCTACTGGGTTTAAAAATAACCATAATCATACTATTCCTAAAGCAGTTGGGAATTTGAGCACAGAATATTTTCTCTTAACTTAAAACTAAAATGTTAATGAGAGCCATTAAAAATTCTCCTTGAAATCTATTGGATTCCCTAATTTTCTACTGTTACCTGGTTGATTTTTCTCATTAAAAGATACTCAGAAGCCCTGTGAATGAGTAGTAATGGTAACAGCCTTCTAAATGTACCACAAAAAAATAAATAAAGACGGTAAAAAAAAAAAGTAACCAAACAGTGCTTATTAGATTTGTTTAATTATCTTAACAAATGATTTATCACATTACCCCTAAATCCAATCTATATGAGGTAGAACCCATTTAGTTTTCTGCTGAATTATGTAGCATTACCAACAATTTAACAAACACATGAAAATGTGTGGGAAAACACTGAGAAACAGAAGTTTTATTGAGTTAAATATTAAGATAAGTGACAGTAAATTTTAAAACATTCAATTTACTTCCAGAAGAACATTTTTCCATATGTGGAATTTGGCTGCTGACTTCCACACTGGAATGAGACCGAAATCAGGGAACCAAATTAAGGAGCGGAGCAAACATATGGAAATTTAGTAAATATTACTTAGGGAAGATGCTTTGGACTTTTGATGACATATGATATTGCTGTCATAGAATTCACCCTTCTTCCAATTTTTGACCAAATGATAAGACAACAGTGAATTTTAGGGATGGACTCTCTTAAATTGCTTACTTCAGAATCCCCGGGAACCAAGTCTATATTCTATACATAATTGTTAAATGAATGAGTTAATGAAAAGTCGTCGGCAGCCATCCGTCTCGAGAGACGATGGTGTAGCTTCTTAAGAGTCTATCTGCACCGCCGAGAATGGTTGTGCAGTCCGACTCGGGAGTGACACGGTATCTGTCTCCTCCCGTGTTGAATTGACATCTTGCGATGACGCTGGAGTGTCCTCTCCAGTGGAGCTGAAGCTACAGAGCCTGGGCAGGGTGATATGGAGGGTCTGCTGTTGCCCATGCAGCAGACTCCCCCTCTCTTCGCAGCTGAAGGGCCCAAGGGAAAGACGGAGTCAATACAGCTTGGCTTCAGGTGCGCCGCAGGAGTTGCCGGTGTTGACTACAACGTCAAACCGCCTTAGGGACTCCGGCTCCGGATTTTCTGTTGGGGTTTACTCCCTTAGCCTTTCCCCTGAAGAGGTATGCCTCAAGGCAGCGGAGGTTTTTTGGAGTCAGAGTTTTCCTTCTCTGATGTGCCCTGACTGGAAGATCGAACCAGCGACACTTAGCTCGCAGGCCGACGCTCAATCCACTGAGCCAAACCAGCCAGGGTCCTAATGAAAAGTAATATTAAGGAAACTACCTTTATGCTGAATTCATACAAATTTTATAACCATTTTTTGCCTGCAAGAGGTTTGTAGGATCAGGTTCTATCCTTACAGAAGATATGATAACACAATACCCTCCTAACATGTACTTCTATCACAAAATATTACTTTTATTTAAATATGGTCATGATTTTCAACTATAAATTTTTTGAACTGTCTGAAAAAATATTCTAAAACTTTTGAAACACACAGTAGAGTTCTCCTAACAGAATTTTTGATGATACATATTTCTCCAAATAAAAACTATTGTAAACTAATTGTAAGACCTACCTTTGAAGTGCATACAAAATGAGACCAAAATATGTAAGCAAATTTTTCTCCTTGCTCTTTTGACTGAATATTATAATAGAAGCAATCTATCAGGGAATTAAAACATCTCATAATGCTGTCTTTAAATGTAATGAAATAATCTAGAGTGTAAACCTGTAATAATTAATTTAACCAAAATGAAACTGTTGCACATTAATTGTTTTCAATTCTTTGTTTTTAAGAAAACACCCTTTATTATTACACCTGTGCATGGGTGTTGCAGAAAATTAGAAAAAGCAACAATAATCAGAAAGTATAACAATCAATTCCTAAAACACAGAGGTTGCCATTGTTACTATCTTAATATATACTGTTGGTTCCTTTATGTATATTAGTTGTCCTTCCTTATCTGTGGTTTTGCTTTCTGAGCTTTCAGTTACCTGCAGCCAAATCCAAAAATGTTAAATGAAAAATTCCAGAAATGAGTTAGTCATACATTTTCAATTCTGGGCTGTTCTGAGTAGCCCGATGAAATCTCATGCCTTTCCGCCCCATCCTGTCTGTGATGTGAACCATCCCTCTGCCCAGAGTAACTACCCCGTACATGGTCCTCAGCCTTAGTCACTGGGTAGCCACCTTAGTTATCAGATTGACTGCCATGATATCACAGTGCTTGCAATTGAGTAATTCTTATTCTACGTGATAATGGCCCCAAAGCATAGGTGTATTGATGCTGGCAATTCAGATATGCCAAAGAGAAGCCATTAAATGTTTGTTACATATCATCAGGTCAACAGCCACCCAATGCTATGTCATAATGTCCATGTCATTCCCCTCACTTCATCTCATCACACAGGCATTTTATCATCTCACATCATTACAAGAAGTTATATTGAGAGACAGGGAGAGAGAGGGAAGAGAGGGAGGGAGAGAGAGAGAGAAGGAGAGAGACAGACCGCATTCACATAACTTGTAGTATATTATTATAATTGCTCTATTGTTAGTTATTGCTGTTAATGTCTTACTGTGGCTAGTTTATAAATTAAAATTTATCATAGGTATGTATATATAAGAAAAAACATAGTATATATAGGGCTCAGTACTATCCTAAGTTTCAGGAATCTACTGGGGGCTCCTGGAATGTATCCTCCCTGAATGAGGGGGGACTACTATATATATCTGTGAGGATGTATCTGTGTGTGTATCTGTGTACTAAAATGAGGTAATATACTCATATTGTTTGTATCTATTTTCCTGGGTTAACAATTACCATGATTCTATTTCAGAATAAATTCATTTCAACTAAATGACATCATGTTCACACTCAATTCCCCCAAACTGTCCATTAGAATTAGTTTGTTGAAAATTATCAAAGTCCCATTTTTATTACCCAGACTTGTTGAAGTCTTTCCAATATTTTGCTATTAGTAACAGTGCTGAAATGGAGACTTTTGTGCATAAGGCCTTTTCTATAATTAGAATTGTTTCCTTAGGAGAGGTTCCCAGAAATGGAATTAATGAATCAAATGCCATGAACTTGTAAATCTCTTGATACCAACTGCAAAATGGCTTTCCAAAAGCATTGTACCAAATTACATTTCCAACAGTGGGGCGTGAGAATGTTCTTAAAATGAACACAGTTAAAGGGGATTTTTGAACACAATTTAATTTGATGTCAAGATACAATGAAACTATACAACTTTATGTGTGCCCATCATTTATCTACCAAGTTCAAATAAACTTATTAAACATATACTATACCAGTAGAGTTTAACTAAGGAGGAAAGATGTATAGCATAGTTTCTGCTCAATCTATTGAGCAGCTATAACTAACTCATAACAGATGATGTTAATATAATGTTGGAAGACAAGAGAGATATTCCCAACGATTAGTAAGAACAAAGATAGGAATCATCTAACCCAGACTAAGATAAGAAAAAAAATTAATAAAGGCTTCTTGGATACTATAATAATATAGTTTCTATGATTAAGTAGGAGTTAGCCAGGAGAATAAGAAGTAGGGACAAAAAAAAGTCATAGCAGAAGGATCAGCATGAGCTTCAAGAATAATCTGTAATATAAGTTGATGTAAATAGGGGAAACTGTGTCAGCCCTTTTTCCTTTGGTTTCTCAGTGTTTATAGTATATATCATTCCTTAACATAATTTCAACGAGAGTTCTGTCCTTGCTTCCTATCTATGTATACTTCAGCACCTCCAGCTGTTCTCAGGATGAAGGGGTGCTGGTAACAGCCTCTTTGGGAAACATTTGATAAATATATAAATGTATTTTTCATTGTTACAATAACTAATGGTACTACTAACGTTCAGTGGTTAAGGGCCAGAGGAGGCCTAACTTCTAGCAATGTGCTAAACATTTCCATTTGACCAAGAATAGTCCTGTCTGAAATACCAATGCTATCCTACCCTCCCTTTCTTAAAAAATACTGATCTAGACTGTAAGTTCCTTGAGGAAAAAAATGGTATTTTATACATTTTTACCCTCTTCACACCTAGAACACATGGATGGCACATATGTAATAAACATACACTGACTAACTCTTTGATAGATTAAAATGAAAATTAGTAAAATTTCAAAAATAACAAAATGGTCAAAGCACTTCACCAACTGCCTTATTATTTGCATTTTGTAATTCGTTACTTATGAAAAATCAGAAATATTATTCTGATCTCATAAAATGTGATGAATATTCAGAACACCCACATTACTTAATAAAGTCACACAAAGAATTGCCAGTGATTAGAAACAAGAAAACCAACTAAAGTTGAAAAGTAAAACTGAAAAAAAAATTACCCACAATTTAAATATCTTAGAATTCTCCCCCCTTTTTTTGTTAATATAACAAGATAGCATTACTTGCAAAAGCTTATATAAGTAAAATTAAAGCCACATCAGCAATTTATCTTTACTACTCCCATCCATCTAAAATATGAACTGAACCTCCTTTTTTTGCTTAAAGCCCCCTCCTTTTTCTATACAAGTACCTACCCTGTATTGTCCAAAGCATTTGGTCCTGTTCAATAGCTAAAGACCTATTCTCCCCTCCTTCAAGTCAGTGATGGCTTTCTCATCATCATGAAGGGCATTACCAGGAAATGATGTGACTGTAATTTACCAGTCTGTGAAATACAATCAATGGCATCCACCTATCTAATTGTTTACATTGGCAGAGAAAGCAAATTGGCTTTAATTCCCTCTATCACTTGCCATGGGACAAAAAAACACCTAGAGACATTCAAGATCTGTGTGAACTTCTTTTTAAGTAACGTGGCTCTAAAAACACCTTACTAATGGCCACCTGGCATTGAAGTATAATCTTCCAAAGCTTAAGCCTTAACATAATATGGAAACTGCAGAATAAAATGATAAATTCAGACAAGTACAGTTTGTTATTAATTGGCTTATTGGGCTTTTTGGAAGCCTGCAGTATGTATTACCTTTACATAGTTCTTCAAAAACAAAATTGCCATGATTTGTTTTTCACTAAATCTTTACACACCATTAAAACACAGTCATTTAGCCTCTAAGACAACCATACTGATCCTGGGGAGAGAGGGGGGACACCTTAAAACATAAGGTTCTTAAGATTTTAATTTTACAATAAAACAGGCCACAGGCAAATAAACAAAGTTCTGAGTTAAAAGTGGCAGGAGCATTAGGTTTCAGAATTATCGTAAAACAGGAAGGTTGTGAGGGTGTAACATAGGATGAAAGCAGCCTCAGCCCTGGAGCCTTCCTGCTGATGTGGGCCTTGCCAAAATCCACAGTGGTACACACACTGCACACACACACACACCAAGGTGCACACACACAATACTCAAAGGGTAACTTAATTAAGATACTATTATCTTCAAAAGTTCAGTTCAAGTAGAAGATAATAAAATAAAAGGTTCAAAGAGTAATTCAGCTACTTCTGAAAATCATAGGCTGCCAGTACATTTGGATTAGAGATGGTTTTCACACATGTGCCCATGAGCAGTTTCTACCAGGGTAATGCCATCTGGGAGAATGATCTGCTCTCCTCGATGATAATTCTGCAAGCACACATACACACACTTCAATGCCTGGAAAAAAGGTTGTACCTCCAGTTCTAGTGTTGAATTTCTCTCTGAACAATTGCTTCAAGACCACACCTCAGAGAAAAACTAAATATCAGCATTAGTAAATATAGCTCAAAATATACATCGTGGTAAAGAAGATATACATGTGGTAGAGACAGAGGGCAGTGCCTCCACTTTTAGCCACATTCCAATAAAGGAGTGAGAGACTACGCCAAATGGAGGTCGCAGTTAAATTGCTCACCAGAAAAATAAAGAAAACCAGCTCATGAGTTTTCCTTCCCTGACATAAAGAAGCAGCTTCTGCTTAGTTTGGAACAGTCACTGTAAAAAGGGAAGCTTGTGTTTATTCGGCTCTGTTCCTCTCAGCAGTCTGGTTCATTAGGTTTGTAGCTTTTTGTTTAGTTTTAGATTGTTAGACAATTGATTTGAGAGAGAAAGGAATGGATAGAGAGAGAAAAAGAGAGAGAAATATCCACCTGTTGTTCCACTAATTGATGCAGCCATTGGTTGCTTCTTGAACGTGCCCTGACTGGGTATCAAACACCCACAACCTTGGTGTATCAGGACAACTCTCTACACAACTGAGGGCCTGTTTTAGTCTTTTATTACTTTGTTATAGTAATTTGTGGGTACTAAAGCCTATTCATAAGGTGGCAACTAAGAACAATACAATGCAGATTATAAGCAAAAGGCCACATAAAGACACACAAAAGATATTTAAATTAATTTCAAAATATTCTGAGGGTCAAAGAAAAGTTTTTTAACTTAAAATCTAGCGTTTTGCCCAGAGAGCACAATTGTATTCCTAAAAGTCTATATTTTCTACCTATAATAATTCATGTTCTTGGCATATAGATACTTAATATATTTGAGTAAAATATATGGGGAAGTCCAATAAGAAGAATGTAAAGTTTCATATATTAGTCACTGCTTGAAATTTTTTAATCACAGTTATTATAAAGGATTATTTGGTGATTCCAGGTCAAATGCTTAATCTTTTAACATGCACAGGCTGGAGAAAAATGTAGCACAAAAATGTTTTATTTCTAAAAGATGCTAATAATATCAAACATGATCACAATACAGATTAGAAGCTTAATTTCTTTTTCCTCAAGTGATTACACATAAAATACATTTCAGCTCAGCCTCCTAGAGTCAGTGTAATGTGCAAGTTGCCAAGTCAGATATTGCACCATCAACTACTGTAAATAATGGGTCAAATACAGAATCACCAAAGAAAAACTATTAACACCTAATCCAGTTTTTAAAGCAATTTGAATCAATGTTGATTCTCTTTTTGAAACATGGGCAACAAAACCCCAAGAATTTGGCATGAATAATTTTCAACAAAAATTACCTTATTTCCCAGTATAAAAATAGAATTTTTAAAAAACAGGGGTACAGAAAAATGGAATCACATCACACTCACCTGCACTGTTAGTAAAGATATATTTTAGCAACTGGGTTTTTTTAGATGGACATTCACCACTTGGTTTAGAGGACACTGCACTCTTCAGTTTCTTCCTACAGAACCAGCTGCTTCCTCCTGGTCCCATTTCTTGGTTCCCTTTCTATTCCCTGATCTCACAATGGTGGAGGATCCAGGGTTTAGTCCATGGTCCTTTTCACTATTTATGGTGGATCCCTTTGTGAACTCATCTAATTTCATCATAAATATCACTATGTGTTGGCAACTCTAAAATATTTACCTCCCTTTTGGATCTCTCTCCTGTACTCTAGTTCCACATACTCACCAGCTGACAATGTCTACTTGCATGTCAAATGATATCTCAAAGTCACCATGTTTAAACATGAACTCCCGGTTTCTCCCTCAGACATCCCATCTGTGCTCCTATCCACGTTCATTGTTGGAAACTATGTTCTTCCAGCTGCTCAGACCCAAACCTTTGAAGGCATTTTTTTAAGTCTTCCATCCTCTGAAACAAATTCTTAAGGAAATCCTTTGTCTCTACCTTCAAAATGCTGTATCCTGATTCTTTTTATAAATTGATCACTAATATCTCTGCTTCTGTACCTCCAAAGCTAACAGTATAATATAAGCCAATGTCTTGCTCAACAAGATTGCCAGTAATTCAGACCACATGATCCTCTGCTGATCTACTACAATAGCTGGCCATTTTTTCAGAGTAAAAGCCATGACCCTCACAAGCCCCATGTGATCAGACCTTTCTTTTCCTCTCTGCCTCTGCCTCCAGTGAATCTCCTCTCACTGCCTGCTCTGGACACAGCAGCCTCCCTGCTGTTATTATACTTAAATATTCCATGCACCTCCCATCCGAGTTCCCAGAAAACTCTTCCCTCAGATCAATGTATGGCTAAATCCTTTTCCTCTTCCCAGTTTCTCACATCTTCTCCTGTTTGAAAATTATGACTTTCCTGTAATCTCCAACCCATACCTTCATTCTGTTCAGCTTTTTCTTCTTCTCTGTAGCACCTACTAACTTATATTATAAAGTTTATTTATATATTATGTCTATTTTATTTGATGCCCCTTTTGGGGTCATAAGCTTTAGGAAAGGCATAATTTTTCTGATTTGTTCACTGGTGCATCTTAAGCCATCTAGAAAAATAGCTAGTACATACAATACTCAATAAATATTTGTAGGATTAAATAAATAGAATAGAATAGGTTGGGAAATAACCCAATGAAATAGAATAGAATAGAATAGAATAGAATAGAATAGAATAGAATAGAATAGAATAGAACAGGATGATGAGGTAACTCGCTATTCTGTTTTGCAACACACTTATTATCACTGACTGTTTCTGCTTCTAATCTGTTAAAAAAAAGTCTGAGTACAAAAAGAACAATGAAATATCTGTGAAATGATCTGGACTTTTCAAAGGAGACATAATAATGATAAAGTAACTAACTGTAGAAATTGTAATTCTAAAAACAAAAAAGGCACTAGTAAGAAGGCCAGAACCAGTTAGTGCATATTCCTAAGTGGGAAAAGCAACAAGTCTGAAAACCCTACACAGAAAGAGACAGACAACTTTGACTAGAATAAATGAAATGCCTACAGTCCCCATTTATTTCAAAGTAACCCATTGCCAATGGTGAATAGTGTGTGTGCAAATTATGGCTTAAAAAGCTGTTTAATTTGAAATAGTTTTAGATTTACAGAAAACTGCAAAAATACTACAGAGAGGACCCCTATGTATCCTTTACCCAGTGTTCCCCAGTGGTTATACCTTACTTAATTATAGTACAATATCAGAACCAGGATGTAAACATTGGTGCAATGGTACATAAATGGAATCATACAGAGTGTGTGTGACCTTTCTAGGTTGGCATTTTTCACTCAGCATAATGTCCTTGAAATCCATCCAAGTTGTTGCCTGTATCAATAGTTCATTCATTTTTTATTGCTGCATAGTATTCCATGGTATGGACAGTTTGTTTAATCATTCACCTGTTGAGGGACATTGTGGAGTTATACTGTTATGAGCTATTACAAGTAAAGCTTCAATAAACATTTGTGTATGCCCACATAAGTTTTATTTTCTCTAGGATATATTTCCAGAAGTACGATTGTTGGGTCATACAGTAAGTGCATTATTATATTTTTTTTCGGAAAAGAAAACAAACTTTTTCAGAGTATCAGTATCATTTTACATTCTCATCAGCAATGTATGAGCGATCCAATTTCTCTGCATCCTCGTCAGCATTTGGTATTGTCACTATTTTTAATTTTAGCTGTTCTAATAGGTGTGTATTGATATTTCATTGTGGTTTTGATTTAATTTCCCTAATGGCTAATGACTTCAAACATCTTTTCATGTACTTATTTGCTATTTGTCTATTTCTCTAGGTGAAATGCTTCATTTCTTTTGCCAATATTCTAATTAGAGTACTTTTTCTTTTTACTGTTGAATTAAGAGTGTTACTTAAATATTCTATCTATGTGTTCACTATCATATACATAGTTGTAAGTGTTTCATTTTTACATAGTCAGGGTTTCACTCATGAGCTCATATTATATACACTTATCAAGGTAAAAAACCCAAAAGCTCATTATACATCAGATATAGCTATACTGAAATGACTGATAAAAATTCCTCTTTTTTGGGGGGGGTGTTTTATCTTTAGTTTTTTGCCTTTTAGTGTCTTTTCATGATATCTTTTTAACCTTTATCTGCTTTCTCAGAAAAATTTAATACATTCAACATCCATTCATGCATACTTATTCTGTAGATGCATGTGGTGTATATCATTATAAACCCGTACCACTGCGCTACACACACATTCCACACACTATTCTCAGCTGTTATATGCATGGATCAAAAGCCACAGGATCAAATCCTATCCTTTTGCCACTTGGTAGAATATGGATCAATGGGTTCTCTATTAATATGTTTCTGTTGAGTCATAATAAAAGAATGAAATCTTGCCATGAACAACAGCATGGATGGACACTGTGCTAAGTAAAATAAGTAAGACACAGAAAGACAAGTATCTTCTGACTTCACTTACATACGAAATCTAAAGAACAAAACAAATGAATGAACAACAACAACAGCAAAGCACTCATAAATACAGGGGAAAAAAAATAAAACTGGTGATTACCAGACAGGGAATGGGCTGTGGAGTGGGAAAATAGGTAAGGGGATTAGGAGGTATGAACTCCAAGTTATAAGTGAGGGGGATGTAATGTATATTGTAAGGAATATAGCCAATAATGAGTGATTTTGTAATGTATATAAATATTTAATCACTGTGATATAACCTAATCCTAATAGGATATTGAATGTCACTTATATGTCAGTAAAAATACACATTTGTAAGTTTCAACAGTAGTTTCTGTTTTACTGAAAATTAAACTTACTCTCTTATTGTATGTGACAAATACCTCACATTTTTTAATGATAATTTGAGTTCATTTACATAAACCCTTTGTCAAAAAATTAAAACCTATCTATATTACCAAGTTAAACCTGTGTTTATGAGTGAGGTTCCACTCACTTTGTTTTCCCTAAATTTCTTTCAAATGTTAGGTTTTCTGATCTTTCAGTCACACTGCTCATTATCAGCAGTTACTGAAATATCATCATCACTGTTGTATTAGTTAGTGTCCACTCAAGGAAAGAGAATCCATGTAAGTAAGCTACTTCAAAGAATAAAATGATTATGGCAGAATTAGCTGGAGAAGTGTTGGAAGAGATGAACGAGAAAATAGAGGAAGGGGAGGGCCCTGGAGATTTAACAAGTGCTACCACCACAAGGATCCGAGGGATAAAGAGAACACTTTATCCCAGAGCTGGGCAGGAAGATAGAGCCAGAAAGGCAGAAGGCATCAAGGCCAAGGCTGTGAGATTAGATGTGGCAGCATGGAAAACGCTGTCATTTGGACAGATGTGGACCCTTTACACACACTGTGACTTCCGGGAGAGAAGTGGGCACAGAATGGGGGAAGAGGTAGGAGGTATACCAGTCTCTTCAGTCTGTCCTTCAATCTTCACCCAGCGCTTCCCATTGGCTGAACCTGTAAAGGAATGGCTGGAAAAGGATCCTGGGAAATGATGTTGGCTAGCACCAGCCATGAGCAGATAAGAGCAGAGTGGGGTAGGGCAGACAGTGGCCAGAAGAGAGATAAAGGGCTAATACATGATAAACTTGAGCTGAGGAAGGTAAGTGAGATTTCAAAGTCAGGTGCATTTTTAGCAACTCTGTAAAAAGCTCTAGGAGAAGTTAGAACTACTATATAAATCTAGTTTTATTGATTATCTTGAAATGTGATTATCCACAGTGTCCATGATCTCCCATTCTTCCCGACTAGCTACAATAACTGAGTAGGACCAAGGAATGCACAACTGGGCATAAGTACCCTTGTGAACACGCTCCAGTGAAGCACGTGGAACTAGCCCTGCAGACACAGCAATTCTCAAACTCTGCTCCTGCTGCGGTACTTCCGTGATGTCCTTACATGTATCACACCATTAGAGGAAAGAATACCATCGCACAACATAAAATATCAACAAGACTGAAATCTTGTTCTATCGGCTTCATCCTAGGTTGTTAAAGTCAAACGAAAGAACAAGAAAAGGGAGAAGGAAGGTGTTAGGATGGGTCAGCTTGAAAGAGAACACGGATATCTATTCAGTTTCTCCACTGGTGCCAGGCACAGTGCTGGGTGCTTGCCATCAGCTAAACTAATCTCACTCTTATAACAACTTTCAGAGGTAAGAATTTTTATGCCAGCTCTGCAGATGACAAAACTAAGGATTTGCTCAAGATGTCCCTCGGTGAGGGTGGCATGCAAAGGGCTATTTTTACTCCTCTCTAAAAGCCAACTTCTTTCCACTACCCCAGGAATGTTTCTGTGAGTTTATATTCTTCATTTCTATTCTTATACTGAAAAGGTTCTTTTCTACTTGAAACAAGGTAAAATCTAAGGAGGCCATCTCTTTCCAGCATCTCTGTAATAGCAAGGCGAGGGCATGTAGTTTGGCAAAAGGGACAGGAAGAAAAGCAGCCAACAGTTTACGAGCTATTCAGCTTGTTCCCACTTACATATGCCTGCAGAATAAGATCACAGTTGTGTCGATATGCATAAGATAAGTGAGAACAGAAATCTGTATTGCTAAAAAAATTGTAGTTGTAACTGGAGGAAGTAAACTTGCAAGTACTAAAAATCAAGAAATTATAATCTAGAGACTCACAGGCCAAAGAGTAAGAAAGCCAAGCTTCCCCCCTGCCCCAATATAAATAAAGGGATTTTGACCAAATGTAAATGAAGGGATATTTAGGGATACCTTAGCATACAGTGAACCAGTATATAGCATTTCACTAATTACCATATCATTACCTTGACATCACAGCGCACCCCAGCCCCCTTTGCTCATTTATTCCACATCCCCTGTTCTATATTTATTTAATTTCCTGCAATCTCCACATGGATATCCACTTGGCACCTCACACCTCACACTGGGACTCTGACAGTGCTGGGTACTTAGGGTATAAAATACTGATACACAGTATCTATTCCCAGGGAACTTTAAATCTAGCACCGCAGTTCCCAACTTTCCCTTTCATGGTGCCATTAGCATCTCAGTTATCATCTTACTATACCACTAAGCCAAAAGGTACACCTATTGATAAATTTGCTGAGTTGTCAAATCCAAACAACATCATAACTACTTATGCCCTAACAACCTAACACCTTTTAGGCACAGCACAGCTTCTCAAACCTGGGACTCAGATCGGAAACCACTGCTCTCACTTCCTGTTCCAATTGATTCTCTCCAAATACTTGATTGTTATTACAGCAAGCTCCCAAATCCAAGTTGTGCAAAGATAAGATGTTATTAAAAGGAATGAAGAGCTATAATATGCAAGCTGTCGGCTTCCTTCAGCTGGTAGTTCACATGGTGTTTGTCAGATGTCTCTGGTTTTCCATCCAAAATCTGAAATGTCCCTTAGCACACTCGTGGGTCTACCCGAGGAACTGTAATTTTAGGAACCATAAGTTTGGTGCAGTGTTTCTCAACTTCAGTGCTGTTCACATTTGCGGCTGGATAATTGTTTGTTCCGGGGGCTGACCTGGACACTGAGGGATGTTTAGCAGCATCCCTGCCCTGGTCTCAACCCAACAGATGTGGGCAGCACAGTGTTGACAATCCAAAATGTCTCCAGACATTACCACCTGTTCTTTGGAGTAAAAATTTGCCCCTGTTTGAGATTCACAGGTTTACTGGAATGAACAGATAAGGAAATCAACATTTTCCAAGAGAGAGCAACACTGCTATATGAAGGCAGGCCAGTTGGCAATGCCTCCATGACGCGAATCGAGTGGTAAATTCTTAATGCATTTGACTCAGATGATCACCCTCTGATCCTTAAAACGCTGCCTTTCCTTGAGCTTCTACTATTCCACGCGCTCCTGTTTTGTTTTACTCTTCCTCACTAGCCCTTCTTGTTCAGTCCTCTTCCTGCTCTCTAGGTGACGGTGGCCCGAGCTCAGACCTTGTTTCTTCATAGTCTGTCTACACTCACAGCCCTGTCCGTGGACATATCAGTACTGTCACTTTAATTACAATGTATATGCTGATGGTGCCAGTTGATGTCTGGTTGGCATTTCACACCTAACACCCAATAACATGTTCTCACTCATGAACATATCCATTGTCTACTGTTAACCATGTCAGTAAATACTACCAAAACACAACCATTTACTCAGGCGTAACATTTCAAGAGTTATCCTTGATGCTTCTCTTTTCTCTAACAAATCTACTGAGTCTTGTCAACTCTACCTTCAAACTATCTTTCAAATCTGATCACCTAGGGCCACCTACAGTGACACCTAGGTCCAAGCCGCCATCACTCCTTAACTCAACCACCATAACAGCCTGTGACTGATTACCTTGCTTCCACCTTTAAGTCTATAATCCCTTCTCCACACAGCAGCAAGACTGGTCTTGAAACTTAAATAAGATCATGTCACTCACATGCTTAAAACCTCACTTAGAATAAAAATCCAAAGATCTTATTACAGCCTTCAGGACACTCCAGAGGTGACATCTGGGTGACCCTGTGGTCTCATTTCTCACTGGTCTTCCCTCAGCTCTAGTCTCATAAATCCCAATTTCTATTCCTGGAACATGCTAAGCAAGCCGGGGCTCCTACATGCGCTGTTCCATATGCTTTTCTTTCCGATGTTTCTATTGCTTGTGAAGGAGACCAGAATAAGTTACCTCAAATATGCCTCTTTGATACAAAAATTATTTTGAGCTGAAGGCAATTCAGAAGCAACAAATGCAGGGAAAGCTCTCTACCCTCATCTTTTCTGCGTAAAGACAGGGTATAAATTCTCCTTTTACTGGAAGCAGCCTCTTTACAGCCCAACGGCTGCACTAGTGGAATATGCAAACACACCGTTCTCCGTTAGTTTCCCTTCATAGAGTTACCTTCCCACATTTTGCCACCCTTGAAGTCTAAAATTCCTTTCCTTTGTCCTGTCATTTCTCCATGAATATACTGTTCTTTGTGAAAAACACTGTATAAGCTGGAGTTCTAAGTTGACGTTTTGAGTTATTCTTTGTAAAGGTTCCTCCTGCATGACATGTGTGCTGCATTCATTAATAAGCTATTTTCCTCCTGGGACCTGTCTTCATTAGAGGGTCCAAGCTGAACACTCAATGTGGGCAGAAGTCAAATTTTGCCTCCCCTACACTTACTCATTTGCTTCTTTCAGGTCCTGCTCAAAATCACCTCTTAAGATAGTGTTTTTATGGTTTATTTGTGTACTTTCCATCTTTTCCGTTGGGAGCGTAGACCTCATGAGAGCATAAAATTCTGTTTTGTTTTGTTTTTCTCACCAAGTTTATAGCCAGGACCTAATAGTATTTGTAATCAGTAGTAGTAACTCAATGCTATTTGTTGATCGCGTGAATAGCAGAATAGATAAACACATGAGTGATTGAACAGGTCTGCATGCAGAGCCATAAGAGTCATCGTCGTCGTCGTCGGCAGCCATCCATCTCGAGAGACGATGGTGTAGCTTCTTAAGAGTCTATCTGCACCACCGAGAATGGCTGTGCAGTCCGACTCGGGAGTGACACGGTATCTGTCTCCTCCCGTGTTGAATCGACATCTTGCGATGACGCTGGAGTGTCCTCTCCAGTGAAGCTGAAGCTACAGAGCCTGGGCAGGGTGATATGGAGGGTCTGCTGTTGCCCATGCAGCAGACCCCCCCTCTCTTCGCAGCTGAGGGATCCAAGGGAAAGACGGAGTCAATACAGCTTGGCTTCAGGTGCGCCGCAGGAGTTGCCGGTGTTGACTACAACGTCAAACCGCCTTAGGGACTCCGGCTCCGGATTTTCTGTCGGGGTTTACTCCCTTAGCCTTTCCCCTGAAGAGGTATGCCGCAAGGCAGCGGAGGTTTTTTGGAGTCAGAGTTTTCCTTCTCTGATAGAGCCATAAGAGTAAAGAGGGACTAAACATGTAAGTCTGAATGGGGTGGAGGTCAGGGAAAGCTTCCTAGAGCAGGTGATGCTTTAGCTTGGCCTTGAGGCAAAGAGAAAAGCAAAAAGGGAAGAAGAACACTCCAAGGTGAGAGAATGGGTTGGTGAGGCAAAGTTCAGAAGGGTCAAGCAGCAAGTTTTGTTAAAGACACTCTAACGTGGTCAGCCAGACTGGGAAGCCGGGCAGTGTTCCTCAGCCATTTTTTGCCTCTACATCATACAAATCACAATTCACCCATCTGTCAGAAAATCTTCAGTCTATTCCCAAACACAGATGCATGCCCTTCTATTTATGGTGTATTGGAATCTCATGAGGTGTAGGGGTTGGGAAACTGGGAAGGAAACCTAAGGAGAATAACTGGCTAGATAAGTAGGCAGGGTTTGCCAAAAAAGAACTTTAGAAGGTGAGTGTTGGTGTGTTTATGCTTCTGCCCACCTAAAGGTTTTAATTTTATCTTGAAAGTGACGGTAGCATATTGAACCAAGAATTACCATGGTTACAGCATTTTCTCTGTTTTATAAGTATTATCAAAAATGTGACAGCTACATATTATATGATATAAATACACCATAAGTTATTTCATCATTCTCCTATTAAGTTGCTTCTAATTTTTGCCATCATAAATAACAGAGTAATCAACATACTTCTTTATTAATTTTTGAGCATATTACTCTCCTAGGATTTGCGGACATTTGGTCCTGTCCAAAACATCTACTGAGATATTTGGTCCATGACAAAAGCTTCTTGAAATTTGGTCCTATCAAAAATGTCAAGCTCTGGCCAGGTGGTCCAGCTGGTTAGAGCATCATCCCCATACGCCAAGGTTGTGGGTTTGACCCCAGGTCAGGGCACATACAAGAATCAACCAGTGAATGCATGAATAAGTGGAACAACAAATTGATTTCTCCCTTCTCTCTCCTCTCTCTCCACTCAACCCCTTTCCTTCCCTCTCTAAAATCAATAAGTTAAAAAAAAAGGGGGGAAAAATGTCCATGAGCATATTTGGTCCATACCAAATGATCCTTTAATATTTGGTCCTATTAAAACATTCATGCTTAGGAAACATCCCTGGTTTCAAAGAGCCCATAATGTTTATTTATACTTTTGGTTTACAGGATTAATACATAAAATATACTATCATGTTTCATTTAGTCCAATAACTATGCTGTGGCTGTATTGCCAATAATAACCCTTCTTGCCTTGGAAGCCTAGCTGGTAATGGCACATGACCAAGGACTTTTTGGCATGCACCAAAGGTCTCAGTGAACGTTTTGGACAGAGTCAAATGTCCTGTAAGCCTCCCTTAGGATAAATTTCTATAACTAAATTTCCTCTTGAAGGCTGTAACCCTTGAAAGCTCTGATATATACTTCCAAATGACCCTCCAGAAAGTATGTAGCTCTGCACATTCCCACAATGCACTCTATTAGTGGCTTTTTGCCACAGTATTATCAATTTTGAGTATTTTAAAAAATCTTTCTAAATTTTATAGATTTAAATAGTATAGCATAATGCTCTTTGGTATTTTCTTGATTATTAATGATGCTAAACATTGTTTCATATGTTTACTATAACTTGTATATCTCTTTTCAAATTGTGTGCACATGTCCTCTGGAAAGAAAAATCTTAGGAGTTTCCTGTATTGTTTGAACATGTCTAACAATTAACAGTATTCCTTTATTAATATAAATATTTATTAACTTAAGCAATACTATGTGCCAAGAAGTGTTCTAAATGTTTTATACATATTAGTTCATTCAATTCTCATAACAGGCAAATGAAGAAGACTTTCTTAATATATTTATTTATAGATGAAGAAACTGAGGTACAGAGAAGTTACTGACTTAATGAAGTTATACAGCTATTAAAGGAGGGAGGTCAAGTTTGCTTCAGACATTCTCTTAACATCTCTAGAGGATAAGATATGAAGGGAAAAGAGTTTAATGTTTGTACATGTTATCTTTCATAAGCCTACAGAAAATTTACACCAGGTTTCCAGCTAAGGATTGAATTGCATTGCAGGACACATTAGGTAATTTCTGGAGACAGTTTTGATGGTCACAACGGAGAGGAAGGTTGCTACCCACGCCAGGTGTGCGGAGGCCAGGAACACTGGTGAACACTGTAGAACACAGAGCATAACCCATTCCAACAAACTGGCCAGCCCCAAACATCAATAGTGCCAAGGCTGGAAAACCTCAATCAAAGGGGATTGCTTTAGGATGAAGTTTGGGACTCAGTAAAGTGGTCTAGGTCAGAGAGAAAGATTTGGTATCAACAATGTAGAAGCACACCATAAAGGATTAAATTTTCATGGGTCACTGTGAACATATGTTGTTGCCTACATATCTATTCACTGGCAGTTTGCATCAAATGCATTATTAAATTTTCAGAATTAAATTGATGAGAAAAAAACACAATTCATTTATAGGGCACCTTTGTTTTTTAGTAATTGTACAGAGAATTAGAATTCCTGTTTTTGCTTCAGCAACAATTAAAAACAAAATCCCATATAATTAATTATTGTATTGTCACCAAATGCTTTCAAGCAAATGGGGTCATTGCTGAGTAACACATACACACAAATATTTTAGACAAATTAGGCAATCCAATAATAGGAAAATAGAAAATAAAGAAAATAATATATTAGAATTACAACAGCATTGTAGGTGAACAGAAAGACAATTAACCCACACTTAGAATCACTGACTAACAGGCCATCCATGAAAGAACTATTGCCATGTTGATCAACATGTCTATTGACAGGGCAAGGCATATTGGTGGTTCCAAGAGTTTCTTCAGGAACTTAAGTGCTACTTTTGCTATTTTGGAATCTTGGCTGGCAAACCGGTCTACCAAGGTCATGTTCAGCCAGCAGGTGGTAGTGTGTAAGGCACCCACCCATCCATGTATATAAGCAAGGGGCAGGATGCCAACTGAGGGCACAGCAAAGGCTGTTTCTTCAGGAAAAAATAAAAAGTGTTTATAACTAGTTGTATTTTAAATCAGTTTTATTTTTTAGAAAAAAAATGAAGGTTTCTTGATATTTGAAATAGTTTGTACTTATTTCCAACACACAAATGAAACCACCATGACCATAGATGTATTTCAGTGGGTGGAGTGTACATTCTAGAGTCAGTCACCTAGACTCAGATCCTGTCTCTGCCAGTTAGAAGTTGTATAATCTTAGACACGTCATCTAACTGCGTCATGACTGTTTCTTTATCTCTAAAATGGGGGGGAATACCAGTATCTATCTCTTAGGGTTCTTGCAAGAGTCCTGTTGCTTAGTACATGCAAAGTCCATATAAGTGTTTTACATATGCTAAATGCTCATTAATATTAGACACTGTAATGTAATTTTTATGTTGTCTGCTTGGACTATTATGACAAAATACCACACACTGGGTGAGCTAAACAACAAACATTTATTTTTCAGAGTTCTGCAGGCTGAGGAGTCCAAGATCAAGGCTACAGAGAGCTGTCTTCCTGCACTGAAGATGGCAATTGTCTCATTCTATCCTCACATGGTGGATAGAAAGTGAGCACGCTCTCTGGTCTCTTCTTATAAGGGTGCTAATCCTACCATGAGGCCCCCACTGTCATGACCTTACCAAGGCCTCATTGCCTAATAAAATTACCTGGGTGGTTAGGCCTTCAATATATGGATTTTGGGGTAACACAAACATTTAGTTCATAGCAACTTTGACACAAAAAATACACTGTAGTGTTTAAACATTCCTTTCCTAAATATGATAGTACTTAATAGACATAGTAATCTCTTCTCAAGTTCTGTATACCTCCTTTATAAAAATCCCCATTCATCTAAGAATGCTTAGGTTTCATCTAAATGTATGTCATTATAAATTGGTTCGCTTAATATAGTACTGACATTATCTTGAAATATATATAGTGTGTGTTGGCCTGTCTTGGAATAAGGATTTGTTTCAACACCTAGAACACATCAAGTTCTTGTGTTCCTTCAAGTGCTATTGGTACAGTGTCCAACACATTGTTAGGATTCAATAAATATTTGTTATATTAAAGAATGAAAAATTTAATAAGGTTTTTGTTGACTTGATGATAGTATTTTATATATAAGAAAGAAGGTTTTAACTTTATAGTCTATAAAGATTTTTTCTTGTACCTTATATTCTTCGCATTTACTTTTTAACTTTTATTAAATTGACATGAGTAAAACTGACTCTTGGTGTACATGTCTATGAATTTCAACACACGTATAAGTTAATATAACTATAATCAGATTCAGAATACAAAACAGGTCTATAACCCCTCCAAATTCCCTTATGCTCCACTTACCGTGACCCCTGGCAACCACTGATCTGCTCTCTGTCACTGTAAGTTTTACTTTTAAACATGAAAAAAAACATGTTTAAACTTCTCATTTTGCATACAAGTTGTCAAGACAGCCCTGACCAGCATGGCTCAGTTGGTTGAGCATTATCCCACAGAGCAAAAGGTTGCTGGTTCTATTCCCAGTCAGGGCACATACTTGGGTTGTGGGCTTAGACCTCAGTTGGGGCACGTGTGAGAAGCAACCAGTGTTTCTCTCTCACATCGATGTTTCTCTCCCTCTCTTCCTGCCTCCCTTCTCCTCTCTCTAAAGATAAATAAATAAAATCTTTAAACAAATAAAAAGTTATCAATATATCAAGTGCCTGTATAAGCTTCCCCTGGCTTCCCCTAATCTTAATATATTATATAACATGGGACATTTGTCAAAACTAAGAAATTAATATCAATGCAATAGTGTGAACTAAAGTACAGATTTTTCTTTGGATTTCATCAGTTCGCCATTAGTATCCTTTGTACTGTTCCAAGATCCAATCAGATGTCCCACATGGCATTTAGCAGCCAGCTCCTTGATCTCCTCCTCCATGTTGACAGTCTTTTTTTCAAGACCTTCCTACTTTTTGAAGATTATACTACTCAAGTATTTTGTAGAATGTTTCTCAGTTTTGGTTTGTATGGTGTATTTGCATTATTACACTGAGGATATAGATTTAGGGGAAGAATGCCAAGTGGTGAAATGGCATCATCATATCCACAAAAGAACAGCAGATCTCCAGATTTATTCCTGCTAAAGATCACTTGCTTAAGGGGGTTTCTGAAAGGTTTCTCCCTGGTCAAATTACTATTTTTTCCTTTCTATACTCCATTCATTGAGTCACTAATTTAAAATTAGTATTATGACTATACTGTTGCAAGCATAATTTATTCACAACCCTATCATGGGAAACGTATGATGTGAAAAGTGCTTTCTATTGATTTCTTACCACATACATGAAACAAGTATTATCATTTTTATTTTAGAAGGGAACTGAAGCTCATGGGAATTTAAGAGTGTTTATTTATTAAGCGCAAAAGTAAAATTCAAGTCCATGAATATTTGATTCCTAAACACATGCTGTCATTTTACCAAACTGCCCATTCATCTACCCCAAAATAAATGTCAGTGAAAGTGCAGCAATAAGTCCCTGCCACTGTTTCTAAGTATGCAACTCACATATTTTACCTTTATACCTTAGCACACCAGCATACTTGAACTAGTGTGTTTATTTCAGAAGACTACAGCTGAGCTGTGTGATAATTAGCAAACTGATAGGACCTGTGATTAGTACAGATACTAGACAACACACATAAACATTACCAAATCTGGAGAGGGCAGGACAAATGGAAAGTGGGATCCCGTGGGAGAATGGAAGTCAATGAGTGGCCAGAAAAGAATTTAGAATGTGAATGACAGAGAAATAGACAAAAAATAATGATGGAGAATTATTGGGGGAAAAAGTACCATAGCTCTCTTCTGTCCATACAATCAAGGCTATGGGGGCATGGAGGCTTATTGTAAAATAACTCCATGATACATCGCAGCAAAGTACAGAGCAGAGATCATTCTAGGCACTGAGAAAAACAATGTCTGAAAGTTAAGTAGTGACTGGAGGTGTCACCAATCAACAAGGCCTTAGGGAAGACGTTGGTCTACCTCTTCACCTTGTGGCTGAAACTGAGGCGCTCAATTTCAGGTTTTGGGCATTTTCAAGGGATGTAATTAATATCTGTGGGCACCGAATGGTTAAAAACTCAGACACTATCCTCATCTCCCGGGCCCTTAACTTTCTTCCCCCATAACTTTTAGGTCAGATTAGATTGGACTTGTTTTCTCTCCCATCTTCATCGCCTAATGGCTTTCCTTATATTTAAGAGAATTCCCAGGGACTTACAGCATTATGTCTACTTCTGGCTTTAACTTCCTGTCTCCACTAAATTATTCTTTTCTGCTGTGCATTTTTCAGTTTTATCCATGCCCTGGCATTGGTTCTTTGTTAACATAAATTAAAGGAAAAAAAGCTACTTATCTTATTCTTTTGATCCCTGTAAAATAAGTCTACTCATGTGTGGTGTTTTTTGTGGGAGTTCAATTTGTTTTTCTTTTTTTGTAGAATTGGGGAAGAAGAATACAGCATAAACACTGTAAAATATGAATATGTGACATGTCTGTTTTTCAAGTTCATTGGCTTTTCCCTCTCATTACTTTTCCACATGTTCTCTCCCCTTTTCTTCAGTTCCATTCCTCTAGGATCAACAACAACAAATCAATTTCTTCCATTGTCTTGGCAGAGAGATTTGGCTCTCTCCTCTACCTGTCCCAAAAAATCCATGCCTCTAACCCTTTCCACCCTTCCCAGTTAGAAGATGAGGCAGCAGGAAGGGGGAGCACAGAGGCAGACTTACTCGGGTTACACTTACAATATTGGCTCTACAATTTATTCCTGTTGATTAAATTTCTGTGTGTTTTGTCCCATATTTCAGATAACTCCAGGAGGGTTAGAAGAATGTGGACATAGGTTAGTGATAATGATATCCTAGTAAACTCATTTGCAGGAGAAGCTGAGGAAGAATGCACACAGATATAAACACAGAATTATTTCATGACAGCATTTATTTCACTACACATACAGTTTTTTTTTTTTTCAAGTTTTTCAGGCTTCTATAGAGAGTAGTAACTATATGATTAACTTCACTAATGTTTTCACTAGTAAATTCCCATGAATTTATGGAGATTTAGGTAAGATTTTTACTGAGCACTACTAAGTTAATGATCTCCCCTTTTCCTAAAATACTTTAACACTCACATATATGTTTTCATTAGCACAATAACATTTTGGATATACAGAATTCTAATCAAATATATCATTCAGGATGGTTTAAGTTTCTTTATACGTAAAGGTCAAACACTATAAGGGTAATATATTAGCTATTTTAAATGATACATCTTTCTTAAATATACACATAATTCTCATGTTCTTAAGGAGAATATATTGAATATAACAATATTTCCTCACTGACTGCAGGTCATACTGAAAATTAAGGGTTTTATCTTGTGTACATGTAACTCTGTCCTATGGAGAAATATATAATTGTCCCCCAGATCTAAAGTCTTTTTTCAGTTTGTGTTCTCCTAAACTAAGGCAAAATTTTTAGTGCAAGTGGTTCATTTGGGAGATGATCCTACAAAACATCAGTAGGAGAGCAGGAAAGGAAGTAAAGGATGAGAGGCAAAAAAAGGCAAATTACCAGTGCGGACAACTGGAGCTGCATCCTCCGGGGGACCGTTGGTCACCAGTACACAACACATTCTTTAGACTTAGCTCAACCAAGGGGCAAGGAAGCTGAGATATTTACACATCAACTCCTGTCAGTCACTGGTTGCAGGCCACTTCCTGGTGGCATTAATTCTCTGGCACTTCTGACCTGTCATGCGCATGTATTAGGCATTTGGTGTAGGCTTGGGCTACCAGAGAAATCCCTCAGGGAGAGAGAAATCTCTGCTGGCAAGAGCCAGACCAGGGAACAGACACATGAAACAGGCCCAGGAGATTTGTGTGGCTACCTACAGCTTCTGCAGCAAGCTACTCAGAGGAATGTGGGATCCTTTGTTTACCATTTCTAGTTCTCCTGCGTGCCAGGTTGTGCTTAGGCATTTCATCGGTTGTTTCTTGCCTCTGGCAGGCTTCCCTTTTAATTTCTAACATCTATGTATTGGAATGCACTATTCAAAAGGTGTTATAATTGATTATGAAACAGAAGTAAAAGGATTTAGGCTTAAGACTCTTATCTGCTATCCTGGAGGAACAATTGCAGAATCAAAAGCAACCTTGTGTTGTTTTAAAGATGTTTCTGATACTTCTGTTGTGGCACTGATTCCAATAAAATGAGAAGGCTGGAGAGCTGAATGTAGGACAGAGGAGCTATTACTAAAGAAATGAATGTATGCAGGCAGGAATATATCATTGATAGAGATCACAAATGTATATCACAAAATTTAATCTTATGGCATTCTCATTAAAATTATAGATATTGATCTGGTCCATAGCCATAATGGGCTTCTTCAGTAGCCTACTTTAGGAAATTTCTTGGGAGGCTTCCAATATTTTTATCTTAAAATACCTCCTGTTAAAAATAAGAAGAAAAAAAGCATCAAGAGTAATATTGATAATATTAATTTGGGGTGATTTAAAAACTGTATGACTTCTGAATAAAAGTGATGAATTAAATACATTTATTTCTGCTCTTTCTAGAAATGGCATAAAATGGCAGTAAAATACTTAAAATTCTATAAACCAGTGATGAAAAAGAAAGAAGAAAGGACAAAAATGAGCTTGAGAGTGCAATGACATTTTGAAGAGGGACAGTGAATTGAACAGGGATGAAAGAGCCTTGCTGGGAGGAGGCAACAGCCTAGGTGATGGCAGCGAGGAAGCAATTAAGCAGCAGCCCGAGTACCTCCAAGAGGCTCCAAACTGGCAGCGGCCAAAGGAAGGTGACTGGCCAAAAGCAGATGGACTGTGCCCTGGCCGGGTAGCTCAGTTGGTTAGAGCATCGTCCTGATATGTCCAGGTTGCGGGTTCCATCGCCAGTCAGGGCACATATAAGAATCAACCAATGAATGCATAAACAAATGGAACAACAAATTGATCTCTCTTAAAAAAATTAGTAATTTTTCTTCAACCAGAGGGACTGATTTAAGACCTGTTTACAGAGCACTTACATCTCCATGCCATCTTTCCAACAACCAGGAGCTTTCTCCTCCAGTCCAGACCCTTTTCTACCCTTTACAGGTACTGTGTCCATTATTATCACTAGAAGAGTAGAGTTATTCCCTGGACGAAGTGAGCTAGGACCTCAGTCCTAGCAGTAAACCTGGGACACGTGTAGGTCTGGAAAGCAACGGACAAGTGCCAGTCTGCATGCATGACTCACAATCCTACTCCCCGAGCTCTGGTAGCCACGTGGATTCATTCCCCTCATGTGGAAGTCTGGAAGATTCCTCTCTGAAGACACTGACTAGCTCATACACATAGGTACACCAATTAGTGGACAGCTCGCTAACTGCTCAAGTCTTCTGCCCAGGGAGCTTGCTAGACCACAACTGCCACACAATAATGAGTTTCCAATGAGCAGAAGTTCACTCTTAGAGATGAGAAGTCCCACCAGATGTGTGGGAGAGATCAACACACATGTGGTGGGGGCAGAGAAAAAGCATAGTGAGCAGGTGAAAAAAGAAAGAGTCGATTATTTGCAATTAATATGTATTTAATAAAGGAAGTCACCTACTACATTAAAATAAGAACACTACACTTTGATAAAGAAGATTCGCAAAAAGGTAAAGAACTCCTTGAAGCATCGTGGCTCTGGGAGATTCAAGGCATTGGGTTTTGCTTACACAAGGACTCAAAGACTGGATTACATTTGTACAGTTGACGCACCAGGAAGGAAAGTATAGAGGGGCCAAAAAGCTTCCTTTTCCCCCTCATTTCCTTATTTATAAGAAATTCTTCAATTTGTTTATTAGAGACTGTCAGAAAGCACCATATACACTATGCAAAAACTTGTGGGCTGTTGGTTTCTTTCAATCATTCAGAAGGCTTTCTTTTAAGTTTTTTTAAGAGTCTATTTCTTATTTAGTTCTTAATTACATGCACATCAGAGGCATCAGAGGAAAGAATTTGAAGAAATTAAGATAAGTCATTTAACAATTTCCTCCAGTTTATGTCAAGTGGTTTAAATTTTTATTTTCTTAACTAAAATAGTAATTTGAGTGTAACCACATTTCTTAATAAAGCACATTTATATGGTGGTTACAGTTTGCTAGTCTACTGCATTATAGTATAACAACTTTTGGAATCACTCAAATCTGCATATACCTCAACAAACTGAAGGTCAGTGAAGAATCCCATTATTCCTCAGTTTACTGAGCAGCATTAATAAAAAATGTAAAATAATGATAATAATAGTAATAAGTGGAAAATTAAGAGTGTGATATAACTATATTATGAAGTGGGGGGAGGCAAAAGGTAAATTAGTTATTCTCATCATCATGCAATAGGTCAACAGACAATGTTTAAAATAAATAAATTATCTTACTTAAAGACATAAAGGTTGTCATTATAAGCATGAAAGTCAGAAATTGTTAAAATTGACTAATATGGGAAGCAGGACTGGCAATAAGACAAAATGAAAAAGAAAACAGTTTATTTTCATTGTAAGCCTTTCTATACTGATTGTTTTGATTTTTTTAAGATAAACTCCCAACACTTTTACAGGTGTTCTGTACGTGCATTTTCTTTTTATACATATATTAAAAAATGTATATTACAAAAGTATACATTTGTATATAATTATTATGTATATATAATGCATATAAGATAAATATACATCATATAAATGTATATAAAACTAAGCACCCAATGATTTTACAAACATGAAATACATCTTCAGAAGTTTGTGACATCAGGGGAAACCCCTCAGAGAACTGGGTGGATGCAGATGCTGAGTTTACAGTGCATGACCAACCACCTATTTCTGATCTTTGAATAAAATAAAATGTTAATGAATGCAAAATAAGAGCCTTCATATCCTTTCAGAGACTTCTAAACAAACGTTTCTTTTTTTTCATGTGTGTGTGTGTCTGTGTGTGTGTGTGTGTGTGTATGTGTGTTTTCCTAGAAGATTTTGCATTAGCTGAAAAAATCCTTGCCATCTCACTAAATGTATATATCACTTGTTGGAGCCATGCAGCAGAAGTGGCTTTTCGCAAGGGTATCATTTTTTGTTCGACACTCGTATGTAAACCACTGTTTATTTTCTGAAGTGGTGTTGTAGCTGGCTAACTTCACATAAGCCAGTCTTTCCCTCAGTCCTGGAAGCAGCTTCCATAGCATGTTAAGAATGTTGTTTTCAGGTAGAATATACATTATGGTATAATCATGTAATCCTTAAAGCACTAAATGTTCATTTAAAAAGTAATTAGAATATGAATTTGATCAAATTTTATAGGTAAGTAATGAGGAAAATGAAGTAAAATGCTGCATCTTATAATTCATATTAAAAGGATGGATGTCAGGGCAAATCATGTACCACCTCAGATCAATGGAAGCCAGGTGAGGATTTTAAACATTGGTGATTCCCACTAGTCCAAGCCTCTTTTCTCAACAATAAAATAAAGCACTTCCTTCTTACCTATAAAGACAATTGAAGAAATAACTGATAAAATAAGTCTTTGCAAGAAATGAACTACATAATGAGTATAAGCACAAATATACAAAATTCACACAATCATGAGTTCTTTTCCCTTTAAGTTAAAGGCATCATTGGAAGCTTCTTAAATTCCTAATTTAACAAGCCCCAGAGACTGGTCTGCCAACTTTCTCAATATGTTTTGGTATCTACTTTGGAAATCTATAGAGGCATTCACCTGTTGACTACCAACTTCTTCAAACTAAATGTCTAGAAGAATCTTAAGTCAAGTAATATCTGTTCTCACTCTGGTCTGTACCATCCCCACCCCCACTTTTTAATGATAGAATTCCTACCACCTTATGACTTGCTTTTATGTCCAATGCCAGCTAATGGCCTTAGGATGACGAGGAAGGGAAAGAAAGGGGAAGGAGACGAGAGGCATCTATTCCTGAAAGGTTATCTCAAACACATTTTTCCATTACTCAAACATTTTATTTTCATCTCTGATTATTTCCTGTCACCTATTATTAATTTTCTTTTTGGCTACAGAAAATTTTCACTCATGTTATTTTGCTTAGCTTAGCTGTCTGAACCCTTCTTACACTGAGTCATATAAGAAAAAAGACTTTACACCCAGACAAATGTTTGGGATTCAAGAGTGTCACAGAGTGGAAGGAAAAAGACATCAGACAAGGAAATATAAATGCAATACAAATACCCTGGAAAAACTCTGATAACTGAAATAGTGATTTTACCTCAGAGTTTTTTTATTTTTATTTTATTTTTTTTTACTCATGTGGTTCCTTTGGCAATATATATCATTCTAAATATATACCCTCCAGACTGCACAGGAAATTAATGAAATTGAAGAAAAGAACATTTAAAATGGAGAAGTATTACTTTCTAATGCTTCATACACTAAATTATGAGAAGCTATATTCCATAACAAATCCTTATTCTCATTGATTCTTATCTTTTTGTGTTATGTATCACTATCATAAAATATATTTTATTAGTAATATTCTTAGTGTAAAGTTACTTATAAATGGAAACATTGTATATTTTAGAATAAAACTCCTACCAAAGAGAATGCTCTTGTATACAATTATGAGTTCATTAAGTTGTTTTTAATGCTCCAGTAGCAAATACGAAAAAATAAGTAAAAGGGAAAAGAAGAATAAACATTAATATTAAAGATCAATGTCAGAACTTTAAGTGAAGGACCAGAAAGTCCAATGGGTCTGAAGACCCAGAAGAGAATTTAGTCCATTTCCTCCATCAGGCTCATGACTATACTGTTGATCCTTAAACAACTCCAGGGTTCCAAGTTAATGTACAACTTTTTGACTCCCCCAAAACTTAGTTGTCCCTCGGCACCTGCAGGTAAGTGGTTCCAGGACCCCTGGAAAATACCAAAATCCACAGAAGCTCAAGTCCCTTATGTAAATGGTGTAGATCAATGAATACTGAGGACCAAAAATAGTACAGTTATTTACTGGAAAAAAATCAACACAGTAATTAAGTGGACCCACGCAGGTCAAATGTGTGTTGTCTAAGGGTCAGCTATACTGACTTACCTTAATAATTTATTTATTTCCACTTATGGATAAGATGCTACACTAATATGTTACACTACACTTCAATTATGTTATACTAGTAATATCATTGCCACTTATTAGCTGCAAAAAATACACTTCCTGAAAAATAAATTATCTTAATTAAATTGACTTAAAATTATTTTAGGGAGAAACTCATGGAAACTATATTTTATATAGGAATTTCCATAGAATGCTTTTAGGATAATTTTTGTAGTTAAAGTTATTTAGTTTTATCTTCTACCTAAAGGCATACATATGATAAACATGTCAATAAGTTCAGAACTCAAAAAAAATCATATTAAAATTTTTCATTATTTAAATTCCACAGGAATATATCAATTGAGGAAACTCATAGACTGGCTTCCTAAACATATTGATTTTAATTGGATCACACTTTTTTTTCAGTGACAATTATTTTCCAAAAATATTTTGTGCAAAATATCAGACTTTTTATCTTAATTACAATTCTCAGAATGACTTTTGTACTGTGAACCTTAATTTAGACAAGGCCAAAGTAGAGATTTTTGTTTCAGTATTATCACGAACCTAACTGCCTTGGTAAGCCACAATATTTCTAGCAGTGACTTGAAATCTAAGTTTGTGCCATTATCCAGATCCCCTACAATTTTATAAATGCTTCAAAAATTTTTAAACATTAACTTACTTAATTAGACATAGTTTGTATAGCAGAAGGAGGAGGAAGCAACAGAAAAATAAAACAAAGTTGGCAAAATTGAGATCACTCAGCTTTAAAATTATGAAAAAGACATGCAAGTTTCACTCTCCGCCAAATTTTTTTTTCTCAAAAATTAGTGCAAGGTATAGTTTCAAAGAGTAAAAGAAAATACTAGAAGCACTAGCAGCCTCTAATCTTTTCCCTTTACTCTCCCTCCATGTTTTTCTTAACTGTAGTGCTAGAAACAGGGACAGACTGAGAATCATATGGAAATAATCTTGCACCATCCGATCCATGTGACTTTCTAATTATAACCTCAATAATTTTTCTACTCACTGTTATTCCAAAAGATCGTCTTTTCTCTACTATATCATTTCATATTACTGACTTCTACTCTTATAATACCTAGAATGTAGAATGTTGCTCTATATTCTGTCTTAGCTTCTTTTTAAAGAAATTCTTGTTGAATTTCTTATTGACTAGACAGAACATTTTTCAAAGCTCCACCTAAGACCTCTTCCCCTTTGAATTAGTTACTATCCTCCCTGCTCCTGCCTGACCCTGTGTATCCTTTTCCCTCGGGTTGCACTTCAGGAGACTGTGAAGATCTAGTTGGGTTTTTTCCTCTTCAAGTTAGGTAGGCTCTCCTAAGCCATAACGCCTTTGTACTACAAATAGAGCTGATACAGTTAATTGAAGGCTTCCTGCTGCTGTTATGTAGTTAGCTACTGAGGGAGTTTGAAATTTCAGTCAGTTTTTATAACACGGAGCCAAAGGCACCTTTAATTTCCTCTGACACCCTTAGGAGATTAACTTTGATAGTATGTTTGGTGACACACTGACAAGAATCGGCTTTTCCCTCCTTTTAGACCTATTGTATTACAACTACTAGAGTCGGAGTCTTCAAATATAGATAGGTAGAGAGTAGTAATAAAGATAGTGTCAGTTGAAATACCTATGACAAAAATGTCCACTGCTCATAAAATACCACTTTTTAAATATTTGAGTACCTTCATGTGTGATTCCATTGAGTTCTAATGGTTCACTGTGCAGTGTTCACAACATGATCCTTGAGTGTTGGGAGCAGTCAGTGGAAGGATTTATGCATCAGTCTAGGAAAAAGATGATTCAAGACACAAGAATTCTCAAATATGAATTTAAAATATTGCTATATGATGCCAAGAAAATATATCAAGAAGTTCATACAATAATCCATTATATATTCTGTGAACCTTCCCCTACTGTTGAGTGACATGCAGGACTTTATGTTTTAGGTGGTAAGGGAATATGAGCCTCTGGAGAGGCAGCATTGGCAGTTAAAACTTTACGTCAGGCGAACCAGAAATCATATGCAGAAGGCAAAAGACACTGGAGAACAGCAATCTGGGAATTGTACGTTTTGAAAGCAAGATGGACTCAGCTTTTGAGAAAAGGCCATGAGCATCCTACCCTGCTCTGCAAGGCCACACCTAGTTTATAGGAATCAGCAGCCCTATGTCCAAAGAGCAATCCTACCTTTATTAAGCCATTAATATATTCCATTTCAGTAGCATTTCTAACTTTAAATGACCGCATACATTGTCCTTGTAAAAAGGGAAGTAGAAATATATAAAACCAGCAGCTTAAAAAAAGCAAAACAATTCAGTGTTTACAAAAATACATGAATCAGGCAAAATAGTTTAGAATGGACATTACCTAATACCCACATAAATGATTTTACTAAAGACAAAAGATGAAATAGAGTAATACTTTTTATCAGCCAGGATTAGATTTATTTTCTGAAGATTCCTAAGATTTCTTGGGTGGTGTATTAAAAGCATTAACTTCAATGTGGAAAAGAACTTTCCTTCTGAATACATATTTTTCTATCTTTATTTCATATATACTTAAATTATTTATTTTTATGAGAATCTCTTACCTAAAATCTTTAACAGAAACTCTCCATGTATACTTTGAACCAGGTGCTGGGGTGATAATATTTTATAAAGTAATGACATAATTCGTATCTACTCATTTCAATTCTCTCTAAATCTTTCTTTCTTTCTCTGACTCTCTCTTTTTATCTCTCTGTGATCCTCACAATCTGTAGACACACACTATACAAGGGTGGGCAAAACTAGGATTATAATAGTGAGCATGCAAAATACAGTTTATTCTTGTATTATTATTTATTATATTATTTACTTGTATTATTTTTATTCTTATTATTTTGTATCCTTACTTATGACTTATTTTTGATAATGTCTTTTCATATATGAACAACTGTAAACCTACTTTTGTATGTTCACCCTTGTAATCTTCCTCCTTCCTCAAGCTTGAAATTTATTTTCAATTGTATTAATACTTTTACTAATTTTAGGCTAAAATTTCATGAAGTCACAATCCATAAAATGTGGCTATCCTAGATCCAACCTTTGTGCAAGTAGTTTCCTTCCTATAACTTGGACAAAGTACCAATAACAGCAAGCAGAGTGAGTCCTCTCACGTATAATTCGGAATGCGGGCCCCATCACAGAGTAGATGGCTGAAGCGATTTTCATTCCTTTCAATGAGAAAAGGCAATGGTCTACATCTGACATTTACAACTGACTAGTAATTCAGAGTTTTAAGTCCCTGCACCACTTAAGACTATAGTTAGAATTTTCTTCAAGCATAGAGAAGGAATATAGCAGTGAATTGTATATGTATTATCATTCTCATAATCACTGTATGTGTAAATATATGTGTACATGGAGGGGTGTGTGTGCATGAAGTCCAATTTCCACGTATCTTTTACACTTGATTGTTCTGAGAACAGCTAACTCCGCCAGATGCTGAAGCTTCTGTAGGGCTTTTACACCCTCTGTGCTTTTGCTGCTTAAGGTCCTTTTACTCTCGTCCTTCCCTTGTTCCTCATGCAGGGAAACTGGTTAGTGTTCCCTGCAAGCCTCCACAAGGGCAGGTGTACTTGGTGGTTTGTTCTGTTTCCTCGGCTATCTCAGGCACCTACACAATGTCTGGCACGTAAGGGGCACTGAAAAAATACTTGTCAAATGAATGAATGATGGCATCACATCTCCCCAGTCATGAAGGCTAGAAATCTAAGAGACATTCTATACTTTTTCCTCTACCTTTTGCATTAATTTACAATTTCTCTATTTGGGGTCCGTGCAATCCCCTCTCATTATTCTCTCCCTGTTTCTGTTCAGGCACAGATAGTTAATAGTTCACAGGCTGAATAAGAGTTACGAAACCCATTTTAAGGAGTGTCCCATCCTTTATACTGTAGCCAAAGTTACATTTCTAGGAAGTATTTCTGATTATGCAGGGCTACTTACTGCTTAAAATCCTTTGGAGGTCCACATTCGCCATCTTTGCATGGAATTAAAGGCCCTTAATCATCTGTCTCCTGCATGTGTTATAGTTTTGCCTCCTACCATCACAACATTACAGATCAGTCCCTCCAGGCTGCTCAAACACAGGGCACCTCCCTTCAGTGAGATCCTTTGTAAGGCATCCCAGACCTTTCCAGTCTTGCATGCTCTAGCTTTGGCTGTATGTCTTCCCATTTGGTTTACTTTGTCTTTTCCTCCGTTCGAAAGAGTGTGCTCAGGAAGCAACATTTACTCTGGAATATATTCAGTAGTCACCCACAAATGCTTCTTTTATTTCCAGTTTAATGAGAAATAACTGACTTACATTAAGGTGTACAGCATGATAGTTTGATTTATATCTCCTGTGAAATATAATTGCCCTAATAGGTTTAGTTAACAGCCCTCATCTCCTATAGATACAATAAAAAAAAAAAAAAAGAAAAATTTCTCTTCACGATGAGAATTCTTTGAATTTACTAATAATTTTCCTATATATCATACATCGGTGTGAACTACAGACATTATGTTGTACATTACATCCCTATTGCCTATTTCTCTTATAACTGAAAGTTTATATTTTTAATTACGGCTTTTAATTTAAGTTGTTCAGCCTCTATAAGCTTCGTTTCCTCACTCCTTTTTTTTAAACCATCTACAAAGAAGGTACCAGGGACATCGTCGTCGGCAGCCGTCCGTCTCGAGAGACGATGGTGTAGCTTCTTCAGAGTCTATCTGCACCGCCAAGAATGGCTGTGCAGTCCGACTCGGGAGTGACATGGTATCTGTCTCCTCCCGTGTTGAATCGACATCTTGCGATGACGCTGAAGCTACAGAGCCTGGGCAGGGTAATATGGAGGGTCTGCTGTTGCCCATGCAGCAGACCCCCCCTCTCTTCGCAGCTGAAGGGTCCAAGGGAAAGACGGAGTCGATACAGCTTGGGTTCAGGTGCGCCGCAGGAGTTGCCGGTGTTGACTACAACGTCAAACCGCCTTAGGGACTCCGGCTCCGGATTTTCTGTCGGGGTTTACTCCCTTAGCCTTTCCCCTGAAGAGGTATGCCGCAAGGCAGCGGAGGTTTTTTGGAGTCAGAGTTTTCCTTCTCTGATGTACCCTGACTGGAAGATCGAACCAGCGACACTTAGCTCGCAGGCCGACGCTCAATCCACTGAGCTAAACCAGCCAGGGCAAACAAGCACAATATCATGCACTGAAAGCTCACAGCACTGAATTGATCCTCAAGGACTACTACTACTTTTTAAGAGACACCCTTGTCCCCTTTTAAACTGCTTTACATAGAAGGTCTGAATAAAAACTAGATGGGGCAAGAAATAAGAGACATGTAAATGTGTCTGTATGTTTGTTCATAACCTGCCCTTTTCCTATGACTATTAGCAAAAGAATGTTATGATATACCTGAGTGAAAGCTAAAATACTAACGTCTAGTTGTACACCTGGGAAAACTATGACTAGGAACAGATGATCGATTCTTGGGATAAAAGGAGAAATGAAAATATGACCAAATACCTGGGAGCGAGCTCTCAGCATATTGTTCGAAGATTCTGGTTTCTCATAAATTTCTCAGCCCGGAGCCTTGCCCGTGGAGTCCTCTGCATCCCTATCGTTTCTCTATTAGAATATCCATTCCTATATCCAAAGATGTACTTACTAATCAGATAATTTATGAGTTAAAACCTTTCAGTGTATGGCTGTTACTTCCAAATGGCCCTAAGTGGCGTGTGTGTGTGCATGCGTGTGCTTGGAGGAGCCAACTTAGCCATTCACATAGAGGCAATTTCTCTATAAATGAACAGATTTCCACACGTGGGCTGTAATATATGCATAACACATTTCACTCGGTGTTAATTTTGGTCTAACATCCTCCTGATGGTCTCTATTACCTTGGAGACTTACATCCTGTCTTCTGTATATATGTAGTTGTTAGTCACTTCTACTAAATTGTCTCACCACTGTTTCTCAGGAATGGTAACAGAAGACACAATATTTCAATAACTGATATTTCCTTTCAACAAATGTTTATTCAACCTCCTGTTTCAAGGCACTTTGCTAAGACATAGTTAAATCTCAACCTCGTAAAATACAGAAATCCAGCTAACTTTTCAGTAAAAGATAACTGGAACCAGCCTTGCCTGAGTAACTCCGTTGTTTAGAGCATCATTCCAATAATGCCAAGGTTGCGGGTTCAATCTCTGGTCATGGCACATATAAGAAACAACCAACAAATACATAAATAAATGGAACAACAAATCTACGTCTTTCTCTCTCCCTTTCTCTTTCTCTCTCAATTTTTAAAACCTGGAAACATTTCAGGATATTAATCAAAAAGTTTTATTAATTGAATCTTTTTCTTCATCTAATTTATAAGTAAAAAGTAAATATCTTAATATAATTTCCCTTTAACTTGTTTTATTATCCTTTTCCCCCTTAAAATTGGAAATCCTAGACTACTGCTTATGGTCAGTCATCTTATTGATATGGTTACAACTCAAACACTGTGAATCAAAAGTATCCTGAGAAAGTCATAGCAAACAAATATACATGGTAGACAGTGTGGTGATAATGCCACGTGGGGTAGCATATTCAGCTGAAAGTAACAGTAATAACTTTCTAACTGGAATTATTAGAGGCTTTATTCACATAGCTTATTTCATTCATGGTGTGCTAATCAAATCGATGGATGACGGGCATTGATTCCATGTAAAAAATCTTGAAATGGCAAATCTCAAGACATCTAGTTAAGTCAGATATCTCCTTCTGGGAACTAAATGAAACAAGTGTTTTGCTCCTAAAATCTGTACCCTGTAGATAGGATCCAACAAAGAATCAAATATCCCATCTAACTTTTCCAATGCCATGTTCCCAAAAGGAAATTACATTAAATTTATCCATTCAAAATGCAAAAAAGTAAGACATCCAAGAATGAGATTTCCAGCAGAATGTAATTTTAAAGACATGATTTTTTTTTTTTCCATTACTGGAGATAGCAAACATTTTTAAAAGCCTGTTCTTTCATAATTGGATTCCAGATCATTATTTTTTTGGCCAAAAAGAAAGGTTTTCTGAATTCTTAAAATAATTAGGCAAGATTTCAAATCAAATTATCCAATTTCAAAGCTCTATTTTCCTCTCTGAGATGCCTGTTGGAGGCCTGACGATGACTAAGCTTTGTGTCATTCTCATGGCTTTATTAGGATAATGTTCCAAGTCCTTCACTTTCTCTGTAATCAGAACTATAATTTCTTCAGGTTATTTTAAGCCCCAGCTATGGCTAAAGCAGGAAACTCAGTTTTATTCTGAGCTCTAGACATGTCGACACAGCAAAGTGAGGCTATCTTCTTCCATCAGCCCTCTTGCTTTGTGTCCAAGGCTCTCAGCTAGTTGTACTCAACTCTGCAAGTATCAGGTAACTCTTTCCAAGACACTGAGGATAATAGGACTGTTATTTTAGAAAATGTGTGTTGACATATCATCACCAGAGCATACTACTTACTCTTCCTAACATGAATTTGAAAATCATATTCAACAGAAGGGCAGTTGAGAAACCCAGGTGCCAGAAACATTTGATAAAAAAAAAAAGCAGAACAGAAAGCTCTATATACATATGTCTACTTAGTTCATCATCTCCCTTAGAATTTTGTAACTTAATTAACCAACTCTAAGCAGGCTGGTTGCCTCTAATTATGCTAAGTTTTATTTTCTCTCCTGCAAAGTGATATTAATAGTGAGTGACATTTCTGCAAGTAACAGGTAACCCACTTGTATAATCATGAGCTCTATCCAAAGTATAAAAGCAAGAATAAGGCATTATAATAATGTAAGTAAAAATTATCTGCAAGAGATTCTTAGAATAAAAATAAAAACATAGCATTGTTACCTTAGTTTTGTTGATCTATATCAGAAAGTCTCTCATACATATTTGTAATTAACCTTATCATTGAATTAGGTTTATTAATTCTTTTAATTTTAAGTTAACACATTGACAAAACTATTTCTCGATATATATATAATATACATATACATATATATATACACATACATATATAATGGCTTTAACAACTTTCTCTTTAATTGATATGCTTCATTTTATTGTTTTTTTTCTTTAGATTAAAATACCCTTATTTATTATTTTTATATAGCTCCTATAACACTAAAATGACATCATGGATCTATTACTTAAGTTTACCATCCTACATGTATATAGTTACACGTTTTGTGCTTTTTCCTCACTCAATAATATATCTAGGCCATTCTCCCATGCTAAAATATTCAATCATTACTTATTAATTCTAATGACTATAACATTTCAGAGTATGGATTATGGTTATTGATTTTTGTATTGTCCAATGTTTAAATCATCTTCAACTTTTCATGACTATAAATAATGCTGAAAATAAATATCCTAGTATATACATTCTTTTTTGCTGGTGCAAGTATTTCAATATAGCATTAAAGTGGAATTATTGAATTGCAGAGAATGTACTTTTTAAATTTTGAGAGTACTTCAATTTATGTTCATTCAAAATTTTACCACATGCTCTTTCTTTAATATATAAGGTTGTTCTTCTCCTCCAAACCCTAATCAACACTGGGTATTGTGATTTTTAAAAATTTTTATTTTTACTAAGATAATGGATACAGAAATAATACCTCATTAATGTAGCAACCATGACTGCTATTGATCATCTGCTCATTTATTTGTTGGTCATTTTTGGTTCTTCCTATATAAAGGTGTACTTCATACCTTGAATCATCTTTCAGTTAATGTTATTTTTCTTATTGACTTAGAGTTTGTACCTCTTGAGTGCTTGATACATGGTAACTATTTTCTTTCTGTCTTTCATTTAGTAAAAAATAGTGGCATCATTTGTCCTATAATTTGTTTGAGACTTAGATCGCCAAGTCAAACGTCACACTTTTTAACTCTCTCTAGATAGGATTACACTGACAGGTCTTTCCTAGAATGAGTCCTGAAGACCCCACACAGAAGCTCACTAACATAAATAGAAATATTTTTCCAAGGCATAATATCTAAAGTATAATTTCTGCTGGCATCACTTTTATTTCTGTCTGTGAAGTAGGGCCTTGAAACCAAGCTTCAGGTTCATTCTATACAAAGTGTTTCTTAATCAGTTAACAGAGCTGACAAATACATGCAAAACTAACACACCAGGCACTGGGCTTATGGACACAGAGACTTATTTTCCATCATAGTTTAGCTTTAAGGGTCTGGGGACAGATCCCACAATCTCACATCCCTATCTCAATTCGTGTAGGAATAAACATTCAGCTGCATGAGGTTTTCTCTTAAAATATTTTTAAATTCCATTTTACTGTTTTAAGGGACTCTTTTCAAAATGGATTAGACATATCCTTGCTTTTAGAGATGCCCACATAGGATGATGGTCACTGCATGGTGACATAGTGGTTCCCTCAGGGTTTGTTGGCCCTCATGGGATTAGGCTGCGTTTTTTGCTTGTTTGTTTTAGTTCTATTGGGTTAGGAGGGTACATCATGGTTGCTGCTGGGCACTGTGGCTGTGGGTAAGCCTAGCTCTAGTATCTTCCCCTGACGTTAATCTGTGACTACTGTCACGGTTTGAGAACCCAAATAGCCAAATGTGTTATCGTTCCTTCTAAAAGTGATTACCGTATTTATGTTTACTGGGGTAACATATTTCTTTGAGAATAAGGCACAGAATAAATAGTGTCCCAAGAAAAATGTGCATGTGCACAAATATATTACTATGAAATGAAAATAATTTCATAGGATTCAGAAACTACCTAAAGGCTATTCATGAATCCCTTGGGCTCTCCAGGGCCTTTATTTTTTGGTTCACTTCAAACTCTTGATTTTTGTTGATATACAAGGGGTTCCCATAAACAGAAGTCAGGATAGTTACAGAAGAAAGATGTCCAAAAAATTAAACACTGGGGGAGAGTGTAAACCAATAAATGAAAATTTATATAAAATCATAATGAAAAATGCCCTTTTAAACTCTCAATTAAAACACAGAAAATAAGTGATTATTATGGTGAACCTCTCTCATGTTATTTCAAAAGAGAAACCAGTGAAAACTCTGTGTGTGAACACTGTCCATGTGAACATGTGAATGTGAGGAATGAGAAAAGAAAGTGAAGGGAATCGTTTGCGCTTTTAGAACAAAAAACTTCTGCCAGCAAAACCAGAGCTGTCATTACAATGACAACTTCCAAACCACAGTCCAGAGCTCCTTAACTTCTGAAAGAAGATTCTTGTCTTCTTTGCCCTGTTTCTTATCAAATCAGTATCAAAAGCCCACTTTCCTCCGGTTATCATAATCTTGGTAGGAAACCAATGAGTGAGAATAGGGGGAAAGAAAGAGGAACAAAGAGCCTCTTCTTTATTTTTTTATTCTCACCCAAGGACTTTTTTTTTTTTTTTTTTTTTTTTTTTCATTGCTTTTCAAGAGAGAGGAAGGGAGAGAGGAAGAGAGAAAGCAACAACGATGTGAGAGAGAAGCACTGATTGGCTGCCCCCCTTATGTGCCCCGGACTGGGGATTGGGGCGAGGACCGGGGGTCACTCATGCCTGCTCCCAGCTGGGGAGCAAACTCACAACTCAGGTATGTGCCTTGACTAGGAATCAAACATGCATCCTTTAGTTTAAGGAATGACCTCCAGCCGAGCTCCACGGGCCAGGACTAAAGCGCCTCTCCTTTAATTAAGGTGTCTGGCTTCATTTGTAGTCCTCTCCCTGCATGATCTTGTCCCTAAAGGTTGACTGATGATCAAATCAGCAGTGAGAAAAGCCTGGTTGAAAACAAGAGCACACAAGATGCAGAATAGGATGTGTAAAAGCTAATTCTTCAGCTGTGTGCTAGACTCCAAGAGTAGCAGAGGGGACCACTGATGGGGAGGAAAGGATTCAAGGCAGTCTCTGAACCTTCAGTCCATTCATTCCCAATGTTCTGTGTTCTTACTTTGTGCAAGGTTTTACACGGCCCTCCAAGTGGAGAAGAGTAAGGCAACTAAGCATTCTCAGAACTCATTTTCATAATGCATTCTTTGAACTTTTATCATTCATAGAAACAGAAGCAGGTGACTCGTTTTCTAGTCTCCAAAATCCGATTTCTGTGGGGCCTCTAAATGGACATTGGGAGTTGATACAGGTCTAAAGGCTCAGGAATGAGCCTGGGGCTCAGGTTAGCCATTCAAGAGTTCTTAATGCAGAGCTGGCAACTGAACTTGAGTAGGAGGATGAGGTTACTCCATAATGTATCAAAAATAATAAATTTAAAAAAAATTCTGAGGAAAGCAGGATCATAAGATGGTTCACACAAAGTTCCCTACATAGTGTTATGGATCCCGTACTCATAAAGTTTGGCCATGGAATTTGCAGATGTAATTAAGGCCTGTTACTAATTAAGGTCATGTTAGTAATCAGTTAACTTTAAGATACTACCCAAGTGGGCCCAACCTAATCATATCGAACTCTTTAAAAAAGAAGAGTTTTCTCTGACTGGTAAGAGAAATCAGAGAAATTTGAAACTTAACAGGGATTCAAGGAAAGTGCTGCTTAATTGTTGAGGCGGAAGGGCCACACAGAAGCACCAGACAGTAGCTTCTGGAGGTGAGAATGAACCAAGCTGAGAGCCAGCAAAACCACCCCCGGGCCTCCGTCCCAGAACTACAAGAAACTGAACCTGCCAGCGATCTGAATGCGCTTGCAAAGGACTCAGCACTCCAGATGAGAATGCAGCCCCAGCCGACATTCCGGTTTCAGCCTTGGGAGACCTAAGGACTCTTTAGCCTCAGAAACTGAATGATAATAAATAGATGCTGTTTAAAAAAATGAAACATAGGGTTAGGGGTTAGAGGTTAGAGGTTAGGGGTTAGGGTTAGAAAAAAATGTAAAAAAATAATGAAACAAGCAAATTCTGGTGAAAAGCAATAAATTGAGGTTATAAGGGTGACGCCTATGAGAGTCATCAGTGCCCATAAACACTTGGAGCTCTTTACTTCATGACCTTTCCAGACGCATGTGCCTTTACATACGAGAAACTGAATTTGGCTACGAGTAAGATCATCAGTTTTGAGCCAAGAAATTAGAAACCATACTAAATATTAATACTTACTGAAAGAGAAATCAGAATTATAGAAAATGCTGGTTGAATTTTATTTTTTTCAAAAACGAAACCTAAGATCTGATGTTGACCTTTTAAAGTAATCTCTTTATAATAATTTTTTTTACTACTATACCAGAAGATGTTTATTTTATTTTGTCTAAATCTAAGCCAGATAAGATGCTCAATTTACCATCATCCTAGAACCTGACCTTGACACACAGGAGAACACTCCTTGGAGCTCTTTTCTGAAGAGCGTGGTGGAGGAAGGTTGAGTTGGGCTTCTCCTGTTAAGAGTGTTCAGGTAAACCGCAAATTGAGTAGGATTATAAGGCAACATTGCTTTTTCTAACTAACTATATGAATATAGCACATAATAAATTAGGATAACAGAATGTGGCCCACTAGAGAGAAGGCTGCAGAATGAAGAGTTCACAGCACAGCTGCAAATGCCATTTTTGTCTGAAGGAAACAGCCCCCCCCAAACCATAGCTGTCACTGGAAGATCTCCATATTTGAATTAGGACATAGCTAATATTCATAAACATAGTAATGTACCCTTAATGAAAGTATCATTGAAAACAAAGAGAAGCTCTTCTTCTTTTAAATTAGAATTCGTTTCTAAAATACATTCTTAATATATCTTTATGATTGCATAACCCAGTATGATAATGAGTCTGGAAATATATAAAGTGCAAAGGTATGTGAGCAGTTTAAATATTAGCTGCTATAAATGAACAATTTTCAATTCATTAGTTCACTTATTCATTCCACATTCATCGAGCAATTATTATATGTCAGGCATTCTTCAAGATCTTATTTTTATTTGAAGTTTCATGTTTTAATTCATTCAGGGATTTTATTTTTATTTTATAGATATTTTCCTTAAATGTTAATGAATGTGTTCAGGGATGGAACCTAGTTTATTTTCCAAAATGTAGTACATTTTTATCTCACCCACAAAACACAAGGTTGATTAGCATCCTTCTATTAATCGGCAGGGTCCAGTTACCTAGGCCTCTACCTCCTGTGCTGGGTGCTAATACCTAGCCCTGGTTTCTGTATAATTTATCTAACACTGTGGAGTTAGGAGTCTTTGCAAACTGGCTTTCACCAACTACCCAAGTTGCTAAAAAAAAATTTCATTCTCAGAGTACTGAATATTTGTGAATGACTGATGTGTTTCTGGCAAAGAAGTGAATACTTCAGTGAGGCACACTATATTCAGCAATGAGATACACTTAACATATGAAAGAAAAATCTCCATGCATTACATTTCAAAAGATTGGAATGAGAAAGAAGGAAAAACTACTGTTGCTGTCTTGGTTGCAACATGTAGCTTTGGCATCATTTAAATATCACCCATAGTAGGTGTAAAACCCAATAAAATATGACTTTAGAACCAATAACCAATATAATATCTCTCTTTTAAAATTCTAACCACGTTAATTACAAACTGGGGTATAGAGAAAATTATGAATTAGAAAATTCCTAAGTGCTCTGCAGTTCTTATTCCAAAATCCTGTTTTTTTTTTTAAGAGAAAATAATTCTGATTTAAATAAACTGTGAGGGGAAATAGCTAGAAATGATGCCTTATCTACTTAGCAGCTGACTTGCATTCATTTATTTTAATTGGCAACATTTATGGAAGTATTTGACTAAACTTTCTGGTTATTTATAATAATTTGTTATAGAGCTACTTAAATTGAAATTTCTGTTATACTTATTACTCCAAAGTAAGACCTAATTTTTAAAATTGGAATGTAATTTTATTTTTATTTTATTTATTTTATTGTTTTTCTATTACAGTTGTCCCATTTTTCCCCCCTTTGCTCTCCCCTATTAAATGAGATCTAGAAACTCAGATGCAGTCATTGGGCAGAGAGAAAAAAAATGAACAATGATAAAACCTTATATTTCTGATTAACAAGAAAGTGACAATCTTCATTTCTAAAATGGAAACAAATAACTGGTTCTAAGCTCTATCTGAGCTTAATACATTGTTATAGTTTCCCTTCTATACCTATTAGAAGAATGCCATTACTCTTGCTACAGAGACATAAAAAAGTTAATTCAATTATAATTGTAATGCATGCATTATATATGTACACATATACATACACAAACATGCAAACATCTATAAGCACATATATGTGTGCATATATACAGATATACAAACATATGTGTATATATTTCTGTGTGTATATCCATATATATGATGAGAGAAAGATTAATTTTGATGATTTTGAAGCATTAAATTAAGCTAGATAAGCCATAACAATCACTGAACAGTTCTTTGTAAACAGATCTAACCGTAACACTTGGGAAAATGTTAAGACATTCAAAACCAGTCACAGCACAAGCTTCAGAATAAAGTTAAAATAAACTCAAGGAGAATGAGTTTCTAAGCCTAAAATATGTGGTGTTATAACCTGACAGTATCAGACCAACCCATTAGTGTGGCAATTTGCCCACTGAATAAAGATGACATTTGGTCTACCAGAAAGACCCAATGCTATGATCTGATCTGTTTTATGTGAAAAGGGAATCACTGACATTTTAAAAACTGGTGGGACCCTAACAGTAATCTAGGCCACTGCCTTCATGTTTCATAGGAGTCCAGAGAAGACAACTAAATTACCTACCATTATGCAAACAGTGGCAGACCCAGAGCTAACACCCCCATAAGGTATAAGCTCTCTGAGATCAGAGGTTGGTGTTTCTTCATCAATGTCATTATTCCTGAAATCTTTTAGTACCTTTCCTAAGTCCATAAAAATATGAATGAACAGGCACACCCAGTTTTCCTGATTTCATATCTAGTATACCATGCAATACGCTGTTCTTGCATGCACTGGGATTAGAATTACATTCCATACCTTTCTGGTATGCATGTAAAAATAAAAAGGTAAAGAACACATGCCATTCTTTGGCACATGGATGGTGTTTTCGAAAAGAAAATTGCAGATATTGGTGTATGACACTGAAGAGCTTGTGAAATCCTTAGTTAGGAATGTGAAAAGTATATCATTTCAAGTTTGTTGCAAAAGACAGGTTGGATGCAATAGACAAGCGACCCTGGCCTAATCAATTACCTCTCTGTTTTGTTGAAAGTGCTGTGGCCACACTAGCCTTCATTTGGAAAACAGCCAAATATATTGTGGACTTAGGGGCCTTTGCACTGGCTGTTCCTTCTGCCTAGAACGCCTTTCCTTATGCCTTTGCAAGGTCAGGCTCTTCTAGTCTCACTGGAAAACTCACTCCCTTGTTGGTCTTTTTAGGCATTACTAGCAGCTACTATTTGGTGAGGCCTTGGGGTAGAGGTGTCCACCTTTCTTTCCTTGCAGAATTATCACCCTTCTATTTTATTCAATGGTTCATTTACACCTCAACCTTTTATTTAAATTAATCTCAAATTCTCTTTGTAAAATTGGTGAGGTATATAAATATTGACTGCTTCTCTCACCTAATTTAGCTAAACTTAACTAAACATCCTTCCTGTGCCTTTATAAAATTCCTTTCCACCCTTCCATACAATGAACAAACCTATTTAAATGAAACAATTCACTGGCGTTGCAGAAGTTTAAGTTGTCGCCTGTCCCAACAGAGAACAATGATATTATAAAAACAAATATTTGAGTATAACATCACTTGACTATAAGTTTACAAACTGAATATATTAATTGTTCTCAAACCATGTAGTTAACAGTCTATCCTTTGATATTAATTTTTAATGCAAACTCCATCACATACAAAGTTAGTAAAACAACTCTTTGTTCTGGCCCTCTGATGTCTTTGAGTGTGTTCCTGCCCAAACCAAACCATCATCATTAATACCACTTTGTAGGCCCTGGTGGCTATCCTTTTCCTCATTTGCTGTTTTACCAAACTGCCACTTGCACACACTTCCTCTTACATTTGAAGGTTAGAATCAGTTATTTCATATTCCCTGATAGATCCTGGTGAGAGGAACACCATTTGTACTAATATACAGTACATCTCTAAAGCACAGAATAAATCGTTATCAGGCTCTCTGAAGCAGGGAACTGAACGGTGAGGAAGAAGTGAGATCCAATTTTTTACTCTGTAATATCATAAAGTACACCTGACTTTTGTATTATTAATAAATCATCTATTTCAAAGAAAATTAGCTCTTTGAAAGACAGAGATTTCTAAATTAATTTTGGAATAACTGACTTCTTAAGGATGTAGTCTTCCTACTCATTGACAATGCATATCTCAAATTTGCTTAAGTTTAGTTTTTCTTACTGCTCTTCAATAATTTTATCAATTTCTCCATAAAAGTTTTGGTTGCTATTATAAATAGTATCATTTTTATAATGTTTATGTTTGGTTGTTTCTAGTATACTGCCACCCTTTCCATTTTTTATGTTGCACTCACCTTGTACTAAAAAAATAAAACTGAATCCTATTAGTTCATTTAGTTTCTTTTCCTTTCCAAATCTTGTATCTTATTTAACATTCCTGTCTTGGAACACCAACTAGAGTCTCCAAAGACAAAGTTCCTGACATTGAAGAGAATAGGTTTTATCTTTACCATTATATATAAAGTATCAGGATTGTGGTTGGTAACACTCTACTTTCTTCTGCTATTCTTAGTTTAATGAGAATTTCTGTCCTAGAAAGGCCTGAATTTTATTGAATGTTTTTCTGTATCTAATGAGGTGATTGTGCTTTTTCTTTTCTTTTCTTTTCATTTTTTTTTTTTAAATTTAATCTGTTAACGGGATGACATTCACTGATAGACTTTTTTCATTTTCTCTTTCTTGGAAGTATCTCTCCATAAAAAAAACCCCAAATGGCCAATAACATATGAAAAACATTCAGAGAAAGTCACATTCATCTCTCAACTTGGCAAAAATATCTAGTCTAACAATAGCCAATAATGGCAGCGGTGTGGGAAAAATGGTTTTCGCATGTATGACTGTTAAAGGATAAAATAATCTCTACTACGTATTGGTTCAAGTTTCCAAGGAACTTGACTGGGCAGTAGATAATGAAGTAGAAAAATGTTCTCTTTCTCATCTACAAAGCAATTTAATATATTTTCTAGTCATCTGAAAAATAGTCACATGAAGTTTTCTAGAGTTAGAGTTATACCCATATTTAGATTTAGGACTTTCTGCTGAAGACAGAAGGCAGGTGAGAGAGAGAGGTGGGGATGGGGAGATATTATTGATCTTTTCAGGTAAGTGATGAAGGAGAATTCCCATTTAATTATTGGGATAATGGATATTGAGAGCTGAGTTGGTTAAAACCTGAATAAAGTGATTTTAAACTAGGAACATTGTTTTTAATGTGTTTAATCAGTTTCCTGGGGTCACTTCTATTATTTCCCTACTTACAATACACATGTGAGGTTAGGCTGATATCCAGATGATTTTTTCAACATTTTCATGTTCAGCTTTCAGAAAAGAAAACCAAATGAGTGACTCCAATTAACTGAGTTTATAGTTCTCACCATTGTAATTCTCTCGAAATTGGCTAGAACTAATTTTTATTTCTTGGTAATGCTTAACTATAAAAATGGGAACTTCTAAATTCTTAGTCAACCAATCTTGATTTGTTCCATCTCAATAGGGTTATTACAGCAGTTAGAAATCTTAGCTTGGACTCACGATGATGAGAAAACCCAACTGGCAGCATTTGCAAAGTCTCTGAAGAACACTGGCATGCATTCATTCCCTCTGCTCTAGCAAATTGAGTTCCACAGCTACATTGCAAAACCTGGTGGTAGTATCCAACTCCTTCCTTGGCTCAGATTTATTTTATTAACTAGCTTAATTAATTTTCTGTGCTTTAATCCCCTTAAATTATCCTAACTCATGTTGATTTTTAAGCCTAAAGTAGAGGATAAACAAAACTACCTTTTAAAACATGATGGATCTATTCCCTGCTTATATTACACCATATACTCTGTTCCATTTCTCTCCCACTTAGGCATAAATATATTTATTTCATATTTCTCCTTGAATAGCTGTGTATAGAGATTGATTCATTCCTTCCATCTGTTTTTCCCTTAATACCTCACTCTGTGAACTCCCTGTTCTGACATTTATGTTAGATATTTTCTTAAATTATGGATACCCTTGGCATTCAAAATTTGATTATCAAAGTGTTTACCAGAGAAATCTTTCATTGCTCCCTTCCCAAAGAATATAGCCAGTTAAATAAAGCCTGAAGAAATGTAGATGAGCTCTAAATAGCAATCTGAGGTATAGAACTGTTTCAAATTGATCCTATTGTTAACCAAAAAAAAATTCATCCACTTTTGTCCTTTATGTAAGAAAATTGTCTCTACATAAAAATATTATGAAAAAATAAACAGGATTAAATGTGAAGTGGTGTTTGAATAATATAAAATGCACCTGTAATCATTTGCACAACCAGATTTGTTCTTCTCTTTGGATTAAAGAAGTGTTCATTTATATTCAGGCACTCTTAAATCAGCTATTGGCATTATTCATTGAAAAATCAAGTCAACTAAGAATATTCCAAAATTCCCTTTGTTAAGAATAACTACATTTAAAGTCATATGCATATTGTTAAAGTTATGGAGGTCATTCTTGATCTATATTCTATAATGAATGGTTTTAATTTTTGAAGCAAAGGCTCTAACATTCCCCCAATCTGTATTTTTTAAATTTACAATGAACCGGAGGACTTATTTTCTACATACAAGGAATCATTTCTAAAAAATAAAAATTTCATAAAAACAGATTGTGCAATGCCACTGTACTCTTTAATCACTCGTTCATTTATTTAAAAATAGTGTCAGGGATAAATTATGTGCTAGGCACTGTAGGGAATAAAAATAGAAGTAAAACCTGATCCTTTTCCTCTTAGAGCTTATAATATACCTAATTTGGGGGATGGGGAACACAAACATAAATAACCACAGTGTGAGAGAGAAAATGGGAATGTTCTAAGAAAGTAATAAAGAACTATTGGAGGGAGGAGGGGAGAAGGAAGAGAGAAAGAGGAGGGAGAGAAAGATGCATAATTGGGGAAGTGTTGCAGAGAATTGTGGGTAAGGGGCAGAATTTGGAGACATTTGAACTGGCCTTTGGAAGAGTTAGGAGTTGTACCAGTGAAGAATAGCTGGAATGGAGCCGAGGAAAAGGGAATAGCTAATTATTAGTTCATTTATATATCTAACAATAACAGATAAACAAGAAATCCAGCTTAAAAATATCTTGGGGGGGAAAAAGATAGTTATTAACTATTTTCCTCATGCTAAACTGTGAATTCAACAAAGCATGTTGGCCAGGAGTTTGGCTCAGTCCCAGTCTTCTTGAAGCTCCAGAAAAATTGTAGCTGACAACCTTCCCCTGGCTCCCTCATCTACCTGCTGATAAAGGCTTCCCCATCCCTTCCACAAGGCAGAAGTCAGTGAAGATTAAAATAGCCCAGAACACTTCCTTCTCTGTTCTAATCGTGCTTTCATTCCATTGGACTTAGACCACTTGGAATGTTGAGGGAAAACCCCATGAGGCATCAAGCATGTGAGTCAATCCCTCAAAACTGTCTGTCCACCCTACCATGTGTATCCATCATTGTTCCCTATCCATGAGAAAGCAGAACATGTGGGGAATAGCTCTTCACTGTCACACTGCTGTTTCTCCTTTTTAAATATTTTTAAAATTTTTTAATTTATTAATGAGAGAGAGACAGAGATTGAGATTGATTTGTTGTTCCACTTATTGATGCATTTCATTGGTTGGTTCTTGTATGTGCTCTGAATGGGGATCGAACCTGCAATCTTGGTGTATTGGGATGATGCTCTAACCAATCTAACCAATGGAGCTAGCCTGTCAGGGCTTCTCTGTTTTTTTTTTTGTTTGTTTTGTTTTGTTTTGTTTTTAACCTATTTTTCACCCCCATGAAATACTACCTTATTCAATGATTGGAACAATTTAACAATTTGTCACAAATCTATCCACAATCTCACACAATGAAGACTGTGTATTCTAAACATCTTGTTAGGAAGGTACAGTTCTACAGCCATCTAACAAGTTGCTATTTGACCCATTGTATTCCTAAATTAAATACTTGGCACATTGTAGGTGCTCAATAAGTGTCAGTGTACTAAATACTGTATTTTATAAAAGTGTGTAGTATTGCGTAGATGAGAAAATGTTCTCAGACTTCTAATGAGGATATATTGCCCCCCTTCTCTCCGTTCATTTCAGTTAACTACTAAGACAGTTTACACTGCTTAGATAATAGGTTTCAGGATAGCGGGATAAGGGGCAAAGATGAATCTTTAGGAAGGAACAATGGTAATTTGGGGTCAACAGCATTAATCCTAGGAAGGAGTCAACTGATTTCACAGTCTCTCTTTGGAAAATACAGAAAATCAAGGCTAAGAGCCTTCCCCTGGCTTCCTTACCTACCTACTGGTACAAGTTCCCCATCCCTTGCACAAAGCTGAGATAATTGGAGACTAGAAGAGTTCCCTAACATTTTCTGTTCTATTCCAACCAAGCTTCCATTTTATTTGATGAAGTCCAGATGGAATGCTGATAGAAAATCTACTTTTATTGGGAAGATGTTCTGTAAAAGGCTTTACATGATTATGCTAGCTAACATGGCCCCTGCTACCATCAGTTACTTTCTATCCCATTTTTCTATTTTGTTTTACCTTACTAGTTGTAACTATCTAAAGTAGCCTTATCTATCCATCAGTCCACCAAACAGTCAACCATTTGTATCTGCCATGCAGACAGAGAACAATGCGTGGCACACGGTTGGCTCTCGTGAAGAAATGAACACAGAATGACTATTTCCCCTCAGCTTCCAAAGCTTCAAACAATTACATCCCCTCCCCAAACCTTCAACTTGCTAATTAAGAGTGGTCAGGAAGCAAATGGTCCTACAGTTGCCTCTACTCCTACTCTTTGAATTTATTTACATCTTGGCTTCTTTGAGACTACACTTGAATTGCTGTGTTTCCTGTTTTGTCTGTCATTTTGCAAATTCTTAATGGGTAATGATGCCGTATATTGTGCACAAGCACAAAAATATTAATCTTTTTAAAAGAGATGTGTTTCCAGTATACAATAAAATTATGCATATTCTTACAGAGATCTATGCTATCCACTCTAAAGCATTTCAATGGATGTGTAATATGAAGTATATCAACATACCACTTTAACATTTTCATCATCTAATAATGGGTTAATAATTAGTGAATTTAAGATACAAATTAAATAATTACATCCTAGTTCTCATGTTATAGTGAAATATCAGTTAGTAAGGTCTGAATTAAGCACACAGTTTAAGTAAGCTAAGAGAACAGTTCTCAAATGTGAAACTACATTTTATTGTACATGAAATTCATTGGGTTCATTAAGTTAGTTCCATCAGAACAACTAGCATTGGCTAACACCTACTTTTTTGTATTGGGTGGGCCAAAAAGTTCATTTAATTTTTCCCATGTGATGACCCTAATAGTGCTTAGTTGTCTTTAACTTCATTCAAAACTATTGTGTTAGACTGTATTGTGACAGCTGTCATATCAGCGTGCATTTTTAAAAAACTTATCAAAATTGGTGGATTTTTTGCAGCCATTTTAATATTGAAGAAAACATGCAACATTTTTTGGCCTGATATGCTTTATTAATTCAAGACAGGTAAAAATGCAACTGAGATGCAAAAATACATATATATATATATATATATATATATATATATATATATATTTATGCAGTGTATAGAGAAGGTGCTGTGACTGGTTGAACATGTCAAAAGTGGTTTGCAAAGTTTCTGGGTACTATTGACATTCTGGGCAAATAGTTAATTACTATGGGGCTGCCTTATGCAGTGGAAGATGTTTAGCAGCACCCTTGGTCTCTACCCACTCTAAGACAATAGTGGGAAACAGCCGACATACTCAAAATATCCAAATCAATAAAATTACTGGTAAAAATGGAAAATGTATCTTTTATTTTATGAAAAAAACTTCATTGGCCTTTTTGGACAGCCCAATACACTGAGAATTTTATCTCATCTATTTAAAGCAACAAGTTACATTAATGCATGGTATTGTGTATAGATGTAGTTTATAAAAACAGAAGGAAGCATATGTGATAGTATTTCACAGCTATTGAAATTATCAAAAGTCATTTATGAGATCTTATAGTCAACTTGTATATTCCTTGTATTTATAATATCTGATTTTGTTTTTCATAAAGCATTTCTTAAACCCAATCTTCCTGGGATTTTAAAAAACATTCTATATCCGATGGAGGAATTTGATAGAATTTAGATTTCTTAGCTTTAAAAAGTCCTAATTATTTCCTTAATACTAGAAACATTCTTGTAAATTGAAAAAAATAGTGTGTGAGTGCGTATGTGCGTGTACTATTGTATGAAATGCCATTCTCACTGCAAAGGTCAGCAATGAGGAGCCCTATTTATGAGCCATATTAACACCAAACAGTGAGCTTAGCAATGTCTGTTTCTAAAAATAAACCCTGTGTGTCTCTTGTTGTCATCATCAACCAGAGTATTCTGTGCTCTGTGACAGGAAGCATCAAGGATGCTTCTTTGCCTTTCCACAAGCATTATACATCACTACCAAAAGGCCTCCCTTTTCTGTCAAGGTGGCAGAGATAAAATGAATTCTGCAATCAGCAGAAAGACACTTTTAAACATCGCTGGCCCTTAAGCAGTTATCATGTTGTTTTGGCAGCAGGAAGGAATCTGTGGTTTCACTTGAATGTTATTCTTCTTTATTTAAACTACTAGAAATAACCCAAAAATGACAGAATGCTCTTTCTATAAATAATCATTCCAGTGTAGAGTTATATTAGGAGGTAACTCAGATGGTACGATAACGCCTAACAAGCTAATCTTAGACCTGCGATGCCATAAGATAGAAATACCGAGGCTAAGAATATCTGACCCAAAGGAGTCAGCCTGCTAAAGACAGTCACAGACATGTAGGTATCTGCGACTTTAATGCATTTAATGATCTTCTGAAAGCTTCTTTCCCCTAGGAAGGCAATAAATTATAGTGCTCATTAAAATGGCAATCAATAATGCTTTTACAATGTATTGATTCATAAAAATGGCTCAAGATTCTCACAGCAAATAAGATTCTAAACAATAGTTGATGGAAGCCAGAGCATCTGTTAGTGAATTTTATGCATAAGCCACCTGCAGAACATACAATATTCATCCAATGAAATAAGATCAAGGAGAATGTAATATGCTGGTATATGAAAACATCACCATCCAAAATGCCCAAAATGAACCCAAACTGGACCAATATATATTCAAAATAGGCAGAATCTAAATTTTGTTAATTAGATCATCAGTTTGGCTCAAGAATTTGATGTTGCATGTTTAAATCTGGATTGGAATAGAGACACCAACTTAATCGACCCCGTCTGCCATTTCTAGCTAAAAACCAAGGTGGGTATAATTCAAACATTTTGATAAAAATAAACTGAACCCCACAGTGCTAACATCTGGGGAAAAGAAAACCTTCTGCTGAAATACATTAGTAATAATGTGCTAGTTTGAAGTGGTACAAACCTTGCATTTATGATTACTGAGACGAGCTGTGAGCCCCAGCAAACATATACCAAATGCATTGGGGATGTTGGTGCTGTCTCCGGTGGTGTCTGCTCATTACTCTGTGTAGCATCAGTCTCGTAGAGCTTTGGAGGCTGCCTTTAGTTTGCCTCAGCCCTGGATAGGGCTAACTTCAGCCAATTTAATTTCAAACACTGGGGATGTGAGTTAAGCCTCCAACGAGCCTCTCACCATGGATGCCTATTTCTGCCTTAAACCTCCCAGGACTGAGAAGTGTGCCTGGATGTTTGTTTATAAATACAGCTGGTTCCATATTTTTAGCAACATACAGATATGAAAAATCTTATCCCATGCTAAATATTTTTCTGTTTGAGAAAAAAGTGGTAGGGACATGGTAAGCAAGAACAAGTTCGAACCAGACCCTGCCAGTTCCTAGCCATAGCCACCCTCAGTAAGTTCTTCTGAATCTATTTCCTCATCTGCAAAATATGAATACTGCCACAACTGTAAATATAGCACACCTCTGCAGAAGGTTAAGTGATAAAAGCAATGTCTGGTACTGAGAAAGCTTTTGAAACGTCAGCTTATTTTTATTAATAATAAGAATAACAGTGATAAGAAATGATAAAAAAAAAATATATGGTCCAATCATTAATCTTTTAAATTGAGACTGAACATCTAGATTGGAGTAGAATGAGGTATAAAAGCCATAAAAATAATAACTAATGGTGATACTTTCTCTTTATAAAAATCTAAAATGAGAAGTTACTGATGTAAAATCATGGATTCAAAATACACGCTTGCATTTCATTTGTAAGCAGATGTAAAAAGCACCATGCACAATTAAACTTAAATTGCATTCACTTCACCAAGAGCTTTTCTAGCTCACCTTACATGGGGTACCCTGAACACACTCTGGGTAAACATGTTTGTACCAAAGCAAGAAATCTCAGGCCACAGTGTAATTTAATGGAAATCCAGTGAAATTTTCTTGCTTGTTCTTAATTTCAAATTTTGAAAAAAAACTTTGACTTCTCATATTTTCACCCAGTTTGGAAATGTCATGCCACCAAAATTTACTTCAAATAATTGAAAATGACACCCACGTGGCTACAATTGTGTCAATACTAAATATAAATTATGAATTAAACATTTCTATCAGAAGTGGTAGACCATGAGGGGAAAAAGTAAGAAAATGAAGTTCTGGGGTATTTCCAACCTTATCAACATGCAAAGAGTTTAATCATAAGTAAATGACTAGTTACACTTTGTGGTTTGGTAAATTTCCTTCTTTCTTAAATGTAGTTTTCATTGGATTTAATTATGGGGTATTTTAAAAGCACTATATATAAAAGGTCTATCACTTATTTCACTGTGAAAAATTTAACATTAAAAAAAATGAATAGAACTGAAAGCCTTATAAAACATAATTATTTAGTTTTCTATTCAAAAACCATAGAGTAACCCTAAAATATAATATTCTCTGCTAACCCTTAAAAGTGCGAGTCATTTAGTACTACAAAACTTTTGTTTAAATTAAATTGGCTTTGTGTAACTAACTTAGTGGAAAAAGAATGGAACTAGGGAAACAGGCGTTTTCTTGTCTTTTCATGTCCTGGTTGTCAATCTCCCAAGATTAGAAAAGGGAAAACTGTCCACTGTGGACCCCAAGCTAACCACTGACCACTCAAGTTCCTTTCAAGAATGAAATAGGCCACAGCACAGCCACACTGATTTGAAGTACATGCCAAAATATCTTTGAATTTCATCTAGAGAAAGGTTGTTTTTAAAGTCATTTTCATGGGGCTTTTATTCCAATTAAATTTTTTCAAAATATTCCAATTCAGAAAAGAATTGTTAAAATGCACTTACCATTCCAGATTGTTAAAACTGTTCGTTACTATAAAATGTAAAAATTATAAACAACATATTGGCAAAGAAACTGCATTCTGAATGTCTTTACAGTAATCCTCCTTTAATGTACTGAAGTTTATACATTATTAAGCAAAGTTCTCAATACTCTCTGTAGCCCTCAAAGCCAATATAAAGAAATATTTTACTCAGACATATAATAAATGCTTGCAATGCACCAGTCCACAATGTTGATTTTCCTCCTTTTTAAAAAAGTGACTTACCACCTAGACAGACCCAGCTTTCTACCACAATTACATACTTCGGTCACTTTGTTAACATTCCTTCTAACAACAGAAAATACTAAGAAAGTCTTTCCATTCAGTACTAGTAAAAAAAAAAAAAAAAAACATTTTAACAGTATTTAAATGGATATATATCTTCATGAAAATGAAGACCCACGATTCAATTGAAAATGAAATTACATAGTCCACTTAGTCCACTTCCTTCATTCAATTAATTATATTTTGTCAAAATTACAAGCTGAAGATAATTACAGACAGGTGGGTACTTCAAATATGGGGTCACTTTGTAAAGTACACGACTGCCTAACCACTATCCTATATGCCTGAAACCAATACAAACTAATATTGAATACCAACTGTAACTGAAAAATAGAATTTCAAAGAAGGTGAAATAAACCCATAGCAAGAGTATGTTCTAAGGAAAAAAAAAATTCCAAAGAGAATTCCAACCACTAACAAATCGTCGGCAGCCGTCCGTCTCGAGAGACGATGGTGTAGCTTCTTAAGAGTCTATCTGCACCGCCGAGAATGGCTGTGCAGTCCAACTCGGGAGTGACACGGTATCTGTCTCCTCCCGTGTTGAATCGACATCTTGTGATGACGCTGGAGTGTCCTCTCCAGTGAAGCTGAAGCTACAGAGCCTGGGCAGGGTGATATGGAGGGTCTGCTGTTGCCCGTGCAGCAGACCCCCCCTCTCTTCGCAGCTGAAGGGTCCAAGGGAAAGACGGAGTCAATACAGCTTGGCTTCAGGTGCGCCGCAGGAGTTGCCGGTGCCAGTGCCTAGCTAACATCCATTCTTCTTCTTTTTTCTCTTCCTAATACAAACTAGATTATTGGTTTCAGTATCAGTTCTCTCTGGCTCAGCTGTGACCCCAAGGAGCTGTCATGATGGTTGTCCCCTTCTTCTTTTCAATGACTGGCAAAGGAACTGGCAGGTGGTACTACTCTAGCCGATGAGATATGAAGGATGATTTGCTGGAGACATTTTGGGTAAAAGGCCCTTCCTCAAGAAAACACTGAAGAAAGCAATATTTCTCTTCTAGGACTCTGGAGTTTAGTAGGCATAATAGGTGTGATGCCTGGAACTAGTGGAGTCAACTGGTGAGCACTGGAGGGAACTGTAGAAAGGAGCAGCAGAAAGGAGCTGCGTGCAGGGCCTGCCTGCTGTTGCCACTACTGACAACTCGGTGCTGCCTAACTGCCCTGCTGGTTCACTACGCGACACATTTCTTTGTCATTGGTCAGTATAACTTCCCGTGGATCACAACCTAATTCCCATACCTCTACGACTTACAATAAATCACGGTATATATTCTGGCACAACAGCTTTGTCTGTGGATGTGTGAGAGACACACTTTTGGAAGATATATGCATATTATAAAAATTCAAACATGGCAAAAAATATATATAATGATAAATGCAAAAGTCCCTCTACAAGCCAGCACCACAGCCACACACACAAAAATTTCCCTCATTTCTTTCTATCAATATATGAGTTCTTTTGGGAAATGAATGAATAGACAAAATATACTTTTATAAAAATGAGATAATATCACTTGTGCTATTTTTTACTTAAAATCATTAAATCTAAATGTAACCATAACAAACTGCACTTGAAGGAATGATAAACATACTAAATGCTTCCTTCTTATAAGAGGTACTATTTCCAAAAAGAACTCAGGTTATATTAAGAAACTAGTTTTAAAACTCAGTGTTTGGAGTCTTTTATATTTATTCATTTTATTTTATTTTGGGGGGGGGGGTGTCAAATGGTCTTCAGCTGACATCTTTTCCTTTGCGGTTCTTAGCTAGCAGGGCTTCCACTGCAGCACTGCTGACGTCATCTCTGATGTCACGAGGTTGGCGCCGTCAACACTGCAGACTGGGCAGTCCCAGGAGTTCTTTAATGGTTCCAGAGAGTTCTCTTGCTAAAGATCGGCGCTGCATCTGTTGGGCAATGTTGACAGTCTCATCAAAGGTGATATTCTTGTTGTGCTTATTGGTTTTTTTTTGCTTCTTTCTGTCTCATGGTGGTTCTTTGAGGGCTTTGCCGACCAGGGCAGAGGTCGGAGGCACTGTCTCAATCTGGGCCTGTCTGTTCTGAATGATCGGTTTCATGGTAATCCTCAGACCCTTCCCATCCCCAGTGCTTTGGCGATGTCCTCACCAGTCATTTTGGGAGACAGGCCCAGGTGGCCCATCACGGGGGCCAGGGCAGAGGTAGCACTGACTTCCCCAAAGGTGCGCCTCAGGTATGCGACTTTGATCTCCTTGGGGTCGAACTTTGGTGTCACGGTGAGGGCGGCTGGTATGGATGAACCCGGATCCGGGAGGCCTGAAGAAAGCTGCACCTAAGCCTTCTCCAAGCCAAAAGCTCAAAGCTGGAGTCCTTTTTATTTCTTTTAACTATGTGTTTGTATTTTAAGCAGCAGGGAGCCTGTCCCTGCTCAGGGAGAAGATATTAACACTTTCCCCCATCCCTCCACCTCAGTTCTCCCCAATGCCTCATACTGGCTAGCTTTAGGAGTATTTTGACATTGCCCTACTTTATAAAATTTGCTTTCTGTTCTAAAACCACAATCTCACAGTTAAAGTGGATTCAGTGTTGCCTCATTAGCCTTACTATGGTTTCTCTACTTCTGAATTTCATCTTTGTTTTACGTTCATCTTTTCATTGTGTGGGTTTCATTGTCAAGCAGTCTAGGTCACATTTGAGAATTTCTAACTTGCCTACCTATTTTCCCTACATTTTATTAACCTCTCGCCTGGGTGGAACATTGGATGGAACTTCTAGAACTTCCAAGATTTTTCTTCATTATCTTCTGGTTTTAGATATTGGATACATTAGAGGTCTTCTTAAATCTCATACAATCCTTTCCTTCCTACCCCCCCCTACCCTAGATCTTTGCTTTATCTGAGTGAATCTCTGAAGAATTATTTATCATTTGAAACTTAATAGCCCACTTGGAACATAACTCTTTGCTGAGCATTTCCAGCATATTTTCTTAAAAGACAGATTAATTTTTTTTCTTTTGCCGTTAAATAGTCTCTTTTCATTCTTACAAAATAATCCTCTATTTAAATGGTTTGGAATATCAATGTTAGGGACATAAGTAATCTTTTGTTATATTGTCTTTGTCTTTCTTATTATTCACTTCTATCCAATTGTTTTCCTCTTTGTTGGTAAAGATTTCCACTGGTGTCTATTCTGTTTCCTACTAGTTCTAATAAATATTTTTGTTCTATAATTGTCATGCTTTTTTCATTCTCCATCTGTTTCCCTGCATCTAAAATATCCCTTTTCATTTCAGTCCATCATTTTATCATCTAATCTTAAAGTTACTGTTTTACAGAATTTGTGTTCTTATTAAGTTAGGTGCTCTAGTCATAAGAAGCAATTATTAGACAATTCCACGGAGTCATAGAGTTGATGTTTTCTTCTTGGGGGAGGCTCTGAGGTTAGTTGAGGAAGGGTATTTTATTGCAAAGAATTATAGATTATTTTCCCAATTTAAACCGCTGCTCTGAAGTCTTCATTTTTCCACAGAGGCAATGTTCGTTCACCTTCTTCCATTTTACTAGCTCTTTTCCAAAGGCCTTTCTACTATTCCCCAATCACAAGGAGCAACGGGAACAATTTTTTAAACCTAGAGGATATCCAGTCAGTTTGCCTCTCTCTAGAGTTGGAGAGAATTTTCAGCAAGTTGTCACCTTGTCAGTAAAATTCTAAGAGGACCCAGGATTTGGGGCCTGTTAGGTCTCTTGGTTCTGATCAAGGACCCCTGCTTCCATTTTCTCCTTGACTATTCGTCTCTGAGGTATACTGCAGTAGCTCATACCATTTTCTTTGCTCAGTTATTGCTAATATCAAGCATGTGTGTGTGTTGGGGCTGGGGGGGGCGTTTGCTTTGCTGGCTTACACTATTTTAGGATCACTACACTATCAGGTGAGAAATTATGTGCTACACTTTCAAATTTCCCATCTCCGAAATCAAAGTCACCTTTTTAAATTCACAATTTGAGTTTATTTCTGTCTTCTTCCTTAAAAGACATAACAACAATTATGCCACCGCTGTCCACAGAAGTAAAAAATACTCACTCCTATCCCCCTTTTCAATGGGCCTATTTATAATTAGCCTTTTGATTGTTTCCTATCAAATATTCAAATTGATAACAGCCTCATCAGTGAAGATAACCTGAGTTAGAGAAGAGCAAAACAGTAATTATGGGGAATACCAGAAGTGATTATTGACATGACAGGAGCATTTCACAGACTTACATTTCATAATTAGATTCTGCTTTCCAAGTAGACATAAGTGACTACCTAACCGAAAATGTCCCTTTCCCCTCAGCGATACACACCAAGGAGAAAAGGGGTTCTCAAAGGGTGAAGAGCCATTCTCCATCAAAGATCTAGATTTAAATGTTTTTCTTTTATACCCTAAAATTAGAATACATAGTGAAAATAAGTAGATAGGTAGATAGATAGATAAATAAATAGCAAGTAAAAAAGAAAGAATAGATAGTAAAAATGTTTTCTTTATTGTCAATGTATTTTACATTAATGCTGTACAAATTCCAGGAAATTCTCTCATCATAATGGTTCCAATATTGTGTGGACAGTTCTGTTGTCCAACATGTCACTGTTTAGGCACCTGAGTCAATATTTGTACCTGCTTTAGTTTCTGCCATAGTTATCACTTATTTTTGCCACAGAAGTAGACATTAATATGGCAAAATACGTTGCTCCTACTGAATTCCAAGATTCATTATTATAGAGCTTTTTTAACTAAAAAGACAATAAGAGACTACATGGAAGAACCTAGTTCTCTGTAAGATGTCAAGCCTGAGCAGGTCAATATTAGGGGAAAAAATGGAACCATGTAAAACAAAATTTAGTAGCATATAAAGAGCTCTGGAGAAAAATCTTCTGTATTAATTCACAGTATCCAATATAACTAGAATAATAAATAGGAACTCTAAAGCAATGGCGAACAAGAAAACAAAGTTTTTTAAACAACCTCAAGTAATCTGCAGTTAGGGTTTCACTGTTTAGTTACATATTCTACAACTTGCTTACCTTTGATTATAATGTAATGAGACATTTCACAGAACACACACCTGCACACACACTAGCTACTCTGATTTACAATCACAATTTGCACAGGGAAAGAATTTAGTTCTTATCAGACCAGGAAAAAATAGCAGACTTATAGATAATCAAAGAAAACTTACTATCAAAACAAAAAATCATTTTCCCATGTGACATAAAGTCTAAGTCATCTGTGGTGATCAGAGAGATGGAGCAAGGCCATGAAGAGCCAGGAGCTCAGGTTTCTTCATGGGAAACAGTAATAATAATAGAGAGCACATAGGTTAATAACATGATATTACATTTGAACCTCACATGAATGTCAAGATGTAAGCAAAGGGACATCGTTATTTCTCAAGTTACAGATGAGTAAGCCAGTCACACAATGGGCTAGCAGCAGGGCTCTCAGAACACCGAGCTTTGGGCTCCTAGAACAGTGCTCTCTCCACCACTCTGCACTGTTACCATATATCCTTCCTCTCTTTCAGTTCCAAAGACTCCATCCATTTAAAGCTCATCAGTCACATCCATGCCACTGGTCCAAAGGGGGTTGAACAAGATTTGTAACTAAACTAAGACAAACACACCCCTAATTCAGAAATTAACTTAAAGGGCAAACCCTCTCGACATGGGTCACTGGCATTACCATCACTTCCTCTCCCTCACATCTGTGATACTCAAAGTTTGCTCATCCTAGGATTGCATGGAAGATTTTAAGTATCCCAATACTCTGGTTGTTTCCCATACCAATTAACTTGGCAACTCTAGAACTCAGGCATCATTATTTTGTAAAATCCTCCTGATGACTCCAAGTTCTAGAGCCATTTCCTCAGAAGTATACAATAAAGACTGGGCTAATTAAACTTAAGGACATATTATATTTAAAAAATTAAACATTACACAGCATGATAGGAAGGATGCAAATGTTTTTATGTTTCAAATGGTAAGAATAAATAGAAACTGGAGTTTATTTATTTATACCAGACAGAAGTGGGAGTTAATATCAATTTACATCACTTGTCATTCAGTATTGCCTCCTGCAGAACTGACAACAGTGTGCACAGTTTCAAGCACTGCCCACTTGAAAATGTCACTGCTTTGTATAAAAATCATTAAATGTTAGAAAGAGGACACTCTCAGCTGAAGTCGGAGGCAAGTCAGATACACTTATCAAAGACACTGAGAAACAGTGAAGCTTGTAAACACCTGTAAGGAGAGTCAATGTCTGGAGACAGTTGCTGGTTTTGTTTCTACTGTATGAGGAAAATATTGAACTTGTGGCAGAAAGATGAGGACCAAAAGGATACAGTATAATAATAAAAAGATCTCTAAAATTGTTATTTTTAAAGAGTTGGTCCATATTTAAAAAATAAAATGCTAAGTTAAGTGGTCAGTTCTACACCAGCTGACCCCTCCCCAACTCTTATCAAATTTACAACCAGGAAAATAATAAAACTGTACTGAAATTCTGGCATGTGTGCTTTAGATAAGTGGGCACTAGTAACTAATATAATCCCTGTCACTTAAGTGTAACCATACCAAATTGTACAAAGTTGATATTTTATTCTTATTCCATGAAAAGACTGGGTCAACAGAAGAATCCTAAAATCATCATAACAGAGGTTTAAAGAAAACTTGCTTCAAACGTAGAACTGTGGAGTGTAGGGTGTTCAACACTAAAACACTTCATGCCAACCTGTGGAATATTCTTTCCATATCTAGCTCTATCAAGGAAACACTGCCCTATGCTGCATTTTTATCATGGAAGTCTAGGTGGTGATCTATAGTTATTGACGGAGGTAAGGGAGAACTTTAAGTCAATATAGACTGAAGCATTCAGAAGAGGACCAAAACAAACCCCAAGCTTTATGAACTAGCTACAGGAAATGAACATGAACAGCAGCAGTGACAAATAAGTGATAGTGCCTGGAGAGTCTCCTCTTTTAACAGACAGAAACCGATAAAGCTGAGCTGACAAGCTTCATCTCTCATCAGCACACCTCCTTGAAGGCGCCAGCACATACACAGGGAAAGTAGACATTGGAATCTGAGACTGTTGTTCTTTAAAACATTGCACCTGCATATAACACCTCTAGAAGTGTGTTATAGCATCACATCTGACTGACAATGCTAGACTCCCCACATGGCTTGGAAGAAAATGAAAATAGCCATCCACTAATAATAATTCTATTTCATCCTAAATAGTTTCGTTTTGGGCCGATGGGAAAAAGCCACATGAAAACTACCTTCACAACTCTGTAGCAAACACAATTCAGAAGGCAAGTCTATAAATAGATGAGCTTCTGTATGCACACTGTAAATACAAAATCATGAGCTGCAGTGTAAGCTGAAGCCTCAATATGAACTTACCTGATTTTTAAAGTCTCATTAGAATACGCTTCCAGTCAGGACCGATCTCCTTTTCTAGTTGCATAGTAAGCCAAAACACCCCCAACTACATTTGACTTTCTCTCGGTCCCAACCTGCATCAGAAGCTTTGCGATTTCATTCAGAAGCAACCGGCCCTCAACAGACTGAATATGCACAGAATCAGTCATGAAAGGGATCGAAGATAATAAACCCTACAGACGCACCAAGAAAACAGCAACATGCACACCAACAAGCAGCACAGCCTGAAGAAGCGCTTTTCTTAGCTGCATTTCCCACGCCAGCCCCCTTACACGGTGGGTACAATGTCTCAGTTCGGAAAGGATCTTACCTGAGCTGATCATACTGTGCATTCTCTGCTGAGCCAAGAGCTGCTCCCGTCCAGCCACGCCATCTGTGGAAAAACACGAGTCACTCTCGTAAATTGTCTGTAGCATATTGCAATCACTCTTACTTCAGCTCCATGCAAGATTCATCTCTGCTCAGTGCAGGGGCCCCACGAGCTGCCCTCGCTGGTCCTCCCTCCTCCTCCTCCCGGAGGAGAAGCAGCAGAGACTCAACTTCAACAATGATTTCCTTTTCTGTTCAGATGGACACACACTTTTTTAAAAGACCTGGACACTTTGCCCATGTTACCAACCTGTGTGCAAAGCAGAAAGGACCGGGTGGATGCTATGACTCTCTGGAGTTTAGGTTTATCCTGAAAACTAAAAGCAGGTGGGAAATTGGAATGTGCTTCAGGGTTATTGCTTTGTCAGAAAAAGGAGAAAAATATTAACTCTCCCCCACGAGAAAAAGAAACCAATTAAACCTGGCTTAAAGTTCTTCAGGCTGCTAGAGTTTTCTTGCAAGCACCGTCAGTCCTGCAAGTGGCTTCAGCTGGTGCCCTTCTCCTATCTGTTTGCGTGTGTGTCTTCCCCCCTCTCTGGTCTCTCTCAGCTCAAGTTGGCTAAACCTAGTGATAATCCATTTGCATATGAATCAACAACAGCATGGCCCACAGGCACAGAAATAGAACAATGGTCGGCCTGAGCCAAAAATAGGTCAAGCCTGGCCGAGTGATTGGAGCCTGCATTAATGCATTTAAAAATACCCCAGCAAACCCAGCTGTCCAGCCTCTATCTTTCAAACTATAATTCTCTATTGCAGGGTCTTAGAAGCAATTAACTCTTTCCTCCCTCCAAGCTTGCTTTACACACTGTGTTTCCAAACTGGTGATCTGGATCCAAAGAAAGGAAGGTAAAAAAAAAAAAAAAAATTAAGAAACATAATTCTAAGAGGGCAAATGCACATACATTTCATTTCATTTTATTTTTGTACTATGTGTTTTTGGAAGAGAGAGGAGAGAAGTGCAGAGCTCTGTATTGGTTCTAAAATAATACTGGAAGCTTTTGCTCATAATGTGGTTTCTGCCTCACCCACGCACAGCAATCCTGGTGTTCTATTTTTGCTGCCTGTTTCTTTGGCTACACTGCAGTTGGCTGTAGCACTAGAAGCTTTTCTGCCTTCTAGTTTCAAGACTGACAGGAGATTTAATAGAGGTAGCTTCGGAAAATAAGCACACTCCAGAAGAAAATGTTTATAAAGGACTGGCTTGATTTTTTACTTGCTGCTTATGTGAGGCAATTGTCCATTTCACAAATCTGAATATGATGGCAGCACCCACTATCAATTTTATTGTATCGTATCTATGATGTTTAAATTTTAAAAAACAGCTTAGACCTGTTTTTCAGCCTCTCAGGCTAAATTCCATAGACCTGAAAAAGGAAAAGAAAGTGTGGCTCCTTTCTTATGGATGGATGTGAACATATGCACCTGTGAATCAATAAATAAAAATGATGAGCCCCCAACTATGAATGTTCTGCGTTCATCTCTACATTGGTTGCCTGAAATACAGACCTCACTTTTCTAAACGAAACAGCATTTCTAACAGTTGACCAACACACACTGGGGGATTCACCTATAAAGTAAATGAACTATAGTATACAGTACTAAGAATTCTACAGTCGCTGGTGTATGCTTATAACGCCATTGCTGTAAGAGAAATAATTCTGCATCACAAATTGGGTTGCTAGCATCTAGCTACCCCAGGGCAAACACGAAAGTGATAGTCCACTGGTCATTGGAGCTCTCCTCCTTGTTCTAAACTAGATCAGCAAGAAAATGTGATTCCTAAGGCATTAGTAGCAATGAAGATGGGAGAAGAAAAAGCAGTGTTTTGAGGTTCCCAGTACAATCAGATGGAGGAGGGATCTTAGTCAACAACGCGGCAGGGGGAGAGGGGGTACAGAGAAGAGTACAAAAGAGTTTTGGCAGAAAGGAGGAAACCTGTTAAGTCATTAGGCAGATAACCCACTGCTGAAGAAAATGGCACTGAATTTTCCTTCTTTCACAGATTAACTCCTACTTCGTGCAAAATTATATTCGGACAGATAAATTAAAATATTTATAAAAAGAAGTTATTCCAAACTGCATTTAGTTAAGCTAAACAAGAAAGTCTTATGTTCCTGTCAGTGGGAACAAAATACTTTTAATTCCATTTGGTATTGCAGGTGAACTTTCACTCAGTTAAGATATGGGTATATAAGATTCAAGAATGGCAATACGGTAAATACTGTATGGCAATTTACTGCAGAGATGATATAACCAATCACGGCATTTCAGACCGTAGCAGAAATTCAGAAATTATCTACAGTGGTGTTCCAACTCCCTGTCCCCCAGGGGGCTAAAGTACCTGGGACCCGACTCACACAGTTCTCCATCCAGAAAAGGCTCTTCCCCCATGCAGGGTGGCCACACTGTTATTTGTCTACATTTGGGTATCTTACGATTTCCTTTGAACAACGACTTCTTATATTTTAAAAAATTGAGTGAAAACCATTCATCTAATACAAGTTCTCTATTTTACACGTGAAGAAAGCGAAAAGAATTGCTGAAGGTTGGAAAAGCACTCATTGGCGGTATTATGACCAAAGAGTCTTGCTTAGTGTCTAATAGATCACTTCTAACTAAGTAGGTCAAGTGTTCACGGTCTCTAGTCGGCCATCTTGTCCCTAACTAAAATTATGCAAATAATTATGTGAGATAAGTATTCAGAATAATTTTAATATTATCTACGGATGAAAAATGGAACCACTCTCTAATTGTTTCAGAGTGGCTTGAACAGAATATGCAAAACTAGTGATAAATGTCTGACTGATAACATAAATCCCAGTATTGCTATAATGTGCTCACATACCTTTTGTCATTTTAAATTTAAATTGTACCCCTCTAACTACAAAAGTCTCCAAGCTTTTATAATCATAAAAAATGAAATAAAACTCCAAAGGAATGACTTAGTAATTATCCTGTTTCTCAGAGGTTCCAGGAAAGGGTATTCCACATGAAATAATACAAACAATGTACCTTATTTATTTTGACCAAGTTATTTAACTTGAGGTTTATTTACATTTCATCCCTGCATTATTTCATCATTTTTCCCTACTAGCAGTCTTGTATTTCAACTCCTTATAATGAAAACTTAGAGTGAAAAAACTTTGGACAATTATCATAAAATAGATACTACTTGTTTTTGAAAGGAAAAATAAACTGCATTAAAACCACTACCAAGTATACTGATTACCATAGTTTCATTATCCAAGAACTTAAGTATTTGGAATTTTTAGTTAATGTTTCCCAAAAATTAGTTAGCATCTCAAAAATATTGGTAAAGAAATGTGTCTAGGTTTCTTTATGGGCATTTACAAAACTAATTTATTTGCTTGGGGAAAAGAGATATTAAATTTTATATTATAAGAACCATAAAAACTAATACAAATGTCAGGCTAGAATAGATTGGCAGTTTTTAATATCTTAATATAGTAAATTTTAATTCAGTCAAATAAATATTTTGGAAATTGATCTAACATTATAGTTTACATTTCTTCAAGTATAAAGTGCAAAACAATAGGGAAAAAAAAACAGGTCCCCAGTTTAATAGAAAATGGGAATGGGGATCAAATCCTAATGTAAAATGTCATTTAAAAGTGACTATGATAATTCTAATTCTTCTTATCCAAGTATTTAGGCAAAACAAAAAAACATATAAAATACGTATATGGCATCAAAAATATTTCCAGAAATATCCTTAGATTCCTAGTTCACAATAACCTTTTCTCAAATCAGGCTAAGTTGATGGCTGAAGACCCCACTGGAAAGAAGGTTGTATAACTTAACTTAGTTTACATAATAATCTATCCTCTCTTCAACTCTAATCAAGCATAGACTTTTCACACAGTACCAAATCTTATGATTCTACAGTTTAGATGCAGTAGGATTTAAAACGCGTTTGCCTAAAATACTAAATTGTGCTTTACAGGAAAGCTACAAATTATTCACCAAAAACTGGAACTCCTCCACGCACTCTCTCATTCATGTATTTCTTCTCCCATCCTCACACTTCTCAAACTATAGTCACAGAAATAAAATTATATACATTTGCCTGAAGGCTAGAGACTTGGTTCCTACAGACTCCCAAGGATAAGAAAGGAGAAGGAAAGTACACAATATTAATTTTTATTTTGAACTAAATAGCTTATTGACCTGAATGTCTTACCCCTTGAAGGAACATCATCAGTTCTTATTAAACAGTAAATACTCAAGATACAAGTGATTCCACTCATGAAAACAACCTAAGTGGCAAAAAACAGTGTTAAGATTAGGAAATGTTGCCTGGACCTAAGAGCATGTTTTGAGAAAACATCTCAGCAATGTGTGTTTTATATAAAGCTATTTTATATAAAAACAAAAAACAATATCAACGAATATGCTCATAGAAGTTTTGGACAAGATTGAATTTCAAGGACATTTTGGTGTGGACAAAATGTCTCCGTGGGCATTTTAGACAGCAGAACCAAGTGTCGAGGACCTCCTGGGATAGACCAACTATCTCCATGGGCTTTTTGGACAGGGCCAAATGACAGCTAATCTTTATTTCTGTGACTCTAAAACTAATATTTCACATAGGAAAAACTATTTCACATTAGTGTATGTGCTAATGTACCAGAATGTAAATATACATACAAATCTTTGTACTGTTTCACACTGACAAAGAAGGACCATTTCTCTTTCATACAGCATTGATTTTGAAATATGAACCAATATTGACTAACCATCCTATGTTTACTGAACTTTGTATATACAAGGTATTTATGAGACCGGAGAGCCTTAATAGAAATTTTAGTTTCAAGACAAAACACCATTTTTGGTTATGGGGCTATGAAAATAAAAATTCTGAGAGAATTACACTTAAGTAAAATTAGCATTCTGATCTTGGCTATTTGGTAGGAGTCAAATATTTATATTATTCTACAAAGTAGCTGCACCTTTAATATTTATCATCTTGGAAATAAGTGGGATTCTGATTACTAAAATTAATAGTTATATGTAGCATCTGGATGAATCCTACATTTGAGATGTGTGATAACAGTAATTTCCACATGCTAATATAAATTATGGCAGAGAAAAAAAAATCAACCCAGAGCTTTGCACGTCATTTCTCAGCATAAAGGTCAAGTTGATATTTACCATGCCAAACCATTTCAATCACCAAGTTAAATCAAGAGAATGCCAGAATGCCTGCCTCTGAAAATAGCAACATTTTTAAATGTTGCAATTAAATTCTGACTTCATAATTCCATCTAGTTGGGTGCCAACTACCAAATTTAAGAAATAGCAAAAACCCAACACATACTTTACTTATTTTTGACTGATCAAAATATTTATAGTAATGGCATATAACTAAAGTACAAACACTTGCAATTGGCCATACAACTAAGTTTATCAGAGATCCCATGGGTATGAAATCTTCCCTGTTTCAGTGACAAGGACAGAATCATGATTTTTCAGGCCATTCAAGTTCTCAAGACAACTTGACTTAAGAACTTAATCTTTTACTTTCTTTTTTAAAACTTCACGACACAGCCAATTTCTTGGTATTACCCTCACAAATCCCTCCTTCTTTTCTACCTTTGCATATACTGTTCATCTGATCCAGAATGCTCTTCCACTGTTTCTATCTGGAAAACTCCTTTAATTTTAACAGACTATATCTTTCTTTGTCCCTTACCCTCAAAATTAGTATAACAGACTTACTTTTAGTTCACACTTGCCAGATTGATATTTTTATATCCTTTTATTTAAATCATTTGCTTCCCTTTAAGTATAGTGTTTACAGACAATGTAGTTCTTGGATTGTCCTTTCCCTTTATCACAGAAAAGTCTTGCATTTTGTAAGTTTACAGAAAGGAATTCACAGCCCTGGCTGGTTCACCAACTTCTCAAGAGCAAAAAAGAAGTAAGTCCATTTCATCCTTGAAAATTTTGCCCAAGCACTACCTCCTTGGCAAAGCTCCCTGGACATGAGCACTCATGAATGAGAAGACCTAACTCTATTGTAACATAAATCATTGAACATGGTAGTAATTTGGTTGCATGTTTGTTCATCACACTAGACCTCAGCAACTCAAGAACAGGAAATGTCATCCATCCATGTGCCTGTTCCACACTGCCTAGCAAACTATAAACACTCTAAACATGTTGGTCGAATGAATATATGTGAATTACATAAATGTACATGATGTGTTTGATAATTTTACACTTCCATTCATACCTGTTTTCACAAATAAATGTCAAGCAAATAATTTCTACCATCTTCTGCATCACCCCCCACCCCATTCTACCTGCCAATTCTTCCCCAAATCCAGCCTCTGGATTCCATTTTCCTCTCTCAGAAGAGCTCACTTCACACACTCAACACAATCACTATTCCCATCAGAGAAATATGATTATACTACTGTACGTACAATATTTTTCAGAACAATATTGTAACTATACATAAGTTTCATATCTCTAGTATAAAATACAGGGATTATACACTCTATTTTGGTTTACTTTCCCAGAATTAAACACAAGAAATTACAAGTTTAAGATTCTAGGGTGTTTACTTACAGCAGTTCCACTTCTACATTGAAACTATTTGTACTAAAAATGAATTTCAGAAATTTTCACCATTGTTCCTGTGCTCGTTCAGCTCTCCTTAGCTTTGTCGCACAGCCACCTGGCTCCTGTTGCAATCCCTCCACAGGACACAGTGACATGACTCCTCTGAAAACATCAAAGCTCTTATCAAAAGATGTTCCACTCTGCATGCTCACTGATGAAGGGTTTCTTTTTCAGTTTTAAAGAGATCCTACGTGGTCTAAGCCTTTTGAAGGAGGGGCCGTATGTTCACATATTTTCAAGATCATAGAAGGATATATTATGAAAATTGTGGAAATGATAGCGTTAGGTATTAATTCATATTTGATTCATGAGCATCATGAAATCTCTTTTATATGAAGGCAACTACATAACATTCTAAAGTGTGTGGCTAACAGGATGGAGAAGAGGCCCTGAATTCTGACAGAATTTGACCTGAATTCTGTGTCTGTCACTTATTAGCCAGTTATGAGCTGCATAGCTTAATAAGTTAACCTTTCTGAGTCACAATTTCCTCTTCTTAAAAATGGGGATGTTAATATCTGCCTTGCAGTGTTAATATTTAGAAATAGTGAATATAATTTTTTTACCATTATGACAAGAACATAATAGGTCATCAATACACTGTAGTTATTCTTATTATAGCACATGATTAATACACAAATCAAGAAGTAAACAACTGAGAGCCTACTTAGACTTCATTTTAAGATAGTTTCTTTTTCTCAAGATCTGCTATACATTTTAAAGTAGAATATAAAGATCACTCGTTTCCACTGGAAAAAAAATAAGTATATAAAATTTAGATAAGAAAAATTAGAATGGAAATTCTCATGATATTAATATCACTCTCCAGGCTGATAAATCATGTGTGTTTGACAACTGATTCCTACAGTGAAATAAGAGGTGGAAATAACAAATAAGAGAGTGAATGGTCTATGCCAGTAACATAGATTAATAACAACACTCACACAAAACACAGAACCTTCACTGGGTCCAGAGTAAATTATATCCATGCCTGACATTTAATTTCAACCTGGGGATATCTTCAATCCACAACATATCGCCTAGATAATTTTTTTCATTCTAGATCTCAGGGACTCTGTAGTTAAAATCTGGTAACTAACATTAGTTATTTCAACTGAAACAATACCATGTTTTATTTTCCCAATGAATTGGAGACTATTTTCTCATTTGGCTATATCTGAAGGACTGAAGGAAATCTCAACAGTAGTTCTCATAAATAGAGGAAACCCTTTGGAAGCCAAATTCTGACCCTAGTTGGGTAAAAATTTACTACTTTTTGATTACTTGAATTAAGCATAATTCTGTATTGACTTGATGGAACCCAATCTTAGTTAAAGGAAACTAAAGTCTAAGTAAGAGTAATTAGTGTTCTGAGGGATAAATGACAGGGAATTCTCAAGCATAAGTTAATGCTGTCCCCTTTATAAGTTAGGGAGGAAACACTAGCGGGAAATAACATTTAAAACCCTCAGGTATTTTACTTCACTTAAAAGATGTATTCCTCTCAAAACAGGATCAACCATACATATAGCATTATATAAGAAAAATTAAACCAATAGGGAGGATGAGAAATAAAAACCCATAATTTCTTTCCAGGTCTATATTAAAGTAACTACCTTTGTATCTCATGGTGTAACAACTATAGCCATATTTTTACTACCCAGTCATTAGGATAAACCTATGGTACTCTTTTCTCTATTTTCAAATGAATCATGGATTATTGTAGTATCACAAGGATGTTTGAATCATTGAATAGTAGAGTACATTGACATTCAGACTCCAAATGTATATCATTCAAGTCAGTTGATAAGAAAGATGACACTCAAAATTCTGAATCTGTGTTATTAAGTATAATGTATAGGCAGTCTTGCTATCTAATCAGTTTTTCTAATAATAAAATCTATTAACTTTAAAGTTTTACATAATTACCAATGTAGCATCAGTCTTAAAAAGTTTGACAGAAAAGACAGAAATAACTTTATCTGTAAAAATTTAAATAACTATATTTCCTGAGGGGAAAAAAAATCACTACGTATATCCAAGAGCAATTCTGACTTCCCAGAATAAAGATTCTTCACATGGGTGAATTGATTAAGAAGACACATTAGATAACATGCCTACTCTTGATTCCAAGCACATTCTGCCCAGAATTTCCTCCCTTCCATCCTTCCTTCCTTTCCTCCTTTCCTCTTCCTTCCTCCCTTCCTCCCTCCCTCCTCTCCTTCTTTTCCTTCCTTCCTTTCTTCCTTTCTCTCTTTCTCTGTCTCTGTCTCTGTCTCTCTCTCTTCCTCTCTCTCTCTCTTTCTCCCTTTCTCTCTTTCTCTCTTTCTCTCTTTCTCTCTTTCTCTCTTTCTTTCTTTCTTTCTTTCTTTCTTTCAGTCCTCACCTGAGGATATGTTTGTTGATTTGACAGAGAGAAAAGAAGGGGGAGAGAGAGAGAGAGAGAAAGAGACAAACATTGATCGGTAAGTGCCCTGACCAGGTATCACAACCACAAACTTTTGATGTACAGAACAATGCTCCAATCAACTGAGCCACCCTGCTTAGCTCCTTCCCAAGATTTTCCTATGATCATGACAATACTGACATACTTCATAAACCAAAATATTCTGCTCTCAAATAGTTTGCGGGGTTATTTGTACTTTTTTTTTAACCTTGCTTCATTTTTTCATTAGGTTCTTCACAATCCCATCTGTGTATCAGTGCTTTTACAAATGTCCTTTCTAGTAGCTTAAAATGATCTCTCCCTCAAGTCAGCAAGAGTTACCTCCCTTCTGAGACACTTATTCACCCACCTATCTCCAATGCTTTTGCCCTCTCATGGAGAAATCAGATGTCAATTTTCTTCTTGCCCCCAAACCTAAACACATAATTCCTACCCATTAGTGTTCATGCCCTTTTCTCTTATTTTTTCTTCCTTTGTAGCATATATCAAATACATAAGTCAGGTTTTACCTTTGGCTAATTCTCTTACTGAGAAAACTATTGTAGCAGTCAAAGTAACCCTTTGACTAATACCTTAAAAATACAAGAGCCTTTGTTCTGTTTTTAATTTTAAGAGTTTCCTATATTTATTCAACAAATATTGTTTCCTTTGACAACTACTGGTTCTTTCAAAGGCTTCTGGGAAGAAGGGCCTTGGGTGTTCACATGAAGTGAGCCAAACCAGAGGGGCTGTGTGGCAACCTGGGTGTTAGTTAATGTGCACTCCGTGACACTTGGATCTTGTGGGCCAGGAATAGGAGTCGTGTCCTTTGAATCCTAACATTGTGTCCTTGAAAATGTGTCATGCTGCTCCAGAAAAAATAATAAGTATGGGCTCAACACAAATATGAAAGAACATGTCATAATTATGAAGAAAAAGTATTTCTCCATAAAAGCATTTTTAGGTCTCTAATAGACTTTTTATCCATCTGTCATATTAATTTTTCATACTTAAATAGTAGAATAACATCTCAAGCATTTATTGCTGGAAAATAAATAGCTGAGATCAAGATAAAAATACAAACAACATCAACACAAGGGGAAATAGAAGCACATCCCTGAAATGTGGCATTCAAGGAGACCCTTTAACAGAAGGACAGGGCGCACCGGTATTCACTGCAAAAGATCAGCTCCATAGTTCTGCCCCTGTTTGGAGTTCAGACCCAGACTCCTTCTCTTCTTGCCAGAAAGAGCAGGGTCTGATCCTTTCCACTGCCGCAGCTTTGCAGAGAAATTGCAGAGCCTGGTCAGAAGCAGAGAGGCTCCTGGCTGTGTGATCATGCCTCTGGAACACACAACTGAAACAGGCATTGAATGAACATACTGGAGAAAAACAAAACCCATTTAGAAATACTTGGCACTTAATATGACTCACAGGCTCTTACAGACACAGAACCCAATCATTTTTTTTTTTTCTAGCCAGGGTCTTGACGTGGGGAAGTAACAACCAGACAAAAATCATCATGTCATAATGTGGTCCATCGAAAAGAGAAATTCCAGCATTCCAGACTATGCCAGACAAGAAATCGAGGCTGGAATTCACTTCATATGGCAAAGATGAGATAGAAGCTGAAGATTCCTATCAGTTTCTTATACATAATTTTGCTTTACTTTATGTAATAAAGTATATAATACGATGCAGATGTATCATATCAAGACATTTTATGATCTTCCTAAAGCCTTGAGTTAAAAAAGAGAAAATTTCTAGGTTGTTTAATAGATGCTGGGGTAAAACCTGACTCTTAGAGACAGAAATTCTCCTACTCAAAGTAAACAGAACCAAAGAGAGCCCTTATTGAATTGTCCAATAGCGTTCAGTAGTTCACAGCAGTGTTTGGTTAAGAATACACATTTGAACAACCGAAAAGTCATATCCAAGTAAGTTAAGTCTTTTATTTATAATTTTTGAACACCATGAAGGACACAATTGCCCATGACAATACATGCATGTCAGCTATAACATAATAACTGCATTCCAGAGAAAATTCTTATTCTGTTAAATATGTGGCCCAAAGAACTGCTTTATGAAATGACAGGGTTATCAGCAAACTGTTTAAAGCCTACGTTATTTTGTAACTATGCCACTATCATCATTATCTAACATTATTATTAATATATATTATTGTTAATTGGGGAAATTAGTTGGCCTCCCCTCCCCCACGCCCTAAATAAAGAAATAAAAACCATAGCTCAGCTTGGCCAGAGGCCGCCGCAGTGGATGGACAAATGCATAGGACAATCCATAGGTGGAGGAGTAATGGGTGCTGAGCCAATGAGAAGTGGAGTGTGGAGGCAGGGGCATCAGTTCAGGTAGGCCTCAGACGACATGGCCCTGCCCTGAGCCCACATCTGTGGAAGGCTGGGCATCTGTCTTGTGGTCAGGGACTTATGGAAGCTGGCTTCTGTAGGCAATGAACCAGACAATCCTTTCCCTCTTTTACTGAAAGTTATTCTCGTCTTTCCGTTTTTCTGGTTCCGAATGTCTAAATAAAATCACATGTGAACCAACATCCACTTTATACTCTTACTCTCTATTTACTAATCACACATGATTTAATTTTTGTTACAGGAACATGAGTTGAAGCAGAAAAGACAGATCATCTTAAAACTCTCTTTGTTTCTTCTCCCTCAGTCCCCTGCTCTGACATATGGGAGGCGCTTTTCTCAACCCACCACAATCACCTTGGAGGACTTCTCCAGATCTAGCTCCTGTGGACCTTTTTCTTTGCTACTCATCCATCCTTCCGAAAACTGGCAAAGCAAGACCCACGGCCAGCAGAGGGTACTGATCCTGCCTCACGATCAGGTTGTCTGGCTTTGGACTATTTCAGCATGATGTCTCTTATTAAACTTCAATTTTAATATCTTGTTATGTATTAGAGGCAAAATGGTACAGGGAGAAAGGCAAAGATTCAGATTCAACCCTCACTACAGGACATTCCAACTTCATGACCAGGGTAAGTTAACCTCAGTTTTACCTACATATTGGCTATTATCAAACATCCCTGTAGGGGTGTTGCTGCAATGACATATACAATGCCTACACAAACACTGGTACGTAGCATTTGATCAATAATAGTAGCTGATTAATTATGTCTTAAACCCTTACTCGCAACCAAATGACTTTGATCTTAGACAAAATTCTAAAAAGTCAATTGGCAACAGATTAGAAGAAAAATTGAAAGAAAGAAAGGGTGCTGCTAAAAATACCCTAATCTTGCAGTTGAAAAGTCAGAGATGAATTCATAAAGTAAAGAATAAGGAATACTTTTATAAATATTATAAAGACATAAAATAAATTAGCAGTTTTACAACTATTCTAAGCCTTTTAATCTAGTATAATTGAGTGCTGACACACAGAACTACTTACACAACTCAATATTATGAAATATAAAAAAACGTTAACATATTACATACTATTAAATTAATGTAAGTAATAATGTTAATAATAGCCCTGAGTGATGTTTAACTAGATAAAGTGTTCTCCATTTAAAAAGACATGGATTAAAGACAACAAATAAAAATTTAATATTGAGATATATTTTGTTCAAGGATAGGAAAAATATCAATATTAATTTTCATATGAATATAATAATATTTTTAGTTGACAAGCTAATTCTAAAATTTATATGGAATAATAACACTCTAAGGAAAGCCATGACAATTTTGAAGGAGATCGAACTGAGCATGTGCTTTATTACCCTTCAAAACTTATCTCTTAAGTTATAAAACAATGTATTATTGTTTAAATATAAACAAATAAGAGAAATAAGAGAATAGACCAACAAATATTAGGCCCACATATATATGAAAACTTTCATCATCGGCAGCCATCCGTCTCGAGAGACGATGGCGTAGCTTCCTGAGAGTCTATCTGCACCGCCGAGAATGGCTGTGCAGTCCGACTCAGGAGCGACAATCCCTGCCGCACTTGTTACAGGTGAAGGCAGATGGCTGTTGTTGCTGCTGTTGACGCCGCTTCCGCCTCGATCTTTTCTGGACCGCCTCCTCGTTGCGCGCAGCCTCTGCGCGTGACGTACCTTGCCTGACCGCGAGCCTCCAGGCTAGGCGGTCGTCTGCTTGAACTTCCCATGTGTTGAGATTGATGGAGCATTGTGCCATGTCCTTTTTGCAGATGTCTTTGAACCGCAGTTTTGGGCGCCCTGTCATCCTCTGGCCTTCTGCTAGCTCGCCGTAGAGGAGGTCTTTGGGGATACGGCCTGCATCCATTCTTTTGACATGGCCGAGCCACCTGAGGCGTCTCTCGCTAAGAACTGCATGCAAACTGCTCATATTGGCTCGCTTCAGCACCTCGGTGTTGGGGACCTTATCCTGCCAGGTGACATGCAGGACGCGTCGCAGGCACCTCATGTGGAAGCTGTTGAGTTTCCTTTCGTGCCTTGCGTAGGTGGTCCATGTCTCGCTGCCATAGAGGAGAGTGCTGAGTACGCAGGCTTGGTAGATGCGCAGTCTGGTTTTCTCAGTGAGGCTGGAATTGTTCCACGCTCGCCGGTTCAGTTTGGCCATAACTGTGGCTGCCCTGGCGATTCTCCGGTTGACCTCCAAGTCGACTGACAGAGAGCTCGAGATGGTGGACCCAAGGTAAGTGAAGTCGTTGACAACCTCCAGGGTGTATCCGTCGATGGTGATGCATGGGGGAGTCCCTGTGCCTTGAACCATAACGTTCGTCTTCGTCAGGCTGATGGCTAGTCTGAACTCCTTGCATGCGTGGGAAAGGCAAGTGACTAGCTGCTGGAGTCCTTCTTCGGAGTGTGATGTCAAGGCTGCGTCGTCGGCGAAGAGCATCTCACGGATGAGCACCTCTTTGACTTTGCTCTTGGCTCGTAGACGGACCAGGTTGTAGAGCTTGCCATCGGATCTGGTGTGAATGAAGACACCCTCGCTGCAGTCCTTAAAGGCGTATTGGAGGAGCATGGAGAAGAAGATTCCGAACAGCGTAGGCGCGAGGACGCAGCCCTGCTTTACTCCGCTGCTGACTGGGAAGGCCTCAGAGGTTGCGCCGTTGTAGGACACCGTGCTGTGCATGTTGTCGTGAAAGGACATGACCACAGCAAGCAGATGTGGTAGACAGCCAATCTTCCGTAGCAAGCTGAAGAGTCCGCTTCGACTGACCAGATCAAACGCCTTCGTGAGGTCGATAAAGGCGAGGTAGAGTGGTTTATGCTGCTCGTGACACTTCTCCTGCAGCTGGCGTAGGGAGAAGATCATGTCCACTGTTGATCGGCCAGCTCTGAAGCCACACTGGGACTCTGGGTAGACGCGGGAAGCAAGGGTCTGCAGGCGGGCAAGAGCGACCCGGGCGAATACTTTGCCGACGACGCTGAGGAGAGAGATGCCCCGGTAGTTGTTGCAGTCGCTGCGGTCTCCTTTGTTCTTGTACATGGTGATAATGTTGGCGTCTCTCATATCCTGGGGGATGTAACCCTCCTTCCAGCAGAGACAGAGTAGATGGTGGAGCGGCTGTAGCAGGACTGGTTTCCCGCTCTTTAGGATTTCTGGAGGGATTCCGTCGCTTCCTGGTGCTTTCCCGCAAGCGAGGCGGTCGATGGCTTTGCTGAGCTCTGCCGCAGTAGGTGGGGTGTCTAGCTCCTCCATGACTGGTAGGTCTGGGATGGCGTTAAGAGCAGTGTCTGTTACGGTGTTCCTCGTCGCGTACAGCTCGAGGTAGTGCTCGGTCCACCGCCGCATTTGCTGTTCCTGGTCAGTGATGACCTCACCTGTCTTGGACTTAAGGGGGGCGATCTTGGAGGGGATTGGGCCTGTTGCCTTCTTGATACCCTCATACATTCCTCGTGCATTGCCTATATCGGCGGCTTCCTGGATGGTTCTGCACAGGTTTAGCCAATAGGTGTTGGCACAGTGGCGGGCGGTCTTCTGGACTTTGTTCCTGGCAGCCCGTAGAGCTTGAAGTGTACTGGGAGTGGGCGTGGCCTTGTAAGCCAGTAGGGCCTTCCTCTTAGCCTCGATCACGGGTTCCATTTCTTCCCAGTGAGCCTCGTACCAGTCAGCGTTCTTCCGCTCTTTCTTCCCGTAAGCAATAATGGCGGAGTTGTATATGGCGTCGCGGAGACGTGGCCAATTGGATTCGATAATGTCATCTGCCGCCACTCCCTCGCCGAGTGCATCTTCCATCTTGTTGATGAATTGCTGGGTCTTAACTGGGTTGCTGGCACAACTGGTGTTGATGCGTGGGCGACCCTTCATCTTGGAGTGGTGCAACCTCTTCGGCATTATGCGCACCTTGCTTACCACGAGGGCATGGTCCGTGTCACAGTCTGCACTGTGGTAGCTGCGGGTGAGGAGGGTGCTGCCAATATCCATTCTTCTGGTGATGACGAGGTCAAGCTGGTGCCAGTGGCGGGAGTGGGGGTGCCTCCATGACACCTGGTGGATCTCTTTGCACTTGAAGAATGTGTTTGTCATGCACAGGCCGTGGTGACACAAAAGCTCAAGCAGTCGCTGACCATTCTCATTGATCTTTCCTCTCCCAAAGTTTCCGAGGCAGGTGGGCCAGGCCATGTGGTCGGCTCCTACTCTTGCGTTGAAGTCTCCAAGGAGATAAAGAGCGTTACTTCTGGGGATCTTGGATAACGCTTCGTCCAGTGCATGGTAGAACTGTTCTTTCTCTTCAGTGGTGGCGCAGAGGGTTGGGGCATACGCGCTAAGAATGCTGACTGGGCCGAAAGTTGTTGACAATTGGAGGGTAAGTAATCTCTCTGTGCCTCCTGTGGGTGGCTCTATGGAGTTAACAAGCGTGTTCTTCACAGCGAACCCAACACCGTGCTGTCTTGGTTGGTCCGGAGACTTCCCTTGCCAGTAGAAGGTGTAGTTGGTTTCTCTGATAGTTCCGTTATTGGCCAACCGGGTCTCCTGTAGAGCCGCAATGTCGATGTTTAGTCGTGCCAGTTCCCTGTCTATGACGGCGGTTTTCCTGGCACCATTGATCCACGGAAGGTCTGCAGTAAGTCCGGGACACATGGTCCTGATGTTCCAGCTAGCGAGGCAAAGAGCTGGAGGCTTCTTTCTTGTTGTTTGCTTGGAATTGCCTGGTGCGAGTGTTTTGTGGCCCACTTTTCAAGAGACGCCTCTCTGATCCCCACGCACCCAGTGGGGCAGGTGAGCCATGGCGAGACAGCACCTAATTGGCTGGGGGCTGCCCAGCTTGAGGCGGGCGGTAGCTGTCCAGTGAGGTGCGATGACCTCTCCCACCATCAGAGGAGACCCCTGGCGCTCGTTTCCTTCGCCAATCGGATGAGCTTATAACCAGTAACTGTCTCCTCCCGTGTTAAGTCGACATCTTGCGATGACGCTGGAGTGTCCTCTCCAGTGAAGCTACAAAGCCTGGGCAGGGTGATATGGAGGGCCAGCTGTTGCCCATGCAGCAGACCCCCCCTCTCTTCGCAGCTGAAGGATCCAAGGGGAAAGACAGAGTCAATACAGCTTGGCTTCAGGTGCGCCGCAGGAGTTGCCGGTGTTGACTACAACGTCAAACCGCCTTAGGGACTCTGGCTCCGGATTTTCTGTCGGGGTTTACTCCCTTAGCCTTTCCCCTGAGGAGGTATGCCGCAAGGCAGCGGAGGTTTGGAGTCAGAGTTTCCCTTCTCCTTAGCCTTTCCCCTGAAGAGGTATGCCGCAAGGCAGCAGAGGTTTTTTGGAATCAGAGTTTTCCTTCTCTGATGTGCCCTGACTGGAAGATCGAACCAGCGACACTTAGCTCGCAGGCCGACGCTCAATCCACTGAGCCAAACCAGCCAGGGGGGTCTAGCCAGATAAACACAAGGAAAAAAACCACACCTAAGCACATCACAGTCAAATTTCTGGAAACCAAAGTGTAAGAGAAAATCTTAAAAAGGGACCAGAAAAAAAAAAGATGTATGACATACAAATGAACGACAGCTCACCTCTCATGAAAAACAGAGCAAGTCAGATCACAATGAAATGGCATCTTTAAAGCACTGAAAGGAAAACATCATCAACCTAGAATTCTATATCCAGAAGAAAAGTAGACTTTGAAATTAAAGGCAAACAAAAATACATTCAGAGCAACGAAACCTGGGAGAATTCATATAAAGTCAACTTGCACCTCAGCCCTGACTAAAATATCAGACAGAGGCTCAGATCTCTTTCATTTTAGGGGTTCTGTGTGGTCCTTCAAGGCATACATATATTAATACTAGTAATGTAGATAAGTGAAGATTTTTAATAAATGGTTCTATGATAATTGCTTCTCTATATTACACTATTAGATCCCTATATTAAACTACACATATACCCTGTCACAAAATCAAGTCCAAGTAGATGCATAAGCTATATACAGAAAGCAAACCCCAAAAGTTTTAGAATAAAATATAAAAGAATGTGTTCAAATCCTCAGATTAGGGATAGACTGGTTAAGATACAAAACACACACACACACCAATCATAAGAATACAATTGTGCAAACACATCACTCAAAAAGAAAAAAATAACATTGAGAGAAAACATTTATGGTGTATTTAATCAATCAATTATTAGTATTCAGGACATAATGTTTACAAATCAAAAAAGATATGATCCAATAATAATGTGGGAAAAGATAAAAATAGGCATTCATGGAAAAGAAAACTAATATCCAATCTAAGTATGAAATGTTCAAAATTACTAATGATCAGGGAATTAAAAATTAGTCCATAATGAGATACAATTATAAATCCAGCTGCTAGGTTAAAATTGAAAATTGAGTCTAATAATAAATACTAAGTATTGGTAAAAAACGTTGAGTAATAAGAACTCTTATACATCTATAGCTAAAGTTTATTTGTTACAAACATTTCATTTAAGGATAGCTAGATTTTTCTGAAAAGAATATCCATTTGAAGTGGAAAAACTTTGTATTTTCTAAAACAGTTAAATGTTCTGGGTATGTATTAGAATTTTAGGTAAAATCCTAAATTGAAATGTGGCTAAGCTTCCTCCCCCCCCCCCCTTTTTTTTTTTGGTGTGTGTGTTCTTAATTTAAACTAAATATATTCTTTTCCAGATTTTCTCATTGAAATTCTGCTGTTAATTACTATGGCACCTGAAATAAAAGTTGATTTCCAAATTAAGTAATGTAACATAAAAGGAAAGAGCTAACGTACAGCCCATCATCTCAAGAGTGCAGCACAGGATTAATAAATGCATCAATTGCTCTTAAAAGTGCAGTTGCTTTCCCAAAGATGATTACTCTTTAAGGAAAATTTCACATCTGTTGATAGTCCTTGGGCAATTAAAGTATTGACCGATCTTTTTCTGTAGTGTCAAAAGCAAGAAATGTTAAATGTAAACACAGTTGTGATAGGCAAACATATTTTATCTTAACAAAATAAAACCCACTGGAACTCTTATTTTTAAAAATCTGAATAAATATACCTAACTGGCAGGATGGGCAGAAGATAATTGTATTCTGTGAAAAGTTTTTAATAAATCAAAGAAAATGTATACACATTTTACAGTTCTCTTGATTTTCATAGATTTCGACATAAATGTAATTAGAGAACAATGGCAAATATTAAGAGTCTCGTAATCATTACATTCTGGAAATCTCATTTTTAAGCGTCACAGATTCATGAATGTTAGAAAATGTGACCTGAAATGAATTTTGAGACCATCTTAAAGCTTTTAAATTATGAAAGTGTATTTTACTAATGAAGAGATATTGTCTCCATATGAACAATTTGACCCTAAAAAATACGCCATTTCAACTATATTTGGTAAATGTAGTCTTCTGGTTCCTCACGTGTGTTTGTTTGCTTGTTTATATATAAAACTAATCACCTCCTCTGCTAGCCTTGGCTGAGAAATTTTGACACTATGGATATCGGGCTTCCCTGGACAGGCTTGTTAAATTGTCAGTTCATGGGAACCAAGTTAGCTCTCAGAGATTATTATTTCCATTACATTCAAATTCTTGGGGAGCTAACTCAAATAAGATAATACATAATCTATTCCAGATTGATCAATTGACAGTGGTATAGTTAATTACTTTAACCTATTGAATGAAAGATCTATCAGAAAGGATACCATGTTATCTTTCGAGAAACCATGGAACATAGAATGAATATTGTTAGTACTCACCTAAGCTCTGCTCTGGGGAGAGGGTGTTCAGTCCCAGAGGCTGGAGAATTCCTATAATTAGGAAGAGGCAGAATGTTTTTCTAGGAATTATTAGGTAAAAACCCATTTGGTATAAAAGATGAGCTCTCCAGGTGGCAAACATAAATAGTGAAACTTTGAAAACCAGAGAAGGATTTAGCTAACTGCAGGCTTTGCTTTTGGTGAGTGGGAATATAAAACGGGCACCTGAGTTTAATTGTTCAGGTCCACAATATATTCTAAAGGCTGTGTGGACACAGAATGGGGGAAAAAGCCACAAAAAAATAAAGATAAGGTTGTTGGCTGCTAGGGAGAAATGTTATGATAAGAAACCAGATATTGAATGAGGATTTTTTAATGAAGTTTGACTTCGTGGCATTCATTAGACTGTCCTCCACAGTAGTCTAAAATACTCACTAATACTTTAAATCTTAAAGTCTATGGAGTTAAATTTGCCTTGTGGGGGAATGGAACAATGTCCAAAACTATTCATACTGAGTTTGAGGCCAGGTCCGAGCCTCTCAGTGGTGGTCTTGTCAGATCTGGGTCAAAGAGGCAAATCCATCCAGTCATCCTAGCCTTATGTTATTAAACATTCAAACCATATAACTAACAACCATAAACATGGTTTTCAGTCAAAATTCTGCCACCAACCTTCTAATTATAATCTGGTTTCCCAGAATTTGCTGGTCAGAGGTCATGAGGGTACTGTCTCCTGGAGTAATACTTTTCACAGGGACTATTCATTTGACATTCTGGTTGAATCCACTTGTCTCTGTGGGCATTGCTGATGTGAATTTGTCAAGGTAACACCACCCTGCAGTGGCACGCTAACAGACTCTTGTAGTTGATAGGGCTACCTATTGCAAACAATCTTTAATCAGTGTTTTCTGAAAACATTTCCCAAGGAGAGTTGCATAATTTAAGTAAGATTCCCACATCCAAGATAAAAATTTAAAAGTTCAAGTTTGGGACTATAATAGAGGGAATTCTTGATTTCAAAGAAATGGCCTCTCACTTATAATGGTGATGGGAAAATGCAATGCCTGGGGGTGGGGGTGGGGTGCTTTATAAATACATGGTTGGGTTTCAAGACACAAGACCCAAACCGTGCTATAAAAACCATGCAGGTAAAGGGGCTATTGCATATCATTGTACCAAAGAACATTCTTGGGTAGGACATTTTAGAGAGCAACATGCAGAATAAATAATGCTGAGATCACAATGGGATGCTCTGGAGTATTACTGATCTTATTGGATTTTGGTAATATTTTGTTGCTTATGACTGACATTTCCAGAAGCTAGAGCCTAACACAGTCATTCCAGAAGAAAATTTCCCTGCAGTGAACAAAACCCTTTTGTGCTTCTGGTAAAACATGACTCCACTAAGGCAATTAACTGTTTTAAAAATAAACTAATTCATTTTGGAGATCTGACGTATAATTATGCAGCTGCATGGACGGGGAAGGCATGGTGACTGCCTAGAGTGTTAGTAAAATTAGAAAAAAATGCATCTTCATGCTGACAGCTAAAGCACTGATTTAAAGTCCAATTGCCACCTTTGCCTTGTGTGGAGCTAAAAACTGAAACTCTTTCTAAAATAATATAAGACAAATTCTGATAATGATAGTAGGATATCTCCAGGGACAGAGGGGATGGTAACTAAAAATATTTATCCAGAGCCCTGCTTCTAAGAAGTTTGGCATCCTGTACAAAATTAACTCTTCAATCGCCATAAAAATGTGACTCAGAAAATTTAACTCACTCATTCTATAGACAGAACTGCTCTGTACCAGTTCCAGAAGCAGACCACTTGGTGAGATGACACTTTGTATGGGTTCAAGGACAGTGGCAGAAGAGCAAAGGGCTCTTGGTCCACTTTGAGAGGGCTGTGACTAAGGCAGCAGCTTCCCTGGGTGAAAAGACGGCCCGGCCATTAACCACTCAGGATCCTTCCAGGCTGTGCTGGGCAAAGGGCCCCACCTGATTGAGGCACCACGCCTGCCCTTGCTTGCAGCCTGCACTTCCACAGAACACACTGGGTAAATTCGCACCGTAGGATGCACAGTGTTGTAAAGTTTAATGGCACCTACTGGATTCTTTCAATGACATTATGTGCTTCCCACTGAGTGAAGACAACAGTATTTGCATGATGTCTTTCTAGATTCCTCTTTCTTTTGACCCTTCCTTCTTCCATTACTTCCTTTCTACCCTTCCTCCCTCCCTCCCTCCCTTCCTTCCTTTCTTCCTTCCCTCTTTCCAAACCTCCCTTCTCCTTTCTCCTTTCCTTTCAGGAGTATTTTCATTCATGTTTCTTCCTCTGGGTATTCCAGCATCTTGCTATGAATATTTTAAATCTCACTGTTTTTGTCTCTGATTTTCAGATTTCTAGTGTTTGTCTTTAAGTAAGACATAGTTCTCTAATATCCTGAAACTAGATAACATGAATTTCAGCTCAACATAAACATATAAAATAATCATTACCTATTTCAAACTTGCTTCTCAATTATTTGAGAGTGTAAAGTTTTTTATAACTTGGCAACGAATCAGCCCAGAGGGGAGGAAAACTGTAGTTCAAAGATAATAAAATATATACAAATAAAAGTGTATATGAACATTGTGTTATTATAAGATGTTACTTCCTCAGCATCATTTTGATGCAGTCTAAAAATTACATACAAACCTCACTTCTCCAAATTTTGTTTCCCTAGGTCTCTGATTTCATCAGCTTAGCAGAGCCTTCCCTCACAGTGACTGAAGCTGGAGTCTCCCTGGGAAGAACAGCACTGCTGGGGAGCTACAGGTAGGTAACTGAGGCGGGCAAGCACAGTTCTGGTTGCCTTAATGTGCCTGGAATTACTGAAATCATTTAAAATGTACAAAAAAAAGTGCAAAAATAGCACAAAGATCTTAATGAACCTAATATACAGATTCACCAATATTTAACATTGTGTTGCACTGCACTGCTGATTTAAATTTAATTTAATTTTGTTTAGCTTCCAAAGAATGTTCCGTACATGAATACAAAAAAATGTTGTCATATATTAGCAAGGCTCAAGGCTCAGAACCAGTGTTGGGCAGAAAGACAGAAATAGATTTCTCTGTACAAATACTGGGAAACCATCCCCTTCCTCCCAGTCTTCTCAGATGGCCACAAATCATACAGGATAAGAAGCTGAGAAGCACTGGGGCCTGGCAACATCCAGTTTTATTTTTGCATTGTAAGTGATGTGTGTGGAACCCCATCATCTCGGACAGGAGACATTGTTTACTCTACATTATTTACTGCACATTTTATTGGGGAGAGAATGCAGCACAGGGTCCCTCCTAGGCTCTACCCAAAGGGATCAAAGCGTTTGATTCCTGAAATATATTAAGCCCACTTAAAGCTATTTAAAATAATTTCATCAACAGGTTGATTCATCAGCATGAAGCTTGAAGGAAAACATAAGGCTTTAGTCAGTGAGAAATAAGTCAATTATATATTATAATAGCTATGAAAAATTATGTATGCTGCCCAAGCTGTTGAAGCGGGGGAGGGAATCAAGCTTGCTAAAGAAAAATCGACATAGCTTTTGTCTTCAGATTTACTTCAAAGTTTTCCAAAATAATTCCTCTTCTAAGGTCAGGGGTCATTTTAGCGGCTGATGCTATGGCTTGGCTTACGTAACACTTTTCAGAAATGCAGCTGTTGGTCTATGTGCACATACATGTGGGATCTGGCAGTACATATGAGTAGAAAAGAAATACCATGCCATAGAGACCTGTGAGGCTAATGTATATATTTTCAACTGAGCAGAAATTAGATATGATTGGTTCTTATAAAAGGATGAACCAAAAGTAAGCGCTCTGTTAATATTAGTGGTATGTCCTGTGCTAAGTCTCCATCATACTTGCTACATGGTACTTCTTCCCAGCCTGGTAAAATTCTCTGCTGAGCGAGCTCTGCAAACACAGAGTGGGCACAGGTAATGAGAAGGGTAAACCAAAAACACAGGGATCAAAGATGCTTCAAATCCCCAGCATCCTTCTTGAAGGGGTGTTTGTTCCTGGACCAGAGAATCTGCCAGTCCAATGATCTCAGCTCCCCACAGTCTGAGATGTGCTGATGGCTTGACTCTGTTCTGCCGGCTTCACCCTACCCCAGATAGGTGAGCCTGCCTGGATTGCCATACCTATGGATTGTTGTGTATTAAAGATACTTTGGAAATTGCAAACTGGCCTTCATTCATTCACTTGTTCAATGAGCATCTAGCATACCAGGCACTGTTCTAAAGCCCTGGGAAAGACTAGAAACAAAATTCATGGTTTCATGGGGCTTACAGTCGGGGGGCGGGTGGTAAGAAAAGGACAAGTAACCAAAGAAGTGGGATTCCAGACAGCGGTCATTGCAACAACGCAATACAACTGTGCCATGGGATACACAGTGACTTAGGAGGCATGAGCCCTTTCGAAAGGGTGGTAGAGAAGTCACCTCTCATCTCTCTCTACGTGACACTTGAGCTGAGATTGGAAATACAGGAAGGAGCCAGCCTTGCAAATATGCAGGAGAGGCACATTCCAGGCTAAGGGAATAGATCCCCCTGTGTCTGCGGTGAAACCAGGCCAGCAGAATTGCAGCAAAGAGAGGTGTGGGGAGAGGTAGAAACGATGCCTTTGGAGGGGAAAGTGATCAAAAGCTTCCAGTCCAGGCAGATGATGACAGAATAAGGAGAGCTTGAGGGGCTGGGTCTGAGGGAGGTGAGGTCCTAAAGCGGAAAAGTACTTCACTGCTCCTAAGAGCCGTCACGCTGCTGAGCAGGCCCAGGACCATGTCGTGACATTGTCTGTCTGGGTGGCAGCTAATCAGGAACAGAACCAGAGATGAAAAGATTAGAGGGATTGGCCTGAATAGGATCTGTGCTCTTTCTTACCTTGAGATTTGATTTGAAACCTGCCAGGAACAAACTTTTCTTGGAAGGAGGCAGGGAGAGATATTATAAATAAATGTGATCTAAAAGCATAACCAGGACTGAACAATCAAATCTTCCACCTAAATGCAGCGAAAGCAGGGCTCCAAATCAAATTTCCAGGTCTAGAGGAAGTGCACAGCAATTACAGGGCCACAGCAGCCACCACAGAGCAGAGCAGCGGTGTGCAGAGAGAAGCATCGCCGTGGACCCCTCAGAATTTTGCAGCTGGTTTGTGAGCAGCACACTGAAAACATGGGAATGGGCTTCAGAAAACCAAAGTCCATAATCACGTAGTTGTTTCTTTAAGACACCAGATTAGCATGCCCAAACCAGCTGAGTCTTCCTAGCATCTCTATTCCACTCGCACATCCTTTTGGTAACAGTTTCTGATTTTCCTTCTTCACAGTGGTAGCCACAACCAGGTGCGCTAAGTAATTAAAACAACAGGCGCCTGGCATTAGCTGGGCAAATCCCAATCTCTCTCGACATATTTAAAACCAGCACAGATTCTTAGATGAGTGGATCCAAAAACTGGTGTACATTTACACAATGGAGTACTACACAGCAGAAAGAAAGAAGGAACTTCTACCTTTCGTAGCAGTATGGAAAGAACTGGAGAGTATTCGTCGGCAGCCGTCCATCTCGAGAGACGATGGTGTAGCTTCTTAAGAGTCTATCTGCACCGCCGAGAATGGCTGTGCAGTCCGACTCGGGAGTGACACGGTATCTGTCTCCTCCCGTGTTGAATCGACATCTTGCGATGACGCTGGAGTGTCCTCTCCAGTGGAGCTGAAGCTACAGAGCCTGGGCAGGGTGATATGGAGGGTCTGCTGTTGCCCATGCAGCAGACCCCCCCTCTCTTCGCAGCTGAAGGGTCCAAGGGAAAGACGGAGTCAATACAGCTTGGCTTCAGGTGCGCCGCAGGAGTTGCCGGTGTTGACTACAACGTCAAACCGCCTTAGGGACTCCGGCTCCGGATTTTCTGTCGGGGTTTACTCCCTTAGCCTTTCCCCTGAAGAGGTATGCCGCAAGGCCGCGGAGGTTTTTTGGAGTCAGAGTTTTCCTTCTCTGATGTGCCCTGACTGGAAGATCGAACCAGCGACACTTAGCTCGCAGGCCGACGCTCAATCCACTGAGCCAAACCAGCCAGGGCTTTGGAGAGTATTAGGCTTAGCAAAATAAGCCAGGCGGCAAAAGACAAATACTATACGATCTCACCTGATACAGGAAACTAATGAACAAAAACAAACAAGCAAGCAAAATAGAACCAGAGGCATGGAAACACGGAACAGACTGACAGTAATCCAAGGGGATGGGGGAGGGGGAAAAGGAGGAAAAAAGGAGAAGGGTCTAGTCGAGGAACATGTGTAAATGATCCGTGGACACGGACAACGGGGGGGGGGGGATTGACTGTGGGAGCGGGGGGTGGGTGTGCAGTGGAGAGCAATGGGGGAAAAATTGGGACAAGTGCAACAGAACAATAAATAAAGAACTAAAGCATAAAAAAAGAAAAATAAATAAATACATAAATACATAAATAAATAAAGCCAGCAGAGAGGACACAACATGTGCAAAGGCCTGGAGGTAGGAAAGGATTGGGGCTGGGTTATGTTGGGTTATATCCCAGAGGAAGATCACCAGACCTTGTGCTAAGATCTCACCTAACTCATTTTCCTAATGGATAGCTTTTGTTTAAGATGGCCATATTGAGTTATGTTGATCACAGTCAAAAGATCTTTAGTTAATATAATAATCAGCTTTTATTAATGTCATCCTGCTTTGGAACCGGGAATGTGGGAACAACAACAGAGTTGAGGGCAGGATTCATAACCCCAAAGTTACTCAGAAGGGATGGGACATTAGCTAAAAACTAAAAGGTAAGGCATAAGACACGAGCCCTGTGGCCTGGGCTTGACTGCCTGGATATCACCCACAGGGACAGCAGGCCACTCGGATGCAGAGCTTGAGTGTATCTTGAGAGTGGAGAAATGGCAAAGTGCCTTCGGTTCTTCCTGTAAAGATTTATCAGAACTCCTACCCTATGCCTGGCACCAAACCTATATTCAGATTCTGGAAATATAGCAGTAAACAGGGGAGAAAAGGTCCTTGCTCTCTCAGTTAACATTTTTAGACTTTAACGCAAACAAAAATTTTCCCTTGATGTTTTCTTGTCGATTATTTGAAATAGCGGTTCCACCTGCGAAGTGTATGCTCCACAAACTTCAAAGTAGTCAAGCTAAATAGAAATCCCTCCAGGATACTGGCAAGACAAACTCATGCCTCAGGTATCCCGGTAGGTGAAGGAAATGGAAGTTCTCAAACCTAAGTGGAAACAGTAAATAATAATAATATTGATAACTGAGTAAACATGCAGATTCCAAGGGCTGATCTCTCTGGAATCAGATTCCAGGAGGTATGAGAACTACTGTCTTTGCATTTCTAATGAATGTCATGTCACAGGTAACATGACCTATAGCAAATATAAATCCTGACCTCTTAAGTATTATTGGAACACAGCCACATCTGTTCCTTTACATAGTACATCTATGATTGTTTTCCTGCTAAAAAGCAGAGTTGAATAGTTGTGACAGAAATGTATGGACTGAAAAATCCGAAATATTGACCATCTTGTCTTTTTAGAAAAAGTTTGTAACCTCTGGGTTAAGAGATTCTCATGAAAGCTCTTTAACCTCTGTAGGGAAATATTCTTTTATCTCTGTATCTTAATGATTTTCAAACAAATTAATTTTAATTTAATAGTAAGAAATAGAAAATTCCATAACTGCCTAAGCACTATGAAACTAAATTCAAGGAAACATAAAGATCATCCATGGAAACTACAGTAGCCAAAAGAAGTAATTTTTGTTTTGTGTCTTATTTCTCAAATTTAAAGAACTATATATTTGTTTTAGTAATCACGGAGCATTTATAAAATCATTACTAATTCGCAACACGACGAGATCACCTCTGTTAAATTTCTGACGTATTTCCTTACAGTCCTCTTTGTAATTGTTTTACGATATGCAAGAGGGCATATTTAGATGACATGATTTCATACCTAAAGTTTATCTTACCTACAAGTCATCCGATCTAAAAAAAATACTAGGAGTTTTATAAAAGCTGATTTCTCTACATGAGCTACATGGCTGAGAACTGAGCTACATGCAAGAAAGGATTGTAACTCTCTCATTTTTATTTTCACAGCAAGGAGGATCCTGCCTGGCACTTAATAGGGACTCAGAAAATGTGGACTGAATGATAAAGAAAGCTACTAGATATTTACGTTCTTGCATGAGGTCCTTTCTGTGGGAACTTTCTGAATTGCTCTCATTCATGAAATACAATGTGCTGCCACTAGGTTGTTACTAGTGAACACCTACACACTTTCTCTTACCCTTTGGAGATCCCTGTTAGATGGTAGATGTGTCACCGTTAAAAATGTGCTTTTTTTTTTCTTCTTGTTAATGGGAGTTTTGCAAGGTCAACCCACAGTTTCCCAAAATAATACTATATCTGGTATTTCCCAGAAATAGCATATACAAATATGACATTTAAAACTGTCCTTTGATTTATGAGATCTGTACTTGATGGTGAAAAATGGTGAGAAATCCCCAAATTTGAACATAAAAATTTACTGCTCTTTTCTGAAGTGAAAGTGGCAAAATATTATTAATAAGCTAACACAGTTACTCTGTCAACACACACACACACACACACACACACACACACAGTAGTTTCACAAACAAAATCTTCTCACATCCTCATAGGTTTTGATTTAGTCACACTGGCCAATGAAGTAAAACTAGACATTACAAAAACCTGGTGGTTTCGTTTTCTATGGAAAAATACCAAGTCTGCCACAATCATGTTTTGGTCTGAATTAATATAGAGTAGGTGATTATAAAACCTGAAGGGATTGTAGGATGATTAAGAAGCACACACACACACACACAAAGTCTGGAATGAGACAGATACCCGAGGTAGCATGATCTCATCTTTCTGACAATGAAGAGGTTTGTTTGTTTTTAATGCTTATTTTTATATCAACTGCTTTTCATCTATACAGTAGTCTGGAGGCACAGAAGAAATGAAGAATAATCAAGCATATAGAAAATGATAATTTCAGGGATCGTCGTCGGCAGCCGTCCGTCTTGAGAGACGATGGTGTAGCTTCTCAAGAGTCTATCTGCACCGCCGAGAATGGCTGTGCAGTCCGATTCGGGAGTGACATGGTATCTGTCTCCTCCCGTGTTGAATCGACATCTTACGATGACGCTGAAGCTACAGAGCCTGGGCAGGGTAATATGGATCACTGAACACTAAATAAGTTTAATGTTATTTTCTCATCTTTATGGGTTCATTCGTTCACCATTCATGAACTGATTTTGTGAGAAATAAATATTGATTTCTATGAGGTACCAGATTCTTTGCTAACCTTTTGGTATAAAACAGACATTATACCCATCCTCATGATGTTTATATTCTATAACCAGGAAATAAGATATTTAAAAATTTACACCTTCCAATGACTAAAGCTATAACATTTTAAACAAAAAAATAAGTAAAGCAGTACTGAATTGTAACACAAAGAATAAAGTAGAAATATAAAAGAAGACCTAGCTAAATAATTCAAATATATTATACAAGAATTTTTGTTTAAAAAATTGAAATTTTAAATAAAATGGGCAAATTCCCAAAAAAATCAAAACACACAAAACTGACATACGAATGACTAAGAAAATCTGAATAGTCATAAAACCAATAATAAACTGAATCCATATTTAAAAAAAATCTTCCCACAGAGAAAATTCCAGGCTTCTCCAGTAAACTCAACCACAAAATTAAGAAAGCAATAACTCTAAATTCTTCCAGAAATCAAAAATTTGGGGAATACTGACCAACTAATTATGCAGATATATCCTGACACCAAATCTACCAAGAGGATTCCAAGACAGGAATATTATAAAGTAGTCTCATTCATGAACATAAAAACAGAACTCCTACACAAATGTAGATGTGAAATCCAGACATAAATAAAAAGAAGAGATTCAATTTCTTTCTTTAAAGGTTACAGTGAACTTCAGGGAAATTCTGATTACAATCAAAACTAACCACTGGCATGGCTAAAATGACATGACCGATGCACTGAGTGGTGACAAGGACACAGACCCACCAGTACTCTCAAACAGGCAAACAGAACAACCACCCTGGACAACTGATATTGAGTATTACCTTTGAATAGACTCACATGCTATACCATGGCAACTCATAGGAGCAAATGCGTGCTTCAGGTACATGAACAAAAACTTCCTGTAACAGCATTATCCATAATTGGTCAAAACTGGAGACAACCTAAATACCCATGAACAATAGAATGGGTAAATAAACTCTGGTATAGTCATGGAGTGCGTACTATATAGCAATGAAGATCAACTAAAGGTATAAACAACACTATGGGAGAATCTCACAAATTTAACTTTGAGTGGAAAGCTCAGTCACAAAACAATGGACACCATATATAACTGCATCTATGTGTAGTATATAAAGAGGCAAAATAAAGTGACATTAAAAAAAGCAAAGCAGAGGCTACTTATGGGAAAGAGGGTTGAACTAGGGGTTGGGAGGGGACCTCATCACTACCTTATGAAGTGCTTGCATTATTCCGTTTCTTCATATGAGAGATTATAACTAGAATATGGGTTTTATCTCATTTCTGTAGGTGGGTTTTACTTCATTTTAAAAAAAGTAAGAAACATAAAAAAGGACCTTAAAACAGAGTGTTTTTAATAACAGAGTAATAATGTGAACATGGTATCAGAGAAATATTATTATGCAGTTATGTATTAAGAGCGGGTAAGTACAGGAAGCCGCAACACAAAAAAAAGAAGAGGCTGTAACAAATTATCAACTTGTCAAAGATTAAATACTGGGGAATGACTGTGGAAGTAGTATTGATATTACATCATTACTTGAAATGCTAAGATACATCTTCATATGACAAATGTATAATTTCCAGCCCATTATTTTTTAAATGTTAAGATCATTAGTTTCTGATTCAATAATAGGAAATAGACAGTTATATTAAATTATAAGAAGTACTGAGTCAGACATAACCACTTACTAATATAGTGACCACGTGCACATCACTCAACAACCCAGGCATTGGGTGGAATAAATGAGAGAATCTATGTAAAATTATATGATAAGCTCCCTTCTTGTGAGCCATCATCATATCGTCATCATCATCATCATCATCATCTAAAACTGACTAAAGTCATATTAGTTTAAACATTTTCCTTTCATAAGCTTTTCAATTGAATAATTCAATTTATTCCATATATATTACTTTTTCTTAAAGAAAACAAAAATGTCAAATACTTCCAAATCACAGCCATCATCTGTATTTTATAAGCAATAAATGGGTAAGCGAGCCATTGTTTTTCCCTAAAAGATTGTTCTTACTAAAACTGCTTAAATTCCACTCAACCTGCAGCTAGACAGGATTGATAAGTCCACAGAATAAAACAAAATTAATCACAAGATTTGTTTTTGGCTGATTGGGGAACAAAGGTCAAACAAGGAAATATATTTCTTCTAAAAGTTTATGAAAAAAATGTAACAGTAATGCAGTGAAACTGATCTTAAAATAATTGGGGGATCTCTCTCTTCAGCGCCTGCCCCAGAGAGGCAAGCAGACAACGTAGCTCTTAATAAAGTGACAATTTTAGTCCAGATTTGCCAGGAAAAAATAAACGAGAAGAAAAGTAGTTGCTTTGTCTAGTACCAATTTGTTACTTTTAATCTAATAAAAAGTAGAAATCCTATGATCCAATAACAGATAGCATAATACTACTGCTAACAAAATCATGTGCGAATGTTATATAACTAGGTTACAGTTTTATAAACATTTGAGGAAATACTGGATTTAACTAAAACTAGTCGAGCTTTCTTGGCGTTTTTCTGAATTATAACCAAACACTTCAAAATCCTTTAATTTTACAGAAAACACTTTCATTAAAAATCCTTTTTTTAAATCACTTTAACTTACCTAAAATTACCAATATCTATATCAGCATTGTGTAGCATGCTTTTATTTTTAAATTTTATGAATTTTATAATTTATAATAGGATCAATCTGTGTCAAAAAGAGTTAATTTGCATTCCAGAAATCAATTTATTAGTTTTACTAAATATTTAGGACTCCAAATGTTTTTCTGACCACGAAATTCATGTGTGTGTACATACACATGCATACATGGATTCTGTACACATACACACGTACATGTGCACATACATGAGACTTTTTGCTAGAATTTGTCTGACTTTGTTATTCTTTTCGACAGTTACTAGGGTTCCCCACAGAAAGAGTGGCACTAATTTAATTTTCTTTTTGGCTTTTTCACTCTTCTCTAAAAAAAATTGTTTATTTTCCAGTCTATTAAATAGGTTGAGTTGCAAGTGTTAGTCATAGTAGAGCATTAAGTTGTTTTCTCAATCTTTCTGCTTAATCTACCTTACAGGAAAACATAGTAGTCTTTCTCTCCAAATATTTTCTATGACAGTTCAGGAAAATCCACTCTTGATATCCTAGAATGATGTTGAAAACCACAAAATATAGAAACCTATGACTTTTGCAGCCCCAAATGCAGCTGTTATATACCATAATTCCACACAATTTTATATTATTTAAAAAAAAATTGTTGGCCCTGGCCTGGTAGCTCAGTTGGCTGGAGTGCCGTCCCCATACACCAAGGTTGCAGGTTTGATTCCTGGTCAGGGCACACACAAAGAGTAACCAATCAATGCATCAGTAAGTGGAACAACAAATTGAAGTTCTCTTTCTCTTTTCTCTGTCCTCTTTATCTCTATCAAAAAAAAAAATCAATAAATAAAACTTTAAAAAATTTTAAATAATAATTGTTTATTCTGTCCTGAAACCAAGCTGGGTCACTGTCAGAAGCTTGTTTTCTCTTTTATGATTCTATAAAAATTAAACTACAAGCACGAGTGCAAGTAACACTATGAAGGGTCATCTCTGTGGCCGAGGGCTAGAACTACACATTGTGCTGATGAAGAACTGTGATGATCAGAAGTGAGCGTCCTGTGTGATATTCTCAGGCCTAAGTTAAATTCGCCCATAAGCAGTGCCCAGACTGTGAAAAATCTGAAACATTCTGATACAGGAAAGTCTATGAGGTTTGGAGATTCTGTAGGTGAGATGAATGTGTTTCTCAAACATGAGGACTGGAAGACAGACACTATCAGAAAACTAAGAGGCAATTTCATTTTAACAAAACATTCACCTGAAGTAGCCCAAGAGGCACACCATCTTAGGAGAACTCTATTAAGCTTCTGCACAATCCTCCCAAATCTACACTTGCAAATGTTAATTTGTAATTTGAACACCATGAAAATTAAATCCTCACCCTAAGCAGGCTGACTCACTGGCAAGTGAGCAGACACTGGGGGCCAAAGGCCATTTTCTGTAGTTACCATTGGTTGATTATAGCCAGTAAAACAGAGCTTATCTTGCCTACTAAAAAAAAAAAAAAAATGCCTCTCCAGAAAACAGCCCACAAAAAAAAAAAAAAAACCTGGAAAAACAAACCATTTGAACATGTAACTTGTTATTAATTTGTTTATCCTTTTCTTAGAAAATTTCTTTCATTCTTACTATCTCTATAAATTGTTCTATGCTATCCAATTTCTAACCCACTACAACAGCTTTTTTAAATCATCTGAGAGAAGAAGAGTTCATTCTTAGCATTTTAACCTCTGTCCCACTTATATGTTAAAACTTTGTAGGAAGTAAGAGATTTCAGGCACCTGGGACTAAGGAGAAGAAGGAATCCAGGGGCCTGATGAAAGAGGTCAAGAAGTAAGAGTAGCGATGGGTGAAAAGACCCAAAGATACACCTACCCAACCTGAGAGTTTTGCCCAGCTGGTAACCCTGCTCCTCTGATTCATAACAAATCCCAAGAGCAACACCTTGGTCAGTTAGTTGTCCACGTCAGAATTGGGCAGGCACGTCCTGGCCAAAGTTGGTGCTCACCACAGATTTGACCAATAACCTGGGAAAGAAAGTCACCTGCTCGTGCTCAGTTAAACTCCAAAGAAACCCAACAAACAAGTTGAGGTCTGGATCTACCTGAAGAGTACCTATAGCAGCCAGAGAACAGTATCCAAAGTAGGAGTTTTAAAACATGTTAGGTTTACATACAAGTCCAGTTTAATGAGTTGTCCAAGTATTGATAAACTGACTTTACTGTGTTTGAACTCACAGATTTTCAGGTGATAAAAATTTGAAGTTGATTTTCCTTTGCCTGTGGATTGGCCTTATTCTATGAGGTAGGAGCTAGATCTCTACTTCCTGGAATAACTCGATGTTATTTCTTCCTTAAATTCTTGGTACAGGATATTGGTGAAACCTGGAATTTTCTTTGTGGGATGATTTTTAATTATGGGTTCAATTTTTTTTCCAAATGAGTGAGGTCTGCTGGAGTAGGGAAGTTAGGTTTAATAAGCAAATACCTGCCATGGGAATGGCAAAAAAGAGCCAACGTCTCTACTTCTTTGTTATTGCTGTGGGTAGAGTCCAAGGGACTAACAGATTAATTCAAAGTCTTGGCCAACTAAACAACAAATACTTATTTTTATATCAAGTTATTCTCCTGCTACGTTTAACCATAAATCTTGTGAATGAAAGTGGTGAATATATATAAGCTTAAAAGCTAAATGAGGACTTATAATGCAAATTGGTTATTTGTTATAGAATGAAATTATCTTCACACAACTTATTCCAGTAAAACTATGCTTTTTTCACCATTGATACCAACATGGAAATAAAAAGTGGGAACTATATTTATGTAATATGTTATCACATTTCTATCCCAAAGAAATTTGGGATCTAGAAACCCACAAATATTGTATTAAGTTAAATCTCCTTAGCACATTAAAAAATATATATCAGCTCTTCATTTAGGAATAACTTCCTTGCTTCTTCACTTTATCTCGTGGTTTCATTTTCGAGCTATAGCTGATTTTTTCAAAGTTGACACTAATTGATGATAAAGGAAAATTTTAAAACAGCAAGGAAAACACTTTCTAAAGATGCTTTATAGCTTTCAGTAATCTAATTTGTGGGAAATGGCGAGTGGAGTGCCATAGAGTGCTTTTCAATAATTTATGATGGAGATTCATCTCCTAAGTTTAGAAACATGATTTGTGATCCAACTGTGCTGTGAACCTATTTGTGTAATTAGATGGCTGGCTACGTTCCCCAACCTGGCCCATTCTTCTTGCACTCTCTTTTGGGTCTGCAATAGATTCTGTGCTTGGATCTATCCTTTGGAAAATGAGTTAATGAAAACACTTATTTATAATGTATTTTTAAATCCTGATGATTACCAAAACACAGACCTGGCAGACACATCCTTATTGTCAGAACACTTCCTTCTGAGTTTAGAGGAGAAAGTATAACCACCCACCTAAAATTCCTTAGTTTGTTTTCATTTCATTTACATGCTTTAATAGCACAGGATATTTTTGACCATGGAATAAAGTCAATGCCCTGGCTAAAATTTCTCATTAAATGGGAAAAGGGACCAAGGTTATCACAAACTTAAATATTTCTCATTCAAGTTTTATGGGATTCATTAAGTTAGACTTAATGTTAAATAAACTACCTTAAACATCATCTTGGACTTAAAGTGAAAAAGCAGGAGTTTTTATTTTATTTTAGTTACATGACTATACTTGAGCTATAGAACATTATTTCTTACAACAAGCAGCAAGAGATTTGGTGTTTTCTCTACACTCACTTCATGTCCCTGACTCCGTTTTATTATCCAAATATTGAGCCTTGAATGAAGCAAATAGATATTCAGCTTTAAAAGAAGAAAAAGAGAAGGAAAAAATCCAGATAACAGATAGCCGTGAATTATGCATGACTTGTGTGCTTAGGGACAACCAATTAGATATCAGTTAAGAAGAAAGTGAATTCTGATGCCAACCTCTTCCACTTTCAAGTAAAGAAAATATAGATTTTGAATATTGGTTGCAGCAAGTACCAAGATCCACAGTGAAATTAATTTATAATGTTCTACCTTATACTGTTACAGAAAAATGATTATATTTGACCTGGCAATGAGATAACAGAATTGCTAAATAAAACTTGTGTAATTAGTGAATTATCAAATACCACCTGTTTAGGATAAATGCTGAAAATAACAACTACATAATAGAGTAGATAAAATTCTGCTTAATTAGGAAATTAATAAAGCAAGTTTCCTATTATCTATCCACAGGTTCTCAGTTGAGTCATAAGTAAATTAAATGAATAAGATTTTATTTTGTCTTATAGTGACTTATATTTTTAATTGTTTTCTTGAATATATTACGTTTCAACTTGATGTAATAAAGAAGGGGTTTGGGAAACCCAAATATGAACTCGCATTTGACTTCCAACTCAATTGGTTTTGTGAACTTGAGTAAGTAATTTAAACTTACTGAGCCAAAGTTGCCGAAAATGGAAAGTGGAGGCAGTATTTAGCCTACTTATATTATGAAGTGTCTGAAAACATAATACTTTGCAAATTGTAAAGCATTATTCAAATATAAAAAACTGCTATTATAAAATTTTCTAAAGTTTTAGTCTCAAAATCATAGTGACACAGCTAAACTCAGAAGGTTAATTACACCAACCAAGAAGAAACATAATTTATCAAATTATTAATTGAAATTTATTTTAGAGCTCAAAAGTAAAAATCATCTCTGATGTTGTAAATATCCAGTTTTTCATAAGATTAATAAATATATCAAGCAAGTCATATCTTTTTTTTTTTTTTTTGCAGTATCTAAACTGGCTTTCAGTAATTCTCTAACATTAGAAAATTTTAGTTATTCTATAATTTTTAATTTAGGCAATTACAGTTTCTGAGTAATATGTTTGTTTCATATTAGAGTATGAAGTTCTTGGTACATAATCTAATTCTGAGAATATCTTGGCACTTGCTAAATAAATATTTCTGCAATTGAACTGAAAAGGAACAATTTCCTTATGTATTCAAGCTTATGAGTCCCTTCCCTTTGTTTGTAGGCAAATCTAAATGGGACTCTGGTATTTATCTATAGGCTACTTGACAAGTATATTGTTTGAACTAAATCTTCCTCATAAATGATGATAATTTAGTCATTGATAGCTGTAAATGATTAGTGACATTTACTTAAAATATCTGTTGAAAAAATTATTAAAAGTAAACACAAAAATAATTACTCTATACAGTAACAGTGAACAAGTTAAACTAATTAATTAAGGGAAGTTGTTCAATCAGGACTGGCAAATATATGGCACTTACGCCTCCACAACCTCAGCGTTACCAATTCCTTCCCACCAAGCTTCAGCCTCTTTCTTAACACAGCACTCCAGGCCGTTGCTTCCAATTCTACAGGTTTCACACTCAAAGAAAAAAATATTTCCCTACTTATATCGTACATGAATAGAGAAAATCCTAAGGGAAATGCTGATTGGAACATATAAATGTATTCAATGAGTATTTTATAACTTATTTTGTGCAAAGTATCACAGTAATGAGAAAAAGTAAAATCATGTTTAACCTGCACTGGGAAACAAGAATAACTATTGGCTTTCCCTGATGGAGAATCCAAGTTTATATTATGCACATCCAAATTTACATTCTATATTGATGCAGCTTATAAGTCATCCGGTTACTCACATGTTCTCTATGCATAAAAGGAAGGCCTACCTCCCTGGGGTTTCTCACGAAATTCCCCTGACAAATCAGGCCCAAACTTGAGGTTGTTAGTCCCAATTGTATCACATGGCCACTGAGATTGACTTCTTAACACGTATTTCTGTTTGCTTTCTAAGAGTATCACATGTATTTTTATGGGTCTATTCTGGCCAATGCTCCTGTTGCCACTTCTGCTTTATATTGTACTTCGGCCATATTCTTTGTGTTCTTTTTGAACAGTTCACACTCTAGAAAGATTATATGTGATGATCAATACTTGATTTGCTCCCATGGCTCAGCCCACGACTCACCAAGGCATCAAACTGAGTCCCTGAGGCCTCGGTCACACCACCCTCACTCTGCTGCTGGTCTGTGCCCTGTAACTTGATGACGTGCTCCACAGGCACCCACCACCCTCACCCTCACCTCAAGGCTGAGGACTGACATCAGATGCTGGCTCCAGACTTCACTGGATCCCACAGCAAAGCTGCTTGAGACATAATCTTTTCATAAAACATCCCCTTTAGGTTCCACACAGATCTTTCCACGTATGCATCTGCCATAGAATTGCTGGACTGGGGCAGAGTCAGTGAAATCACTGCACTGCTCCCAAATCTGAAATTCCCCCAGTACTCACCTATACCCTGAACCCAGGGCCCTGAGCCAGATTTCTTCCTTTTGTTGAATTCTTTCCCAGAGGCTACAAAGTCCTTCCTAAAATGTGCCTTCTATTCTCTAAGCCATCCTCCATTACACAGTTCATCAACTATGCCAATAGAGCTGAATGGCAAACATTTTTTCCAAGTTTACGATATCCAGATAAATCAGTGGCTACAAATAACGTGGAAAGCAGAGATGTATTGCGTCTAGGAACTCCATATGTGGGTTGTATGAAATCCATAATCTTAGTAAGGTGGAAGTCTCTATTCCTCGTGCATATCTATATGTCTATCTCCCTGTCTATCTATCTGTATGTATGTATATATATGTATACATAACCCCTATATTAACACACTTCCACACACACAAAAATATTACGTTTAAGCTCTACTGCTTTCTTTCCACTTCTTCATATTTTCCCCATCGTTTTCTTTGTTGCATTGCACTAAAAGGGTAACTGTAAAAGATACAGTTGAAACCCTCATTTCCTTTTGATTAAGAAACTGATCAATCAAAATATAATATCTGGAGCTTTGCCTCTTTTCAAAAATATAACTAAAAGAAGCACAAAATAAAACATTCGTATTAAATAATAATATTAGTTATTGTATAAATATGAAGAAACAATGACAGTCCAACTCAATGTCAGACTTCCATGTTCAGTACCGAAGAGAAGCACTCTTGAAATAAGAAAGCACTTACTTCTTAATCTTATTTAAAAGTCCTAATTGAATTTATTTGCAAATGGCTAAGTAAATAATGGTAATAATGATGGACTCATGGGTTATACTCACAAAATACTCGGGTTATACAAGGAGGGTTACTAAACGTGGCTGCCCTATATCTAACACTGTGCAAGAATTAACATCGTTCCACACTGAAATAAAGCCATTTTTGGAGACATCTACCATTCCCCAAAAGCAAAGGCTCCCAGCAATGTTAATAGTGCTGATCTTTTGTCTTTAAAACAATGGTGGAGTTGATGAATAAATATCACAGCACTGGAGCTGAATTGAGAATCATAGATGTGGATGCAATAATTAGAATCCGGCACTATCAATACACCAATTAGCCTCAATTAGGGGACATTTCACGATATTCTTATTGACTTTGCTTGCTCACATATTCTAGGCAATTAGAGTTGGAAGGATTTCCAAAAACACTAATTCATTCCATAGACATTTTTGAAAAGCCTAATATTTGCCAGGACACTAGAGTGTCGCTCTGATTCCCCTTATTTCTTCAATAAGTGGCCACTGGCCTCAGCCTGGATGTTTCCAATAAAGGGAACAAACCCTTTGAGATACTTGTTTCATTTGCTAACATCTTTGTTTAAGAAAAGTATTTCCTCAACTGAGAACAGAGTGATAGGTGAAACATATATAGGCATTATGATATGGAATATAAAGGAAGTATAAATTGGTGATTTTTATTATCTGATACCAGAGACCATTAGTGAAATTAAATTTCATAATAAACTGAAGGGGAGGGGAGAGGAGAAGAATCTTTTCTAAAAATTAAACAAAATGTAAAACTAAGTTGGATTTAATATATATTTAGTAAAATTTATGAATGCTTACAACCCTGAGCTCCTTCTTATAATAAACAAAGAGTGAATTAAGTATTGTGTTTGGGGGAGGGATGGTAAATCTTTTTTTAATATAAACTTTTTAATTCTAATGCTATATATATATTTTTTTTAAGTGAGCAAACCACAGGTATAGATCTCAGTAAACTAACACAAACTAACACACCCATAAGCCAGCCATATCAATAAATAAAACATTTTGAAAAAAAATAAAACATTTTGAAAACCACAGCAGCCTACCTCGGGCCCCTCTCTGTCACAAACCCCTTTTAAGTAACTACTATCTGGGCTTCTAACACCTTAGGTTCAATTTGCCTCTTTTTTTACTTGATAAAATGAAATCATACACTAGGTAGGCACTTTTGTGTCTCACTTCCTTGTTTCAACATTGTATTTGTGAGGTTCATCAATATTACTGCAATGTAATAATAGTTCATTCATGTTCATTATTGTATCATGTTCCATTACAAGAATATATCACAATTTATCCACTCTAATTTCGAAGAACACTGGTGTGTTTCCACTATTTTGGCTATTATTAATTGGATTGCGATAAGCATTTCTGTACAAACAATTTTGGTAAACACATTTTGATGTATACATTTCTTTGGGGTTTGTTATCTAAAAGTATAATATTGGGCCATATATGTTTAGAGCTTAATTGTATCAGCAAAAAAGGTGAGTTCCATAACACAGTCTTCAGTCTTTGTTTTGCCAAAATATTCTAGGGCTTTATCAGTTTTGTCCCAAGAGTTTTCTTACTCTCCTGACATGCAAATTATTCTCCCTGTCCGTCACTTCTTCTTTTTTTTAAGCATTTACCATGTCACAAATATTACAGGTTTCCTCTTATTGGAAAATCAACAAGTTAAATTCTACCAGTATTTCGGGAGCATTGCTGTTCAAACTGTTTTCCAACATCACTCTCAGCAAGTTAATAAAATCCAGAATTTTTTCCAAAAAACACAATGTGACTTGCACTGTATTTGCACTACATTTTTAAAAGGAGTCCTTTCCAAATTGTATTCATAAACCACTGAGAAGAAAACTAATTGAATGTGTGAGCTAAAAAAAGGTGATGTTAAGTAGGAATATTGGAGTGAAAATAAAATTTAGAACTATTCAATTTGCCATGAAATACTCTTTTCCTTTACTTCCACAGGCAACTTAGTAATTGTTAGAAGTCTAATAATGAGCATTCAACTAATTTGAGCGCAACTGTAATATATAAAATTTTGAAAGTATACCAATCTATTTCTTGGTGGTCAGATCAAAAGTGATCGTGTTTTATTTTAGTACTTTCATATTGTACAATAAATATTTATTATTTGTATAAGCAGAAACTATCCCCAAGAATTTGACTGAAAGGAAAATTTGCTTCCCTTTCACCATCTACTCATTGGTCTTAGTCCTGCTCCGTGTAGCTACACAGAATAAATTTAGCTCATTTTCCACATGAGAGCTCTTGAAATAGCTTATAACTGTTATGGTTCTTTCTTCTTCATGGGATAAATACCTCTATATCTTTCTACATTTCTTCCTATGACATGGCCTCAATTTGACTACTTTTCTTTGGACATATTCCAGCTATATTCTTCCAAATATGTGTTATAATGGAAATATGTACACAATATGTGCAAAGGGAGACTTTTCAACAACCATACTTTGGATTTCCTAAAATATATGATACTCTTTGATGTATATAGTGATTAATAATAAAGTTCTTGCTACAATATTCAGTCTGGATAATAAAATCTATAAATCAAATATAGACATTACTATATTCAAGAAACATAATCTCAACTGTATGATGTAAATAGCATGGTTAAGACCATTGCTGTGATGTTTAATGTAATCCAAATTCTAGGCTACACATGAATAAAAGGAATGGTAGGCAGAGCTGCACTTCTGTTCTTCCCCAAAATGGACTAATAACACAAATGGTTTTTCACTGACTCAATTCAACATATCTTAATCTCTTCTGTTTTATACAGAGCATAACAGTATCAGCATTTATTTTTACTTCCAAAACCAAAAATCTAGTGAAAAAAATAGGATAATATTATAGACCATGATTTTGATAAGGGGTATAAAATTGTTTCTGTCAAGTCAAGGAATAATGTTAAACAACATGCAGTATTTCTTCAGAGAGGGGTTATTTTAAGTGTCAATATACTTCAACATAAATCATTTTAAACTCTGTCTTATTTTTCTTTTCATACCACTGACTCATAACTAGATTTGGATCTTTTATAAGGTCAACAATGTCCTAGATATACTAAAATCAATAAACATTTTCATTATTTTAACTACATCAATAATCCTATATTATTTTTAGGATTGCAAGAAAGAATCTACTGACATGGGAATTCTACATCTACCCAAATATTCTAAACTTTAAAAAAAAATGTAAAGCTCACATGGTCACAAGCATTTACTGACTAATATTAATACAAATATTCATTGAGGCAATTTTTTTTTGTAAAAGAGAAAAATTGGAAAGAGACTAAATATTCAACATTGAGAGATAACATGTAAATGTTAAAATAAATTGAGAGCATTTATAGCAACATAGAGGGCTGCCTTGATATTTCTGTAAGCTTAAAAGAAAAAAAGCATCCTGTAGAAAAATACATGGGGGGTGAGAGAGAGAGAGAGAGAGAGAAGCACATTTTCATATTTGTAAATGTATAGAAAAAAGTTTGAAGGAACAATATTATTAACAGTGTTTCCCCCAAGGAAGAAGTAGAGGTGGAAAGAGAGCTTTAGTTTTGGGTTTTTTTTTTTTTTTTAAGTTACTCAATATGATAATTTTTTACAATAAACATCTAGGATTTTTGTAATTTAAAAACCCCAAATGCTAAAAGATCATTTACATAGCGAGCATGATGAGAGTAAAGGAGAAGATTTGACTCCAAAATGTATCCCTGACCCTCTACGTTTTCCAAGGTTGGCACACTTCTGCTAATCAGATTCTTTTCCATTTCTTTATTAAGCCTGCCACCCACTCTGGCCTGGGAATGAGGAGTGACCAATGCTGATGAATGGCTGGCTTTAGAACAGTGATGTCATATTCACCAACCTAGCAAACCACGGGTAAAATCTGAATATGACAATCCACTATTTTGGGCCATCTTCTGAATTCCAAATTAGATACAGTTCCCTAACTTTAGTGGAAGCTCTGTGTATGTGTCTGAGAGTGTGGGAGCCAACAAAGGGTAGTGTTTGTCCCACTGAATTTAAATGTCTCTGCATATTATCCTCTTGTCTGGCCAGATGACAGAGGCCCTTGCCAGTCCCTACTCTCTTTAAATAGAGACCTACACTTTTTAAATAGAGCTTACTTGTTCTAGAGAGAGGTTTTCTTTCCTTGGGCTCCAATTTTGTTCTTTAAGGAGCCAATGAGCCTCTATGCCATCAGCAGCTCACAGACATGCACAAGATAGGTCTGATTTACATGTAGATTTTTCTTCAAACGTTAAATAAAAGTTTTCTGTTTATTCACTGCTTTTTTTTTCCAGCACCTAATGAAAAGGTCAAGTCATTTTCAGGGTGTTTCCGAATATTGCTGTCAACTCTCCTTTTACCCATTTCACTACCCATGCATAAAAGAAGTATTTGATTCATGCAAGCTGACTTTTCAAAACAATGCCTTCATTTCTGACTATCTGTAAACACTGCCTGCCTCCGGGCCTTTGGGAACAGACAGGCTTGGTTACAACACACAGGAAAACAACTGCTGGCTCTGATAGACTGTACTGGGTTTAAATTTTCATTAAAAAGGGCTCATGTTATCACAGGTATTTCTTTCTTTTCCTAATAATGTCCAGTGTGATCCAAAACACATATAAGGCCACCAAGTCCTATACATTTTAGCGTAACTTATTCTCAGAACAACACAATCAAGGAAATTCTTGATTAGAAAATTTGCAACCTGTCAATATGTAAAGTTAATTAACATCATTATATAGAATATATTGTAAACATGTAAAAAAATTACAGCCTTTATTCAAAATAGCTTCCAGTGGAAAACAATGAAGTAGTCATTGAAAAAGTTAAAATAACTCAATTTAATTGGATTTATATTACTACTTAAAGGCAGTTGTGATTTTGAGCTAATAGAACTAATTCTACCTTCCACGATTAGTGGAAGCTGACTACAGTTGATTAAGTAGGTAATCTGTTGCTATGACATGATTATTGTCTTAAGAAGAGGCATAATTCATTTTTCTGCAGCTGTGAACTCTTATATCATTGATACGGTGAATACAACCTCCTGCCTTTCTATAATACACACACTGAGAACTGGGCATGACCTTATTAGGTCATAGAATGATTAAGCTCTTGAATAATTTGAGAAACTTCACATAGAGCTAACATTTCCAACCCAGAATCTTACATTGGCTGTATTTTCTAGGGAAATTTAGTTATTAAATAAAAGAGATGAGAAAGATAGTCTTTTCTATTCTTAGTACATATGAATAAATAGGTGAATGCCATAATATGACAAAGATTGGAAATAGTACTTGATGCTAATGAGCAAGAAGAAGAGTTAGCAAAACTCCAGTTTTTGAAAAATGACAATAGAATAGTGTTATTATTCACGACTTATATTTTGGTACCAAACATTTAACATCACATTGGAACTATTTTATTTATTGACTAGTGTCTTCTTTAGATATGGCATAGTATGAAGAACTGTTAACCAGACAGGAAAAGAGTTCTGGCAAGGTCAAAATAACCAGAATCTATTATATCTAGGATACCACCATCTTATCCCATATACTTAAAAAGTGAATATATTTGGAAACAACAATTTAAATACTAGAATATGTATGAGATATACAATGTCTGGAGGATAATGTATAGTGATCTCATTTTCCCCTTTTATTTACAAGATATAGCACTTCGTATGTAAAAATATATATACTCTATCCAGAGACATTTTACTGTTGCTGTTGATAGTAAATCACCATTATCATTGGTAGCTACCATAGTCAGTTAAGCTTTTCTCCTGTTGCTAGGATAGATACATACATACACTTGCATATGTGTGTGTTGTACAGATCATAATATTTGTATGTGTGTACAAATTCAAATTGGGTTCTTTTGTTACCCAAAACATTTTTAAGTTCCTAAATTCTATTTTATAAATGAAGTGTAATGTCTGCTAGTTAACATAAGAGATAAACATCCAGTTTTATCTACATATATAACCTTGAGACCTTCACTAGTATTCACCTCCAGGGCTATTATTAAATAATAATATGTTTTTAGAATGGACTATAACTAACACCTGGAGAACCAGGACTTTAAAAAATATATCCTCAACAGTATTACTAGTGCTTACTTCCTGTTTATTTAACTCTATTTCCTTCTTGTATGTGTGTACTCCCTGTGTCATAACCACTTTCCAATCGGGTTTTACCAGAGAGGTGAGACTACCCACTGTCCTCTTCGGTTTACTTTTCAGTCACAGAAAATATAGTTACATTAAATTACTAAATAATTTTCTCTGATGTCATGGTACACAAACTTAATAGTAAAATATTAATTATCCCTGTGGAAACTGATAATCAAAAGCAATGAGAGGAGTTTCCTTCAGAAAAATCTGAAGTCGTTAAAGTGGTTTAGCAAAGTAAAACTAGTCAATGATTACTAAGACTATCTCAATTTGATGGAAGTCGATTTGTTTTGCTATTAAGGCAGGAACTGCTGTGAATTCTGTTTCTATCTCTGGGACCCTAGCAAATCAAGGGCTCTGCTGAGTTGTGTCAGTTCAGGAGAATAATTCAGATATTAAGAGCCAATCAGCCATCAGTCTGGTGCCTATAGCATATACTGTAGCTGAGTCCCCAAATACGCCCCCTTGTGAATTGTATCAGCCACACAGCAAAGTCACCTTCCTTGGGTTGAAGATGTACATTTGTGGCTGGGCTGGGACTGAGTGAGCCTCTGGGGATGTGGACAAACCAGCTGCTAATTAACCAGGCACTGTCATGACTACCCGACCACTGAAAACCCTCAGAGAGAAGAAAAAAATACAGATTTCCCATGGCACTAGAGCATGAGGAATTATAAATAGACATTGCCAAGTAGTACTATCGTGTAAATGCCTTCCACTCAAAGGAATAAAACCGATTACAGGCATAGTTTAGTTTTATTACTCTGAGAACTGTAGTATTTCAGAAAATGCAGGCTCTTATGAATCCATTGATAATCCTAAGTATCCAACTGAACATGGGCCCCCAAGGAGATAAAGATGAATGCAGGAATACATCAGGCAAAGCAGGGGTGGGGAGGGCAGAGGAGGACATGTCATGGTCACATAGAGTACAAGTTTCAGCTTTGCAGGCAAGTAAGTCTAGCAATTTGTGAGTGTGTGTGTGTCTGGGGTGTGTGTGTTTGGCCTTTTCTATTGCCTCAAATGTCTTATTTCCAAGCATTAATGTTAATTTAAGGCTGCACGAAGTAATGTATCTTGTAAGAAGAATGAGTGTGACAGAGAAAAAAATTACAGTTATTCCCACCCAATCCCCACAAGTGACAGAGGGCTGGGAAGTGCTAAATTCAGATGGAAAAGAAAGCCTGTGTGTAATACAATGTGCATGAGCAGTATTGGTGGTCTTCTCATCTCTGGTTTGCTCTCACTCTGAAGAGCCCCTGCATTGGGAATTGAAAATTTGTGTGAAAATCAATTTTCCCTCTGTGTCTCTATAGTCCTACTAACTACATAAGTCCCTCCATGTCTGGAAGATGGATGAAGGAGTGGGACTGTTATATAATTTGCCTTCTTTTGTTTTAGATTTTTGAAATGTGAGTCTCCTCAAAACAGGTGAATACTGAAAAATTTCTTTGGCATGTAAAATAATTTACAACCTGTATTATGCATGTGTGCAAATAAAAGCTGAGATAAATCACAACTTATTATTTCCAAGTGAGTGTCATACCACTCTGTAAAAAAAAAATAGATTTTATATGTGAATTTGTATGATTTTAAATCCTTCCAAATATATTTATTTAAAAATTTAACATTTTGCATTGCCACACAAGTGCTAAAATATTAAAAACACATAAAAGATAATGGTAAATCCAAAATGGGGAGTAAGATAAATGACAAATATCCAAGTAAAATATTACAATAAGAGCTGACAGATGATATGGATGAAGTAATGTAATACTTTTTAAAATAATTGGCCACATGTCTACATAGCCCTTGGATGTCAAAGAGCTTATGAGGTTGCCATGAGCAATAAAATGACCTGGTCTTAGATAAACAAATGTTAGAACTTTGAAAGAACTTTGAGTCATAATCTATGCTATTTCTTTGGCTTTTACGAACACTTGATATTATCATATCCATTATATAGATAAAGGAACAAAGTCCAGAGAAGCTGATTGCATTGCCAAAGTCTCTCAGAGCAAAGTGGTAAAGCTGGAACTAGAAGCAGGATCTTCTTTTCCCTAATGAACTGCCTATACCATTAACTCATTATGAGATGGCCTTAGAAAACACCGATAAGGAGGCTCAATGGTCATGCAGCTTTCAGAAAAGGTAGTATTTAAATATAAGATTATCAGAGCTCATGAAAGAGACATATGAGGCTGTAGTGAGAAAAAGTGTCAAGAAGATTATAGAACTTTACATGTTTTGTCATGTCTGCTTATTATGGCAAACATAGCTGTCAGCATCTCAGAGAGAGAAACGAGGGAGGGAGGGGAGAAGAGGAAGGGGAGGAGGAGGGGGGAAGGGGAGGAGAAGTGGAGGGGAGTGGAGGAGAGAGACCAAAGTTTTTAAGAAATCATATTTCTCTTACTATGGGTTATATGTACTCTGATTCTTTCAATCCTGTGTTTAAAATGCTGGTCTCAACCCACTAACTTGCTGTCTCCAACTATGAATAGCTCTCCTTGTCAGTGAGAAGACAGTAGTAATGAGGGCTGGGACCGCTCAAGTTGTTGGACCAACAAGTGCCCAGGGTTTCTGAGAGGAATGAATAGAAAAGGTGGTAGTGACTGTATTAGCATCTTTATTGTAGAGGCTGTAGGGAACCCGATGAAGTAGAAATGAGATGGACATTGGGTTTTTATATCAGTGAGAGACTATATTAAGATTGACAGACCGTCAGGGTTTAGTCAGTGTTTAATTTGTTGCTCTGATTTAACCTATTTGAAACATTTCAAAATTTAACATCATTATGAGGAGTCAAGTTACAATTTGCTTTCAGTATTTATATAAAACTTCCTTTTGGAATTTATGAAAAGGAGAGAAGATATGAAGAAAGAAGCAGACTGCATGAAATAGAGTGCACAGAGTCACAGAGAAAGCGAGGCAGGAAGAGGATGAAATTGATGGAGAGACTGATTGAAAATTTCTTAGTGTGGGAGCATTCCCATTTTAATTCTCTGAGATTTACAGAAGAGCATTATCAAAAGCCAACAATCCAATAAGTAGTAAGCTATGCAGGATAGATGAACTGCTTATCAAGTGAGATCTATTCAAGCTCATCCAAAATTACATATAATGCACATTTTACATAAACCCAGATGCTAAGGATGAAGTCATACTGTGACATGCACACACTTTATGTCTATTTGTTACTTGAAGTGTTTTAAAAGTATTATTAAAAGTTTAGCCCCATAAAGTCAAAGCAATTTAGAAGTTTAAAAAATATGAAGAAAAAGTACCCTCTTCCCAGGATTAACCTGTTAACAGTTTGTTGTGGGTCCTTCCAGACTCTCTTTTCTAAGTATTTATGTGCGCACAACTGTATTAGATTACATGAAATATACACAGCATATCACTTCTTTTCACTTCTGCAATATGTCTTGGACTTTGGATCTTTCTGTATCTAGATATATGTCTCTAACCAATTCTAAAGTATGGATATATCATAATTTCATCCATTTCCAATCATTTTGTGGTTGTAAATAAAAAGTCTATATGCCATTAGTTTGCACAAAATATATAAATATTTCTACATGGGTAAGCTGATTCTAAAAAGTTGAACTGCTTGTACTGTATTATATTTAAAATTTTTAGTGACAAATTGACCCTCAAAATGTTTCTAATAATATATCAAGTGCCAGTTCCCCAGACCATTACCAACACTGGGTAATACTAATCATTTAAAGGTGGTTCATATTAATGTTATTTTTTTAATTGGGCACTTTCATTCCTTCTTCTATGAATATTATTTGCATATCCTTTGTGCATGTTTACTTTGAGTTTGATGGCCCATGTGAATACTTTATATATTTTTACATGTTTATGGCATATATTTACATATTTACCCAGCATCTAATATATATGTTACATATATTATCTGTCTACAACATGTCAAATCTGCAATTTTTTCCTTATGACTTCTGAAGTATGTATTTTGATGGTAGAAATTTTAAATTTTAAATTTCATGTGATGACAGATGAGCTCACAGAGACTCAGATGAGTTTAAATGAACTGTCCACGGTCAAATAGGCATACACTGGTGATTCAGAGGGTCTGACTTCAGTTGGCAGTTTCCTCTGGCTAGCGCTCAAACTATAGTAACTGAAAAGGCATCTGATATTTTTGGCAGCGTTTATCTCAGTATTCTTGAATATATTATACATATATAAACACACACACATCCATACACTCTTTTAAAACTCTCCTTTTACGCTCATACATAAAAGACTACTTTGCACAGATTATTATAGCTTCAGAAGAAGTGAAATTGAGCCTAAAATCAACTTTAATTAAAATCAGCTCAGAAAACCTGATACTGGATTGCCAGGGCTAGGAGGAGATTTACAGAGTTTGAACTAGTTAGTAAAACCTCCAGTCCCATTGGGAGAGAGCCTTCAAAATCTCTCTCACTTCACATTAGCCTCATTCTAAAGAGAATCATTAGTTAATAATACATATGTCGTGGTATGAGTACAGTTAGATGTATTCACCAGCAAATGAGCTGTACCACGCTATGAATTTCAGGACCAGCAATCCTATTATTTCTGTCACATCAAATCTATTCCTTATTCAGCTACTTCTTTCCTCAATAACTAAACAATGCTAAACCACCACCTACATTTCATGATCCGGCTACTCACCTATGGGGGATTTGAAACTATAAATAGTATATTAACATAAAGCCTCATTGAGCAAATGTAACTTTTTATGAAAACAATCTATTGAATTTACAATTTATAAGGTACAAACATCATTAGCAGATGCTAAATGTTCTCTTTTTCTTGCAAAGAAATAAAATATTTATGGCATCTCTGAAGCATCAAACAAACATTTCCTGATGATAATTTCACGAGTTAAAATAAGACAGAAGTAGATTCCTAAAGATCTGTTTATCTTGAAATTAACATGAAAACAAAACAACTATATATGAATTTTTGTAATGAAAATGAGTGGAATGATCTTTTCCCATTTACCTTACAATTACTCACAAGAGTTCTGATTTTTAACAACCGCAAACTTCTTCTATTAAGATTGCTACCAATATTTGAGATCGGTGACCAAAAATTAATCTTTATACAATTGTATTTGGAATAGAAATCTCCTCAAAAATATTGTTGCAATCAAATTTTGAATGAATAACAATACTTAAGATGTTAGCAGTAATAGATTTTATAAAACTTACTGTTTCTCATATATCACTCATGTATTCAAAGAAAATCTGTAAAAGTCTTCAATGTAAGTACTGTACATTTAGTACTATTGGTACTGTTACTATCAGCACAGAACAAATATTTCTTATTTTACTGTAGTTGACATAGTCTACCTTACTACAAACTTTTATATTGATCTTTTTAGACAGAGAGGAAGAAAGAGAGAGAGAGAGAAACATTGATTCATTGTTCTACTTATTTATGCATTCATCGGTTTATTCTTATATGTGCTCTGACCAGGGATCAAACCTACAACCTTGGCATATTAGGACAATGCTCTAACCAACTGAGCTACTGGGCCAGGGTTATAACCATAGACTTTGATCCTTTTGTGCAGAACCCCTCCTTTCTGTTTCAAGAATACAAAATGAATATTCAAATTTCCAGCATAATTTTCAGTGTTCAGTAGGTAGAAAGTAACATTATTCTTGACTCCAGGTGAAGATGAAAACATCTTCATTAATTCAGCATTTACTGAGGGTCTACCATGTGCAAGTCCTTACACGATGCTCTAGAAATGCAAAGATAAATTAGTTAAGATATATGTCCTCATGAGAGCTCCAAATCTATCAGAAGAAACAGATAAGTATAATGTTGTTACAAAACCACAGAGTTCCACTCAACTGAGGAATGGTCAGGGGAGCTGTGCAAAGAGCAAGAAGGACGTGCCTCCAAGGGTGGAGGATCTGACATGTTCACTGCCATTATACCACTGTCCAGGTCAGAGCTGGAACCTAGTGGGTCCTCAATAAGCATTTGTTGAGAAGGTAGATGGAGAGAAGGTTGACGGTCCCTTGGAGAAAGAAAGCAACAATTGAAAGACATGACTAGGTCTGTCAGATCAATAGGGCTAAACAACTGGGCTAAGACACAAAGGCAAGGATTCACATTTTTTCAGGCTTCTTCAAATAGCACTTGGAGATTATGATGAGGAAATCACAGGAGATGAGGTTAAAGAAGTAAAACTGATGCACTAAGGAATTTCGACTTCATGATGTAGGCAGTGGAGTTGGTACCAGCCACTGTGTTCCTTTATAAACACAAAGTTTTCAATAAACACATGTTGAATAAATAGACTGCTTTTTGTATAATAAAGAAAACAATGCTGAAATATGGAGAAATTAATATGTAATTCACAGTCATATTCACTTTTGCAAATATTGTACAGTATTAATACCAGTATATAATTTGCTCATTCATCAACACAGCAAGCAGTTACTTTATGATCAGTTTTTAAGGCATCATGGGGGTATAAGAGATTAATAAAAATGTTAGTAACAATGTTAGTGCGACTGTATGTACATCAGAAGGAAGTATTGTATGTATGTAGCCCATTGTTTTCTAAGCCCATTCATAGCTGCCAGCATTTTTGTTCCTTCCTGGATTTGGAGGCCACAGTGTTATTGGGGATATAATGGGTACAATGCATAGTTATTGGAGATATAAAAATACCCACAAGTATAAAGCATGGCAGTCATCCCCAATTCCCATGGCCTCATCACGGTGAAATTCTTGAAAATGTCTGAGAGGGAGAATCCAAGGGATCTCTCCTGCTTTTATGCTTTCATAGTAGTAACAAAGTTGGGAGCCTTTGACACTGAATATATTATTTTGTATGATGACTGTATCTAATCATTACTCTTTTTCCAGCCCTTCGTAGGTCTCTCCAGGTCTAATGTTGTTGCACCTTGAACCCACAGTGCTTCATGCCTATAGAAACAGTTTCTAGAACACTGTGTCTCATAAAGCCAATTTAGTGGGTTGCGGGATATCATGGGATGGGATGGGATACAGTGAGAGGAGAGAGGAGGGGTGGGGAGGGAGGGAAGAGGAGAGGAGAGGGACAAGGAGAGGACAGGCGTGGCAAGGCAAGGCTAGGCTAGAACAGAACACATCAGAAAGCATGGCATATGGTAAGGGTTATTATGAACTTACACGTCAAAAATATGTATATGTATGCAAATATTATACTTACAATTTAAAATTATTTTATTACTGTGGGTTGTGATCCACAAGCCTATGAAACACTAAATTAGGAGAATAATTAGAAGCTCTAGTTCATACTGGATTGATATCCAGCTTTGGCATTCCTGGCTCTGTGAACTTCAACAAACCTTTTGGAAGCCTCAATTTCCTAATGTGAAATAAGGGTGATATTCTTTACATTATAGAACTTTTATAAATTCGGAAACCTAAATGAACAATATATGATGTGCCTACAAGAGTTTCTAACACCTGAAAAGCATTAATAAGTTATCAATACTATTTATATTATAATCCCTTAGGAAATTTTATTGGAATGTCACTGAAATAACTTGTAAATATTTTCACTAAATACTGAAAAAAATTAATTAAAGAAGAATCCAGTGTACTAAGAAGAGTGTATATTTGATATCAGCTCTCAGACTCAACTGGAAATGTGTCTAAAAATAGCATAGGAATTCCATGTTGAATTCAAAGAAATTTTGAATTTCTGCATCTCCAAGCTTAAGCTTTATGCTTGGCATTCATTGCAACTATCGTGGGAAAATTATATCAAAAACATGTAATCTATATTCCCCTTTGTTTGTATTGCAAACATTACAGTGTGTAGAAAACGTGAACACACACACACACACACACACACAGATAGTCGCACACTAATCAGTCTTCCAGGAGCCATCTGCAATTGAGACCCTGAAAAGAAGCACAGAAAAAAGCAACTTTTCTACAAAAATGGAAGAACAGATACCACATTTGTGGCTGAAGAGAAATAAAGTCCAACAATCTTGAAATGTGCACTTGGTTGAATTAAGGAAGAGTTGGTGAGGGAAATAAGGTAAGGAAAAGATAAAAAGGAAAAAGTAGACAAATTAAATATTAATTTATTATTATTTTTTCATTCAACAAATACAAAGTGTTGATTGAAACTTACTTGATGGCAGGCATTATTCTAGGCACTGAAGACATAGCAGTTCCAAACAACATCTCTGTCTCTACGAAGTTTGCTGTTATTTTTTTAAAGACTTTATTTATTTATTTTTAGAGAGAGGGAAAGGGAAGGAGAAAGAGAGGGAGAGAAACATCAATGTGCAGTTGCTTCTCATGTGTCCCCAACTGGGGACCCGGCCCACAACTCAGGCATGTGCCCTGACTGGAAATCGAACCAGTGACCCTTTGGTTCACAGGCCGGTGCTCAGTCCACTGAGCCACACCAGCCACGGCCAAAGTTTATGTTCTGATAAGGGAGATAGGCTACAGACAAATAAATAGAGATATTCCTTGCTGGCTGGCGACAAGTGCTGTGGAAGTAGTGAGGTAACGGGAAAAGGCATGTGTCGGGGTGTGTGGCAGTGGTAGGATTGCTATGTTATGCTGGGTTGTCAGGAAGGAAAAGCCTCTCTGAGAAGGTGGCAACTGAACATCAGTCTGAAGGCTGATTCAGAGAGCAACACAGACCTGGGAGATGAGATCTGTCTCGAACCAGTAGGAGCAACAAAGACAAACGCACTGAATTAGGCATTTGCTTAGCATGCGGCAGGTTCAGCAAGGAGGCCAATGTGGAAGGAAGAACGGCAGGAGAAGAATCAGAAAGGGTAGACTCTTATAGGCTCTGGGAAATGCATCTGCTTTTACTCGGACGGATAAGAAGCTACTAGAGGATTCTGGCAGAGGCTAGACGTGGTATGACTTCTGAAAGCTCACTAGGGCTTTTGGGTTTAAAATAAATTAGGGCCACCTCAGGGAGGAGGGGGAGGGAAATTAGAGCAGAGGCTAGGAGATCAACCAGAGGACTATCCCAATAATCCAAGAGCCATGGTGGAGGCCAGGATCCGAAGGATTATCGCAGAGGTGGAGCTCTAGGATTCAGGGATAGATTGGTTGTGGAAGAGGAGAGAAGAATCAAGGAAGACTGCCCGGGTTAATATATGTGCTGCCGAAGCCAGCACAGGGCTGCCTCTGGTAAGACAGAAATAGTTAAGTGGGACTCTAAAATGAATGAATGAATGGATGAATGAATGCATAGGTAAGTAAGAAGAGGGAGAGGGAAGGAAGGAAGGAGGAAAGGAGGGATGGAAGGAGACTGATCATGAAAATATTTATATTTAGGGAACTCAGAATAAATCTTACCCCCATCACTGGCAGCTGTGGGTGGGTGTCTGGGCAAGGTGCTGCCCTAGGAAGATGGGGGACTCTAGGCATGAACAAGCACCCATACTCATTTAAGGCCTTAATTACCACAACAGGAACTTGGGAATAGAACAGAGCCTTCAGTTAGAAATAATCATTCAGTTATTGGAGGCACAAAGTATATTAGGATGGTGTTTCGCCTGCGACAATTGGTTGTTACTCTCCAGCCAGTTAATACCAGCCAGGCAAGGAAGGTAATTGTACTAAGGATCAAAGAGTTGAGCTCCTACAGCGAAGCAAGTGCATACGCTGCCAATATTTCATCATTCCGTTATTTTCCTTCTTTTCCTAATATGAAAGCTATAAAAGGAAAGAGGGGGAAAAAAACAGCCCCTGAAAGTGCTATTGTTAAGACCAAAAACTAATTAGTCATTGCTTCCCAAAGTGTTATGTGAAATGTCTCCAGAAATAATGGTCTGCTTTCTCAGATTTTATAGGTTTGCTGAGTCTAGTGTTCTCTGGAATTTCCTGTTTCCCTTGCTAGGGAAGATTGAGTAAACTTTACAAGTCATCTTGAATAACACAAACCTTTCAATAAAGGCAATCATTTGTGGATTCATAAAGTATACAACTAGACTTGAAATAAGGATGAGGGTGGTAAATAAAAGCAGTTCCAAGATTGTGTATATGAGTGTGACTAAACTTTTTGGTTATTATATGCCCGAGGTAGTCATTTTATACTCTTTGAAGATGCTGAATGAAAAATTCACATTTCCTTTCAGGGTGTTCAAATGTCAAATAAATTATAGTCTAAATGTGGTAACCTAATGCCCCTAATGTTTGTAAATAATTTGTGCCAATTCAGTTGTAAATTATAAAGCTATCCCTGGAGAAACGTTGCTGTTGGATATTAAGTACCATCGTCATTGTATTTTAGTAAAATATTCATATTGTATGCTTCCCATTATGATTAAAGAACTCTATTAGCATTTGTGGAAATGCTGTGACTGATATGGAAACTCACTTGGCAAACTGGCACTTAGAGGGTGAGAAAGACAAATGCCTTTTGCTGAGCAGCTGCCTTCAGAGGTTCCCATGAACAAAAGCTAATAAATACAAACCCTGACATTTTTCTTCTATAGCTCTTGATATATGCCAATCAATTCCCTGGAACTACGCGACCTGATTTAGTCACGTGTGGCTAAAGAAGAAATGTTATACATGGGTTAGTACCGAACATCAAATGCAAATAACGAGTCCGTGTGACTGCACTTGTGTCTCCATGTATCGCTGTGCTGACATATGGGGTCATCTCCCCACTGAGTACTCGTCAGTCACGTCCAAAGTGAAAAAGTCTCTCTCTTGTGTTGTCCCTTCCCAACGTTGAAAAATCCAGGCTGGCTTGGTAGAAGTGAGTTGACGAATTCATTACAAGGGGAGATAACTAACTATAGTATAAATTGGACCGTTTATCTGATAATCCCACCTTTATGCATTGATCACAAAGACAGTGTTAAAGAGACTCACAGTTTATTCTAGAAAGAGCCCGAATCCTGGATGGAGCTTGCCAGGGAGAAACTTCCTCTCAATGTTTTCTATAAATGTAATGTATAATGAGCATTTAAATGTGGAATCTCCAGAACCCACACGGCACTTTCTGCTTCCTGCCAAAGCACTGATAAGTTAACACTAACTGGAAAGGGAAGACTCTCCTCTGGAGCCAGATGTAAGAGTTCATCAAATCTTAAAATATGCCTAAGAGATCGCCCACTCTGATATTTTGAAAATGCAAAATTCAATGTAGTTGACAAGCTTTACCACAGGAAAATGGGAAAGCAACTCTCTCCCTAACACGTGTCACCTGCCCACTCAGCTGTGAACGAGAAAATGTGTCACGTCCCCTTCAGCTCCGCATTCTCCTCATGATGGGGAGGCAAGTACTTGCTGAATAATCTTAGCTCTTATCCAACTTTCAAAATAGATTCCTTGTGATACATCTCAGATGCAAACTGTCATTTTACAACCATTTCTATATTTGCTTGAACAGAACTTTCTGCAACAATAACTTTTAATAATAATTTCGCATTTTTCTAAAAATTTTAAACTACTTGGACACAATCCAACAAGATGTCTACAAATTCCTGTCCAATTAATTTTTGTAAAGCAAAGGTTCAACTTTCTGAAGATTCTCTTGTGACAAGAAAATATTGTCTATGACACCTAGAGATTAAAACTGATAATATTTTCTTAAGTATTTCTTACAGATATTTTTGTCATATGATGAGTGCCATGTAATTTGAATACACAAGAAAACATTCTTAATTATATCATCATAAAATATCATTGCTATTGTTTTCTTTAAGTATTAAAGGCTAATGGTGGGTAATATCACATTAATTTTTTTGATGACTTTGTTACAAAAGTCATATTATCATTTAATACTTATAAAGGCAATTTTTTAAAAATGCTAAATGCCTTCTCTTAGTGAGGAATGCTGTCATTATACAGGAATAAGAAAAAGAACTCTAAAACAATGAAACCATATAAATGAAACCTTGGTAAGCATAAAATACTAAGCCTCTAGAATTTATATCACACTTTACATTTCTCTACTTATTTTGTTCTATTATAAGATGTGACTGAAATAATCAAATCTAAAGCTACAAAAGACCTAATTTTCCCCACAATGTTCAAAAACAATTTTTATGCAGGAAATTTAATTACTGCATTAAAAGAAAGTAGGGAAAAGAAAACATACTATTTCCCGCTAGTGTCCGAGTGAGTGTATTTTGTGATTTATATAATTATTTAATTTCATGCCGACCTAATACAGTACGTATAATTATTCTCATAACACAAAGAAGAAAATGAGACCCAAATGATTTAAATAACTTGCCCAATGTACACACTCAGTAAGAGGCAGGATTGCACTTGAACCCAAATCTATCTGCCTACAGATTCTTTTCACTATACCACAGTGAAGGGGATGTTTTAAGAGTAACTCAGTTAATTGCCAAGTAAATAAGATTGAACATTTGGAAATGAGGAAACTTGGGTAAGAACCATAATTCTTTACTGTTAGACTGAAGATCAATAATACGAAATTCCATTGCTTCAAATCAAGAAAATACATGGTCATATTGTAAGCTTAAGAAAAAAAAAATTAGAGCGTAATTATTTATAGGTGATAATTATCAAAAGACCTTCATAATTAAGAGGGAGTTTTCTCATTCTACTCAAGGATGTTTTTATGCTATGGTTGTGCTAGATCAGTCTCTAACTGCAGGGGCCAACATTCCTCTTCTCCTTGTAAGAGTTTACAATTCCTCCCAACAAGACACGGTGTGATTACTCCTCTCCTTAAATCTGGGTTGCCCTTGTGACTTGCTCTGAACCATACGATATGGTATAAGTGGTACTATGCCAGGGCTGAGCCAAGCCTTCAAACACAAACATGAGCCTTTTTGACACCTAGAACCTTCTGCTTTCACCCTCTTGAGATTCAGCTTCCATGTAAGAAGCTTGGGGCTATGAATGACAGGAAGCATGTGGAGAAAGGCCCTGGAGCACAAAGAGGTCACCTTGGACTTGCCATCCCCAGGCCCAGCTGAGTGCCATGAGTGTAGAGAAGGGCCATCCTGCCAAGTACTGTCCAAAATGCAGAACCATGAGCAAGTAATGGCTGTATTTTAGGTTAGTATACATTTGGGGTTATTTGTTATACACCAATTAAAACAGTGGTTATACTGGCTGCTTTAATTATCTGTACTGTTTTATTCAAAGCTCTCTCCTGATGAGATGATGCAATATCTAGTACCTAGAAACTAAACTTTCTTGGAATTGTCAAAGAAGAAATAAATTAGTACTACTGATTTTCAAAAACCATATATATATATATATAATCTCTCTGATGTAAATGAAGCACAGCAAATATACATCCAAAATGGGGGAAAATTCAGCATTATTTGTTGAAATTTTCACTCTGCAAAAGGTATTAAGTTTGAAATGTTCATAAAAATAAAAGTAATGTGTTTTTGAAATAAAAAGAAAAGATACCTGTTCTGAATAAACTTGTAGTATTCCAAGAAATTGGATTGTAAAAAACAAAAAACAAAAAAACAAAAACAAACAAAAATAACAAGAAAAGAAAAAGAAACAAGTATTAATAAAATCAACTAGTTTAAACCTGTTATAATTTTAGTAAAGTCTATCTCAGTTACCCAATAGCAGTCTGCTATAAAGTTACTTTTGATAGAACACTGATGTATTTGTAGCTATTGGGTCTGAAACCTTTCCACATTACACTTGGGGTGCATACTCAGAACTCTTAGATTGGAAGTTTTAAGATCTAGCCCCTTTCTCCTCAAACTTAGGTCTGTGAAGAGGCAGTAAAATTATTAACATAAATTCCAGATAGGAAATGTGTCTAGAGAGGGGAAAAAATAACCTTCAACCCAATCCATTCTGAGGTTAGTGGCAGTTTTTTGTTTTGTTTTTTTTAAAGCTAATGACAGGTTGGGCTGTGGCCTGCTGCTACTCCTTTCTGTCTCTGAGTCCAAACCCCAGGGTGATGCCTTCCTTTCCCATGACCTCTTGCCAGATTTCTGCTTTCTTTCCTCACAGGCTTGGTTTCCCCCTCTTTGAAGATTCTGTTTTATAAAATCAATGCCTCATTCTTGCCTATTATTAAGAGTGCTCTTTGGAGACCACTGTTAGCAGTGGATTGACAGGAACCAGGTAGAGGGAGTCGATTCAGATTTTCCTCAAGTGTATAAGTATTTATTTATAATCTATTGCTAATCTGCATATGCATTCTCCAACCAGGCGATCTCCCATGCAATGTTAAGTCTCTCATTGTTATTGCTCATTGTCACTTGTCGATGGCTTCTCCTTTCCATCCTTTCTCCCCCAACAGTCTCAGTTCCTTATTTCCTTCACTAAAATGGTAGAGGATTGAAAAAAAAGCAACCAGATAGGGGGAAATTGAGGAGAATGGGAAGGGCTTACAGCTTCTTTTCTCACTATTTTATTGTCCACTAGAAGACCACCAGTGGGAAAGAAAAAATATCTTTAGTGCACTTGAAGGAGAATAAAGTCGAACGAAAGCACGCACTTCCAGATGTGAGCATGTGTCCTCTTTCTATCATCAGGGAAAATAAGTGGAGTACAAGGAGAATGATAAGATCTACATTTAGACACAGTGAGAACACAAAAGGATATGCAGTGGCTTCTAAAAATAGATCACAACAGAGAAAGATATTATGCCAGTCACAGAGAAACAGGGTCAAGGCATTAAAGCCAGACCCAGCCCAGGAGCCACCACCGCTGTGATTCCTTCTGGGGCTGGTCCAGGGCTTGTCCAGGGCTCGGCCTCCACAAACAATAACAACCAGACTCTCAAGATTTAGTGCTGTCCTTCCAAGAGACTGTTTTCACTCGGGGCCCTCATTAATCTTGTGCATTCACCCTGGGTCTAATCATGTGGCCAGCTAAGGTTAAGAGTCTGTTCTTGGGGAGCTAAAGGCTTCCTTGTGAGGTAAACTCACTCATCCATGACACTGAGCTATCAAGAGGGCAGTGAAAGAAATAATTTAGGAAATTGTGCCCTGGAAGTTGCATGTTATGATCGTGTGAATCTGTCTACCAGGTTCAAAGTTACCTCATTTGTGAGAAAAAGCTCCCTGTATCTTTCCAGACATAAAAAAGAATTGTGTTCTTTTCTTTTCTTTTCTTTTTCTTTTTTCTTTCCTCCTTCCCTCCCTCCCTCTCTTCCTCCCTCTCCTTCTTCCTTCTGTTTTTAAGAGACTTTATTTTTGCAAATTTTAATGGGGTTTTGAGATGAAAGATTTTGGGTGGAATTGTTTTGAAACTGACTTATTTATTAAGTAACTACTTTGAAACTGAATTGTATTGTACAAATATTCCGAATATGGGATCATTCCCTGAAAACATTGCAGAATCAATTAGCTAAAATAATACAGTATTCCCACACTTATTGCAGGTATTACGTTCTAGACCCCCCAGCGATAGGTGAAAATCCACGAAGTAGAAACCTTACATTTATTTTAGTATTTATATATATTTTAAGGCTTTATAAACCCTTCCCACACACTTATAAACTGTTCCCAGTCCCTTATTAACCTTTTCCACATTTTTATAAACACTACTTATGTTCTTAAACATATTCTACACTCTTAAACCTATGTAACTTTAACAACATACTATACAGAACTGCAAAATCCTGCGATATAGTGAAAAATCCACAATAAATAATTAAATATAATATTTTTTAAATTTCCGCAATACTGTGAGGCCAAAATAAGTGAACCAGGATATAGAGAGGGACTACTGTATTTCTCTGGTCTCCTAAGAATATAGTTTTTGTAAAGAATACACTAATTGGAAGGTGCAGTGGGACAGAGTGCAGAAGGAACATTTTTTAACAGTAAAAGTGAAAGCAAATCAGAGTAGTAAGTCAAGGTGACATGACCTGTGTCTAGCCATGTCCATGTTATAGCTATACCTTTGCATCAGCTCTTACCTCTCTGCCTGGCATACTCCTCCAACAGATCTTTTGCATAGAAGCCTATTTCTCATTCAGGAATCAACTTAAATGCTACCTCCTATGAGGAGCCATCCTTGACTGCCCTGTCTAAAGCCAGTTTCCAGGCACATTTGATTACTTCACTTTGTTTTAATTTCTCCTGAGCCATTTTACTACCTGATATCGCCTTATTCATTTTATTAAACTCTAGTCTGCTTCTCAGTTAAAACATGAGCTCTATAAGAACAGGAATCTGATCTTTATTCTTCACCGCTGAGTCCCCACGAGCCATGAAAATGTCTGACAGAGATTGACTATTTTATAAAATAATTTGAAGTCAATGAATAAACAAATAAATGAAAGAATGCTTTCACAAGACTGCTTATCCTGCAGCACACACTTTATGAGTTATTAGTCTAAAAACCTACAGGGAGAAGAAACTGAAGTATCAAGCTGTAGATGAAACCATAAAAAAGCAGGAACTCTGTTTATGTAGATTGTTATGTCAGTGCCTGAATTTCAAATCCAGCGTGATTCCTGGGACTTTACCATTACAGATGACGTGAGGCCAGCTCCAGCAACTGCTAAAAGTACGAGAGAAGTCAGCGATTTCTTCAAACAAAATAACCACAGGAAGTACACCTATTCCTGTGCCTGAATTCAGACGTCATGTCAACAGTCTGCAAAGATAAATAAATCATTCTGGGTAATCAGAGCGTGTGCTTGCCCCAAGTGTGGGAAAACGACATTTAGGAAGAGAATGTTTGTTCCTGCCCGGCCTTCCATACGACTCTAGCAATTTATCTCATCTCAGTGGTTTATGGGTTTTGTTTATCTCATTGAGGTCCGTTTCTCTGCCCCAAAGGTTTCTTTAGAACAGCAGAGCTTCTCGCTTTTACAACAAGGGAACTGTTCCCTGGTGCCGGTGCCTGAGGCTAGAATCTGCAGGTGCAGGCCTGGATTCAGAGCAGCATCGCTGGGAAGCCTGCCCTTCCCCAAGTGCAGGAAACAGACTACGGGAACTTTTCAGTCATGGCGAGTGCTTGTAATTTTTAATGAACCTACCCAGTGACACATCCTTGCAGCTATTTTTCACAAAGAAACCAGACACTTTTACAGAAATGGAAATATTTTTAGGGGATCTTAGCAAAAGAAAAGATGCATTTAAAAAAATGTCGTGCTTCTTCTGGAATGTCTGTTCCCTTTGGTTTCCAAAGCTCTTCAAAGGCTTATTGCAATGACAGAGTATAATTTATCATTAGCAACATTCTCCTCATTAAATAAAAACACTGTATAATAAAAGGGGCAATAAACAGCATATAGAATAGAGTTGTTTGCTTCTTTTTCGAGATTCTGATTCTAAGTAATGTCTAGAGAGGAAAATATTGCCACGATTTGGAAAAACTAAAACTCATCTCATTTGGAGGCTGTGGAGCATAGTCTTTGCCTGACACAAGCCCGAAATCTTGTCTGTTGCTTTACCTTAGCTGTGACATTTTGACCAGTTGCTTAAATTCTTAAAGACTTAATTCCTTAATTTGTAAAATAAGAATAATGATAACCACCACACGAAAGTTACTAGAAGTTTTGAATGGTATAATGCATTTCTTAGTACATCAGTAACTGGCACATGTATTTATTATTATCATTATTGAAATATTATTATCAATAGTCATGCCATCTTTGAAAGACATTTTTCTTACTAATTGTGACAGTTAATTTTGTGTGTCAACTTGACTGGGCTAAGGATGCCCAGGGAGATTAGCGTTTGAATCAGTAGACTGAACGTTTCCTGTTCTCTTGTCACAGGATAAGGAGAAACAATGTGGGGAAATAATCGAAATCAATCACGGGTCTCCAAAATGCTGCTTATAAGTAATGGGTAAAAACTGAGTTGCTAGGCTACTTTTGAGTAAAGAAAGGAAGAAAATATAAAGATTCTCTGTGTTGTATGAGGCAGAACAAAATACCTTCAAATAAATGGATGCTCAAAAGGAGACAAATTACTTGCTTTCCTGAATAAGTTCTTACTGGAGTCAATATTTCTGTTTTAAACATAGATAGAGCTAAAGTATTTGAGCATAGCCAAAGAGTTGGTGCCAGAGTAGTACAGTACCCAGAGTAGTAAATGAAAATTTTATGGGGAATTAACATAGGATGGACCACTTGTACTTTTGCTGTGTAATGACTTAAAAAAAAAACAAAACACAAAAACCTTCCCATTCATCTGTTATTATAATAAACTCAATAAAGCATGTAATTTTAATCACTAAAAATGTAGAAAGAATATAGTAAAAAAATATAGTACTTAAAAAAGAAAAAAATTTCTTATTCTTCTGTGGTACTTATCCATGGATAAGACTTTGGGAGCCACCTACTTAATATTTAGACAGCCCATAAGCATCTTTCATTAATTTATTGAAGGAAACTTTAGTGTTTGTGTCACTGTAGTTTCTCTGGTTTATATGTTTTTATAATTTTTTAATGAGCAACATTTCATTTTACAAAAGAAAAAAATTAATATAAAGGTACAACCAACAATCAAAATACTAAGATTTATTCTCTCTCAAGCTGACACTTAGGTATTAAGTCTCAAAGCCTTTCCACTTCAGCTCTGCCCCAAACGTCAAGGAACTTCTGCTTTCAGCTTAGATAAAATAACGAGAACTGCATTTATCCTTCCGCCTGAGACAACTAAAACCCGGAAACAAACAAAACCCACACCAGAAACAATGGTTTTCAAGATCCTGAACTCAAGGCAACAAGGACAGTAATCCAGAGACTGAAAGGAAATGATGTGAGCCCTACAGCTGGCCAAGTTTGTTGCCCTGAGAGTTTCTAGGAGACAGCGCAGGGAGGGAAAGCCCAGGAGGAGCCTGAGGGACTACCAGGCTTGAGCAGACAGATCTGAGATTCTGAGGAGACAGCTGAAGTTTTCAGGACAGAGTACCAGGGGAAGAGGGCCACACAGCGACAGAACTCTGAAAACCTATAAAGGGTTTCCACGAAGTATTCAGCAGGATATCAGTCACTATATGTGTGAAGAAGCAGCCTGAGGCAGGACAAAAAGATCTGAAAAGACTAGAGGTAACAGCGACCAGCACACCCACAGGCTAGCAGTAGTGCCTGCTGTCAGTCATCATTCAGGCCAGAAAACCTCCTAATATAAAGAACGTGGAGAAAAGTGCTCAGAATGGTGTTGTGTCAGGGCTGGGAAATAATTAATCCAAAATTAAGCACTGACCTAGTCCTGCCAAATAAATATTAATGCAACATCTGAAAAAAAAAAAAAAAAACTGTTTACATGTAACTTTACTATATCCCAGAGTAAACCAAGTTTTGTAGAAATATAAAAATATCCAGAACCCAGTAAGTAAAAATTCACAGTGACTAGCTTCAAATAAACAATTAGCAGGCATACAAAAAAAAAAAAAAAAAAATATATATATATATATATATATATATATATATATATATAACCTATAGAAAAAATCCAACCAATCGAAACTGACACAGTGCTGAAACAGATTTTAAAATTAGAGGATAAGAGATTAAGACTATCATTAAAACGATAAAACAGAAAAGATAAATTAAACAGGTTATTAAAATGTGTGAGATGAAAAATACAGTGGATTGGATAAATGGCAAAGAAGACAATGTAGAAGAAAAGATTAGTAAATTAGAATGCAGAGCAACAGAAATTACCCAAAAGGAGACAGAGAGAAAGAATAAAATACTTCTAATAAAACATCAATGAGTTAGGGAGTAACTTTAGGCAGTCTGATATATGTGTAATTGGAAGTCTCAAGGGAGGTAAGAACTGGGTAGAATAATATGAAAAGAAAACAAATTTATTTCTTACAAGATAGGTTAGGTAGCTTATGCAATAAATTTTAGGTAGCTAATACAATCCACTTTTGGCCAAGGCAAAAAAAGTGAATGGTAGGGGATAAAGGAATTATATCTCCATTATTTTATAAGAATAAGTACAAAAACTACGTTCTTCTTTTCTCCATCTTTTTGTTCCTTTAATGGACATTTTCTCCCAATCATAAATTTAAGATTTATCCTGTGAATCTTACAAAAAGTGACATTATGTAATGTATTCATCAATATTTTTACTCATCTTTACATAAGTACAATGAAAGTAATATTTTTCTTTTACAAATGAAAGAAATATGAAAATTCTACTTAGCACAAATATTTTCAAGTCTTTACTTCAATATATATATATTTAAAAATTTCAAGTAATGGTGTTTTTAAAATGTATAAGTATTTTAATGTTATTAGCAGCCTTCTGGTTATGTACCTTAATTTTTAAACATCCTTTGTTTTTTTCTAATTTTTTTCCTACTCTCCTTCTAGTTTCTCATGTGTGGTTTTAATCTGAAGTGAGTTTATTGTCAGTTTCATTTAAATCTATCACAATTAGCTTATACAATATTCACGTAAAAGTACAGCATATGAAAGTATGCTTAGCTTAATACTAAGACAGCATCTATTACTCTTAATCATTATTATTTAATGACCAAAATGCTAAATATCTTGAGTTTTATGTAGTCTAAATATCAGCCTTAGTTCTACACTGAATTAAAGATGTTATTTTATTCAGTTAGACGTCTAAATATACAGCACAGTGATTCCCCAGCCTTTTAATTATGCATTTTATTACTCTCTATTCCTGTAAGTACCCATTCATTCATTTCAAAGATCTTCCCCAGAAACGAAATTTTGTAAAGCAAAGATTAATATGATTGCATATGTTTTATAAACAAAGACAGATGTGACAGCCAATCAGAGCTTCTACTATTTATGAGAGGTTATCATGCTCTGTTAATGTTGAACTAAAGAGTGAAAAAACTCAACAGTGTAAGTTCTCTGTCACTGCAACTGGAGTAAAAGTATCAATGTTGGGACTTTAAGTATTAATAAGAATACAAAATTTTCAGTTGCTGGGCCCTTAGGAATCCAGAGATGGACTCCAGGTGGGCTATCATTAGTTCAAAGAATTCTGTTGTTTGTTTGTTTGTTTGTTTTCTTATAGATTTTAAATTGAACTTAGGGAAGCAGTGCAATATTCTGTTGTAAAATGCAACTTTTTCTCAAATTAAGTTTGCTATGTTTCCTCCTGCTCTACTTCCCTTTGCAATATCATTGCATGAAACACAAATTTATAGTGGAAATATTTATAGAAAATTACTATTCTGCATGTCTTTCAAATTATGGTGATACCTTCCCTATCAGTTGATAGTTAAAACTAATGAATGCCTTCAAACAAATATCATAGTTGATATATGTTACTCACTCAGAAGTTTTACAATTTGCTTCTTAAGGTAAGTCATATTTTTAATTAGTTAATCTGAAGATGGCTATATTTTAAAACCGTTAAGTGACATTTATTATTATGTGTTTTAAGTTGTTCCGTATTATGCTAGTTTCTGAAGGTTTTCAAATCAATATCCTTTAAATATAAAGAAAAAGAAATGATCATTTCATTATACTATGGTTTTAACTTTTTCAAGTTTTCACTAGACGAAGAGTTTCCATGTTAGACTGCCATTTCTTCTGATTTGTATATGTTTTAAATATAAAATTTGTTTCCATTTTTTGTTTCCTTTCTATTGTACTTTTTCCATTACCATTTAGTCCCTTTATACCATCCTCCCCACTGCAATCACCACACTTGTCCATGAGTCTATTTCCCTTTTTGCTCAGTCCCTCCACTCCCTACTCCCCACTCACTAGCTGTCATCTGCTCTCCATCTATTAGTCTGTCTCAATTTTGCTTGTTAGTTCAGTTTGTGCATTAGATTCCACATATGCGTGAAATCATATGGTATTTGTCTTTTTCTGATTGGATTATTTCACTTAGCATAATGTTCTCCAGGTCCATCCATACTTCTGCAAAGGGTAAAATTTTCTTCCTTTTTATGGCTAAGTAGTATTTTAATGTGTAAATGTCCCACAGCAGTTTTATCTGCTCATCTACTGATGGACATTTGCAATGAACATAGGGGTGCTTATGTTCTTTCGATTGGTGTTTTGGGTTCCTTCAGATATATTTCCAGTGCACAGTAAAGGACAAAAGCAATAAAAATAAAAATCTACAGCCTGGGAGAACATATTCACCACTAATTCTGGAAAGGGGTTAATATCCAAAATTTATACATACAAAACTCAACACCAAAAAAACAAACAACCCAAGTTTAAAAAATGAGCAAAGGACCTGAATAGACACGTCTCCAAAGAGGACATACAGATAGCCAATAGACATATGAAAGGATGCTCCATGTCATTAATCATCAGAGAAATGCAAATTAAAACCACAGTGAGATATCACCTCACATCTGTCAGGATGGCTACCATCAATAAATCAACAAACAAGTGCTAGGGAGGTTGTGGAGAAAGAGAAGAACCCTTTGCACTGTTGGCGGGAAAGCAGACTGGTGCAGCCACTATGGAAAGCAGTATGGAGAGAATTCTAAAAATTAAAAATGGATCTGCCTTTTGACCCAGTGATTTGTATATAATTTTAACTCACAGTCAAACACAGGGATAGGTGTCCCTATTGCATGTGGTGCATATTTTTTACTTTTGATAACATTCACTTTGTTTTCTGTCATGCAGTTAAGAACTCGGGCTTCAGCGTAAGTCAGGCATGGGTATGAGTCTGAGTGATGCCAGTTACTGCACTCGTCTGAACTTCAGTGTCTTATCCAACAGAGGAGTATCATTTCTCTACCACAGGGCTTCTGTAAGACCAAGTGATGAAAATAAAACATTATAAGGCACAGAGCATAATGCCTGCCAGGGAGGCTGCAAGCAATCACTACCACTCTCCATTTCAGTACTAGGAAGGGAAGCCTTCCTTTGCTGAAACCCTTGCCTTGGCCTCCCCTTCTGACTGGAATGCTCCATCTGTATTTCTTTAATGCTTATTATAGTTTTCTTATTGAGCAATTTCTTGTTAGTCTTTCTGGCTGGGAAATAATAAATATATATAAGATAAGACATATCGCTGTTACTTATTTTCAAGTAAATTTTTCTTCTAGACAGGAACCTAATGAAAGATGTACACATTGAAAGGAGGTCCTGATAATGACTGTGACATGACTGGGACCTTTGCCGAAGGTGAGGTGCCCACCAGCACGCTGGGGATACACCAGACACCCCTAAACTGATGCTCTTGGCTTATTAACACTATAATCCTATGCTGCAAACTGCTTCTTGCTGAGCAGCTTAGTGCCTTTCCACTTTGCAAGAAATGGATTTCTGAAGCTAGGCTTTGATTCTCAAATTCCTCCTTGACTAAACTGTAATTCTCTAGAGCTGCCTTTTAAAAAATCTTTCTGACAAGATGAAGTTTTTGTATTTCCCATACTCTTCACCAAACCAATGCACTTTCGGTAAAGCTCATTTTTACTAAATTTTAAAAAGAATATTTGCTTGATAAGAATATGATTTGGAAAATATTTTCAATTTAAAAATAACTTAAGATAGAAGTCTTAATATGCATTCCTATTCCCACATGCTTGCATTTATTCAGATCGAAGAACATTTGATTCTTCCTTCCTGAAGCAAAATATCCTTAACAAAAAATAAAAGTAAGGATGAAGAGAATAAATACTTAAAATAATTATTTTCCTGACAACTTTATGGTATGTTCTATGGCTATTATTACACATTTGAAAATGAGATTTTGAAAACTAGACTAATTTAAAGAAAGTCATAAAATTGTGTGTGTAGGTAATTGTCATGCTCAGAAAACATTCTTTGTCAAAACAAAGTACTATAGGTTCTTGGCTCACAGAGTTTTGGAGGCAAGGTCTTATGGCTGGTGTCAGAACTAAAAGTGCCAACAGGATGGACCATCTAGTGCAATCTTCTTCCTTCATTGTTAACATTGCCCAATGCCCTATCAGTTTTTAAAAGAATACATTTGAAGAAAGATTCTGTTACTCTTTCTCAGCAACAAATGGATGCAGTACCTTCAACCTCAAATATTATGTTGTTGGCAGCCGTCCGTCTCGAGAGACAATGGTGTAGCTTCTTAAGAGTCTATCTGCACCACCGAGAATGGCTGTGCAGTCCGACTCGGGAGTGACACGGTATCTGTCTCCTCCCATGTTGAATCGACTTCTTACGATGACGCTGGAGTGTCCTCTCCAGTGAAGCTGAAGCTACAGAGCCTGGGCAGGGTGATATGGAGGGTCTGCTGTTGCCCATGCAGCAGAACCCCCTCTTTTCGCAGCTGAAGGGTCCAAGGGAAAGACGGAGTCAATACAGCTTGGCTTCAGGTGCGCCGCAGGAGTTGCCGGTGTTGACTACAACGTCAAACCGCCTTAGGGACTCCGGCTCCGGATTTTCTGTCGGGGTTTACTCCCTTGGCCTTTCCCCTGAAGAGGTATGCCGCAAGGCAGCGGAGGTTTTTTGGAGTCAGAGTTTTCCTTCTCTGATGTGCCCTGACTGAAAGATCAAACCAGCGACACTTAGCTCGCAGGCCGACGCTCAATCCACTGAGCCATACCAGCCAGGGGAACTCAAATATTATATATGTACAATATTCACCAACAGAGTGAAGAAACTAAATTATAATCCACTCTTCCAAAAAAACTATTCTTAGATTATGATTTAACACTGAAACAAACAGAAATTCTGCCAAAATATGTACAGAAAAGTGCTGAATTAAAAATTAAAATACTTTTTATAGTTCATTTTTCTACTCTTTTCTTAATGAAAACTAATTCATTATTTACCTATCTTAAAACAAGCTATAATCCTAATTTACAAAGAGGTACCTTTAAGATTTGGAGGAAAATGATTAATTTAGTCAATATCTGAAGGTTTTCTCCTTAAAACCACATATGAAACCTAAGAAAATACAGCTTCCATAAAGCTACAATCATCATTTTTTCCAAAATTTAGTTTATTGTGTGGAATCATGACGCTAACCACATTAGATATCTTTATATTTCCTGATGAAGAGGTGAACCCCAAAAAGGAAATAAGCTAACATTTAAATAGAATGCAAGTGTAATTAAGCAAACACTGTCTTCTGAAGGGAAAAATTAAAACATCAGATTTATAGCATTTCATGTGGTAGAAGCAACTTCTGAAGCAAGGGCAGTTCCCAAAGGTTGAGAGGTGAATGGGAAGGGTGTCACTAAGCTTTTAGTTAGTCTCAGAGAGGTACCACTGTGGTTAATTATTTTCTTCTCTGCTTCTGTCTATAAGCATTACACTTTTCACTTTCCTATGAAAAAAGACCCATAGTTAATGAGAACCATAAAGATTCCTTAATCAGCTTATATTGTGAAAGAGTATTAAAGTCTCCACTTTCACAACAGGCACATGAAATACACACTTTTATAATATATTACTAGCACAGGAACTTACATCTCTTTCCCCTTGAACCACCTGCAAATTTTAATAGTCATGTATCGCCAGGGTACCAGAAACTCATAAAAGTTTAACCTGCTAATTAACAAGTAGGTAAAGTTCCAGCTCTGCACCATAATGTGTTTGCTTCCAAGCCGTAGTCAGCAAAACCTAGAAAATATTCCCTTGATTTTTTTTTCCAAGGCAACTATATACCAGGCCTGATTCTTTACCAAAGTCACCAAAAAGAAAAAGTGCACAGTTACATTTGAAAAACCATGTCCATACAGAGGGCACAAAGTTAGTGAAAATGAGGGAAGTAAAAAATTTGATGATCTACTAAAAGGTGCTACCTGAAGGATTTTACTTGGACCAGGTCGCTCTTGTTTCAAATTCAATCTGTACCTTTCCTGGCATTGTTACACTATAGGTCTGTGCCGCAGGCTGCCGTAGACATTATTATATATTTATTAGGACTATTTTTTCTTATGTAAATATCCAAGCCACAATCCCAAATACGCGGCGTACAAAATATAGACATCTAAAGAAAGTGCTGTGAGAAAGAAAAAGCCTCTCAATTCTTTCCTGTAAGAATGCTGATGGGTACTAACCACGTTCCAATAAGATGACGTCAGGCTATGTGAATTTCAAAACAACCCTTTGGTGTCAAGGGCCTTGGTCTCAATCCTAGCCCAGCTCATCATACCAGGAATTGCTACCATATTAAGAAATTGGTTATTTTTCTGAACTGACAATACCAGGCAGAGCTATTTTCTTTTTCTAGTGTTTTATTTATGGGAACAAGCCTCCTAAGAGGGTAATTAAAAGATTAATGCCAGAAAGCCAGTGGAGGTATTATATGATGTCTGATTTTTAAAAAAAAAATTTTTGAGGCTGAGAGAATATTTGCATATATAAAGGCCAACAGACAGACACAAATTAGGAAGTGGTTCATTCATTCACTCTTATTTTATTGAGTACCTTCTATAACTCAAGATCTAGGTACTGTAAATGTAGTGATAAAAGAAGAACACACCCCTTCCCTCATGTATCTGATGAACTACTAGGGACAAACCATTAAACTGGTTCTTTAATGTTTGCTGATTTTAACAGAATTCATTTCTTGCTAGCATCAAATTCACAAACTAATAATAATAATTAGTATCTACTTACCAACTTTGTGCCAAGTATAACGCTAAGCATTCTATGTGCCTCATCTCGTTTAACCATCCCAATAATCCCATGATACAGGTACTATGCAGGTATGAAGTGAAGTAACTTGTCTATATAGACACATAATGGAATATGTTCAGAACTCAAACCCACTTCTGTTACACTCCAAAAGCGTTTGTTCGTGAGACTTTCATCATCTCTATCTGAAACCTAATTTAGGATCCAATTTTACAAAACCTCAATCTACCCCAATAAAGAAATTTTCTGCTGACCTTGCAGATCTAGACCAAAGGGCACACAGTCAGATTTCTTTCTAACACCTGGGGATAGAGCACAGCCCTGAATGACATCTAGAAACCAGTTTTGCCAGATTTACTATTGTTCTGTGGAGCTGATGCCTCCCTGGTGCACTAATATACTTAACTCATAAATGTTTCATAGTTGTGAGAATTGGAACAGCATGCAATTTACTAAGCACTGAGGCAACTGGACCAGGGACTGTGTGAGCCGTGAGCTGTATTTTTCCTAGCGATCTCCATCCATGAACTGACCAGCAACAAAAGGCTGAGCACTAATTCAGAATCTCCCCTTCCTGTTGGCCGTTGATTCGTTTTTAGATTCTTTCTTTGCCTAAATAATGTCCCTTCCACTTTTTCATTTGTTACAGTATCTTGAGACCTAAGAAAGGAATATTTTAATGTACAACATTATTTGTCCCTGGTAAACAAGGGATACCTGCAGGAGTTGTTCAAAGAATACTTTCCTCTGTCAAAGAAGAAATGATTTGGGGGTCACAAAATAAATAATCAAATAGAACTCAGAGGTTATCCTAGAAATAGAGCAAAGAAATCAATATATAAGTCAATAAAACCCAAAGATTAGCAAAGGTGAGTCTTCTCCAACATATTGAGTGGGAAGTGAGATCTAGATTGAAGGGAAAAAGAAGCAGATCTTGGAATCAGGGTGATTTAGAAAGAAATATATACAGTAATCAGAGATGTCAATAAGAGCCCACCTAAGCTGGTTCCTGCATTTACTGATGTGCCTTTAATTGCTTACAGACATAGTTTATATAATTTTAAAAGTGTTTTCTTAGCTTGCAACTAAGGTGTTTCTTTTGATTCACTGAAGATATATTTATTATTTATGGAAAGCTATCTTGGGTAAATAATTTTTAAAAAATTCATATTTATGTATATGAAAATAGTCATTCATTGCTGTATTCTTAATAGCCAGAGAAAGCAAGCAAGATAAAGATGAGAGAGGGAAGGAAGAGGAAGGAGGGAGAGAGAGAGAACAAAAACAAGGAACTTAAAAGTTAGACATAAGAAAAATTAGGCATCCAAAAACATATAGATAAAGGTGTTTTAGCAACAATACTTGTCTTACAAAAATCTTTGGATGAAAGTAGGATGCTATTTTGTGTCACTATCACCAAAATTATGGAAAGTCATACAATAGTGAAAAAATTAAATGATGTATAAACCATTTGGTCATGAGAGTAGCTGGATTATCAATATTTGTTAAGAATGTTTATTCTAAAAACTTTAGGTAACAGAATTATTTTGCTTTTACATTGAAAACATATATTTACGATCAACAATAGTCTGAAAGTAGTTGTATATGTGATGGCTTCTTCATAAAGTTCAGATCCGAGCAGAGGCCAGTTATCCAGACGTCTGGCTGGGGCACAGAAAGGCACTGCCAGGCAACCACAGTTGACCTTGTACAAACCAAGGGTAGAGAAGCTAGCCATAGGCATCAGAGCAGAATCTACCTCATCCTTGGCCTAGTAGTTGTTTTTTTTTTTTAATTGCTTTTGGCTACAAGTTGAAGTGCTAAAGGTGAAGATGAGATTAAATTATTGCCCAAGTTTTAAGTACTTTAAAAGAAAAAATTCAAGTGAAAATATGTTAATGTTATCAATTAAGCCTTATTTCTCTTTCAGCATATTTTTCATCACTGCAATGCAATTTTTGTTCCTATCCCAACCTCCATTACCTTCCTGAAAGGGTGACCAGGTAAGCTGGATATTGTATTTCAGATCTGACCAACAAAGTTGCTCAGTATGGGGAGGAAAGGAAGCAGAAATGTTTTTTCCCCAATAATCCATGGCTTACAGGTGGTTCAGCACTGTCTGTGCTGTATCTCCACAGACGTGAGTACAAAAAAGGGATAGTTGTTGGGGGTTGGGAGGGGGAGAACAAACCTGTGGGGAGACACTCAAAAACTACCTAGAACAGGCATGAATGATCAGAGTCAAATATTCCAAAGGAATACCTGGAAAACTGGAGTTATATCTATATAAAATTAGCCTGTGTTAGCAGTTTTAAGGAAGACCTGGGGGTCCCATCCCCATATGAAGCACCTAAACACAGCTAGTACAAGAAACCTAATTTAAGCATACAAAGAGAAGTAGAATTAATTCAATGTTAGTCATCATATTATACACCCTTCTAGGAACTAGGGCTATAGAACTGGATAACTTAGACATGGCTCTGCCCTTGTAGAGCTTATAGTCTAGCATACATCACCAATATGCAATCTATTCTCATTCTCCTTATGATTTGATATTGCTCCTACAGTCAGTATACATCATTAAAATGATTTACTTTTGCCCTGATTGGTGTGGCTCAGTTGGTTGGGTGTCATCCCACAAAGTGAGAGGTTGCTGGTTGGATTCCCAATCAGGGCACATGCCTGGGTTGCAGGTTCAGGTGTATAAGGAAGGTAACCAATCAATGTTTCTCTCTCACATCAATGTTTCTTTTTCTGTCTTTCTCCCTCCCTTTCCCTCTCTCTAAAAATAATAAATAAATAAATATAAAATTACATTTTTTTCTCACTTAAAAACATGTTAAATTTGTCCTTCCCAGGTAAATTATAAACTTCCTAAAGATAAAATTACCTTGACTTTTTGTTGGTCATCGATGTGTAGTTCAATAGATACCTTTTGGTGAAATAACTAGGTATTAACTATGAATATAATATCATTGTATTGCATGACATTACATTTATACTGTTCCAAGTACATGAGGTCAGAGCAGAATTTTAGTCACATGTATCACTGCGCCCTCATTGTTTTCTGATCATGAGCCACTCTCCTGTTTTCTGTGTCTGTCTTTCTGTTCCTCCAACTTACTACATTCCTACAATCCTCATCTTTGATGAAGTTTTCTCTCTGCCTGGAAGGTCTCTCCTCTCCTCACTTAACCAACATTAATTCTTCCTTCAGGTTTTAGCTAGAAGGCTGTTTCACAGAAGCTTACCCTGACCTCCTTAGGATGGGTCAAATTAAGTACTCTTATAGCAAGCTCTTCTTTTCCTTCACAACTCTTATGGCCTGCCTTAACTTCATGTTTTCTTCTATAATTATTTGGTCTGAAACCAAGAACTCTACACTAAGAACTGTTTCTGTCCTGCTTACCATTGGTGCACCAGCTCAGGGCCTGGGAAATAATAGGAACTCAATAAATGTTCATGAGTGAGGCTCACTCACCTATGGTCATAAACTTATTGAGTTTTTCATATACTCTTCATTTATTTACATCTATTTACTCATTAATTCATTTTGCCATTCAATCGTAACAAATACATACAGAGCAATTACTGTGACTAGGCACTGTGCTAGACTCTGGGGCAGCAACGGTCTCTGCTGTCAAAGAATACATGATCTAGAAGAAACAACCAGGGAGAGAATGAGTGCAAGGAGATGCTTAAATTCTATGAGAAAAAGAAATATGAAAGCACATGGAAAGAAATAGTTAAAAAATTCCTTGTCTGTTTTTCCTCCAACCAATAAATTATTACTGATCAAATCATAAGACCTAATATGCCACTCTATAGTAATGACGACTTAACTATAAGATTAACTGAATTTCATTATCGTTTCTTGAATATGTTTCTATTTGAAATAAAATGGCAAATTAGCAATTTCTTACTGTGTAAGGATATATACCTCACTAAATTTATACACTTAACTGGGAAACCTAAGTCTGTATGCACACTCAGTCAATATAATTCCCTGCTCCAAATCTGTAAATAAAGATATTTAGTATCCAACTTTCAACTCACGCAATCAGATGTACAATAAGAAATGAAATGTAAACATATTTCCCTAAGCCACTAATTTGCTATCAAGGAAGGGACTCTAAGGACCAAGCCAATTCTGACTCACAGCTATGCAATTCTATGATTGTGTTTGCTTAAGCCACATGCTAGCATTTTATATAATCACTGTGTTTAGAACATCAGATTTCCCATGGATTTTTTTAGTCTTGCTATGATGCCCAGAATTTTCTCTCTGAAGGTTAATATAATGTATATAACACTTTACTGAGTTTGTTCTTCAAAGAGGTGCCTAGCCAATGAGTGAGAGCAGGAAAACAACCTTTTATTCAACTGTTTTATGTCTATTATATGTAATACATACAAAATGCATTCCAACCATCAGCAATCCCAACTATTAACCGGTCCCCCACCTTCAGATTCATTATCTACACTGCCACAAAAGTCTGTTTTCTAAACCAACAATCACATCATGCCTTTCACATATCCGAAATCTTCTGGTGGCAGTGCTCCAACACATTCAGGAAAGAAGGCATGTTCCCGGGCTTAGCAAACAGAAGCTTCCGGGAACTGGCCCCTGTCTTCCACTCATGCTCACCCCCAACTCTGCCCAATCTTGCATTTTATGCTCTGTTGATACTGAAATCTTCCAATCATGCTCCCCGCGCCACCTCAGCCAACCATGCATTTTATGCTCTGCTGGTACTGAGAAGTTCCCAGTTCCTCTCACTCCCTATAAGATCTCATGCCGTGGTGCCTCTGCTCATGCTCTGTCCTCAGCCCGGAACATGCTCCACTCTTGGCTGGTCTTCCTAATCAACCTGCAAGTTTTACTTCAAGTGCTCTTGCCTCCAGAGGCCCCTTTTGAGCTTACTCTGTCACTCAGAATAACGTAAGATGCCTGTCTTGTTATACTTATTGCATGATATTAATAATATCTGCTGATCTCCATACTTCTGGCTAGACTATCAGACCCCTGAGAACTGAAGAACAGGCAAGCATGTCTTTTTTTTTTTTTTTTTCTTTTGTATCCTCCAATCCCCGTCGACCATGGTGCTTAACACAAGATTGGTGCTTAATAAATATGACTCATTTCTTTTCCCAAAAAGATACTTAAGGAATTTACACAATAGATGGGTGGGAGAAGAATGAGAAAAGGACATACATAATCATAAATCGGGAAATAAATATAAGAAGTGCCGCAAAGGAGTGTATGAATACAAGCTGGTAGGAGCTGAAGGAGGGAATAATAGATGGAGAAAATCACAGAAGCCTTCCTAAGTAAAAGTTCTATTTGAACTGGGTCTTCAAAATGCGCAAAAACTTTGATAGGAGAAAATGGAAAGAAGGTCAGAGGAAACACCTGCATAAATAAATCCCAGAAGCAAGTATCGACAGACTGTGAACTACGAGCAGTGATGTTGGCCAAGAGAAATATAGGGCAGTGAATAGTGTGAAGTAAAAGTAAAAAGGAGTTTAGGATAGAGCTTTGAGCATGGGGTTCTTTGAAGGATTATGCATTTAAAGAGTTTAGTCTCTGAGATGATAGTAAGGCAAAACCGCTGCAGACTTCTGAGCTGCTTTTGATAAGAGGCAAGAGCATTGTTCACTGTCTAGCTAATGCTGCTAAGGCATTAGAATGATCTCCTGTCACCATCTTCACCACTCCAGCTATGTCACTTGGGGTGGCTAAATGGGAGACACTAAGCATTATTATGCAAAACACAAAGATCTCAGATTAGAGAAAGTCCTGGAGAGCTGGGGTTTTGCAGCATTTCTGCTCCCACTCTCCTCCACAGCTCCAGCTCCAAACAAGGTGAGCAACTACAGGATCAAGCAGAGCAACTGCGCAAAAGGGAAAAGGGATACTCAGTAGACGCATAAAGAAGAGGGAGGAGCTGTCCTTCCTTTCAGTGCCAGTCCTTTTCACAGAGCACTGGTCATCTGGTTTCCTATCAGCCTGTAAGTTCACAACTGTTACCCTTTAAGTAAATGCACAATACTTCATAAAATTCCAATTCCCTGTAGTTTTCAGAGAGCAAATATTTGATATGCTATCATCAAAAGTACTAAAAGTAGTGAAAGCTGCGGAAAATATAGGAAGACTTATTTCCTCTAGAATGGCCTAAATATGATTAAGTTTAGATTTAAGCGTTTCCCATCATTTTCATGCCACAACTAAAGTTTCTCAGCCTAGCTTACGCAAATTGGACTGCTGTGTTTATTTAACATCTGATAGTTTAACCTAAACACTCATGCCCCACTCCATTAGGGGGAAAAAAAAAAAAAAAACTAAGAGGAAAGTTACTTTTAGAAAATACAGACTTGATTTGCGGGACCCAGTCTCTAGTTCTTGAAGGAGATGCTCACAGAAAGTCAGTTGTCCTCTCCGAGGCCGTGGGACTGACGGCCGTCCTCACACCTCTAACCCTTTGTCCCTGGCCTCACCTGTCCCTCAAAGCCCCAGTTCATCTCCATCCTCTTCTACTCAACTCATAAATCCACGTATAACTGGAAGCAGGGCTTTCAGTGTCTCTACGTCTCACTGGTCAGCATCCTGCCCCATCCCAGAAACTGCCCACTAACCTCTTCTCCACTCTCTTCAGGGTCCCATCCCTACCGCTGTGACACCTGCTCAGTGAATGTCCTCTGTCCAACTTCATCACAAAATTAAGAGGTCATCCGATGGGAAGGAACGCTGCCAGCCCCCAGGCCCCCACGACGATGCGCTTGTCTGAAACCGTCTTTAATACCTGTCTCCCATCTCAGTAGTAGGACGTGCGCTTCTCTCTGTCAATCACTATCCCAACCACTTCTGTTGAACAAGAGTGTATCGACCACCTCACACGTTTCTAACCTGATGATCCAAAATACTCCCCACAAGGACATGCCATATCCCTTCACACTTTCGTTGTTAAATTGAATTTTAAAAGGAGAATTACATTCTTTGGCTACATTGGCCAAAGGCCTTATACTTGTTTTTGCCTTTTACCTTCATTTAAGACACGGCTCCAAAGCAGCACGTTACTTCTTCTACCTAATGTAGGCATCTCCAAGTACCCATAATGGCCATTGAAATAAAAATAAAGACAGACTCACCCATCACCTCTCCAAATCTCCACAGTTTCGGATTCTTCCTGTGGGCTCTGAGGGCAATAGGCCAGTGTAAAGAAGCCCTGGGTTCCTTTACACAAGATGGCAAAAAGGGGGTCTGTGACCCCCTAAGCAACATGACTGCTGTGCATCTTTGCAATTCCCCAGCCTGAGGAAGTAGAGAAAGAAGTGTGATTTCAGGCTGCCCACTAAAAGCACCGGTGCCTAGGCGCTGTAGACAGCCTTGCTCCCAGCTCCTTTCCTGCAAGATGGCCCTTGAACGTCCTGGAAGACAGAAGGGGCGTGATGGTCCCCTGTCATACTCCGCAAGTCACACAGCAAACAGTCTGCAGAACCTCCCGGGAAGAAGCCCGATTCTTCTCCGTTATTATGTTCTCCTAATGCTCCTCTGAGAAAACCTGCCACGTGGGGAAGGCAAGCTTTGCCAAGCAGGACTGCACTATTTGAATGACAATCATTTTCTGGGTTGCTATGATATGCTTTGCTACACTCACATTTACTACTATGAGGTTCCCTTGTCAACAAAACGAGGGATGAAACCTGAGGTTCATTGTGGTTTAAAGAATGAGTGCCACTTGTGTCAGAGTTTTAAGTCTATATTTAGCTGAAATTTTCCATATGCTTGAGTTTTTCTTTCTGTACCTTTTATATCTCAGAATTTTTTGTTGCAGTCATAGAAATCTGGAATAAAAAAAGTGTCATTTTTTTTTCCTTTTTGTGACACTGGGGATAACTCTCACCCTTGTAAATGTGGTATGGAAGGGTGGGTTTTTCAGTCTCTCCATATTGTTTTACTCAGTACCACCTGATAAAAAGCTTAGAGAAATTAGCTCTGCCATACACCACTGACCTGTGGAGTCATTTTTCAGCTTCGTGAACAAGTCCAAAGGAGAGGAAATTATTTTTTATTAACCAGGTACTAAAAGCTAAAGCTTTTTATAAGGGTTGCTTGCTTCTTTCCATGGAGACCAGTAGGCAAAGGGAAAGAAATCCAAGTGCAATAACTTTGCCCATAGGCAGCTTTATTAAAATCTATAAGGTGAAATTTTTAAATAGAATCAAATCATCATAAAATATGTTAGGTATTTATGGTAAATACAACTATTATTGTACACTTTCCTCCTGTGGCACCACGCTTGGGAGAAAAGGATTTTGTGTGTTTCAAAAATGTGCTATTGTAAGGTGCATTTGGGCTCCTCTAGTTAAGGTCAAGTTGCATTTTCCATTATAAACCTGTTTCTAGGGGTTCATTACTTTGTCATAAAAATCTGCTTGGGGCTGAAATATGGCATATAGAGTCTTAGCTCAGCAGCTCATTCTTTTAAAAAAATGTATCAGAATTGGCTAACCTCAGTTTAGTCACACTTAAATGATAAAATTATGGGTGAAATATAGCTTAAACAATCCAGCGGGCTAACACAGCTCAACCACGGAATCGAGCAAAGGATCACACCCACAACCGTCCATCTTTCCACCTGTCAAATCTGAGGATCTATAAAGTCCTTCACAGTGCTTCCAAGCAAGGGAGCTGGCAAACATTTTATATTGTAAAAGACAAAAGAAAGGAAAGGGGAAAATAAACAAATTCAACTCTTGGAAAGTGTTTTATATTTTGAGATTTAAAATAATACTTTTCCAAGAACAAAATCTTATTTTGTTTCATTAAAGTTTATGCTGAAAATACCTGCTTTTTTACATGGAAAATAAGAAGACATTAGTTGAAATAGGAGAAAATACTGATAGAGATCCTTATTAAATAACACTCATTTTTTTTTTCAGATAGTGTTCTGAGTTTTTGCCTATTTTAAAATACTGTCCATTGAAGAAGGGTGGTATTTTGAAGCGCTTCTGACAACTAGTCATAAGTTAAAAGCAAAAGAGGTATCTTGTAGGATTAGGGTTTAAAAATAAATGATGCCACCTGTAATACAAACTTACTTCGGTAGAAATTTGGAACTTAAGATTCTGTATGATAACCTTGGACAATCACAATCTCAGTTTGGTTCAGATTCCTCACCAGTAAAATGATGGATTTGGATTCATAATTACTAGAACCCTTCCCGATCCTCACCCTAGGATTAAATATACACACAAGACTTGATTTGCAGGCCTTCTATTTCATGACATTGTTATAATTATTCCATAGGAAGCTTTCGCTCTGGCGCTCTTAATCAATCTAGTATTATAAATTGTGTCACTAACAATTGGTCACATGGACTTTTGGTCTATTGAACTCTGATGCAAACCTCACTAGAACTAGCACTTGGTTATCAAATACCAGTGTGGGAATGCCACAGGTAATGTATTTCTCTACAACAGAATGTTTAAAGATGACTTATACTTTAATTTTTGCATATACTCCATGAAGTTTTAGAAGCATATTGCATTTCTGAATGATGTGTGGCTTCAAGTTAACACGAAAAGAGTTCTGCATTCTCAGACATCCATTAACACAGGGAGGAGGCAAACCTAGAGGTTTTCTTAGGAGGTGGTGGTGTTGAACTATTCCTAATAGAGTAAATAAAGGGAGTGATCTCATTTTCAAAACTTTACCTAGGGAATAATCTCTATGCTGATCATACTTGATAAAGAGCTTTATAGATTTCAGAATGCCACTTCCAGCTGCTGTGGCATGGTTTTCTCTGTGTAATTAACAAGCATTTGCTTGCAACTCGTATTTTACCAACAAATTTATTAATTACCTTATAAAATGTCTACATCACTTTCTTGATAAACAAAACCATATGAACACTATCATACAATGACTACTCCTTCCTGCCCCTGTCCTCTTTCACACACCTTCACCCATTCACCATCCCCTATGCTTCTAATCTACTTCTATTCATATCCTTGATCTCCGTGAATTGCTGACTTTTAGGCATCCCAAATATACCATCCTCTGTTGTTGTTTTCCAACACAGCATTGACTTCTCTCCTTAGAAAGGATGTGGGGGTTGGGGAAGGAGGAAGGGAAAGCATTCTAAGATAAGATGACAACGTCACCCCAAGCCTGTTAACTCTGCCATCAGAGCAAGCAACAATGAATCAGAACACCTTGTATTTCCAAGGAGAACATACAAACTGAAGTACTTCTCCGAAGCAAAATTCCAATATTTAACTGTGTTCAATGTATGGGCTAATTGACACAATTATCACTACTAATTAGACACCTGTTTTTTTTTTTTTAAAGCCTGGTCTCCATAAAGAAGTGTGAAACTTTGGAGCATCATCTCTTATAGTGCCAATCAGGGGTAAAAATTAACAACCTGACCTTCATCATTTAAAACTATTTACTGAGATAGAACTGGGTTCAAATTAAAAGGCAAGAAAAGCCTGAAAGGGTAAATAAAGTTACAGAGGAGACTATATGGGAGGGGAGGGAAGTGGGAAATACCAAGTCATCTTCATTTCTAAGCTGCAGGGGGTATTAACAACCTATTGGTACATTTAGTGTTTCATGCAATGAGATGAACCCATCTATACTATTCTTTGTTCCCTCTACAACGGCACCCTGCTAATATCTGCATAGTCCTTACCATTTCTGCAATCATCTTATACATTTTAAACTGTTTCTTACTTACCTCCCTCACTAGAATGTAAGTTCATCATGAGCAGGGACTTTGCGTTTTTTATTCATGTCTACTCCCAGTGCCTAGCACAGGGCCTGGTACACCACGTCCCTCAATAAACGCTGGTGGAAGGAGGGAGAGAGGGGCATGAGAAGGAGTCTTGGAATAAAGACAAATAATTTCAGTCACTGTCAGGACAACCTACTCAACTAATTATAATCTTATAAGACTGCATTTTCCCAACAACCTTCCTAATAGAATAAAAAGTGTAATTCAAAATATTGTAATTTATTTTGTGAGAAAACATACTAAAAAGTAGAATCAATAACTAGATCAATATATAAATTTTCAGGAGATGGTATTTCCCAGGTTTTTCTCACATAAAAAAAATGTATTGAATGTTACAGTGTTAGCATGAAATTCTACACCTTTAAAATTTTTGAGGCAAAATTAAAAGCTTCAGGCTCCTTCTCTGAAATAATATAATAGCCATATGATAACAGGGGTTGAAAATTTCATGTTTATAAAGTTTTAGATGTGTTGGCAATGTTAAGTTTCCAACATACAGAATATGCCTTTTACATAATCTTAAGTAATACTGAAGAAATCCAGACTCTGGAGAGAACAGTTACACCCGAGACTCTCTAACAAAGAATGCTGTCCTTATCAAAAGAGAGCAGAGATATTTACAACAATTCCCTTTTGGAAGGCTTAGATAGCTAAAAAATATAAATGGGAAAGTATCTGGAATAATTTATTTCTTCTGCAATTCTACAGTCTACTTACACAAATGTACCACATGATATATTCATATACTATACACATGTACATCACTTTCCAAAAGGGAAAGCATGCAAAGTAAGTCCCAATCCAAATATTTAATGATACTCTCTTATATTTGTGTAGAACTTCATACAACATCTCATTTGGTCCTCAAAATAACCTTGTAGTAAAGTTGATAAAATTATCCCTGTTTTAAGGTTACATTACTTGCTTGGTCACAGTGGCAGGACCATGATTCAAAGCCTGAACTTACTTCAACTGTCTAGTTTATCTAACTGCCTCCTTATACCACAGCATTTGAGCAAAAATAATCTTCTTTCAGTCATATGTCAAACATAGTGTACTTATCTATTCAGACCCACCTTGTAAAATTAGTCATTTCAGTGAATATTTTTTCTGTAAATCATGTCAACTATCATGTTAATCAGAATATTTTAAAATTTCTTAATATTTGTGTTTTGAACTCAGTGGTGGTTTTTGTTTTATTTTGTTAAAATATGGCAAATAAAAATTTTAAAATAAAAATACCTATTTAACTAATAATTACATAAACAACTGTATTCTTGACTGATTTGTAAAGTGTCCTTTGATGTAAGAGATGATATACTCATACGTTCGACAGTTCTACTAAACCTTTACCTTGCAATCTCTTAAGTAGTAGCCCTGCTACAACTTGGCATGCACGAATGGAGTTCTTAAACAATGAATTTCCATAGAGAAGGAATTTAATATATTGTAATAGCTCTTAACCCTTGGTTCTGCTTCAGAATAACTTGTGGAACTTTCAACATAAACCACACACACATGCACACACACACACACACACACACACACAGACATACACATGCCATCCCTTTGAATTACTACTGAATCAGATTTTCCAAAATGGGGCCTCTATGTACATATTTTAAAGAAGTCTACAGGCGATGGAGATCCAGAATCAGATTCAGAACCATTGCTGTAAAGTATGATGTTCATTTCCTCTGGCAACTTTTTGCACTCATATTTTACGCCATTACAGACAAACGATGTGGAGCAACATCTCTATGGATTCCTGCCTTTGCTGCCTTTCCGCATGTCACAACTACACTACTCCCCATACGCACAACTTTCTCAGTGTCCGTTTTCATTTGTTAAAACCAACAGGCCAACTACAGGATTTTATAATAAAATTAAGAAGGTCCCCACATCTTAGTGTCCCTTTAACAAACAAGGTCTGACTGTAAAAGATAGCCTCTTCCTAAATATTTAAGGCCCCTTGTAGAAATGCTAAGTGAAGATTATTTAAAGAAGTTAAGTACACAGAAACCCGACACTCATTTTTAATGGGGAGGTAGACTGTTGTTTATTTAGCTTTAGAAATCTATCCTAAATTTGGCTTTATGGAAGCAAAAAAAGTCTAGCTTTAAATTAACAGACTGCCTTCCACTGTCCAAGGGATAATTTGAACTTCACTGAGACATGTCTTTGAATGGAAATAAAAATAACTCACATTGAACTCTAAGTACTTCCCCACACGCATTTCACTTGCCACAAGGCCCATTGTTCCTCGTGGTGCTTTTAAGCAGCCTGTAGGAAACTTTTCACTGAAACAATTTCCCATCACCAAGAAAAGTAAAGCCAAAATAATTTTACTTAAAATATATATACTTCCCAAGCTCTCAGCATCCAGGGAATTAAAGGCAGCTCCATCGGAGAAGCGGGAGTGGGAAAGGCGAGGCTCACATAACGTTCTAAAATTTGGTGGCTTAATTTTAGCTCTCTCTCCTCCTGCCTTTCTGAACAAAAATCAACTCCAGATGAAGTGTTCTGCTCCCCATTACCACCTCGCCTCACCCATTCTCTTAAAAACATCATTTTCAACTTAGAAATATTTCAACTATCCAGAGAAATAGCAAACATAGTATGAGAAGCATGCTCGATTTAAAATGCATTAATATTTTGCCATATTTGCTTCAAATCTCTTTCATCCTTCCTTCCCCTTTACCATCCTGGTCTAATACATCTTATGGAAATGTGCCTGATAGTATCAGGCCAAAATTCCCTCTCCTCAAAAACTCCTTTTCAACTCGTTCTAATTTTGACCAGTTTTATGTTTCATCTCTCTTATTCAGGATAGGTCTTACAAAACTTACTAGTTCCATTCACACTGCACTTCGGCCTGAATTAATTTAGTGACTGCTTGCTAATCAAGTCAATTTATGGTTTTATTTTTTAAAAATTCATTTTATCTAAGTTTTAAAAATTATTGGCATAGTTTTTCATATTTCCTAATGATTTTAATATCCCCATCAAAGCATCATTATGCTCAGCCCCATTTCTAACAATGTTTATATGTATTAACACACTTATTTTTTTAAATAAATCTTGGCAGAATTTGGCTATTTTATTAATCTTTCCAATTGTTTCTGCCAACCGTATCCAAGTCTGCATTCAGCACCTGCCATTGTTCCTGCATATTGAGCTTTCCAGTGGACTGTTTACTCTGATTCTCACAGTCCAGCAAATAAATAGGGTCAGCAGGAAAGTATATTCATTTGTATCCCTTAGTCTTTCTCTGGCTCTCTTTTTTTTAGCCTAAATTGCATCCCATTGAGCCTCTTCTGTGTGAAAAAGTAAAATGTCATGACCTCTAAAATAAGAAAAAGCATAAAAGGTAGACCCTTTACTTCAAAACCTTTGATGATATAAGGTGGAGTTTTTTTGTTTTTGTTTTTTTAAGTCAATAATGAAATTATGTAGGTGTGTGATACCCAGAAGTCAAGCCCTTATAGTTCTGGGGAAAACGGTATTATTTGGACTACAGTGGTCAGGGAAAATGACAATGTGAGAATAGGATTTAAGCTCATAATCCAATAATGATAATAAAAGTAACAGTCCTCATTTACCAACTAGTTATGTGTGTCAGTAACGGAGATTAGCACCACCCACAAAGAACACACACTGTGTGTGAGTGCGTGTGTGAGTGTGTGTATGTCTGGATACATAACAGAGCACCCACAGCAAACCTGTGGGTCATCAGAATAATCCCAGTCTGCCAGGGAATCTGCAGTCCAGGTACGCTGAGTACCTTGCTCAGGCGACACTACCCAGAAATTGTGGTGCTGTTGTGACACCACAAATGTAAAAACTATTTTCTTTTCATTTTATCTTGCTCATCTCATTCAAGAAGATGTTAGCTAAGGTTTGAGGGAGCAAAATTCACTTTATTTAAAGGGAAAGATAAACGTAAACATAAAAGTATGGGAAAGGAAAAGGTACATGGAGGAGATAGTGACTAATAATATTGATTCGGCTCTGAGCACCAAACCTGCACGAGCTCCTCGGATCCTCAAAACAGTCTCATCAGGTAAAAGTTATTATTGCCCTTGTTTCACAAATTAAAAACCAAGGAACAAAAAAGTTCCATAACTCATCTAAGGTTGCCAACATAGTGAGGAAATCCGGATTAGTAACATCCGGATGTCTCAGGCTAGAGCTGCCAATTTCAATAGCTGATAAAGATGAAAAAGTGATGAGATTTTTGGAAGGCCCTTAGTGCCATCAAATCTAGTTCACTATTTCCAAGTGTGTCTTCTGGGGAACACCTTTGCTTGGAGTATCAATACTGATGGATGCATAAAAGGATTTGACAGTCAACAAGTGAGAAGTGTATGCAGGGTTAAACATGGGTAAACAGGCCACTTTGTGGCAGAACTTCTCAGAACCTTTAAAATGCATCACCATTCAATTTTAGACTACCAAGAAAAGGATAGAGTGAACAATCTTTTCTAACCTTCTATGTCCAAGAAACACTAATTATTTTTGCAGAACTGCAGGTGACACTTGGTCTCCTACGTGATTTCTCCATAGTAAAACAGTGGAATTGGTGAACTGGAAGCCAGAACTGAAGATCTCTGGTTGTTAGGCCAGGCCTTGTCTAGGCACAAATAGTGATAGGTCTTGAAATATATCCTATGGAAAGCGCACACCATGTAAATAGTCTTTATGAACAGGAAAAATCAGGGTAGAGAATATACTTAAGTGGAGAGACAGTAGTAGCCATTACAAAACTATTGGAGAAATTCAGAAATGGCCTGCAGAGTGGGCTAGTCTAGCCCTGGCCAACGGCTCAGTTGGTTGGAGTGGCCTCCTATAAACCAAAGGTCATGAGTTTGATTCCCAAATCAGGTTCCAGGTTCGGTCCCCAGTTAGGGCATGTATGAGTGACAATCAATCGATGTTTCTCCCCATCTCTCTTTTTGCCTCCCCCTTTCTCTAAAATCAACATCCTTGTCCTCTGGTGAGGATAAAATAAAGTGGGCTAGTTAGTCTAAGAGATGGCAGAAAGAAAAAGCAGGAAGCAAGAAATCAAATATTCAAGAACAGAAGCGAGCTTTGAGAGTTGCTGTGTACCAGTGACTCAGTGGTTCACGTGAGAGAGAGAACTTGGGGACCTACTAGGATCTTAGCTGTAATTGCGAAGATGACTAGTACTCGCACCGAAACCTCCTCTGCGGTTCCAGGGAGTAGTCAGCTGCCAAGAGTTAGGCAAACATCCTCTCATCATTATCTAACAATTATAAACGTAGCCTTCCCAACAAAAGACACGAAAATCACGGTCAAACTTTTAAACAAATGTTCGGTTCGCATGCTGTGTCATCCTCCATTGCCTTCATTTTTCAGTTGTTTGTCTGTACATGCATGTGTGCCTGTGTGTGCATGTGTGCACATATGCGTGTGTGTTCTTTCTTCCTCCAGGGGCAAGCACAAATGACATCTAAAAATATATTATTATTCAAAACTATGCCACTAATTGATATGTATAGAGAACATGTTAGTCATGTTCACAAAATGCCAAAATAAATGTTAAAAACTACATCCTCAGGCAGTCCCACGCTCTTCAAAGCACACAACCATAAAGACTAGCTTTTATCAACCCACCCTCTCCTTTGCTGCATTCACAATAATCGGAAGAGTTATACTTTCCAGAATATCACCTGATACCAATCATTAGTTCACAGTTCCTTTTTCGGCTTTCAGTCCTTTATCACCTAGTTGTTAAGTCCAGTTGCTTCTCAGGTACTCGTTTTCTTTTGGTTTTCCTTTTTTTTTTTTTTTTTTAAGATTTTATTATTTATTTATTTTTAGAGAGAGGGGAAGGGAAAGAGAAAGAGAGGGAAAGCAACATCCATGTGTGGTTACCTCTTGCACACCCCTAACCGGGGACCTGGCACACAACCCAGGCTTGTGCCCTGACTGGGAATCGAACTGGTAACCCTTTGGTTTGCAAGCCGGCACTCAATCCACTGAGACACACCAGCCAGGGCTTAGGCACTCATTTTCTTTTTCTTTATGCATATCCTTGACATACATAAATTCCTTCCCACTGTGTCAGAGACCGCTAGCTAACTACTAACTGCTTCTCTTCTCCTACCATACATACCCCAGCCTCACTTCTGGTTAGGTAAGATAACATTTTCTCCAATGGAATGTGAGCAGGAGTGACATGGGCCACTCCAGGGCCAGCTGCCTCTACGAGTGACCATGAGTGTGCCTCCATAGTGCCCGGGCAATACAATAAGCCATGAGTGGAAAATTTCAAAACTACTATCTGTATGGGTCCATGAAAGACACAGGAGAGGAAAGCTGTTGTGCTGACTTAAAGCTCTGTAACCAAAGACTCTTAGGTAAATAAGAAACAAATTTTTTTTTTTTTTTTTGGCATTCATTTCTTTTTTTTTTTTTTAATTTTACTTTTTGGTTATTCAATTACAGTTGTCCCATTTTTCCCCCATTGCTCTCCCCTCCCAACCCATTCCTTCTCCCACAATTATATCCCTCCCCGTTGTCATGTCCATGAGTCATTCATATACGTTCCTTGACTAGACCCTTCTCTTACTTATCCTCCTTCTCTCTCTCCCCCCTCCCCCCTACTGACTACTATTCTAGTCTTTGCCTATTTTACTGTGATCATCCACTGACATTTTGTGGTCTTTCTGTTACCATGCCTACCCTACCTTAACAGACAGATGAATTGACACCTTGGAACAGAATGGAACCATAACACAGGCCCCAATCTCTAACGTTGGCTTAGTGGTCAGAATCAGGGAGCAAGAAAACAGAAAGAACAACTGGGAAGCTGGCAATTCGGACCACTAACAAACACGCAGTAAAACGGAAGCCTACAATTGCTCAAAAGGCAATCCAAGTGCCTAGCGAACTTGCAGCTCTAGGAGAAGCTGTAAAAGGCCATCGCGTCAGGTATAGCACTTGTTCCTTGCTGCTTATTGCACAGGATGACAAGAAAGATGGGCTCGGGCAAAAATTAACTAGTTTGGAGACAGAAATGAAAGGGAGTACAGCATCCAGAAATTTTGGACTTCGCAAAACTATAAAAGCAGAGTGCTTCTATTCCCTAACCAGCAAAAGTAAATGTAATTGTAAAAGGCTCTAAATAACAAAATCCATTAAAAATTCCTAATTAAAGAAGATTTAACTCCGAGATAAAAACAAGTTTATAACTATTGCTGCCCTCACCTCTTCCCTGAGCCATTGCTTCAGATGGAGTCAAGATGGCCACCGCTGAGGAATATTACTTGGCTGTAAAAAAGAGAGAAATCTCCCCTTTTGCAACAGCGTGGATGGACCTGGAGAGTATACGCTAAGTGAAATAAGCCATATGATTTCACTTATATGTGAAATCTAATGAATAAAAATAAATAAACAAACAAAATAGAAACAGACTCACAGATACAGAGAACAGACTGACCGAGGGGAGGGGAGTTGGTGAGCTGGGTGGAAAAGGTGAAGGGAGTAAGGAAAAGAAACTCGTAGACAACAGTGTGGTGATTACCAGAGGGAAAAGGGGGTGGGAGAGGTAGAAAGGGTAAAGGAGGGGGCGAATGATTATGTAAGAAGACTTGCCTTTGGGTAGTGAACATACAATATTATAGATGACATATTATAGAATTGCATACCTGAAACCTATATAATGTTATCAACCAATGGCATCTTAGTAAATTCAATAAAGTTGTTTTTAAAAAGATGGCCACCATTGAATTGAGAAAAAAGCATAAAAGATAGAGGAAAGAAAAAGAGCAGAGTTAAGCACTGTGTTTAGAAAAACATGGCATGTGGCCATGGAGCTCACTGAAAGCCATATATCAGAAGCTCCTAATGCACGAGAGAACTGATGAAGAATCTATGAGCCTTTGGTTAAAAAGCCAAGTTATCTCATTAGAATTTCCTGAAGGCCCTCTGAAGTGATCTATCAAAAATGTGCCTTCCTCCATTCCTCTTCTAGAAGCTGACACAGCAATACTGTGGCTCTGAACTGATGCTCATGGGCTGCAGCTGTGAGAGGTGCAGAGCCCCCACAGCGGGCACCCCACCTTCCCCACCACCCACCTCCGATGTTCATGTGGAGTCAGGAACAATGGAGAACTTTCCTGAAGATTATGGCAGAAGCCACTGAGAACATAAAAAAAAAATACTCTGGGAATAATTTTGGGAGTAGTATCATTTGATCATCTTAGCCGTACATTCAAACACATCAAAGGGCTTTTGGTATGGATATTTATATTATTTTCATAGAGCAACCCCCATGGTTAAGTGATATGTATTTTTTTTCTCCTGGACAAGATGACGCACCCACACACAAATCTTCTATGTATAACGTAAAATACCATTATTGGAATTTAAAACATTTCAGGAACCTATTAAATGTACAAGAAGTCACTGAATTGCTGCAATCTAATGTGAATGGAAAGCTTATTTCCTCCCCTGTAACCTACTTTGAAACACACAGAAAGAGTTAAGGTGTTTTTCAAATAGTGACTTGATGCAATTTGATTTTTTACGTGAATACACAGTCTCTAACAAAGTGTATCACCACATAATACTATCGAAATTAATATAAAAAATGTCAAGAAAGAAGGATTTTTTCCTAAGAGATTATCCATATACCAACTATCATTATTGTTTATCATTTATTTTGCCACTGACAGAAGAGATTTTTAAGAATTCACACTGCCTTACTTATTTCTAAAATTCTGAAGATAAGCAATGTTCCTACTGCACTGGCTTGGCTAGGAGTACTATTTCAGTTGGAATTTCTCTCTGTTCAGCCTACCTCCTTCCTCATTTTCTATGAGTAGTCAAAATAGCAGAGTATCACTTTTGGAGTGACATGGCATTTCAGGAAAAGCCCACACGACAACTGTTTAAAATATTTTTTGCAAGCTTCTGACTGAGAAATAAAACACAGGCAATTTGGCGGAGGTTCTAACGGTACTCAGATTCTGCAATAGCAGAAGAGACTAAGGTGTGGGAAGTCCAAAAAATGGACAGGATTATGAATCCAGCATTTCACTGAGCACCTTCTACATGCAGGTCTTCTTGCTGGGTACTGGCTGGCAATAGAAACACAAGAGCAAGAATAGTTATGAATAGAAAAAAATGTTTTCCCTTGACCCATCCAATGTGGAAACATACAAAAAGTTAAGGTTATTTTAAAAGGGCACTTAGAGAGAGGAACTCTTTTGAGCAGCAGATACACTCTTCTTCTTTAGGTCTTCTTCTATTCTCAGAAGCCAAAGGTCACCACTCCTTGTCTATCAGCAGAAACAGATATGAAACTAACAATCTTCATATAAGGCCAGACACAAGAGGGGTCCAAAGACATAACAAGACTGATGACTGCTGGACTGGGGGGAAGGGAAGAAAATGGTGAGAGAGAACTAAATGGTAGAGGGCCCACAAGGGATGTCTCTGCTCAAAGCAGAGAATAGATTTGGCCACATAGTGTGTCTCAAAAAACTAGAACTTAAATTCCATGAGTAGAAATCAGTAAAAGAGTTGAAAAGATAACACAGATAGTCTGGAATCCTCTTCACCCTGGGCACTCACTGGAATTGGAAGCAGATTTCTTGAAGCTGAAGAGACTGAACACTCTTCTTCCCAGCTGTGCCTTCATTAGAATAGGTCACTCTACCACCTAACTAGGCTTCACAAAAGGGACTGGGGAACCACCTCATAAACTGCCATGTTAACTGTACTATTCTTGTAGCTGTTTACTTCCTCTCTGAGAGGTGGGACCAAACAGAGGGCAGGTTCAAAGTGAGAGTTACCTGAGTTTCAACTTATGGTTTGGTCTCAAGGTCTTTCTGGCCTCAAAATGTATCAGTGAAATGCATGGGCCAAACACTTGTCCTTGAGAGATCATTTCAAAATTAAAATCACAAAATGAGATTTCCAATGCAAAGGGTTCAATGAGAATCAGACTCCTTTTCAAGATGTAAAACTGGAGTCAGTGGGAAATAGAAACCAAATAAAGTGAAGAATGAATAATTATCTGAGGGAATGAAAAAGATACACAATGCGGGTGCACAGGGTGCATGCTACAGGGCTCCCACAGGTTGAGCTGGGCTCGCAAGAGGACTTATAAAAAGTCTGCCCAAGGTATATGGCATCGGGGCCACACCTGCGTTTGAGATGCGGGAAAGTTCCATTGATGAGTTAAGGCAGGTAGGATCTCACCAGACAGAGGTGGAAGAAGATACTCTAGGAAATCCAAATGGTAATGACCAAAGAAAGTAGAAAATGGGTATCATCAGCTGAATATTGAGTGGCACAATTCTGCTGGTTTAACAAAGAGTATGTTAAATAATAATGAAAGGTAGCTTTAGGCAATATGAAGTGTGACTTTTTGACAAGTACCGAGGTGGAGGACCCCACTAAAATTTTGGAAGGACAAGCAGAGCTTAGTGAAAGACTGTGTGCTAGGGAATTCTTTCTTCCAGCTCTTCCAAAATATCAGTACTGGCTGCAATGTTAGAAATTGTACTTTAAAATAAAAGGATTGGAGGATGTGTCATTTCAGGTTGGGAGGCTCGAAATGAAATGATCAAAATCATACTGTTAAGAAGTATTTTCTAAAGCTTACTTGAAAAAAGTCTGCTATCAACAAATAGTTCTAGAGAGATAATATCCTCAATATAACTATGGTCCTTATTTTAGTCAATTTAAAATTTGTTATCTCTAGTTTGATGTTTTAAAATAATTGATCCCCTGTGAGTAGAAAACAAAACAAAACAGAGAAATGGCCCCCAACTCAGGCCAGAGAATAATACAACATATCAATCATGATATACATAAAATATACTTCTGAAACATAGGCAAAGTTCTTTTAGTAGTCTAACATACCCCAGACCCAAACTGTAAGCTGGCTACATTCACTAGCATACTAATACAAATGTATTCATTTCTCATGGTTCTGTTATCCAAAAGGAAAACGATTAGGCTGAAGAAACATGCATGCTGAAAGAAGAAAGATTTATTGAAGATATACCTCTCTAAGTAACAGTCTCAACATACTTCTGCACTGCAAATATTTGATTCTGCCATTCTGCAGAAAGGTGCCTATAATATATAGAATTAATGACTCCAGAATGTTTGTACTAAAAAAAAAAAAAAAAAAAAAAAAAAAAAACACACTCCTGGCAACCACAAGAATTCAAATACAAGATTTAGAAAGCAGTGGGCCAGAAAAAGATGGAGGGATTACCTTCAAGCATAGACTCACGTTTGCAAATGGTAAGTAAGAAACAGAAAGAGCCTCTAGGAGTCTAATATCAGAGGAAATGTCCCTTTGTCTTCGCCATCCCTTGAAGGACCGAATGGGAGGCACTGGGGACTGGCAGAGAGTACCATGCAATAAGCCCCTTTCTGCTGTTGAAAGTTCAGGCCTTAATATAACCTCTCCCCACCCCCTTCTTTCTCTTCAATTCTGCATCAAGCAGAACGGAGATCCATAACTGATGCTGTGCTCGGCCAACGGGATCTCACAGACCCCCACTTCCCGTCACACCTCTACCACTTCCTCCCTGAGTTAGCTTGAGGCACTTATTTAATCTCACTGAACCTCAGGCCCCTCGTGTGTAAAAGTGCAATATTATTACTTACTTCAAGAGGTTGTTAAGAGAATTCAGCAATAATGTCTACATAAAATATTGAATATTAGATTTTTAGAAAATATTAGCTTCCTGCGTTTCCCTTCATTAATCTGAGTACACACTCCTTTTCATGTATAGTCTCCCTACCTTAAATGAATGGCTAAATTATTTTTGTATGTTTCAACCTAATCTCTTTAGTATATACATGTGTGTATAGATATATTTTTTCAAATAGTATTTTACAAAATATTATAAAACTTGCCCATATGTTTTATACATAGCACTTTTAAGACTTAAAGAAATGAAAGTTTTTGGAGTAACTTTATCCATCCTTTTATTAAAATTTATTTCTTCCTTAGCTTTTCTGCTTAAAAAGACCTGCTTTACTTTGATATTAGATAACAATATTATCTACAAACTCTTTCTGGCTTTCTTTTTTTTTTACATTCAATCCTCTGATGCATTTGAAATTTATTTTAGTACATAATGTAAAGGATAACTTAATTTTTTTTCAAAGACTTAGTCAGGTTTTCCAGAATCATTGCTGCAAGAACCCTTCCTTTCTTTACTAACTTAAATGCCACTTTTACCACATCCCTGAATAGAGTGCCTAAATGTTTTAACCCACGTGCCAACATTGACGGCCTAATAGTAGCTGTCTGGAGTCCTCTCAGACCATGTCCAGGCCCAGGGATGGCACTCGGGTCATTCCGGAATGAGTGTCTGCCATGATGCAGTAATGGGAGAAGGTGGTGAGTGCAGCAAATGTGCCATCCCGACGCTAGTTAATAGGTTTCTGCATTTTCCAGCTCAATTCCATTACAGCTTTATGATATATTTTAATATCTCATAGCCCAGGTGCCCTTTTATTTCCCTTCTTAATCAAATTATTTATGGCTGTTCTTTAACGTTTATTCTTCCAGATGAATATTATATTCTCTTTACAAGTGTCCCAAAGAATTTTGTTAGAATTATAGTAGCAGTAAATTTATTAAAAATATTATGATAAATGACATTTTTACGAGTCTTTCTAGCCAGAAATATAAGTTGCTCCACTTTTATAGTCATGTATTATATCAAGTGATATATACATATATGCGTGTGTTAATATTGTGATATTAATATTAGTATGTGATACATTCATACCTAGATTTTCTAAATTATATGTCCAGTACTTTCTTGTTCAGTTTCTTCCTATATTTGTTGCTATTGTGAATGGAGAAATGTGTCTGTTACAGTTTACACATGATTATATTAAAACTACTACTTTTTTAAAATCCTCACTTGAGGACAATTTAGTTTCTTTTCCTTGCTTTTAGAAAGAGAGGAACGGAGAGAGAGAAACGTCGATGTGAGAGAGAAGCATGGACTGGTCGCCTCCCATGCATGCCAGGACAGGGGTGATACACGCCAGGACCACCTAGACCGGGGATCTACATGCCCTGAATGGGGATCAAACTCACAACCTTTTGGTTATGAAATAGCACTCCAACCAACTGAACCACACCAGCCAAGGCTAACACTACTACATGTATATATATATTACATCTTTCTGACTTACGATTCCCTCATATTGTTTATAATAAATTTTCTGTTGACACATTTTTGACTTTTTATTTTATTTATTTATTTTTAGAGAGAGAGGAAAGGAGGGAGAAAGAGAAGGAAAGAAACATCAATGTGTGGTTGCCTCTCACAAGCCCCCAACTGGGGACCTGGCCCACAACCCAGGCATGAGCCCTGACTGGGAATCAAACTGGCGACCCTTTGGTTCTCCGGCTGGTGCTCAATCCACTGAGCCACACCAGCCAGGGCAACATTTTGACTTTTTAAGTAGCCAACGACATCAAATCTGAAGTCACGAGAATTCTATCTTAAATCGTGTTCACTTGTTCCTTTCTTGTCTACTCCCACGTAACCCATGCTGAATGATTCCCTTCATGGGATCATGGTCTTTTCTGTCCTCAGCACAGCCTAATCTCCAGTGTCCAGAACAGTGCTGGCGACACAGATGTTCAATAAATACATGGTAAATATGTGGCTTGAAATGAAGTAATCTTCCAAAAATAACAGCAATGCCCTCTTCATATCTAAAAATGTTGGTTCCTGACTTAGAACCTCAAGAACACCATGGTGGTAAATATTTTTCTTGTTCTTTACTGAGAATGTCAATGTTAGTTCTCTATTACATATAATTAATGCCTTAATATTAGGTTAGGGATAATTTGTTACTCTTAAGAAATCGTTTTTCTATAACTATGGTTTCTTTTCTTCTATTTTTTTTTTTTTTTTTTTTTTTTTTTTTTTGGTTTTTAAAATACATAATGCACACGGACTCCCTTTTGGAGATTTCCTAAAAGGACTATCATATAGGTTTTTCTCTTTTAGACTACCAAAGTGATTTACTGTTTCAGTAAAAATAATAATTTTGGAGGGTGGGGGGTTTCCAGACCTCCTTGAGATACTAATATTAACACTACCCAGAAAAACAGCATTCATATGGGAGTTTGCATGTAACCTCCAAAATCCACAAGTCCGTATAAAACTTGTATAAAAACAAGTTTGTATTTAATTGCCTTTTAATGAAAAGGCATTACATTTTTTCATGAACTATCCAAGAACCCACATAGCTGAGACAACAACATGAAACAAGAAACCCAAAACACATATAAAACATTAAAATATTTTCTAATATTAAATGTATGCCAAATCATGAAATAAGATTCGTATTATCAAAATCTATTTTTCATACAATGGACTTTTCAGCTTATTTGTGTACTATATTAAATTTACCACTAATCAATATTTTATTTTAAAAATTACTTCCTTCATATTCTTTCCTAAACATAATATATCTGAATTTTAACATTAACTGGATAGTTTATTTTCATTAAGTACTTAATAACAAAGCATAGATCTGAAACTTGCCTATTAATTGCAGTTCTGTCTTATCTCACACATTTTGACACATGATCTCACCATTGCCTTTTTTTCTTTAACTGTCAATAGTTAGTTTTGATTTCCTTTAAGATCCAAAAATCTAGAAAAGTGTGTTTTTGTTTTATGTCTCTAGTATTTTTATTTAAAGCTTCATTATTAATTTCTACTTTATTATTCCTTTGTTTTGAGATAATGTAAACTGTGCTCTTTCTAGTTCGAAATATTTATTCATTCACGTTAATTATATCCTCCAAGCCTTTTCTCACGCCATTTGTCAAAGGCCCAGAATAACTGTGTTTGCAACACAATTAATCTTCTTTTTCAAAAGTTTCACTCTATAGATATTGAGAGACCTTTCTAGACTTCCAGAGAGCTGGAAGAGAAGATATTTCATGGAACCCCAGCACATTAAGTACTCTTTCCCCCAAAATGAACATGCAGCTTTGGAAATAATGAACTTGTCTGAAGAACCAAACAAGCTTTTATAAGAGAAGTCTACAGATCATGAGGGTAAGTTCTTCTGGAGTGGTGATAGCAGCCCATGTGTACACAGATTCCAACATAGCAAGATTTCAGCCTCTCTCTCTAATCTGTGAGGACCACACTTATGCCAGGAGAGTCCGGGGCATCAGCGCTAAGGGCAAATGAAAAGCCTCATGGCAACGTGCTGCATCCTGCCTCTCTGTTCAGCCAACTGTCTTCTGTTAAGTCAAGAACCTTTGGCAAAGTTTATGACAAATTTATGACAGTGTTTTGCTCTCTTCCTTGCTAATCTTAATTGCCAAACTGCCAACGCAATTAAATTTGCTGTTCTTTTCTTCGTGTTCTTTTTTTTTTTAATTTGTATTTTTCCATTGCCATTTTTCTCTCTTACACCCTCTTTACAAGGTGTCACAATTGTGTTTTCACTGTGGATGTTTCTTTATATTACATAAAGTGTCAATTTTGCTCATTTAATGCTTCTTAAAATTATATTCTATTAGTTGTTATACCAATTCCCCTATTTGCACTTAGCTGATCTATTTTAACCCATTATTCAATTTTACACTTATTATTGGAAATGGTATTTTTAAGCATAATCTGGAAGAATCTCTTTGTCTTTTAAAGTGGAAATTTGATGCATTTGTATTAATTGGTATAATTAAATATCTCATTTTACTTAAGGATCAAAGGCTTTATTTTAGGAACTCGATTGGTTTTAGAGCAAGCCTAAAATGAGTTACTTCACTCATTCCATCCAGGTTGGAAAAGCATGCAGGATATCATTCCCACTTTCTGGTGACTTTCTTGGCTAAGAATCACAACATGCAAACCCAAGGGTATTATAGGTGGTTCAAACAATTCATTAGGAATTCTATAGAGTCTATATGGAATCAAGATCCCTTAGATCTGTTCAAATGGCCCAGGTAGGAGTAAAGAAACAGAGACAACATAATTAGTTACCAAGAATGTGCTCTGAGCCCCAGAGAAGCAACTATACAATGAAAAAAGACAACAATCCTCTCAGTAAAATAGAAAAATCAACATTGAAAGAAAAGTTCAGTAACCTTCTGAAAGATTCTACAGCTAAGACAGATAAGGGCTACATACTTACAGTTAATCTTAAAATTTAAAAACTGATTGTAAAGTTAGATTTTTGTGTGCATATGTGTTCAATAAAACATAACTGGGTTTATCCAATTCCTTACCTAACTCAGTTCAATTTCTGGTACAGAATAGGTCACTTAAGGATAGAATTGTGCAGTATTGTCAAGGATCCACGAGAAAATAACATTGACTTTTCTAAGAAGATGCTCACAAAAATAAACAGATCTATTGTTGCAAGACAAAACAATTGCTTCTGTAACATATATGAATTTGGGGCCTATTTTCTATACTGGCAAACGTAGTTATTTGCCCCACTGAAAGAAAGAAGAGAAAATAAGCAGCAACCACTAATGTAAGATAATACAGCTGCAATTTCAATCTATACTTATCAAAGAATCGATAAAAACTGTTCCACAACATACTAAAAACAATGTAGCTCTTATATTCATTCTCTTAAGTGCATCTTCTATCGTTCAGAGAACCAATTTTTGGAGTGGTGATTTTCAAAATTATTACTAAAGAGAGAAATCATTTCTGAGGTATGAAGTTATAAATTTCAATAACTGCACCTCACATAAAAACATAGATCCCTTTGTGTAGTAAGAGTAATGATTTATAGATATAAATCTCTCAAAAAACAGGCTTTGGTTTTATTTCAGTATCTGAATAAAACTGATGTGCCCATAGATCAAATAACCAATTACAGCTGTAGATAGAATTGAATTATGAGGGGCTTTCCATTTTTAGTTCTAGTAAAAACAACACAGATGTCATTTAATAAATAACAAGCTCCCTTTACTATCTGCTTTATTGATTCAATTGCTCAGACACATTGAAGTGAAGGTATTTTGTTTTGTTTGGGTATGAGTTCTTTTATAATATGCATATGTTTATTCCAAAATACAGACTAGGCATACACATAAACATACTATATGTATATAAATATATGTGAATAAGTAAATATATATCTACGTTAGACATGGATGTGTATGAAATTCACTATATTCTGGTTAACATCCACAGGAAAAATATTAGATTACTAAAATTTGATTATCTATGGTTAGGTTAGGCTTCTTTCCCCCCTAATTATCCCTAATGTGAATTTAATCCATTCCTAGTTATTTTTATCAGGCATTATTATCAAAACACTGTACTATAATATGATCAACAATGAAGTAAAATAAAATAAATATATTTTCCAAATATATAAAAATACATCTTTTTGTAAATATTATATGTACAAATATAAAACTATATAATGTACTTATATATATGTGTGTGTGTATAAATACATATATACACACTACAAGGTGGGGGTAAAGGAGGTTTACAGTCATGAGTACAAAAAGGAGAGTTTATTTCTGTATCATTATCTGTTAATTATTGTAGTATTTTCTATATAAACAACTGTAAACCTACTTTTGTTGCCACACCCTGTGTGTGTGTGTGTGTGTGTGTATTCTCGGAAATTTAGCTGTGGCATTTGCTTATACTTGAAGGAACATTTATATTTACTTTAATAGTTCATTATATATTTTTTTAAATCTGAACTACAGCAGTCATATCCACTAGTCCCTCAATTCACTAAAAAGAGTGGCACCTAATTTAGCTGTTATCTCCTTCTGTTATTTCAAATCTCTAGATTTAACAGTTTCCTTCCGACCAGCTGAAGAATCTGACACCTTCATTAGATTTTCTGGAATGAAAGTTAAGTATTTCTCAATGTGTAAAATGGAAACACCTCCATGTTCCCTGGTCTATGTAAAGGACCAAGTTTCTACTTTAAATCTGGAGAAATAATAAAATTAATCTTCATCTTTATATGAATAGCTTCAGATTTTTAAAAGCTTAAATGTACAGACATCCTTAACAATGAATCACTGTTACATTATTATTATCTTTGGAAGATGAAGCACAAAGATTGATCAGGATAGCTACTCAATATATTTCCTTAGCCGGCCTGATGTACTGAAAGAATAAAATATGCCTAAACTCTGGAGGCTGATATTTAAATTCCAAATCACACTAAACACCTTTGCCACAGTCACTCTGATAAGAGAACTTAAGACTTACATTGAAATTATTATCTTTACCATACTTAAGCTTCATCTAAAACAAGTATCATGCATATATATGTGGGCATTGAATATATTTTCCAATCTTAAAGGAAAAACAAATAGAAAATAATTTCCTAAGTAAATAAGGAATTAATACACCATAATTAATAAGTATTACCAACTAGTAAAATATCTATAGCATTTTGTAGATAAAACTAATGCTCTTTAAAGGAAACCTCCAGAAAACTAAGGTAGTAATTTTTTTAAAAGAGAAAATGCATTATTTATTAATTAAAGTCACAGTCAAGTAGAAGTTCTAGGCTAGAAATGAACAAAGTGTTGGCCCATAATAAGTTTCCAGGCTATTAACTGGGTCTTAGCCTCAGCATCCCTAATAACTTTTTAATTTCAGCAAAGGTAAGGGAACATTACATTAGTATTATAGTTAGTAGCCAGAAGCTAGTGTCAATATGGCACCAGAATTATCTTGTGATTTCCAAGATCCCACAGCAATAGAAGTATACAATAATTCACTCAATAATTTAACAGTAAAAATGGAAATATGTATCATTTTAGAATGCCAGAGTGTGCACTATGTCAAAGATGATGAATCTATGCCTTCTGCACATGAAGCATGAGGAAAGTATGCATTCATTCTGTGGATCAAAATTATGGCATGAGAGCAAGTTTAGTATCATTTTTATATTTCTTTCTCAGATAAGAATTACTACAAATGTACACATTTAAAATCATATTAGAAGAGAAACTATAATTCTACATCTAAAGTAAATTTATTTTGAAAAATTTGTAATGGAACAGAGTACTTTTTCCTTCAGTCTCTTGGTCCAAGTTCAATGTCATGCTGTCATTGTTGCCTTTCTTGATGACCTCTCTCATCTCTCATTCCCTCCAGGACCCTCCTGCTTATGCCACCTCCTTTCTAGACTCATTTCCAATCTTTTGTTCTTCATACACAGCAGCTCTGGCTCAAGAGTCACAAAGATCTTTTGGCCTCTTTTTTAAAAAGCCATCACACTAACTAGACAATAACTTTCACTGTCAATAATCAAAGCATTTTAATAATTTCATCTATTCTGCCTATAAAAATCACCTGTTATACAGAAATTTGCATAATACATTACTTTAATAAGTATTTTAATAGACATTTTATTTCATCTTTGAAAAATGACATTAACATTAGAGGAAAGTTACTATGCCTTTTCTTTATATAAAGGAATAGATGAAAAGTTGTTCAATGACTTGACTAGGGTCACATAGCTGATTAGGGCCAGGCACGATTCAGTCCTGGACTTCAAATACTCACGTCAGGGCTCTGATGCCTAGGCTAGTGAAAGCATCGTTACATACCAGGATCAGAGGCTGATTAAAGGGAGGACAGGTTGGATATTAACATCCATGCTCCCCTCAGCCAGGTGCCAAAATGCAGGGTTCCATCTACCCCACACGTATGGTGGCCCAGATAAGGGAAAAGGAAAGGGACATTCGTTATATAAATTATCTACTTTATTCTTACAAGGTAGGTGTTTTTGTACTCATTTTATAGGAGAGAAAACTAGATCTCTATGAAGGCTGACTGTCTAACTCCAATGCCCGTACTCTTTTCTTGGAACATTGCTGCCTCCTATTACACATGCTACAGGGGCAAGAAATATGTGGAGATAGATTTAGAGCGTAATAGATGTGTGCATGTGTGTGTGTGTAGAGAGAGAGTGAGGGAATAGTTTAGTGAATAAACATTCATCCAAATTAAAAGAAACATATCTAACAGAGAACAAGTCACATTTTAATTCCACTTTATGATTTTAATAATTTTTATATTCTAAAACTTTTTATAGTACCAATAAATTATAATAAATTAATATCTGCCATTATTTATGGAAGTACTCAGGTTAAATATATAATTACAAAGTGTTTTTGTATTTCTAAAAATATCAAGTATCAACCAAAAAAAAATCAAAGGGTCACAAGAATAAGTCTACTATTTCTTTTTAAAAGTTAACATGTCTTTAATGCCAGAAATAATACATTAAAATATTTTTTACCAAAACAAATGAAATTTCAAGGCAAAGCTGGAAAATGTCAATGATTAGTAAGGACGGGTTACCTCAAGAGTTCAGATTTTGGTATGTTCCCTTCAAAGCTCCTTCAGTTTCACCTGGATTTCAAGGGAAGTAGCATTGCAAGTGTGGCACTTAAACACCTCATTTCTTGGCACAGAATCTCTAACCTACTATGAAATCCTATTAAAGTAGAAAAATGTCTTCAATATTCAAATGAAAGAAAGTTCATAAGGATTTCTGAATGTCTTGGACACAAACTCAACAGCACAGTTGCTAATATCACTGTTAAGACCCTTCAAATATACAGATTTAGGTAACAGTAAGGTAAGCACGGTTATTATTCCCATGTTAGAGAAGAATAAACTGAGACAGAGACATACTGAAATAATTCCTTTTTCCCTTTTATCTTTGTTATGAAAATATACTGTAGGTAGGTCCTCATTAAAACTCTTCCTGAAACAAGATGGACTCTGAATAAATAATAACTAAAATTAAATAAACACACACACCTTTTCTTACTATACTATAAAAGTAACATGCTCATTTCAGTAAGAGTTCAGCTAGAAAGTATAGAACAGCAGATAAAAAACTCAAGTCTTTTGGCTCCAATTAATTTATGTTTATTTACTTATTTATTTATTTAGTTTTTGTTTTTCAATTACAGTTGTCCCCTTTTCCCCCAATTTCTCTCCCCCACCCAACCCACCCCCTCTCCCGCAATCATATCCCTCCCCATTGTCCATGTCTAATTTATGTTTTGAACCAAAATTAAACAAATGACTATGTAGATATGAAATTTCTAGTTTACTAAAATCCACTGCTTTGGATAGAGAAACCATTTATACAGTTCATAATCATGGTTCCTGTAAAAATTGCCTTATTCTTCTTATACTCTTCATATGTAGCCACTATAATATCATTGCCAACATGATTGCCTAAATCTGCCAAGCTGTTTAGCAGGTCAAGAAAGCTTTTTCTACTAGCCCTGGTAGATCATGGATTAGACTAGGTCTAGCCTGAGCCCACATTGGTCTCCTGTTTTAAATTTTTGCAGAAAATTATTACTGCTCTGTCCTCCTTATTTTTCTATAAAAATGTTTCAACCATTCAAGAATGATCTCGGAAGTAGAAAAGGATGTCTCTTCTAACCAAGTGAAAACCTAAAAACAACAACAAAACAAAACTTTTATTTGACTTCTGAAGCGATCTTGAGCTAGAGGGAATCCAAAACTCGTAAACAGATTATTCTTACCTCGCAAGATCTCTGCTGCAGTGCAGTCATTGCTCTGCCAGGCCTAGCCTTGTTCTCAGGATTAAAAAGCCCTCTGAAGACAAGCAGGGCAAGCTACTGCTCTACATGGCTCACTGGTTTCCATGTAATTCATTCTACTTGGACAGTCTGATAGTCCCACAGTTGCAACCATTGTATTCAATCTTTCCAGCTCATGGTTCTCAAATCTGCCTGCCTATTGGAATCACCAAGAGAGCTTTCAGAAATACGAATGCCTGAGCCTCTTGAAGACCACAGCAGAAATTTTTAGGTGTGAATAACCCCACTGGGCTGACTAAACTCATTCAGATTCCATGAATCCCTCATCTGTAGTGAGAAAATAAATGATTCCAGATCATCCTTGTCACTGGGAAGTGTGAGTCAATTTCCATTCCCAAGGATCACAAGGTTGGAATAAGAGCTGCCCCTACCTAGAGATCTGATGAGAGCAATAGAGAGCAGCAATACTTCAGTGTCCAGATGAAGCCAAGACATAGGCCCAATGTCAAAAGATCTCTGAACTGTTTTGCTCAGTGTAAGGTAAATTAGTCTTGAGAAGTGGAACCAATATATATTTTCTTGCCCCATAATACCACATCAGTGGAAACTCATTCAGAGCTTTTAAACCATCGGAGATACACTTAAGGAGGGAAAAAACACCTCTTTATTCCTTAATTATTAAAATGAAATGAGAAGGATGAGCAAGAGTATCGGTGGTGGGATGCAGCAATTCATGACATACAGATTTTTTCTGCTTTTGTACCTGTGTAGGACTTTCAGTGTAATCAGTTCTTAATTTTCTTTTTGACTGTGTTTTAATACATACGATAGACAAAACAGATACTAAAACAGACTTACTAGCTTATAAAATCAATGAGCTAATGTATACACACAAAGGATATTTCATCTTAGGCACTCATTTACTTAATTCCTTTAATCAGAATTTTAGGAGAAAAATTTCATTAAAAATTCATTTATCTTCCTCCTTAACATTAACTATTAAAATAAAACTGGTGGAAGCATTTCTCAGGATGAATAAATAAAATAAAATCTGCTTCTAAACATCTACATTAAAGTTGTTTTGAGCAGAATAAATATATGTAGATATAGTTAAACTAAAATCCATACTTTGATTATCGCTGCAGAGCGACTGGCAAGGTTTATTTAGCAAATTTCATGCCAAGCTTCTGAAGTATGCACCCTACCCTTTTCCACACATAATTCAACATAAACACTTTTTCTTCTGACAGACATTTTGAAAGATCAAAGCGCAGAACAAAGGCAAAGAGTGACATGAAGCGCAAGTTCTGGACCATTGAGGTGAATGGATGGATTAGCCAGAAAATTCACGATGACACCTTGGACCTGCAGAAGTGGTTCTGTTTATGTGATTACAGTTTCAATGCTTAGGAGACCCAAAGCTCTAAACAGCAATTTTCCTCTATGCCCCAACAGGAAACCCTGCAATATTTCAAAAAGCTCATCCATCAATGCCAATCAGTGCAATTCACCTGACATCTCATTATAGGTTTTAAGCAACTGGATGTCATCTAGAAGAGGACAAATAGTTCATTACACAAACCATTATGGACCAAATAGAACCCTTATGCAAAATGCATCAAACAAAACCCGGTATATTGTCAGCAAGGGCTAGATAAAAGTCAAATAAAATAAACTGACTATTGTGGAATATGCTTCTTACAGAGCACAATGATCCAATTGCCTCACACTTATGATTTACAGACTTATATTATAAGAAGCAGTGTTGAGCTTGCTAAACAAAAAAATATGGTTTATGCATATATACGTGAAATACAGCATTAGATTAGGAGTGAAGTTTTAACTACACAGACTCTCTGATGTAGGAGTAGAAAAAAAAAAAAAAGGAGAATGTTTGGGTTCACTAGCTGGAGTTCAATATTTTCAGCAATTTCCAGCCACCCTCTAAATTAATGTTTTCAGCAGTGTCGTATACCATCATGTTGATTTCTGAATATGGCAAAACATCAAAATCCTGGCCAGTGTTACTCCTTTCACTGCTAGCTTGAAAGGATATGCAATTAATTATATTGCAGATTTATGGGATTCTAACTAGAACCACACTGACTGGCTTGCTAGTGAGTACAGGAAGAAGGTAACCCACTTGGGGCTTGAAGAGCCTACAGGGCTACATGCACAATGGTTTGCAGGAATAAATTACTTTCTTAATAGCTTGTGCTCTAGTCTATTAAAATTCATACTTTTTTCCTTTTTAGTGTCATTATCTCTGTGAACAAGTTATATTGTAGTCAGAAAAAAAAAAAGACTAAAAAAGCAAGTCTCAAAAAATTGTTAAAAAAAATACCCTCTTCTTGAATATGCTTTGAACCTACCAAAAAAATTATTGCATTGGCAAGTGTTGGGAAAGTTGACCTTATAATTCCTTTCTACTCTAGAATGATTTAAAGATTCTCTATAAACCCTTTTTCCCCTCAGAGTAGGGGTCACACTGATGCAAACAATCCAGTCTTGGGTTGATGGCAAGGACAGACTCGGAGTGGCACACTTCCTCAATCGTACCTCGGAGTCTCTCTTCGATAGACTCACTCTGCAAAACTCCAAAAATAAAAATAAAAAATTGGAATAACAATGTTAGCTATCTTGATTTAATCAGCCTAGAATACAGCCTCCTTTAGTGCAAAGCCCGTAGCATCTAGGGGAAATACGTTCCACACATAATCAGAACTGCCCCTAAAAGACTCATTAAATCCGTAATGACTGTAACTGAAGCTCAAGATAAAGTATTCTTAAGATGTCAACAACCAGATATTTAACAAAGAAAGCAAAAAGGAATGAGAAAAGGGGGAAAAAAGAAAGAAGAGAAATCTATAACCTAACCCTTCTAGAACAAGACAATAAACATATTATTACAATAGTTTAAATACTGCGACAGAAAGTAATGACATAAGTTGTTAGTTACCTTTTCATGAATTTAAATTCACCAAAACAAAAATTTTAAGTGTAAAAAATGGTTTCCTTAAGCATCTGAATATACTATTGTTTCATGAGACAAATGGACTCCAAGTGTTTCATTCCAAACAACTGAGGATTTCATCTCATTTCTAATTTTTAAAAAATAGAGGAACACATAGCATGATCTGGTCAACTTTTCATAGTCTGATATATGGAAAATGTGGGAGTATTTTTCACTTTACATACATAAAGGATACCGAAGTAGAAAAAAAGTAAAAAAGTAAGAAAACCTTAAATGTCCCAGATATAGATGGTGTGGAAGCACTCAGCCAGGTGGTAGGCGGAAAAATGGGTCTACTGGACTTTTAAACTAGTAACAGGTGGGAAAAAAAGGATAATTTATAATCCCTGTGTCTAGATATTTATAAATATTTTTTGTCAGCAGTATATCTGAGCGTAAGAGGCTGTGCCCACATAGTAAGTTTAACAATTGTAATCCCTATTCCTGGTCGGAGATGCCACAAAGAGGCATGTCCCTCTTTGACATGGCCGCTGGTCATAGAGGTTTCCATATTCAATTTTCGCCCCCTGGATATACGTCTGAAGCCTGGATGTAGCCTTTCTTCTTCAACATAAATCAACTGTACCATCATGAAGCTCAGACAGTGGAAAGAGTAAATCCTTAGAGCCAACACAAAGGGGATGGAAGAGAAAAGGCATGAAATTGAACTGATGGCTTTTTTCCCCCCATAAAATTAATTTAAACCATTTTTCCCCGGAAAATGAAGCACATTTTAACAAAATAATACAGTTTGCTTTATAAACAAAGGCAAAGTTCTCATCAATGGAACCAAATGGAGTCCAGAAAAAGAACAGTGGGTTTTTTTACATATGACAAATTTGATATATGGCAATGGTGGCACTGCAGATCGCTAATTAGTCTGGGATACTTGGTTAAGCATATGGAAAACAAAAATGAAACTGGATCCTTACCTTATCCTGCACACACACACACACACACTCAAATCCCAAGTGGATGTAAAGGTAAAAATATGATAGGTAACTTTCACTTTAGAATAATTACAGGAAGACAGCTTTATGACCATTTTTATAAGAAAGAAATTTCAAACAAGATATAAAGAAGTATAACTGTTAAAGAAAAAATAATAAAATTGAATCTATTAAAATTAAAATCTCTTGTTTATCAAGGAACACTATAAACGAAGTGAAAAGATAACATCCAATCTGGGAAGAGATATTGGCAACATAAAATTGACACAAGATTAGTATCAGATTATTCCCACAACCTCTATAAGTCAGTAAGATCCTGTAGAAACAAGGTAAAAAGTAAACAGACAAAGGGGACTTTCCCATTAAAAAAAAAAAAAAAAACTGTTGAATAAGTACATCCAACAATGTTCAACCTCATGCTAAATCAGGGAGGTGCAAATTAAGATCACATTAATGCCCTCCCGATGACAAAAATTAAGAATTCTGAATATACAAACACTGGAGAAAATGCAGAGCAACAGGAATTCTCAGACACTGATGATGAATGTATAAACCAATGTCAATCATTTAAAAGAAATAATTTAGAATTGTAAAATTTTATGTACCTATATTATGACTCAGCAATTCTACTTCCAGATAGGTCTTAAGAAAAAGCTACACACATACCAGCAAACATGCAAAAACAGCATGTTTAGAAGAGTACTGGCTATAATAGAAAAAAACCTAAAACAACATAAAATACCTATTAAGAGGAAAATAGATAAGCCAATGTAATTTAGTCAAGTAATGAAATATTAAAGTACAGTGACAATGAACAAATTCCAGCTATACAAAATAACCTTAGAATGAATTTTACAAAATATTCAGTGGAAAAAGCAAATTGTAGAAGACTGCATATATTATCATGGTACGTTTACAAAGCTCCAAAACAAGAAAAAAAAACTAAACAAAAGATTGTTTTAGAGTATGCACAGATTTAGTACATTTTTTACAAAAACAAACAGGAACGAGAAATATAAACTTAGTGGTTGGTAATTATCATGGAGTTAAATTGGTATTAAACCAATGTTCTTAAGTAGGGTGGTGGGTTCACAAGCATTCATTTTATTATAAATTGCATTTTGTATATTCTGTATGTATAAACCCTTACACTAAAAGATGACAAATGTGGTTGACATTTTGAATGTTAGATTTTATGTGTATTTAAGAAAGAATGAAAAATGTCAGCATGCCTGTTCTGTTCGGTTTGTGTATGGTACTTACTAATTTTTATGCCATTTGAATTTCAAAATGAGATATTTCATATAAAAATTAAAAAAAAAACAAAAAACACAGCAGTCTTTTCTTGAAATGCAGGAAGAACTGGTGACCATAGGTCCTCATTCTTGCATGGTACAAAAACCAGTGAAGCTAAATACCATCTGCTCCTTTTTATCCCAGTGTCCCTACCCAGCTTAACTAATTCGTTACAATTCTGGTCCCTCTAAGTGATCTGAGTTTGCAATGCCTTAGAATGAACTGGAATTAACAATGGCTCTCTCAGATTGGTGAAATTAAATATGGTTTTATTTTTTGCTCTTTGCTTATCTGCGTTCTTATCCTTCGTAGTGAGTAGTACTAATGGAAAGGAAACACAAGCATTATTCTGATGGATATTCATTCCAAGAGAAACATAAAGAAATTTCATATAGAAGAGAAGAGAATTAGAAATGAGTTATCTAGAAAGGTAGTGAATGCTACATGTTAAGAACTCAATTTTAATAAAACTAGCCTAATTTATAACACTTTCATAAAAGTTTAATCAAAGACGTTTTACATATTTGTTCTCTTACTAGATTAACTGGAGTAAAAATATATAGATGATAGAAGTGTTGAATTAAAAGCATACTTTTACATAAAAAACGAAGAGTTAATTCAATGGAATTTCAAGCTGAGAATGGAATATGAACTAGGTGAATAGCTATGAGCATTTCTTTTAGATCCAAGTTATAACTTTGCAATTGCAAAGATGGAAAGCTGCCTTGTAGCAAAGGCCTAACCTCCCTGCCAAAAAAATATCATCATCTGTCAGCGTCATATGTTCTTAAATTTTCTTGAAGAATAAAAAGGAAAAGGTGGTTAAGAAATTTGTGCATCCCACCCTTTGGCTCTCAGCCCTGCTCCTTTGGAGTGTAGTCATTCATGTGAAAGTTCATCAGCCAAGAAGGTTCTTGGCCAAGAGGGACTAAAAGGCCAAAGCCCATGGAAGAATAAGCACAAGTCTTCATTGGCATTGCAGCAAGTTATTCTGGGGCAGAGATCTTCGACTGGAACAAATTCTAGGTCCTACATCTAAGCTAGTTGCCGTTATCTAGAACCCTTCATTCCCACAGTCCGAGGCTATACCAGCCTTTTTTTTTTTCTTAACACTTACAAGCTGCTGCCAGCTAATAGCTGACCATATGTTCTGTAACGGAACCCCTACTTGCAAGAGTCAGTAAAAAAATTTGTCATTTTCTTAAGAGGTTTTGCTCACAGTGGCTCTGCAGAGTTACATCCCCCATGATGGATTTTCCCCCGGTTTATCTCCACATAACACACAAAGCAATGGAAGTTAATGAGATAAATAATTAACTTACAGTAGTGGGAATGAGCATGGGAATACAGTCTGCAATTTTATTATTCTATCCAAATTCATGACTCTTGGTTGCTTTGGAAGCTCACAAAAAAATTAAAATAAATGGAGGATCAATTGATAAAAAAGGGGCTGCGGGAAACTAACATGAGATAATGCATCAGGCATTATGTTACAATGATTTAACATCTCCTGATTTCTACTTGAAAATTACTATTATTATTTCTATGTGAAAGATGAAGAAACAATTTTTCATTTTATGAAAGGTTAACTATTATGTATCCAATGACACAGCTAGTAAGTAGTAGATCTGGTGTTTAAATTCCATAGTATGTGTTTTTCCCATTACACCACACTTTCTAGACTATAGAATTGTGCAAATACAGGCTTTCTTTGCCTATGCATGAAATATGGATTGCATAGTCAGGCATTTCAAAAATAAACTCATTACTGCTTTATTCCTTTGACAGTGTTGCCTAGTCTTACGCTAAGTATGATATTATTAAAGAAAGATAAAAAAATATTGCAAAGTGATTTACCATAAATTCATGTTATTCTTTTCTACTCAATGATTTCCATACAATGCCAGGAGACCCTCTGTACCAGGACAACAAATGTGTGGAGCATGCAGCTCTACTTCTCCCTTTTTACTAATGCCGGGGACTGCTCATCGGGCTTAGCTCTGTTAGTTATTCATGTTATGTTGGCCTGAGAATCCTCAACACAGCATTCTGTGCAGCCGCTACCAATCCATCAGAGTTAGCACGGAATCAAACATTTATATGCCACTCTCGTCTGATCTCACTCAGCACAGTGGTTCCAACCCTGTCAAAACAACCACCAATCATATCCCTACCCTACTCATTCCCAGCAAATAGCTTTGCAGCCTAGAAAACATCGACGTTTCACATATTTATCTTCCCTCTTCTTGACCCCAAACTCCTTCCAACTTCGTGCTTGTCTAAGAGGGAAAAGGTGTTTGTCTCAAATTTCCAGTCATCAATGTTCTTCCTCTCCGTCCCATCTCTTATTTATCAAGCCCTCATTTACTCATGACTTCTTAATCTTTCACCCTCGAGGTGATGCACTACCTCCATGCATAAACACATGCTCGACTTTTTCTTGCTCATAAAAATAAACAACTTTCCCCTCAGTTCTGCAGCATTTTTAAAGTATCACCTAACTTTTCCCCAATCCTGCTTAATTTTTAAGCTCCTTGAAAGAATTAACAAGAATTCTTTCTCCCTCTTATTTTCCACCTATTCCTTTCTTCATCTCCAGGAAAGGCCTAGCAGTCAAACTCAATGGTTTGTTTAGTCATTTTTGTAGTTTTTCAATGACTTAATTTTTTTTTTCAATTACAGTCCCAAATCAATTTTATTTTGCATTAGTTTCAGGAGTACAGCACAGTAGTTAGACAATCTTACTCTTTACAAAGTGTTGCCCCGACATTTCCTGTACCCACCTGCTACCCTGCAGTTATTACAATACTATTGACTATATTTCCTAGGCTATAGTTTACATCCCTGTGACTATTCTGTAACTACCAATTTGTACTTCTTAATGCCTTCACCTTTTTCACCCAGTTCTCCCCTCAACACCCCTGTTTTCTGACAACCAGCAGCCCTTTCTCTGTATCTATGAGTGTTTCTTTAGTCTTAATCCTACTTATTTACTCGGCTGCCCCTTCAGTGAACTCCCTGGGGATCTTGTCAAAATGAAGATTTAGATTCCTTGGGCCTTGCCAGGGCCCGAGATTCTGAATTTCTAGCAAGCTCCCAAGCAAAGCACGTGTTACTAGTCTACAGACCACACTTTGAGTGATGGGCTATATACAACTCTTTCATTTTTAAATCTTTCTTCTCTTACTCCCAAGACATACCTCATGCTAGTTCTCTACATTTTCTGATCACCCCTATTCTGCCTCCTTAAGATGTAGTCCCCTCTTCGGGCCTAAACATTTTGAAAAGTTTTCTGATATTAATAAAAATATGCTTTTTAGTGGTCTGTGCCAATCACTATGCTACAAATCTTAATTAATTATCTTAATCCTCAGAAAAATCCATGAGAAGTTTTTCATTTTACAGGCGGTACATTAAGGTACCATCTCCAACAGTGCATAGCCAGCCGGGAGCGGGATTCAGCCCCAAGCGACTTAATTCCGAAGCCTGGGACCTTCCCTTGGCAATCCTGCTGCATGTCAGGGTTGCAAGAAGCCACGAGCAAGCCAGTGAAGCCAACCTTGTGTCTTGAAAGGAAGCGAGTGAAAGGTATGATAAATAAAGGGAGACAGCTGCCAAAAGAGGGATTATGAACTATTGCCAGAGATCTCAGAGACAGAACACAAAAGGGTGCATGGGCTGCCTTTGCAAAGCTGGCGCAGGTTATCCGCTCCCAATTAAATCTCCGAACCTGAAGAGTCTTCAAAAAAAAAGTTAGACTCAAAAATACATATATTCATGGGGGGTGAGGAGGGAAAAAGGACTCATGGACAAGAGTGTGATGATCTGATGACTGCAGGGGGAGGGAGGTATCAGGGGGTTAAATGGTAACGGAAAAAATACGATAAAGATTTTTAAAAATCATGGTAGGGCATTTTACCAGGGGAGAAAAAAAATCAAACTCTGGGATAGTTCATCTCCTTACCATGTGAGTCATTGCGCCAACAGATACGATGTGATGTCCTTTATGTATAAGTGCAAGAGCAAAGCTCTCAGAATGGAGAGCAGCCACATACAAAAAGAGGAGACACCTGGCTCTGTGGCTTTTTGTCTGTATTTATGCCTTCCTCAATGCTCAGGCTTTTGGCCCTCTCTAATTAATCCTTCTAACACGGAACTTCTGAGGGGCAAATTAGAAGCAGAAAACATCTCCATTTTGCAAATAGGAAGCAGATGCAGTGACTTGGTGGTTCTTACTGAATCAGTAACAGAACTTCACAATCCAGCCGGAACTAGATTCCACCAATTTAGCTGCACAGCACAGCACCAAGAGTAAACCTAAAAAGAGGGCCCTTATTTTGTTTCTTTTTTGTTAAGAAACTGAACAACCAGAAGTTTCCAAAAATTCTTTTTTTGTTAATTTAGGCCAAATTCCACTAAATATGCAAAAATGTGCCACTTCTTTTTCTAGGATTAATGTATTTCTTTTAATACACTAAATCACTAAACAGAAATCTTGCCCATTAATCCTTGCAATTAGCTTTAGAAGTATCTGAGATCAGACACCAGGAAGTTAACAAAAGATATATACCTCATTTGACATTAAGAAGAAGTAAAGAAGGAAATTGTATGAAAATCCACTGTGGCTAAAATGAAAGTCATGGATTGAAGGCTTTATGAAAAACCACCTTATTAAGTCCTACCCTTCCTTAAAAAAGATAAATAGAATTAGTATAATTAATGGTTGTAATGACTTTTATAATGTGCTTTTCTTAACATAAACATTCTTTAATCAATCCAAAAGGCAAAAAGGCTTATTAATGAGTTTACTATTTTAATAAGCTTTAGTGACACAGGCCTAAAACTAGCACCTTTAGATAATTGAATCAGTCTACAATAAAATTTTCCCCCATAAATTCAATGTTTTTGGTAATTGTTGGGCATGGATTTTATTAGAAGAAGGATATAAACTAAACAACAATGTATATTTTTGACCTTCAAAGACAGAAGACAGAACTATCGTTATTCTGTATTGCTTTATCTTCAAGATATGACACTCGTGAAAAATTCTTGTTAAGAAATACATGCAGCATGAGAGCTAGCGGATGAAGTTGAAAGTCACTAGCATTAAAAGTTGGTGTAGGATGTGAATAAGGGTTGTGAACATAAAAATTTCATTCCTCCGAGTTCACTTATTGCTAATTTTCTGAAGAAAATTACTAGTTTTCAACTTAATACTTGTGTTCATGATAATTCTAATCTATTTATGTCTAGATAAAGATATAAATGATATACAGATTGCTTTTTCATGTCCTTACGCATCATAAATTTCTAAGTTCCTCAATGTTTAGAATCTATTTCATGATTTTGATGACTCGACCATAGTGTTTCCAGTTACTCCGATTCACATTTTTATTAAAAACCAAAGTCTTTCTGCACACATAACATAAACAAATACCACTTTCCTCTTACACAGACATACAGGGAATCTAAGACTGCAACACGTGAGCATCGCAGATTTCTATTCCAGGCCAGCAGAATTCTTTAATTTTTGCAAGTCTGCAATGAAACTGAAAATGAAGACGGGAAGGTTGTGGATGCTGCAAGTCCACATGGCCAAGCTTGAAAGTTTAGATCATTTGCAGCCTAACAGCTCATTCTGTTCTCCCAGAAACAATTCATAATCAGTGAGGAGTGCTATGACTCCTAAGAGAATTGGGAAATTTGCTAGTGCTCCACTTGCTCTCCCCTAAGTGACTCCCCCAAAGCAGCAAAAGTACTAAGTTAGCTCAAGACAGTGGCCCATGCTGAGTCAGCACTTGTCCTTGAGCCGAGAAATTCCAGAAGGGTGAGGAGCTGGCAAGGAGAGAAGGTTAGGAAAAAGGAGGGCTTGGAGAAAAAGAGCATATCATGTCCTGACAGTGGGTCCCCCGAGTGTATCAGCAGTCTGGCCTTCTGCCAAAATGTTTCCCTCTCTCTCTCTCTCTCTCTCTCTCTCTCTCTCTCTCTCTCTCTGCAGTAAAGGAAACAGTGCATTAAAGTGTTTTGTGGAAGATGGACAATTTGGAAAATTACACATTTGCAACAGTATTGCTTTATGAATTCAAGTTAAGGTCTTTTCCTTAAAAACAGAAGTAGTATTAACTACATATTCAAGAGAAATCTAACCCTCAGTAAAATTTTATGCCTACAGAGTCTGTTAAAGTGTTTCCAAAATAAGAGAAATGAAAGTTTCCTTTCATTTCCCTGGTGTTATATTAATGATTGTAATTATTTACCAAATATACAGAATGAAAATTGTTTAAATTAAAGTTTAATCTAAAGGTTTAAGTTCTTTCTGGAGGCTGGGGGGAGGGGTTACTACCCAAACAAGATATCAACACCCAACAGACTAGATGTTTTCAAGTGATAGAAAGCACTGGTCTCAATAACGTCAAGGTATGGGTGGGCTAAAGATCAGTCAGCGTCTATTTTTACTTATCTGTGTATTGTTTGAGATTTTCAATAAATACCTATAATTTTAGTAATTTACTATTATAGAAGAAAACCTAGTTTCTCTCTTGCTATTCTTGACTAAAGAATAAATCCTTTCAGTTTTTAGAAACTTCATTATTGTCTTTAACATACATTATTGTTAATAGTTATCAGGCACAGAGACAAAGAATTAGCTAGGAAAACAAAAAAAAAAGCTTTGCTAACATGCCCTTATAATTCTCAGGAGAGGAGAAACACTATTTTGCTCCTAGAACCAGATTATTTTGGAATGAGCCTAATGAACTGAAAAATTGTTTGTAACTGTGGCATGTTACAAAACTGATACCAAAGTAGGATAATTCTTCTGCCCTATTTTAGATGAGTCAGTCAAGAACCATGTACAAAAAAATGCTGTCACACTGTGGGAACAAATGAGGAGAAAAAAATACCACCCATCCCTTGGAAATTATATGCTTTTACTAGTATAGCAGGACAAATAAATAAGAATTGTCAGTAACGTATTGTGCAATAACTTTGAAATGAGTTGGTCAAAACTGCTATACTAACTAAAAGCAAGAAATAAATTATTCTTGAAGGAAGAATATGAAAATCTTCAAGAGATGAACCCTTCTTGAAAGTGGGTCTTGGGGAAAATGCAGAATACATTAGATCGAAGTGACAGCGAGAGGAAGGGCACTGGAGAAAGAGGCAGAGAGGGAGAAATGAAGATTACGAAATTTTCCTTTTCCCATAGCAAATGGGGCACCTCTAGAAATTTTGGCATATAAGATGTTTTAGAAAGTGTAGGGGGGAAAGATTAAAGTAGGGATACAATTGGGAGGTCAATATAGAAGAGTCTATTCATGAGGTTCATACACATTTCTAGGGCAGAGAAATAAATAAAGAGAGGGTGCTAAAGTTATTACCAATAAAGACTGGGGCTGAATGAGTGACAATATAAAAATACAAAGAACTTCAAGCTTTCACTTGTGTGAAATGAGGAAAATGATAACACAAAGGAGGTCCACTTGGTGAGAAATGTAATGGATTTGTTCAAAAATGTGTAAAAGCAGTTGAAAATGTGTATGTTCAGGGTAGGAGGTCAGGACTGGATATCAGAGTAGTCCCATCTAAACTGGAATTACAGTTGGGTCCAAGGAAGTAAAAAAATAATTTTTCTCAAAACAGTCTACAAAGAGAAGAGAGAGGACCACGAAGTAAGGAGTTGCTAGAAGAAGGTCTGGAAGCCTGAAGAGGACAACAGTAGAATAGTGATGCTTCTGTGGGGGAGGAAGGGTTGGTCAGTGGAAAAGGAGACTGAGAAAATGATCTTGGGCTTGGTTAGAAAATGACCCAAGTTACCCTGGCAGATCACTGGCAGCTACTGGAAGGTATGGCTGCATGGAGGGTCCTTGTACTGTTCTCTCTACTGTATGACTTGGAAATTCTCCTTCTTAAGTTTTAGAAAATGGGAATGAAAATTGAGGAAATGAGAGTGAAAAAAAGAAGAAAAGTAAAATGGTAGTTTAGGGGCAACAACAAATATTTCTTCTTCCCTTTCCCCCACCACCCTAATTTAAGGAAGAAGTATAGCATAGTCATTACAAGTGTAGGCTTGTGGATTCAAATACTGCCTTTGCTATTTGTCAGCTGGTGTCCTGGGATAAAACACTTGATCTTAAATACCAACTATGAGACAAGTACTTTATTTCTTGAATATCGACCATGTGATGGGTCATTCACAGATATTATTTCATTTAATCTCCATATTCTTATAACATGATTCTCAGCTCAGTTTTCTATTTCAGGAGGATCAGTGAGAATAGATGGGTCTAAAATTATAGCTAGGAAGGGTAAAGCCAAGAATCAAGCCTAGCTCTATAGATTGTAGAGCCTTTGTTCTTAACTACTAAATGGTTTAGAGAGGGAATAAATGAAGGTAGAATGTACTCCATGGTGCTCTGTGTTGGGTTGCTGAGCATAATAAGTACCATACCCAAGCCCTGAGTGCCTTCTTGATCTTTGCATCTACTGCTCTTGTTTAACATACACTCAACCTACACTTGTCTCAAAGTCAAAGTCAATGCCTGCAAGAGCCAGTTAGGTAACACATGATTTTGGGGGGCTGGAGAGCTCACCCCAACTGTGAAATGGAGTTCAGGAAGTAGTCACCACTCAGCACCAGGCAAATGGCTGTGATTTTTCCATATGGCAGTGGGTCCATGTGTACAGATCTTTAATTTTTCATAAGTGTATTATGAAGATTTTTATGCTGACAATTAATTCAAAGTGTTCTAAAACTACTATGTAGAGCAAACAATATATGAAAGTCCTTTGGGCCAGGTCGCAACCTCAGCATGACCACACAAGAATGCACTTTTATTCTAGTGGTCTCTAACAGAGCAGTGTCATTCAGGTGCCCAGAAAATGGCATGTCTGGTGCCTAAAACAGCTAATCGATGTTCCCTAAGAAATACCCTAAAGCACATGATGGCACAGTTTGCACTGTATTCTACATAACAAAGAGCCTTGAGTAACTAAGCGATGGTACTGGGAAAACATACACGTGTTGCTTTAGAAGTGCCTGATACTGTTCTATGTGCTTCATGTAACAACTCTTTTAGTCATTTCAAGAATTATATGAGCTAGATGAATTTATTATTCCCATTACATAGAGAAACAAACTGAGATAGAAGTTAAATAAGATACTCAAGGTCATTGGGCTAGGAAGCTTCAGAGGTGAGATTTGAACCTAAGGAGCCCACCTCCAGAATTGGAGACCTTCACCCCCTTTGGCACAACCTTCCTAAATTTGAATGGGGATAGAAAGGCATGGATGCTGCTGAAGGGTTGGCTGTCACCTGGTCCCTCAGGGGTGTTGCAATGGAGATACGTGATACTTTTATTCTTAGCATTACGCATCACATTAGCAACCTCAGTGGAATGGGATCTTATGTGTTAAGTATAAAATATCCAAAATATCCCAAATATTGTTTTCCACATCATTTCTGCTCATACCAGACCACCAATATATGTACTCATATAACAGCTAAGCAGTATGAACAAATTTATAAATTCATATGATTTTAATGCATTACTGAGAAGTATTTTAGGCATTCATCAGTATAAGTATATATGTATTGGTAGATACACATGTATAAAGTCTTCCTGGAGGTTTTAATATTATTTCATAGGTTTTTTTTTTTTACATTTTACTTCTCAGTTTATTACTGTATTTGATTAAGAGAGAAGTTCCAAACAAAATAATATTAAGGGATATGTAAACATACTTATCACGTTCTTAGTGTTCTCATCGACTCCCACATTTCATCAGCAATTTTTAAAATTCAAGCCTTCAGAAAGAGAAACACTTGTCTGAAGATGTTTGGATTGTCTGGGCTTTTTAAAATCAATGTCAGTTTGCATAAAACTAGAAATACAAGATACTAATGTTTCCAAAAGTACTTTTCAATAGCCCACTAACCATTAACTACTCTCCCAATGTAGCCACATCTAACAAGCTGAAAACTATTTATACTTTTAAGGAAATAAAAGAGTCTTTTCCTCTACTCCCAACATTCAGGGGAAAGTCAATTACAAAATTGTTTTTGTCTGTATTTCTGCAAGTGCCTTCCAACTTCTTCCACATTCCCCTGAGCACCTCTCCAGTCCTTTCTCCATAGAGCAGCTAGAATGATCCCTTCAAAAGCTGAATTAGATGAGTATGTCACTGTCCTTGTCTTGCTTTTTATAGCTATCACTGTGCTGAGAAACAAATCTGAGTTCCTCACAAAGACCTTTCTGACCTGGCCCATCTCCCCTCCGACAGCATCTTAGCCCATTTTCTCATCCACAGTGAGATACCTACACACCTGTTCAGTTTCTAGAATAAGCCATCTCTTTGCTGGCTCAGGGCCTCTCGTACTCCATCCTCTGCCTAGGAAGCTCTCCCCTCAATCCTTTATGTGTTTGGGGCTACCTACAGTCACATCCTCAAAAACATCTTTCCTAACTACCTACACTGAAGTTGATTCCAAGTGTTACTCTCCCTGTTCATTTTCCTTTTCAGAGATGATTTTGGCCTGTACGGATGCATTTACTTTTTTGTTTGTGTATCATTTTAGCTGTCTTTTCCACTGGCCGTATTCCACACAGGCAGAAACTACACGTGTGTTTTCACTATTGTGTAAGTGGCACCTAACAGAATGCCCAGCACACAGTTAGCATGCAATCAGCGTTTATGGAAAGAAGTGAAGAAGGGGGGACGAAGAGGAGAGAAGGAAAGAGAAAAGAAAACTGAATTTAACTGCTAGGTTCACCCAAGTTTAATTTTTTTATTATTGGACTTGAGGTCTGTTCAGATAATGGGAATGTCTGTTCAGACAATTCTCAAGTTACTTCTGACCTGTGTGTGTACCTTTTTTCACATATAATTTGTGTTGGATATGTAGGAAGAATTTCAGAACCAATGTAAGTAGAAGACATAATGAGGTGGATCTTAAAATTTGTTTCAAGTTGCTATAACTAAATCAATGCTTATAAATTGTATGTGTTGATAAGATTCTAAAATGGTATAAGTTTCTAGTTTTTTTTATTTGTTTGCTTTTTGTATTTTAGTTAAATGACCATAGGGAAATGCCATCAATTGTGGACTAAGAAGAAGCTAGTAATTTCTTAAAATGAAGGTATATAACTATAATTATTTACCCTTTCAACCATTATTTGGTGGTTTTTACTGTACACAAGACAATAATAGTTACGTGAAAATCACTTGTTTACATCTCACAATTCAAAAGATTCTAACAGATACTTTTAAAGTCCTACATTTCTAATTATTCCTACATTGAAGAGAACACTATCATTTGTTTGTGTTTATCATAACCTGATTTTTCCAATGTAACTTTATAAATTTATGAGGTTTGGGGATTCCTATCACAGTTTCCTGACTCTTTCCGTGGCCCCATGTGCAAATAGTGATTGTGTTCTTTGTTATCTTTACTGAAAAAGCAAGCCTTCTAAAGGCAGAATGTTGTGAAGTCTCAAGTGAAATTACTCCTACATCCCCATGCAGATAGGGCCAAAGATGTTTCTAGAACATAACTATCCAGAGGTATAAAGGACAGCTGACAGAGAGGATGGGAATGATTCTTTCCAATGAGTCTTGGAAGGAAGGCCTTCAACTATGCAGGTCCTTGGGATGATTTCTCAAAATCAAAAGGTTTACCTAAAGCAACCTGGCATTGCTGATGCTTGAAAGTTAATGCAGTTTGTTTGAGGAAGTTAAGACTTCTGAGAAGACATTCCTATTTCAAAGCAAAAAGCACACGTGCGTCCCTCTAGAGGCTACAAGGAGAAATGAACCAACCTGAAAATACTGAAAAGGGAAAAACTTTATTCTCCTTCTTTTCCAGATCAAACGTATTGCATTTAGTGTCAGTTTCTAGATTGAGGAGTAAGTCCTACGGAGGAAATTCGGAATCTTCTACAAATAATAGTTCTCTCTAAAGACACAATTCTGGATCTTCTTTTTTAGGTTTTTACATGCCTTTTTAAACAATTTTATTGAATGCTACATACCATAAATTTACCCATTTTAAGAGTACAATTAAATAATTCTTTTTCAGTATATTTAAACTGGGTTGCGTAACTATCAGCATAATCCAGTTCCAGAACATTTCCATCACACCCACTAAGATCCCTCCTGCCAATTTACAGCTAATCCCCCGTCCCTCCCAAGTCCCTGGAAACCACTAATCTACTTCGTATCTCTGGATTGGTCTCTTATTTCATTTTTGAAATATGACAGTCACAATGAAACACCCATAACAAAATGATCAAAACAGGTTTCCTTTTTGTAATACTTCTTCAAAATGTCCTGCTTTGATCAATGTCATGAAACCAAATCAAACTTTTGGGGAAGAGCCTGGAAATACCTACTTCTCAATGTCCCACACAGTGTGTATTTAACCTTCTGTCTCTCATGTCTGTGTAAAAATTGGCCACGGGTACATTTTTAGCATACAGGTCAGTAGCCCATTTCAAAATAAGGTTTTACATCCCAAGGTTTTATAAAGGATTAATGGCTCTTATATTCGCCTCTACTGGGTATGAGATATCCATTTTTAAATAACTATCAAAAATATCCTAAACGGTTCTCTCTGCTAACAAGCTTTTAAAATACTTCCACTCTGAATCTGTTGAGAGCATTTTAATTGTAGTGGCGTGACAGAGACCCCCAGTGACGAAAGCGAAGATTCCCTCAAGAATCCAGATTCTCAAAAGGTTAAGATCTAGAGCTCCCTCTATTCTGTCCTTTGGGGCAGGAACCCTGCTCTGGAACCTGCCCTGTTACCCAATGCAGAGCACTTCATTTTTTGTGCCTCAGTTTCCTCTTCCATACAATGAAAAGAGTAAGAGTTTATTTGGGGTGTACAAGTACTAAGATGTGTGCCTGTTTGCAACCAGTATTACTTGGGTGGTATTTTACCAAGGATAATTATCATCATTTCTATGTGGGTAAAGAACAGATTTGTGATTAGTCATAGAAAAATGACTGACAATAGGCAGACTGAAGATTTTTAATTATCAATTTATCATTACTTGTATTGCATACTTTCCGGGTCTTCAAGGCCAGGCTGTGGTTGCAGGTCATTTCCAAGCCTACAGAACAAACCAGGAGAAAATCAAGGCTGTTCTCAAAGAAGGTAAGTGTTAACTCCATTACCCCGTCCCTCCCAGGGCCAGTGTGCCAAGAATGTGCTGACCCCTTCTCACACTTTTTTGTATTTCCTGGTTTTTATTGCCTTCTTAAAGGCAATTTCCCTCACCTTTCCAAATAGTAAAGTGCCTACTTCACAAAGGTCAGATTATGGAATCACAGCAAGGTGGAAGTGGAATAAATTTGGGTCTGGATAAGTAAAATAAAACAAATCATACCAAACACAAAATCAAAGTTGAGCATTAATGGTTTGATTTTTAGGTTCCATTTTTTTTCCCCCAGGCAATTTATGCTTTAAAGCATTATTAAGTTAGGAACAGTATGTATCTTTGTGAATCAAAACCAGTAGAAAATCAAACCACTATAATTAACGTAACAAGGCCTGCTGACTCACCTCCACTAAACACAAGTCTCTAAAAGCCCAAATCCACACATTAATTGCGATTAATGCTTCTCTCCTCTTTTCAAGCACCATGGAGCAGAGTTTTATAAACAGCAAAGAGTGTTAATTTAAACAAAATATAAAAAGGCAATTCTTTCTAGGTGGTAAAGCTGGGTCTGCATATTTTCATTATTACATAATGGTTACCTTTAGCCCATAAACTAGAAGGTCATGGTAAGGTCACAATGAAGTGGCAAATGTAATAACTGAGAAGAAAAGTAACTAGACACCATATTTAAGATGACTTTTCCCTAGCTTGGTAAATGAATGTTCTTTTAGTGTAGCTCATTCAGCAGTGCTGATTTAAAATAGGTTTTCTATTTAAATCATTCATCTATACTCTGTATCATAACAAAATTTCTTTTTTAGTGCTTTCCCGCACCCCTTTTGAAATGCACAATCCAGAATTTGCTATGGTCCAAATGATGGGAGTTAACTTAAAGGTTAAAGCCATTCTTGGCTTCAAATGTACATATTCAGATTTAAGAACATGAAATAGGACACTGTCAGACTCTTTGTGTTTCTAGAAAACTTATCCCTACACCAGGTGATGACAAACTAATCCCAAGAATTAAACATTTTAAAAGTTGTGTTCTTCACTTCACACAAAAGTGCAAAATCTGCTTAGGCAGAGAATAGCTGGAGAACTTTTCTACCCAAATGTGTCGGTCAGTGTGATAGCTGTGTTTTTCATTTATATGCTGTTGATACCCAAGATAGAACAAATAATGTCATCAATTTCCTTCAATTACCTCCTAAAGGATTCATTTGCACCCGGGGAATAAAAAGGTTGCGACAGTAGCTTCAGGATCACTCAGCAGCAAGAATCGACATTAATAACTAGCCTCAGAGGCACAGAGGGAGGGAAAAAAGTCATTTACTTAACATTCTTAAATTCTTTGTGGTATAACAAGACTATGTCATGATTTAGGGTTAAAAAGTACAGTTTTGCTCATGAGAAAAGTCTTTCATAATCTACACATTTCTGTGACACTGGAGTTATGAGATCTTAAGCAACCTTTAAATGTGGTATAACCCTGATGAAAGCTCTCAAACAGTCTTCGGAGGAAAAAGAAAATTCGGATTTTACTTGACTCCTGAGACTTTAGATAGCCCAGGCCTTATTGTATATAAAGACGTTCCTTTATGCAATAGTTAGACAGTGCTGAAGAATATAACTTTTGTATGCCTCTATCGCTGCAGAGGGTCATGGGGAGCTAATTAAGCATTCTTCCTTTGGTTTGATTGCATAAAGAGTTGGTTTTGTAATATAATAGCACGTGAAGGTCAGTATGATTCTGAGAGAAACCTTAGCTGCTGTGACAAATCCAATAACTGTCAGGGTATTCTGTTCATAAAAGTAATGCATTTCTCAAAATATTTTGCTGATTTGTGAAGGTACTGGGAAATGTTTTGCTGGCTGCAGGGCTGACCTGCTGCACAACACTTACAGTGTCAACAGATTTGACAACTATACAGCGTCAACTGTCTAGGCTGTCAACAGATTTTCTTAGGAGACACAGATTTGCATTTTGAACTAAGGCAGAGACCAAAACCAGGATAATTGAGGTACACAGGAAGCTGAACCAGGGGATTAGAAAGGACTAATATCAGATGGCTCTTTACTTACACACCCAGCTTCACCAATTCGGTGTAGGCAATGCTGACATTTTCATATGGGATTTGAAAGTCCTCTTTCGGTAATCCTGCCTTTCCCCGACCCCCACCCCCACCCCTGCCTCCCTCATCCCAATCTAAGAGGCTGACCATTTCAGTGGGAAAGACTTTCTTTTCAGGTTTATGTCTCCTTTGAGTATTTAAAACACAGGGTGATTCGCATCTTACAAGGCCATGAATCTCTGAAAGAAGCTTGAGAAAAAGTTTAAAGCTACCCAGCGCTCTGGCAACAAATATAAGACTGCACTGCCCTCCAGAGGTGACTTCTTGGCAAATACTTTTCACCGATTAATGTGAGGACCAAGGGCCTATGTATGCTGCGGCAATACTCATTATTATTTTACTCCTGCCGCCTAAAATATTTAAGAATATATACACCTAAAAAAAACGGCAGCAAACTGCTGTTTCCCCTAAGCAGACTATACATTTTCTTGGTGCTTTCATCTTGCCTCGTTTCTCTTTGTCCTGTTCCAAAGGAATATTTGCTGCAGCTTTTGCAAAATATTAAATATTAATTTTTTGTTGTTGTTTAGGTGGGCCTATTTATTCATGTGTGCTTTTCAGAGAAATCAGACTAAACAGGTGGCCAAAGGAAACCTTAACAAAACTGAGAAGACTCAGAGATAACTTGGGGGTGTCCAAAGGAGCACTGAAGAAAAATGAGTCTTTTACAGTCTACTGATATTATAAATATCAAAGTCAATATCAAAAAAATACCTTGTAAATAGCAAGCAACTGTTTATGTTTCCCAAAGAAATAATTCTGATGATTTTTATGCAATCACCTAAGAAGGGAATTTAAAAAGTACTACTGATAGGTTAATATCAAACTCATTTCTAAAAGAGAGAGTGAATACAAGACTTGAGAGTCCACCATCCAGGCACCATCACAAACAGGCAGCCATTTCCCTCGGACATGGATTACGAAACGTACTTCAGGTTGCACTTGAGAACGATGTTCTCGCACCAAGCACGGGCGGCCGCTCCCCGTGGACGGTCCCCTGGGAAAGCAGCTCGGTAACAACAAAGCAACTGTGGTCAATGCCCAGTGTCGTTATGGGGCTTAGACGGGGTCAGGTCCCCTACAGCACCTGCGTGGCTATGACATCAGCTCATATCCTCCATAAATCATACCCCTTCTGTTTTGAGAACAAATAATAAAAAAGTTGTTCTCTGTCTTTGACCTTTATTTCTGGGAAACTTGGATTTTTCCCTTAGAGCTATGGAATGTACTAACCATCCCCAGTGGGACACACTTAGAAAAGCCCTGTCACAGAACATATATAAATATCCACCTTTCCACTTCCAAAGTGATTTGCCTCTTCAACGTCACTAAAGTATTATTATTTTTTAAGTAGCTTAAAGTGGGGAGGAAAGGGAGTGTGAGAAGGAAAGAAAAACAGAAGGATGCCAGAAAGAGGAAATTAAAATTCTAGTACTGACAGAGATACAGAGCTGACCAGCTAGTGGTAGAGGGAGATCCAAGGGACATTACCACTGACAGTTGCTAATCACGGCTCTGCAGAGATGCCCATGAATCTGGGGCACATTAGTCTTCCTGAGTTCCTTTATTTATTTATTTATTTATTTATTTAATGCAATCCAAATACTCAAAACTACGGCCTCCCTCAAATAAACTGCCTTTTAAAACTTCGCATTAACATTACTTGAGAATTGAGTGAAATGATGTTTCTAGAACTTACTTAAGACAAGGTGGCTAACTTTACACTGAAATCACTAAATTGCACACACGTGCAATAATGCTAGCCCTAGAAATCAGCTTGCCATAGAGGAAACTTCAGGCTAAAAAATATAATAATAACAGGTAAAAAAAAAACCCTATTGAATTAGTATACCACATTTATATGATATTACTACTACTACTACTACTACTCTACTACTAATACTACTGCTGCTGCTGCTGCTGCTGCTACTACTACTACTACTAATCATAATGAATAATGACCAGAGCTGGCACACAGGATGTATCCCTGAGCTCATAGAGTACCTCCTAATATACAGGTAATGCTTAATAATCACATACATTCTAATGCTCTAGCTTCTAAAGAAAAGAGTAGGGGAAATGTACTGAGTATTAATAGTGAATAGCAACTAAGTTACTTAAGGAAGGAGTCCCTTCAGAGGCTCTTTTATTCTAAATATTCTATCTAGGAAGATGTATTTTATATTTTGTTTGCCTCATAGTGATACTCCTGTTGGTATAAAGAGTGAAAGCCAGCAACCCATTTTTCACTCCGGAACTCTATAATGAAAGATATAGGTCATGCACACAATATTAGGGTGATTACCAAGACGTAATCTATGAGGCTTTCATTGCTCTGAAAATTATAATATTACTAATATAAAGAATAGCAAATATGTCCCTCAATTCAATGTTCAATATTTTAAGTGAGCCCCTGTTGTGCGCTAGGCACTGGGGATAAGCCACTATTCTTGAGGACTGACATTTACTGAGGAGACATACTAAATAAATTTAAAACCCATAGTAGATGTTAGCTATGGATCCCTGCTACACAGAAAACATCAGCCAGCAAAGAGGAGTGTGTATGTGTGCCGAGGCTTAGCTCGGCAATCTGGTAAGATGTCTCTGGTGTGGTCAGCGAGCTGTGTGGTAATCTAGAGACAATAGAGGAAGACAGAGACAAGTTCCAGACACAGGGTACAGGAAGTGAAAGGCTCATGACATGCAAGGCATCGCATGCAGCACTTGGGAAGGACTGAGTTTCACTGTGAGTGAAGACAGTCATTGAGAAACCAACGTGAGAACTGCCTTTTTCAGTCTTGGGGGGAAATGATTGTTCTCAAGTTAATGGACAGCTTATGTGACATGGTGGCCAGAACCTGTGTTTGAAGACCGACATTTCTGGAATAAAATAATTTCTGTCCTTCTACATCATGGCTATAAGACTGGCTTAATTACTGCGTTTCTCAGCCTCCATTTAAATGGTCATAAAACCTATGGTTGCGGTAGTATAGTGGAGATTAAATAATACAAATAGCACCTAAGATTGTTCCTGGATTACAGTAAGTGCTCAATAAATAATAGCTGTCATTTTTATAGTGTTGTAAGCAACTGAAAAATGTGTTTGATGTGAACTTAGGCAGGAAACACCAATTATTTTAAAAGGGCTAAAGAGTAGTGGAGGGAGGAAGTTGGTATTAGGACAGGCTTGAATCCTGAAGATGTTAAGGAGCTCCTGGTATCTAAATAAATCTGCAAAAGTTTCCAGTTCAAAACAACAGATGTGAGATTTCGTAAGGAGACCCTAATGAGCAGATGTGAGGTTATGTAAGGTGTACAATAAAAATACCTAATTGTGATAATTAAGTTATTACTCTATAGTACAACTAATGAAAACATTGGTATTGCTCAATAAAATTTTGTTAGGCTCTGTGAACTAAATGCTCCTGATAACCCAAGGGAGATACCTTACCTTATATTCAAAATGAGAAACTGAGGTTTAAAGAAAGTTTTATATATATATAAAGTTTATATATATAATAAAAGTTTTATTTATATATATATATATATATATATATAAACAAAAGTGTTCAACAAATATTTCTCATGTGAATATATGAGGTTTTACTCCAAACTTCATATCCAAATTTTTGCTATTGTCTCTACGATTCATTAAACCAGATAAATGTTTCCCTAAGTCTTCTGATTATAAGAGTCAACTGTGATGTTTGTGCTTCCTTACTGTGCCCCAGCACAGAACCCAGTCTTTTGTGGAGCAGTCTAGAAATTGGTATGTTTAATAAGTAAACCAGGAGATTTTTTATTATTAGGGAATTGTGAGAAACTGGATAGTTACTGCACAATGTTCTTTTCAACTCTGCAACTGCTACCTAGCTCTTCCAAACGGGAAGGAAGAATACATGGCCCCTTCAAGCCTCCAGCTACAGTATTTCCTCACTTATCGCAGGTATTATTTTCTAGAACACCCCCATGATAGGTGAAAATCCGCGAGGTAGGAACCTTATATTTATTTTAGTATTTATATATATTTTAAGGCTTTATAAACCCTTCCCAACACTTATAAACCGTTCCCAGTCCCTTATTAACCTTTTCCACTGCCTCATTAACCTTTTCCACACTTTTATAAACACTACTTATGTTCTTAAACATATTTTACACCTTTAAACCTATGTAACTTTAACAACATGCATATACAGTACCACAAAACCCGCAATATAGCAAAAAATCCGTGATAAATAATTAAATATAATATTTCTTAAAATCCCGCAAATCAGTGAGGCCACGATAAATGAACTGCAATATAGAGGGGGACTACTGTATTTCAAAACCCAATACTTCACCTTCTTATTTTGCAAAGACAGGGGGCCCTGAAATAAATATTTCAAAAGTATTGCAATGTATCACCTTTGTCAAAGGCCCCTTTGTTGTTTTTAACTGAATGGGAATAAACACAATGTATGTGGGAGTTAATGTTTTTAGTGTTGTTTCCCGTTACTGGCTACAAATCCTAGCAAATCCCTAAGGAACAATTTCCTAATATTGGAAATTTTCACATAGACTTCCTTATAAAAAAACATCTCCTCCTAACCGTCTGCAGGGGGTTGTGATCAAGGTCTCATAGTATCTAGAAACCTTTCTTCATGTTTTATGTCTTGGCGACATAATTAAAAGTGTTGCTGGTGAAGCGTTCATTTTCTTTCACTTTCTGGTAAGAGTGGGAAAACAGGTTTCATTTGGAAAGTTTAAAAAATACACACTGTTGTGTGTTCTGGCAACTGCTGAGTGCTGGTAACTAGGATTGGATGTTGGTATATTAAAATGGTGAATAATTCTATTTTTCACAAAGTTTTGTGTCCTAAAAAGAAGTGTTATAAAACATTTATTTGGTGTCATGCACAGAACAAGCAAGAGTATTTTTCAAACTCCCATCCCAGGGTATGATGTAAAGAAATTGACTGATAGGCATCACTTTTGTAACCACTAGATTCTGCTATGAATGCCACACCGGTGAACTAGGAAAAACGGGGGAGACAGTTTTATACCTAGGAAACAAAGACAAGTCACAGACTGGCTATTCCACAGTCCTTGGACCAAGAATAATGATCTTAACTCTTATCCTCTGACTCCCAGAAAACAACGGTAATTCTCAGCTTCTCTTGCTTTGAGATTTCAATGAATATTAATGATGAGCGTTACAATTCACACATGCTGGTGTCTATTTCTTTTTAATTTAATTTATTTATTTTTAGAGAGGGGGAAGGGAGGGAAAAAGAGAGGGAGAGCAACACCAATGTGTGAGAGACACATCCATCAGTTAATTGCCTCTTGCACACCCCTGACAGGACACCCAGGCCCACAACCCAGGCATGTGCCCCGACTGGGAATCAAACTGGTGACCTTCAGTTCACAGGTCTGTCATTCAATCCACTGAGCTACACCAGCCAGTGCTGGTGTCTATTTTTAAATGTTCAAGATAAAAGTTTCTTTCAGTCCTATTGAGCTTTAGCTACCAAGAAAGCAGCAACATTCTACAGAAGTCAAGTTGAGAAGAAGATTCTTAGAGTATGTTTACAAAAAAAAATACTATTTCCTGGTTAAATGACTTGTTTTCATTTAATGATAACACAAGAACAATGTGAAAACTGCAACACTTCTATCTAGAACAAATAGCTCTCAGGAAATATTCCTGTTCACCTTTTAGTCCAACATAAATAAAAGAGAAAATGTTGTGTAATTGACCTTTGGCCATCCAAAAAAAAGCAAAACTGCTAGAGTTAAAAATAGCATGTGGCAACTTCTTGAGATTTAAAATTATACAAACTCTCTCATAAGCAATAGTCATAAAGATTTAATGACTTTGGGTGGTAACATGTTTCAAAGCATTGTCAAAATAAATCTACTTTGAAATCATCTAGTTCCATTTATTTGCAATATCAAGCTATCAATTGCAAATGTTTTATGACTTCTTTTAAAATGCAAACAGTTTGCTGTTTCCTAACACAATTAATGTATATGAAGAGGAAGAAACTTTCTTCATCAGGAACAAGAATGTAACTTCTCTTTAGCAAATGATTTTTAATTAAACTAACTACATTTAGCATTCAAATACAGGGGTGGGCAAATAGGTTTACAGTTGTGAGGATGTGAGTTTATGCTTATATTATTATTTAATACTTACTGTGTTATTTATTTGTATTACAATTGTAAACATGCTTTTGCCCACCCATGTGTTTAGAGTATCTTCTCTATACTTTCTAAAGCTTTACATTTTATTAATGTTTTCTTTTTTCATTAAGTTTATTGGGGTGACATTTGTTAATATAGGTTTCAGGTATACAATCCTATAACGCATTGTCTGAATATTGTACCATGTGTTCACCACCCCAAGTCTCCTTACATCATCATTTATCCCCCAAGACCCTCTTCTACCCTCCTTCACTTTTCTATACTTTTAAAATTAGCATCAGTTTACTCTAGTCTTTCTAGAAAAATGTTGAGAAAAACTAGTTTCTAAAAGTTAAAAATATCTACCTTTAAAGTTATGGGGCTGCTTCAGTGCTTGGAACATAAATATTACTATACGTGAGGCCCAAAGAGAAACAGACAGGAGCAATTAACTAGAGTCAAGTGTCCTTGGAAAGACACAATGCTAATGCGTGCCAGGAGCCAGCAGAGGGAGTAAAATCCCCAAAATATCGGTAAAATAAGGGAAAAATGCTGCATGGAGGTAAAGCAGGGACCAATCTGAAAAGAATCAGTCATCCAATCAAGCAAGAATGATAAACAGATTCTTTAGGGCCTTAGATTAGGATAAAATGAATTTGAATTATTCCTCACTCCTTTTGTGAAAAAAATACTTCTTTACATATATTCTGGGGAGCAAAATAAGCTAACAGGGAATTTCTTCATCAGTCCACTTGTACCTCGATAAATTATCTCCCTTTTCTCATTTCCTAATAAAGAGAACAAACTGTCCCTACTAGAAGACAATAATGTACTTTTTAAAAAGTTAAGGCTATTCTTTAGAGAAGTTTCAGGTTCATGGATTTTATATTTTATGAAACAAGAAATTATTAAGTTAGCAATTGCATTTTTAAAAAATCCTCACCGGAAGATATTTTTAAATTTATCAATTTATCAATATCTCTCTCTTATCAGAAAGAGAGGGAGAGAAACACTGGTATAAAAGAGAAACACTGAAAGGTTGCCTCCTCTATGCACTATGACCAGGGATCAAACCAGCAACCTTTTGGACATGCTCTAAGCGAGCCACCTGGTCAGGAAAAATTAATAATTTTTTTGAATTCCACCTCTGGTCAACTAGGACAATCATGATTCCAAATGTCAATGACTCCTGCATCAACAACAGGTTAAAATATATTCCACATTCATCATGTTTAATTTGAAGACATTTTATACATAGGGACACACATTATCTCTAGAGGAAAGGAAATTCTGGCTGTTGCAAACATAATAACCATTTCAGGTCCACAGAATGTCCAATGCATCTGATTAAAACATTACCTGTCAAACGTCTCAGGAGCACCTACTGCCATCTGACAGGTATTTGCTGCCTGGTTATTTCACTAACTAATGAAGGCAATGAAGGACTAGCAACACCATCCTCTCTTGTTTCCATTAAGATGCGAGGCCATGAGGTTTAGCACACCTGCCAAATTGTCTAGATTCTGATTATACAACCTGTCTGTGGAATGGCCTCACTTCTTCATCTTTAATAGAAGACATTGCTCTTCAAAGACAGTATCTCCTCATGTAATTTACTTATCAACCTTTAGAAGTTGGTGAAAGAATTTTTTTAAGTTAAAAAGAGTTTTGCTAGAAAATCTTCAACTGTGCAGTTAACACTGAATTTGATAAACAGTACATGCCTAGTAACAGCCACCAAAATTCCAAGTTAAATCTGTGCCCTTGGAAAAATGCCAAAATGCCACCGCATATTTGCACTTTGAACAAATTGCACATTTTTAACTCCTTTTTTTTTTTTCTGCCAAAACAAAGGCTCAAAATAAGTAGATCCTATCTTCCTTGAAAACTTTACAATGGTAAATTGGATTCAAAGAGAAAAAAAAATGCTTTTGAGACCAGCAGAACGAGATTAATTTGATTTGGTATTTTAGTAATTACTATAAAAACTATTTCTGGAGGTCATATGTAAACACAGATATCCTGAAAGTGTCAATGCCATCATCAGGCTTGAAATCAGACAACTTCATTAGAATTATTTACTATATGGCCAATATCCGTAACTTCTCAGCTTTGATTTCTACAGATGGGGATAGTAACATCTGGTAGGCTTGCTGGGAGGAGGCAATGAGATAATAAATGCAAAGGGCCCGGCCTAGTTCCTACCACCTGGTAGCTAATCAATAAATGATGCCTCTGCTATGATAGCCTATTAGACATTTGAACATACTAGATACAAGATACTAATCATAGATCTGCCAAAGGAAAATAATAATTATTTGAAAAATATTTCTAGCTTCCACTTATAATCTGAAATGTCCTGATTATGGACATTATATTAATGACAAAACTCTGTAAGGAACTGAATAGTTTTGTCAAATATACTATTCTCCTCACCCCGATAATTACTCATTAAGAATATCCCTATTGAATTGTCCACTGCAGAAAAAAATAAAAAATCCAGTAAAAGCAGATAAAATTTGGCCAGGCCCCAAGAGTTGACTTACTGACAAAAATTAAGTTTCTTATAAAACCTATTTCTAGGTTACATGAGACTATTACCTTAGCGATAAATATCATCTGCTCTTATTTTTGACAAAAAGAATACTATGCTTCCTTTTGGATGGAAATAAATACACATATAAAGATAAATTTACCAAAATGGAAATTATTTTTCTTGAGAAATGCAGATTAGTATAGATAAAATATGTTACAAGAATTGTTCTTGAACAAAAATGTTTCTTTATCCTCACCAGTGGACCCTTATTGTTTCCTTTTGTGACAAGGTGGAAGGAGGCCATCCCCAAATTCCCCACAGCTGCAGTCTGAAGAACAGCAGAGGGGACAGTGCAGCCTGAGAGATGTCTTTGCATACCTATGGCTGATAGCTAGTGTCTTAGTTATGCAAATAGCTATGGCCTGTTCCAACTCCCAGAGGATGGGAGGGGTTTTGTCCATTGATGGAGATGAGAGCTTATGGGGCTCCGTGAGATTTTGCAGGTGGCTGCAATTGGTCACCCTACCCACTGTGTCACAGGCCACAGTCAGGGTTTAAAAATAAGGCGACAGCCACTTGATTGGGAGCAGAGCCATGCAGTTTGAAAGGAGGTAGGAGGAGCTGTGCAGCCTGAAAGGAGGGGCTACAAAGCCTAGGCCAGTAAGAAAGCGGCACGCTGCTTCTTTGATTGTACCTCTCCAGCTGATTCAGAAGCCCCCAAGGACTCTTTTTAAAACTTGTGCCTTTCCTGGACTTCACCATGATCCACTGCAACATGGCACATGCTTTCCTGGACTAATATATGGAGGCTGATGACATTGTATCCCAGATCCTGAAGGAGAGAGCTAACAGATAAGTGATGGGGAACTTCTGGGAATGGTTTTGGCTTCTAGCCTTCTGGGGAGCAAGGGAAGTGCTGGGTCTCAGGGGAGAACAGGGCTCTGAGCTGAAGTGCTCCCAGTCCCCCCAAGGTTGGAATATTGTAAATAAAGACCTATTTTTCTCAACACTAATTGTTGGGTCTTACACCAAGGTGCCACGTGACCGAACTCCACTTTGCTCGGAAACACTTTTACAGAGAGAGGAAGGGAGAGCGGGAGATAGAGAAAAAGTGAAACATCCGTGTGAGAGAGAAACATGGATTAGTTGCCTCCCAACAAAAGATTGACACTGCCTTGACCGGGAATCAAACCCATAACCTTTTTTGTTCTACAGACAACACTCCAACCAACTGCGCCACACTAGCCAGGGTTCAATGGTTGTGCTTTTACTGAATCCAAATAAAGTTCAGAAGACAAGAGTCTCCTAGCTAGGGTCAAGGTGAAATGTATTTCTTAAACTTTATATTCTGTGGTCTTTAAAAAATATATTTTAACCATATTTAATTTAAAAATAAAAATATGAATTTGGATTTTAGCTTTAATTTTGATGTGAGGAAATAGTTCCTTTTCCTCACTGTCAATATTCTGCCAACAGATATGGCTGAGCTACACCCACCATATAAAGAGACAAGTTTTTCTGCAGGTGATCTCAATGCTGTGACCATTTCAAATGTGCCTAATACTGTTTCCATTATATTAATATTATATCTAATGTATTATAACATTGCACTAAGACTTTCTATACCATAAAATCCCTTGGAGGTTTTAAATAGCAAGTTAGTAATTACCTCTCTTGCCAAAAGTTCAGAATACATGAAGCAGTTACCATTAAATAGCTTCTATATTTCACCTAGGATATGCCAAAATGTTTCCCAATGGATGACTTTTGTGACCTAAACATTGAAAAAAAAACCAAAACTGATGAGTAAGATGCCATAGAGATATGTTAAAATCCTGTGCTGCTGAATTTGTTTTAAACTGCCCAGCTTTTCTCAAGAAAGATTAGATTACATGTGCATTTTTCATTACACGAGACATTATGCAAGTAGGGTAGAGAGATAATCCAAATTACAAATAAATGACTTGGTGAATTATTATTGGGAATGTTTTGTCTGGATAGGGACTTTTTAAGAAAATTCTGAGTACCATATTAAGTGCTCTTGACAAAATTGCTTCCAAGAAATTGAACCCAACTGACTATATTAACAATTACCACCCGTTAATTAGAGCTGTGAGTTAATCGGATTTTTCAAAAACATGTGATGCTTCTCTCTTCAGTAAGTCTCTTAACCCTTTGCATGCATATGACATAAATATGAAACTTGTTTAAGAGAAATAGAAAACAAATCAGATTAGGTAGATAGGCATTTGTTCTGTGTGATTTGTAACACGAAAATAGTAACAATAGAATACGCAATATGTTAGGAGATTTCTATGAGCTTTTTAAATATTTTACAGAGTTATCTCATTTAATTCTTTCAACAACCCTAAGAGTGAGCACAAATACAATTCAAATTTTATAAATGAAGAAAATGAGGCACAAAGGGGTTAAGAAACTAGCCAGCCTCCTTAGCAAAAAATCAAAAATAAAAAAAAGTCTGACATTATTCGTATGATACCAAAATTACTAAGCATCAGAAATTTCCATATCCTGTAAAGATGGAATAACGGACCAGATTTATTCTCCCACCTGAAACAACTAAACAATGGATGACGTATTTGAAACAATGGTTTGAAGACCTGGTATCAGGTAACAAAATAGTACGTGACCACAGAGATGTGAAATACACTAAGTGAGCCAAAGACGACTCAATCTCCTGCCTTGAATGACTTTCTGATGACAGCGTAGTGAGCAGGAACTTAGGAAGAACTCAGGAATCTCCCAGATGAAGACACAAAGGTGAGAGTCTGGGGACACCGAAAGGGCTCCCTGGAGAGAATACCAAGGTGAAGAGTACAGTACCAGGTGACAGAGAGATTCCAGGGCTATACAGAAGAACTTCCCTCAAGTAACCGGCAGAGTACTCATCAGTACACGTGTGTAAGGAAACCACGAGAACGTATTGGAAGGAATAGTGCCAAGTGTCACAAACGGATAGAAAAAGTGCTTATTTCCACTAGCCAAACAGTAAAATCCCGTGAATCATGGGGCACTTGGTATAGTAAACCGAACGGGCTTCCACAGCAGTGACAAAGAATAAGCACTAGTCATGCCAAATTGGGACCAAGAGGATAAAACTGTGTTTATCAACTTCACTGTGTCCTTGAATAAAGCTCAAGAATATGTATAGGAATACAGCATTCAGGAAGATAAAGTATACAATGTTTGTCATATAACAAAAGTTACCAGGCATGCTAGAAGCAAGAAAATATGACTCCAACTACGGAGAAAAATTAATAGAAACAGACCCAAGTCTGATAGACTCTAGAATTAATAGAAAAAAGAAACACTAACACTGCTATGAAACTGTATGCCCATACATGTTCAAAAATTTAAATAGTGACATAAAAGATATTAAAAAGAACCAAGTGAAAGTTCTAGAAATGGAAACTACATGTCAGATGAAAAATACATTGGAGAGAAATAACAGATGATTAATCATTAAAAAAAAAAGATTAGTGATCTATGGGTCAAAGAACAAATCAAAAAGAAAATTAGAAAGTATCCTGGCCCTTGCTGGTGTGGCTCAGTGGATCACGCACCAGTCTGCAAACCTAAAGGTCGCCAGTTCGGTTTCCAGTTTGTGAGCCAGGTCCCCAGCTGGGGGTCTGTAAGAGGCAACCAATTGATGTTGCTCTCCCTCTCTTTCTTCCTCCCTTGTCCTCATTCTAAAAATAAATAAATAAAATATTTTTTTGAAAGTAAAGTATTCTGTGACACAAAAACAAAGGCAACCCAAACAAAAATAAATAAGTGGGACTACATCAAATTAAATAGCTCCTGTTCAGGGGGAAACAAAAGAACCATCAGGAAAATAGAAAGGCAACCATGAAATGGGAGAAAATATTCACAAACCACATATCTGACAAGAGGTTAAATTATAGAAGGAACTCATACAACGCAATAGCAAAGAAACAAAAAGAATCAACTTAAAATGGGCAAAGACTCTTAATAGACATTTTCCCAAAGAAGACATACAATTGCCCAACAGGTAAATGAAAAGGTGCTAAAGCTAATCATCAGGGAAATGCAAATCAAAGCCAGGGTATCACCTCACACCTGTTACAATGGTTATAATAAAAAAGACAAGAGGTAGCAAATGCTGCTGAGGAGATGAAGACAAGGCAGTCCTTGTGAACTGCTGGTAGGAATGTAAACTGATATGATCTCTATGGCAATCATTATGGAAATTCCTCAAGAAATTAAAAATAGAACTACCATGTGATCCAGCAACCCCACTTCTGGGTATACATCCAAAAGAAACAAAACCATTATCTCAAAGAGGTACCTGTACTCTCAAGCTCACTAAAGTATTATCCATAATAGCCAAGGTTTGGAAACCACCTAAGTGCCTGTCAAGGAATGAATGGAACAAGAAAATGTGATACATCTGCACACACACACACACATACACACACACACACACACACACACACACACCACTGAAAAAGAAGAAATTCATGTCAGTTGTGACAATACAGATGAACCTGGAGAGCATTATGCTGAGTGAAATAAGCCAGACAGACCTGCTATCGCTTTCATGTGGAATTGAAAGAACCTCCCATAGAAACAAAGACTAGAAAAGTGATTGTCAGGGGCCGTGGGGTGAGCAAAATACAGGGTGGGGCAAAAGTAGATTTAAAGTTGTGAGTATGGAAACACAGTGTTCTCTCTTGTATTATTTACTAATTATTGTATTATTTTCCATAGGAACAGCTGTAAACCTACTTTTGCCCCACCCTGTATGTAGAGATTGGTACAAGGGTACACACTTTCAGTTTATTATACGATGAATAAGGTCTGAAGATCTAATGTATAATATGGTAACCATAGCTGATAACACTGTATTGTATCACTGCAATTTGCTAAGAGGGTAGAACTTAAATATTTTCACACACAAAAAGTAAACATGTGAGGTGATAGAGATGGTAATTACCTCAATGGCGGGGCGCGATCCATTCACACATTTACAATGTACATGTATACGAAATCACCACATTGTACACTTTAATAAAAAATATATTCTAAACAGAATGAAAGTGAAAACATGGTATATAAAAATCTATAAGATGTAGCTAAGGCAGTACAAGCAGCATTTTAGGGAAATTTTATAGCACTAATTACATACATTAGGAAAGGAGGAAGGTCTCAAATCGAGTAACTCAGCTTCCATGTTACAAAACTAGACAGGAGCAAATGGAAACCAAAGCAACTAAAAGAAAGTCAATAATGAAGATCACAGTGGAAATCGATGAAATAATAGATAGGAAGATAATAAAGAAAAATCAATGAAACCAGAAGATGATTATTTAATAATATATAGAATACTGGTCAACCTCTAGTAAAACCAATTGTGAAAAAGAGAGAAGACGCTAATCACCAACATTAGGAATAAAAGGTGTGACGTCACTACAGATCCTACAGAAATTCAAAGTGTAAAACAATATCACAACAACCTTATGCCTATGCATTTGAAAAGTTGGGTGAAATGGACAAATTCCTTGAAAAACACAAACTACCATTTTCAAGAAGAAACGGGTACTGTGAATAGTACTACATCTATTAAAGAATTAAAAAGTTCGAAAGCTCCAGGCCCAGGTGGAGTTCGCTGTTGAACTGTGCCAAATATTTAGAAAAAAAACAATGCCAACTCGATGCAAACTCTTCTACAAAATTGAAGGCAAGCGACTCCTTCCCAGTGCATTACATAAGAATAGCATTACTGTACCCAAATACCAAAGTGACAAACACGTTACAACACAAGAAAACTGGCGACCAATATTCCTCAAACAAAACCCATCAATATATTAAAAGTATTATACACCGTGACCAAGTAAGATTTATGTAGTAATGAAAGATTAATTCACCATCAGAAAATAAGTTAATGAAAGACACTATGCAAATAGAATAAATGACAAAAATCACATGATCATCTCAAGAGAAGCAGCAATTGGCAGCCGCAGATTTTAAATGTGTCCAAAATAAATGCTGTTTATTCAATAATATAATCAAATATTCCTATATGAAGTGCCTACTATGTACCTAAGCCTAATTATTGGTTCAGAAAACATTAAGGAAAAGGGAAAACCTTTGCCTCAGTAGACAGAGCTTACATCTTTTTACTTGTTGTCATTATCATCACATCATTGTTCCTTTTAGTCTGTTTAGATCTTTCTTTGAACAGCGTGGCACTCTATCGCCCACTTCCACTTGCCAACAGAGTAAGTTGTTGCATATTCAATGCTTATATGCAGATTATAGGCAGATTACCTATCTCATCACAGGCCAGTGAACATCCTATTTCTAATTTCATAGATCTGAACTACCTTAAATACAAGAATTTTCTATCTCCCTTGTTTAGCAGAATAAAATAAAAGCATTTAGCTCTCTTGTAGTTCCAGAAAACAAAACAATAATGAAAATAATACAGTAGTCCCTCTCTATATTGCGGTTCACTTATTGTGGCCTCATTCTATCACGAGATTTTTAAAAAATTATATTTAATTATTTATCATGGATTTTTCCCTATATCGCGGGATTTTGCAGTACTGTATACATATATTGTTAAAGTTACATAGTTTTAAGAGTGTAGAATGTGTTTAAGAACATAAGTAGTGTTTATAAAAGTGTAGAAAAGGTTAATAAGGGACTGGGAACGGTTTATAAGTGTGTGGGAAGGGTTTATAAAGCCTTAAAATATATATAAATACTAAACTAAATGTAAGGTTCCTACTTCGCAGATTTTTACCTATTGTGGGGAGGGGAAGACTAGAACGTAATACCTGCAATAAGTGTGGGAATACTGTATTATTTTAGCTAATTGATTCTGCAGTGTTTTCAGGGAATGATCCCACATTCGGAATATTTGTACAATACAATACGATAAGTGAGGGAATACCGTAATCCCTTTTATTTGCATAGTGATTTACACAGTACTTTTGTCTGGATTATATCATGATCTAATTTAAAACCATGAGCTCACGGGAGAAGGTAGCAATATCTCTATGCTACCAATGGAAAAACGGAAGTCCAAAGACATGAAGTGATTTACCCATCTTTCACAGCTATGCAATTTCTTCACAAACATAGACCTCATTTTTCCATCTCCTTCAAGTTTCAGAAAGAGAGATGGTTTCATAAATATGCACCATCGTTCTTGAACATAGTGACACATGCCCAATTATTTTCTAAACAGGCTCCTTCAAATATGCCCACAATAATGGAACCTTTCCAGTATGGCTAGGAAGCTTTCTGCCCCTTAGTAATGAAGTCCACTACAAAATATACACATTTACAGAATATACACATTTCTCAGGTGTTACCTTATTATAAGATGATCAGACTGGCTGAAGAGTGAGCAAGTAAGTGTGCATGTAAGGAAAGCTCTAGATCAAGGCACTAAGATCTCAAATCATTATAACATTAGATTCCAAAATACAAATAATGTTCACTACACTTCTACAGAGTTAATCTGCAAAAATAAATTCTCCCCACTGAGAGAGTTTTTTGAAGTTTTATAAAGGAGTGTTATAAAAATAAGTTGCTTTTTAGCTCCTTATCAACTTAGCTAGAAAAATACTTATCTTAATTTAACAGAGATTAACCCAAAGTGCTCGAAAGTATTTTGGATATTCTTTTACCCAATTTCAGTAGCACCGCCTCCCTCCCCACAGCTGACAGGAAGAAAAGAAGAAAGGTTTTCCCTCTGCTATAAATAAAATACAGAAGTATGAGTAGGAAGGGGCATTTGAAGTGGGTTAATTTGCTGTTCCTCTTTTAAAAGTCACTAAATTGAACGTGAAAATAATTCAACATAGTAAATTGTTCACGGATTTCTCCAAATGATTGCAAATCTCTGGAAAACCACCTTACTTCTGTCACTTATTTCTGTCTGAAATAAATGATAGCTATCCCAAAATAATGCCTTTGGAGAAAAACCAACAGCAGGATTAAGAGATTATGTTTCTAGGCACATGCAAGGCTCATTTTATTTTAATTATACAGTTCTTTAATTTGGCAATTATAAAATATTCCCTGACAAAATTAGTTTTAGTTACAAAGTTAGGCATGTAAATTTCAAACAGCCAGCATTTTTTTCTGACACACTGTCAGAATGTCAGTTTTTAAATAATGACAGTGTGTAGCATGTATTATGACCTCGCCACTTTTTAAAAAAAATGCATCCACAAGGACTTAATGTTCCATTGGCTTCCTCAATAGAAAAAAAAGATGAGGAATAGCCATTGGCGATAGTTTCTCTGACTTATGAAACACAGAATTAATATGATAAAATTTCATTCATCATCCCCTGTGACATTTACATCTCTGCTCACCTCAACCTGGGGAGGGACTTTTTAGAACTATTCCACATGAGATTAATCTAGCAATAATAATTTATTTTCTCCCAAATGGCTAGGATGGCAACCAAATTTCTATCTGTTTTATTCATTGAAAATAAAAGGAAAGCACATATATTCATAAATAAGAAGTGCCTATGTTCAAATGAAGATACTGTCATTTACATTCCAGGGGACAATATGGTAACAGGCCCCTGTTCTCGGAATTCATGGCACAGTGCCTGTTTGCTGGTCTGTACTTACATACCTGGGCTGCATTTGCATCTGTGTTTGGATGTGAAAACATGAGAAGATAAAAGGGAGGTTAAGATACAGCAAATGGATAACCAACATTAGGCAACATCCCATGTGGAAGTTAAAATGAGGCTACCCCCAACTGTTTATGGTAATAATAACAATAATAATTTGATCCTGACACACCATGTGCTGTGTGCTATTATTATTTCCATATTAAGGGTGGGAGAAATGAAGCACAGGAGGTAAAAATACATGTCCAAGGTCCTACAGCAAGCAAGCAGTTGAGTGAAAATCTGATTCCAGATATTCTGACTAGAGAAGGTGATTTTCTGATTTTCCTAAGAAAAACTTTAAATTGTTGTCTGAACTTTATATGATTATAAACATTATATCATTTATAACATTAATATCAGGAACAATAAAATAAGTGAAAAAGTTGCAAATTATGAAATGTTTGTGCAGCTGAGAAGTTTTTAAATTATGCTAATTCATGGCTTACACGTTCTCCTTACAAATAGATTAGCCTCTGGAACATAAAATTATGATCCCTGTCTGCTCATCACTTTTACTGACAGATCTGGAGTCATCCCATGTACGGTATGGCTCTGTGCCCTGCCCTTTACTTCCTTTTGTGAGAACATTCTAAGCATTCTTCTAAACATGCACAGTTCAGCATTTATCCCCACCACTTACCTGACAGTAAGTCTGCTTCCCTAGGAACCTCTTCTGTAATGCTCTTCCTACATTTTTGAAATTAAAGGTGTCTCATTCACCCTTTTCCTTTCCCAGTCTCCAGTGGAAGCTTGGAGGCTAAGGCCTGTAGCCTCCTGTGTGGACTGTGGTTAGCAGCAAATCAATGTATACCAAAACTCTCATGGGCCTGGTCTAACCTTAGACATGTCCAAGAGCACTCCAGGAGGGATCAGGAGATGGGACCGCTCAGTCTCAGTCCTCCCAGCTGAAGAAGCCACAGCCAGGAGCATAGGATTGCTGGTGGCAGAAAGACAGTGTAGGACTAGGAAGTGGAGCGTTAACGTGAACAGAGGAAAAGAAAGAAAGAACGAGAGAAGATTGATAAGTCTACGGCAGAGAAAAGGACCTATGATAAAAGGAACATAGTATCCTCTTCTAACACATAGTGTATCTCTGTTTTCATTTTTATTGAATTTATTGAGGTGACATTGGTTAATAAAACTACATAGTTTCAAGTATACAGTTCTATAACACATCATCTATATATTATATTGTGTGTTCACCACCCCAAGTCAAGCTTCCTTCCATCACCACGTATTCCCTCTTTCTCTTTTTCTACCTCCCCCATCCCCCTTTCCCTCTGATAGTCACCATACTCTTGTTGGTTTCTATGAGATTTTTTTTTTTTTTTTTGCTTAATCCCTTCACCTTTTTCACCCAGCCCCCCAACCTCCTCCCCTCTGACAGCTGTCAGTCTGTTTTCTGTAGCTATAGTTTTGTTTGTTAGTTAATTTTGTTCATTAGATTTCTCATATAAGGGGAATCATATGGTACTTGTCTTCCTCTGACTGGCTTATTACACTTCGCATAATGCTTTCCAGGCCCATCCATGCTGTTGCAAAAGGTAAGGATTCTTTCTTTACCACAGTTGAATAGTGTTCCATCATGTAAATGTACCACAGCTTTTTTATCAGCTCACCTACTGATGGGCACTTAGGATGCTTCCAAATCTTGGCAACTGTAAATAATGCTGCAATGAACATAGGCATGCATATATTCTTTCAAATTAGTGTTTGGAACTTCTTTGGATATAGTCCCGGAAGTGAAATCTCTGGGTCATAAGACAGTCCCACTTTTTATTTTTTTGAGGTAACTCTGTACTGCTTTCCACGGTGGCTGCACTTGCCTGCATTCCCACCAGCAGTGCAGTAGGGTTCCCTTTTCTCCTCATCCTCACCAGCACTCACCATTTGTTGACTTATTGATGATGGCCATTCTGACTGGTGTGATTTCCTATCTCTCTCAGACTATTTTTAAATTGTTTTCAAGTTTCTTCTGTTCCTTGAATTGAATGTATTTCTTTTGAGTTGTGTCTTGTTTGTTTTTACTGTTCTAGTTTCATTTTCTGATTTGAGAGGTTTTATTTCTCTTTCAAAGTTCTGAAAGAGCAGGCCTTCTGGCCAGCAGGTAGGAAGTAGGTTGACAATTCTCACATTCAGAATGTAGACTTTCACGTAACCCCCTATGTATCTGTCCCATGACTCACCTCCGCTTTTCACATCCCTGATGTCCCAAAGTCTCAAAATTCTATGGATGAATGTTTCTGACAACCAACTTCCCAGATCCTGCTGGGCTGGAACGATAGTCTGCTAACTGCATAGGAAGGTGGCCCAAGAGAGGGAATGCAGCGATCTGTGCCTGCCTGCTACTTAAATAAATGTTTAATCAGCCCGTGGCCTCGTCCTTACTGATAATCCCTAGTTCCTTTAGAATTCGGGGGAAAAAATATATTGTTTCTCATGCCACCCTGTCTGTAGACCTTGAGTTTGTGTTTTCTCCATTAGTCACCATATACCTTCTTCCCAACTTCCAAAAATTTATCGGCAACCCTCCTCCATAACTATTTAATTTTTATTGTTACTTTAATGAAGTTTCTGAAAATAATAAAAAATAAACATATGTTTTCACTAATATACTGGAAATCTATTAGATATTTGGAAAAGGAAACAATCACCAATCATTTTTTATATATCATCCAATATAAAAATACCCTGATTTTTGGCAAGAATGCCTTTGATATTTCACTGTATGATACTGGCTGACTGAGATACATTTACTTACAAAATTAAGGTTATTTTATTCTAGTTTACTAATATTTTCACCCAGAATAAGTGTTGACTTTTTATTCATAGCTAGTGAATTTTTTTCTTTTACTATATGTCTATAATTAATTATTAATGAATTCTTTACACTAAGCCACTCCAGGTTGAAGTGAATTTTTCTTTCAAGATATTACTAAATTTAATTTGCTATATTTTACTTAGACTTTTTGCCTATATATTAATAAAAGGGATTGGATCATAGATATTTTTTGTGATATTTTCTGTTAGGTTTTAGATTCTGATTTAAGTGAGGTTGAAAATTTTTATTGGAATACTTTTATTCATTGCTATTTATGCAAACAAGAATTTAGTTCTTAAAAATCTGAAATGCTTAAACATTTTGATGAGTAATTTGTAAATAATATTTTTTCATTTTTTTCTATTTCAGATACTGCATTTTTCTTACTCCAAATTTATAGTTAGCCATTAAATTTTTCCTGCTATGTGGTTTCATGAAGAATAAGCTTATAATTTCTATTTTTATTGAAATTTGTATTTCATTTAAACATTTTGATTCATTTTTAAAAATAAGCATGTATTACATTTTTTGATGTTATATAGCCAAAGGATTTTAAATTATTACTTTAAACACCAGCTCTTGGAGACACAAACTGTTCCTTTAAATTGTTTTCTTCTCATCCAATTTCCCTTATATGGTTATGTTTAAATTTTATATTTTTAAAACATTCCTAAGGTATTTTGGGTTTGATTTTTTGTAGTTTAAAGTGAAATTATTTAACGCTATATGAGTATATCTGCTTGTGAGTATAACTCTGATACATTTCAGAATGTTTCCCTCCCCCCACCACCCCGGGAGAGTGTTATTATTTTCTAAATGACTCAGAATTGAAGTTTTAACTGATTACCAAATAGTTTTTAGAGGCTTATTTCTTCCAAGAAATTGTTTATTTTGTTATATATCTGGTTTTATTACATTTTGTTCAGAGAATATGGTACACATATTCTACAGAGTATCCTTGGCCACATAACTTAATACCTAACAATATAAGCAACTAAATTTGGCATGATAGACTTTACACTCTACAGTAAATACTTTGAGTCAGAATCTTTGTGTAAGTTTACCTTCCCACAATGGATATTTTGTTAAAGTGTCCTCTTCCACTTATGAAATGAAAGCAGGTCTCTATTTTCTTATTGTTACAGGGTGCACATGGATCTCTCTGGTCCTAACAAAACTTTTAGCTGGTGTACATGAAAAGAGGTAACTTCCTTTAGCTTCAATACAAAAAGTCAGGTCAAAATGAGAAGTGGTGTATTTTAACCACTTAACCACTGTCTTGAATTTTTAAAAACTATTTTTCAGAAGCATTAACTGAAATCGACAGAGGCTCTAAGATTTACCTACATGCTTACAGTTAGTACAGAGAAGCCAGGGCAGGACCATTTTTTTAGATTCTCCTGCCATAGTCCCCTTCCAATGTGCTCCCCCTTTTTCAATTGGTTTAATTATGAAATGAACTCACTCATTTAAGTATTTTTCATTAATTTGATTAGGAAATTATATGCTATAAGAGAAGCAGCAATCAAGTTTAATTGACTAGGAAGGGGATTTTTAGAAAAATCACACATACACACACATATATAAGCACAGCTATAAATTGCAGACTTCTGGAAAAAAAATAAAAAGAAAAATCATCTTTGAGATAGGAATGAGGAAGCCTCTTAGAGGAACTGGTCACAACACATTATAATATTGACTGGTCAACCTTGTTTCCACCAGAATATTTTGGTTGTTAGTTTGAAAATGTTTAAGTGAGGAAATAATCAAAAAAATTCTTGTGTCTTCCTCTCTTAGAAATTTAATTAGAACTAAAAAAAGGGGGCACTGGTTTTAAACAAACTTAATTTTTTGGATGCCTGGCAAATGTGGTCACACCAGGCATCCTGAGCCTGACAAGTCTCTTACGTGTGTTTCAGCCTTGTGACCTCGGTGTCTAACTCTAGATGTTTCTCGACCTCCCACTCCTGAGAGGCTGTGCACAGATGGTCCCCACCATGCCTTTGAACTCAATTTTTGTGAGCATATGTTTGAAAATGATATTGTTCTTTATTTCAGATAATATTAAGAATCTATCAAGTGCCAGACAGTAGTGCTGGGTCAATATAGCATGAGAAGTTAGGGTTCCTGTCTCCAACAATTTCAAAGCAGTCCACTATTTCTTCACCTCGAGTAGGATGATTAATTTATTATACTTCAAAATAATCATTATTCCAATATGTTTTTTCTTATGCACCCAACAGTCATTTTATACTTCTTTGGGAGTTACTTAAAGGTGATACAAACGAATAGAAAAAAAGTTAAAGATTTATGTTTTATCTTGCAAGCTATAGATTCAAAAAGTTACATTTTACCACGCACTAACAAAGGTGGTACTATATATATAACTTAGCTCCATTTTTGTCTATGATTATGAGAACTATTTTAAGTTAATTGAAAATTTCTATTTCGTAAAAATAAAGTTAACTGAACACACTGACTTTTCATTAAAAAAAAAATTTCCATTATGCCAAAAGTATCAGAGTTTAATTTAAAAAATGTAAAAGATAATTAAGCAGGGACAATTTAAATAAATGGTATTAAAAATGTATTACATGCCTGATCATTTGACTAAAATCAAGCAACCAATCTGACCGATGGGAATGATACTGAAGATACTGTTAAAGCAACTCTGATCATTTCACTCAGGTCCATTCTCTTTATTTTCCATTTGCCTTTTGTTACATATACCTGAAATGCAAATCTTCATAATCAGTTTCTTGTCTCTGATTACGTCTGTGGTAATAGGAAAATCAGTTGTTAATTGTTTAGCCTGAAGTGTGTTCATTTACTATGTCTGTATCCTCCATAATCTTGTTTGTTAGTTTGTTTGATTCTTTCACCCAAGGACATTTTTTCATTGCTGCCCCCCCCCCTTTTTTTTTTGAGAGAGAGAGAGGAAGGAAGAAAGGAAGGGAAAGAGACGAACATCAATGAGAGAAAAGCATTGACTGATTGCCTCCCATGCCCGGACCAGGAATCAAACCCACAACCGAGGTATGTGCCCTGCTCAGAAATCGAACTCGCAACCCCTCAGTTACCAGACCATGCTCCAGCTAACTGAGCCACACTGGCCAGGGCACCCTCTGTAATCTTAAATCTCCCTATAATTCTCCTCAGAATTATTTGCCTTATGTTAGGAAAACTAGGATGCCACAGTGCTAAACTTATGGCTCTGCCATTTGTTTCTGATTATTCTTCCTATGTGCTCCAATTTGCATCACTTTATTGTTTTGTGAATTTTAAGCTTGTGAATTTATTACCGAGGTACCTGCCAGTGTTACTGTATTTAAGGAACTGTCAGCAGTTCCTATTTTGGGGTTCTAAGTTGGCTTCAGAAACCCACTCTGGGCTGGTTTTTGGCATGTGTTACAGAATAACAAACCAAGAGTGAATTATTTTTAGAAAAGGGGGAGAGAATGAAGGGGAAGTAGTTTTGGGGGGGTTGTTTTTTTTTCAGGTATAGAAATATAAGATAGAAAACAGAAGTTCGTGGTTTCAGAAGGATTCTGAAAGATTTCTCTTAAGTTTTTCTGAAAATATCTTTTCAACCTATTAGTCTACATTGCAGACTCATACTTTGGGGGATTATATAAAAACATTAAAATTATCTGTTTTATTCACAGGCAAAATATCTCATATGTGCAGTAATTTTAATAATGGAATAGCCATTTCAGGAGGAAGAAAAACATCAATTTAGTGAGGATTACACTAAAACCAAGAACAAATTTCAGGTTTTTGGCAAATGACTAAGCATCTGAGTGTGACTTTCACGTGTCTCAAAAGCAGATTCTCCCCACCCGTGTTCCTACCCAAACACACACTATCATCAGAAGAGTTTCACTAAACTGGGAAGAATCAGGGACACTCTGAGTTTCATTGAGGTTTGAAGCTACATCTCTGGAAAGAGTCTTCACCATTTAAATCTTCACTGGCATAAGCATATCTAGAACTTTTGCAAAATAATATAACTATAAAATGTTTATTATGCCAAAGCATCAAAGCTTGAGAGATAGGTATCATGCCCTTCTCATTACACATGCACACCCCCCCCCCTTTAACTATGAAGCAATATACTTACACACAAAGTGTCTCAGAAGATAAGAATTTTGTAGCTAGCTAAATGATAGTGTCTATTGATCAAATGTTTCTTGAACACCTTCGGGGACAAGCTAGAAATATGGATTAGCCAGTATATATAAAATACTGGGCCAAGGAGGAAAGTGTAATGTGAAACTGAGAATAAAAGGACTATGTTCAGAAAACGTAATCTGCATCCAAGCGCTGTCTGCAGGAGGCCTACTCAGATTCATAACCTTGAGTGATATGGTCTCTCTCGAAGCTGCTTCATGATTGTGGAATGGGAGACATTAGGGTCGCAGAGACCAATGTGAACACGGAATCATGCAATTCATTCCATTCCCTCTTAAGACCATCTCAGTAAGAGGTCTTCTAGTTATAATTTCATTTTCCCTGTAGAGTAATTTCCAGTGAGACAGTGCTGAGTAGGTTCAGATGTCTATTCTAAATCATTTGGAGCAAAGAATCGTATTGATTGTAAAGCAATGTATGGAATATCCGCATTTCGGTTTGTACGTTAGTATCTTCTGAGTTTGGGTAATACAAGCATGTGCTTGCAGGAGAGCTCTAGTGTCAGTATGCTAATCAAACAGGTGTCTAGATCTCCACTGCCAAGGTCCACCCCCTAGAACCTGTGAGTCCAGCCCTGACACACAACAGGCACTTAATAAAATGAATGACTAACAGCAATGCCACTTTGTGAAAGTCGGGGGGAAGGTAGCTAGCTGGCTTCTCTTTGTAGCATGCTTCCAATTTCAACAGGAACTCAAGTTCAAAGAGAAACGTAGTCATGGTTTTAAATGTTTACAATTTCTTTTTATTTTAGTGAACTCCAAAAAGAATGAGCTAAAGCATAGAGCTCTCTAAAACATACCTCATTTCCACTCAGATGTTTTCCCATGATAATTACTGCTTAAATAAATATTCTTTACATCATGTTAGGGTTGTTTTTTTTCCCCTGTTTGTAAGGCAGCCAATTGCAAAAGGCATCTTAGAGCCGCGGTCCCCAACTTTTATGGCACCAGGCACCCGGGACCGGTTTTTCCATTGACTGGGGATGGGAGGGGTGGACAGGAGGCACACACAGCTCAAGCGAGCTTCCCTCTTGGGCGGTTCCTAAGAGGCCAGACAGTATTGGTCGCAGCCCAGGGGTTGGGAACCCCTGTCTTAAAACACTTGTAACACAACTTTTTCTTTTACAGAGGTGCAAACTGATGTTATTATTTCATCTAATCCTGTAACAATAAAAAAAAGAAAAAGGAAATAAGTACCTAAAGTAGACTAAAATAACCATGAAGTTGTTTCTCACTAATTAAAATCCGGACGTTTGGTTAGTTTGATGTTAGGAAATACAAAATTATTTCAGAGCAATCCATACGTATTTTTTGCTGTGTATCCAACTTCAGCTGATATAAGCTTTTTGACTCTACCTTCAATTTTCTGGTTAATAGTTTTAATCATCTTTCTCACATTTATGTGATGGTGATAAAAATAGCAAGTCCCTCAGATATGTGTTTTGCTTTTGGTGTTTGTTTTTTAAGCACAAAAAAATTGCACCACTAAAGTGAGGTGTTATCCATTCCACAGTTTGTTTTGTTACTGTTGTAATTAGTGTAACAGTCCATGTTTTGGCTTTTAGTATTAGGCAGAACCAAATGCAGCTGCCATATGTGCAGGTCAAAAATGGTCAAATAGCAATTCATATGGCTCCAACTAATGTTTACTGAAACACATAGTTTTTGCTGCAAATTAGCTAAATGATAGCTTTCTATTTGCTGGCCAATTCTATCTAGGTTCTGACATGGAAACCAAAAATAATAACATTTCAGTTATCTCATTAAATGTATTTACTCATTTTTTTATTTATCTAGCCAGGCACATTCTTTTCTCTTCCTTTTCTTTTGAATTTATTGGGGTGATGCTGGTTAACAAAACTATATAGGTTTCAGGTGCACAATTCTACAGTCCATCATCTGTACACTGTATTGTGTGTTCAACACCCCAACTCAAGTCTCTGTCCATCACCATTTATCCCCCCCTATACTTCCCTCCACCTCCCCTCCCCTCCCCTCCCCATTGGAATCACTAAACTGTAGTCCATGTCCTCACCCTGGCTGGTTTGGCTCAGTGGATCGAGCGTCGGCCTGCGAGCTAAGTGTCGCTGGTTCGATCTTCCAGTCAGGGCACATCAGAGAAGGAAAACTCTGACTCCAAAAAACCTCCGCTGCCTTGCGGCATACCTCTTCAGGGGAAAGGCTAAGGGAGTAAACCCCGACAGAAAATCCGGAGCCGGAGTCCCTAAGGCGGTTTGACGTTGTAGTCAACACTGGCAACTCCTGCGGCGCACCTGAAGCCAAGCTGTATTGACTCCGTCTTTCCCTTGGACCCTTCAGCTGCGAAGAGAGGGGGGGTCTGCTGCATGGGCAACGGCTGACCCTCCATATCACCCTGCCCAGGATCTGTAGCTTCAGCTCCACTGGAGAGGACACTCCAGCGTCATCGCAAGATGTTGATTCAACACGGGAGGAGACAGATACCGTGTCACTCCCGAGTCGGACTGCACAGCCATTCTCGACGGTGCAGATAGCTCTTAAGAAGCTACACCATCGTCTCTCGAGACGGACGGCTGCCGACGAGTCCATGTCCATGAGGTGTTTTCTTCTTTATTCAATCCCTCCACCTCCCCCACCCAGCATTCCACTACGTCTCCAATTTATAGCAAATAACTCATGTACAGATGCCTTGTCACATATCAATACGGACTGTGATGTGTCATCATCACATGCGAAATGTAGGGGGTAGGAGTCCCTCAACTCTTAATTCTTTTTATAGATGACAAGGTATCCAAAATCATAATAAAATGGTGAAATTATGGAAAACAGGGCATTCAGGTGAAAGACCTATGTTTACCTGAATATACTGCGAAACTTAAAATCATTCAAATCACTACCTAACATCAGCTCTTCCAGGATTTCAGCTATGAAGACCTCAGATTTCTAAAAAAAAAAAAAAAAAAAAAAAATATATATATATATATATATATATATATATATATATATATATTATACTCTACAAAAGGACATATAACTAGGAATAAATGGCTTGCAAAGAGGAACTTGCATTACAGGGACATAGTTCACACACTATACAACACTTAACTAGTCCTTCACATAGAGTTTTTAAAAATCTAAAGTTTTAAAGGGCTGAAAAATCCAAAATATATATTTATTTTGTGACAGATGGACCACATGCATTGTGGACATGTTTATCTTGCTTATCAGACCCTTTGTTGTGGGTACTGGAAACATGCCAGCATTTTTTATGGTTTGGGACCAAATCAGAAATATATAAGTAGTGAGGAGGAAGTGAGAACTGCTAATTCCTAAAGAGGCAGTAAAGCACCTGCTTCATTTGCATTAAAAGCCAACAGAGTAATATAAGTACTTCTCAATATGTTGCCCAACTTATACACTTCCTTCAAGCTTCCCTTATCCAAAACCATTTGTAAAAAAGCCTAAGAATATTATTTGTGAGACATATATATTATTTTAGGTAACTTTATTCAAATAGTTAGTATTTGAAGAATGTAGATAGGAAATTGCAGTTTGAAGTCAGTTCTAAAACATGAAAACTAAAGCCATTGCCAGACAAAACCGCAATTTGAAATAAGACAATAACAAATCTTTTAGTTTACTAATAACAAAACAACATTAAATAAAATTAACCATCAACAAGTTCACTCCTGCTGTGTCGGAATCACATTGGTCCAATTTGTCACCTAAAAAATCACATTCACTATTTGCAACATCTGCGTATAGAGAACAAAACCCAGCTGAATTTATTCACTTTCATCAAATACCATTAATTATAGCCAGTGACAAAAAGTTAAACAATTATTTCAAATTATTATTTTTGCCTATATTATACTAGGCCTTGTGATTTTACCATAAGTTGAAGTCAACATCGCCAAACTTGAAAAATGTACCTGCTTATTTAAAAAATAAACAATAAACACATCAAAGCAAAACACTAGTGCTGTAAACTTAAATAAAGTGCAATGATATCTTTAATATTACTGAAACAGCCTTCAAATTCAAAGCTATCTATTTCTGTATAAACCCGACAATTTTCCATTTCATCAGGGGAAGGGACTAAATTATTGCATCTTCTGAAAATTACCTTATCGTCTTTACTTTTATTCTGTATCTCCCTTAGGTTTTTGTTTTTGTTTTTTCATGTGCAGAAGCAGTGGATGGAGTTTCTCTTAAATCTGACACATACTATTCTTTGCCTCAGATATACTGAACAATGCCTGTCTTTATCTATATTTTAATAATCATCTAAATTCAGTTTGCTGCTAATACTTCCGAAAATAGTAAGTACATTGCAGTGACTATAAGGAGTTTAATCATGTCCTTTCCTGAAATTGTTTTACTTCTGGCTGTTCTGATAACTTGCAGCGGTTTACCTGACAAGATGAAATCAGCACCATTAAAAGGAGAAAATTAACAAATCAGTACTTTATTCACAGTGGCAGCAGGGGACACTGTAGGTCAGTTGTATGTGTGTGTGTGTGTGTGTGTGTGTGTGTGTGTGTGTGTTATTCATTGCTTTTGAATTTTAAAAAGTTTTCTTTTCAAAAACACTGAAGGTCAAAAATTAAGGTATACAGGGTGCTGCAAAAAAATGTATACCCACACTTTAATAGCTGGTAACTTGCTGAACTTTTTGTGTGTTTGTTTTAGATTTAACCCTTGAGAAATAATGGCTGAAACCAGATTAAGTTTTGAACGGAGAAAGTTTACTTTGAAGTGCTACTGGAAGTCCGAAAACGCTGTAGAGGTGCAGATACAGGACTGATGGGGTCATGCAGCTTATCCGCACGTGCATTAACTGGCCCTTCCTTTCTGGTAGGTACTGTACCTGGTGCCACTTCCTTGAATTCACCACAGGCATCAGCCATGCGACATATTCACGAAGGTTTTCATGATGAGGACTTTTATTCCCAACAAAGTGGAGCGCCTCCACATTACCATCGTGACGTAGGGCTCATCTTAATGAGAACCTGCCGAACAGATGGGTCAGGCAAAGAAGTCCTGTAGATCACCCTGCGTGTTCACCAGACAAACTTCACACCACTAGACTTTTTCCTTTGGGGATTTCTCAGTAATAACGATTATGCTAAAAAACCTGAAACCATTGATAAATTACAAGTAGCCATTGAAAGAGAATGTGCTCAAATACCAAATGAAATGATTCTTAGTGTTTGTGATCCCGTTGCTTCGCATTGCCAGCAATGTCTAGACCAGAATGGTCATTGGTTTGAAAACAGGCACTAAGTATAAAAAACTACATTTATGTAGTTTATTGTGAATGTTGAAAGGGAACTGTATGCTAATAAATACAGACTTTATAATCATTAAAATTGTGGATACATTTCTTTGCTACCCCCTGTATTTCCATTCACTTGACCTTTCTCTGGGTAGTCTATTTCATACACTTAACATTATTGGGTCATTTTTGTTACAGTTTGGTACTTCTTATTCCTTTTCTTTTAGGCAATGATTCATCTTGTACTTGCAGGTCAATTGTCCCTAATATGCACGAGCAAATGTAGCTTTCCACTTGTTAAAACTCTGCAGTGTACAGCATTTGGAGAATGGCAGAACAGGAAAAGGGTTCACTGTAACTTTAAGAACTTTCAGAATTTATCTGTCAGAAAGAAACTTTATACTCTTTTCAATTTTAGCTTGAAACAATCTGTGGCATTTTAGCATTTGGCGTGGCTGTCTCATGTCACTTATCACATTATAATTATTTCTGTAAATACTAAAGTTGTTTCAGGGACCTCTAAGCTCCATAAGGGCATGAGCTACTTCTTATTCATCTTTTTCTGCTTTACAAAAATGCTCCTCACATTTAATGTGCGCATGAATCACCTGGGGACCTGGTTAGAATGCAGATTCAGGTCAGTGGTTCTGGGATAGGGACAAAGCATTGCAGTTCTGCCCAACACAAGGTTACGCTGATGCTGCTGGTCTCAAAACCATCAATATGTCTCCTCTTAGCCATAATCAATGACATTGCCCTGGACACACTTTCTCCTTGCTCTCTTTGGAAAAATCTTGCAACCTTCAAAGCCCAGCAGGACACTACTTCTTTGACTTTCCTCCACTCTGTGTAATTTCCTGGTTTCTCCTGAGTATACCCCACCCCCAATTTGTTCATCTTGCTGGTATAGCAACTCCCCAAAAAGTATTACAATGATCTGAGTGGGGTCCCTGGTCTTCCTTGCCTGTTATCAAAGGCTTGAAAGTGGGGACTTGGTCTCGCTCATTGCTGAAATCTCAAAACTGAGGGCATGGAGCTTTTAAAAGATATACTGCCCAGGCATTATTCCCAGGGGTTCAAGTTTGTCTGGTCTGGGTTAGAGTCTAGGCATCCGCATGTCTGTAAAGCTCCCTGGGGCATTCCAATGCGTGCCAGGTGGGAATCCCTGATGGTGAGCCTCAGAGGACACAGTGAGGGCTTGGAGCTTTGCTCTCAGGAAGGCAGGTATCCCTTGCAGGGTTTTGACAAGGCCCCTCAGGTTGATGGGTTGAAAATTGTCTACAAAGGAACAAGGGCCAAACCCAAGAGCTGAGCTATCAAGTGAGAAGCCACTATTCTAATCTGGCTCAGAGAGAACAGTGGTCTGGAGTAGCATTGGAGACAATTAGAAATAGCTGTGAGTCTAGGTATATCTTCCACAGTGGAGTCAATAGGAACTAAAGGCAATTGATGTGAAGTCTGGGAGACAGAAAGGGACTGAAGTTCACTCCATGGTTTTTGGCCTAAGTGGCTAGAAGTTTAGGCTTGATACTTCCAAAGACAAAGAAGACCAGAGAGGTGAGTAACATGTAAACATTTGACACTATTCATTGCAGAAGGTGGCCAACCCACCTGGAGGTCGGTGTTATTAAAAATAAAGCCTCCCCTTCGATAATGAATTTCTTTTCTTCTCACTGCTCTCCCTCCTGATGCTTTTCCCTAACAGGCCCTCCTCTTCCTTAGACAATGGCCCACTTCCTCCCAGAGCCCTTCTTTCCCCCCCAGATTCTTTTCCATGTTTTCCTCCTATGCTTATAGGATGATATTTCTCCAGTAGGGACATTATTTTTGCTTCTGCCTCCATCCTGAGTCCAGCTACTATTTTGCTGTCCCACAATGACTGCACACTTGGCCCTCAGTCCTATTCTTAAACCACTGCTTACTATTATCCATCTCTGTCTGTCTTCCTTTCCTGTGTCCCCAACTAGGAGGACTTCTTGGGTACCCTGGCTGCATCCACATGCTCCATACCCACCCACCAGTAAGGTATTAACATCTAGTCTGTCTATCAAACTAAACCTTTTCAATAAGAAAGTATAATCTCTTGGTATATGGACAATGAGAGCTGCAGTGTATCAACAATGATATGCTCTTATCAAGAAATACCTGAAAATTATTTTCCTTGACAACCAAAGATACATCTAACTCTACTCCTGGAGGAAAACTGGACTCTGCTTTCCAATGCGATAATCCTCAAAAATTAGCTACTCTGTGAGAGATTATGATCATGAAAATTACACTCAATACCCCTTCCTCAATTTCTAGAAACAGTTTTCTCCTATGCACAAAGTCTGTGATTATGAAAAACAGAACAAGCTGAGTAATCCAAATAGTGATGCTCACATTTAAACCCTGCAGTACTGAACAGGAAAAAGTGATCTTCTGATTATATCACAATTTGGCAGGCAAACTGTGTTTGAGGCTGCTAATGAGGTGTTGTCAATGTTAGCTTTCCCTACAGATGAGACTTTGAATGTGTCATTGTCAGAAGACGTGTCAATAAAAGAGAAAGGGCTTCGGGAGGATGAGTGATACGGAGCTTCACATCCCTTTTGCTAGAAATCCCAAAGGAATTCCCATCTAAAGGAAGAATACAATAAGTGTAACTAGTTTGAGATATTGAATATCTCTTTGAAATTGAGGCTAATACATCATGGAAAGCAGAAATAGAAATTTGGCATTGCTTTATATGTAAATTCTAAATGAAATGCTCAGAGTTACAGAAACATCACCACTCTCCAAACATAAAAGAAATGCATGCCAACACTTACTGAGGTTCTCTCTGCATCTGCTTGCCCCTCATCTAGGGCTCACTATACAATCTGAAAGGAACTTGTCTTAGTTCAAGAAATAAAAGTTAATACAGTTGTGCAGGTGCTACCTAAAACAGACATGAACTTGATCCTTCAAAAAGGCACAGTATATAATGTCACTCTCAAAAGGACTAACCTTTCTAGAGCTAACCACTAATACAGCTTCAAGAGTGTTCTTCAAACCAAACGAAGCAACCACCATCTCATTTAATTTTATTTTCCCTGTAATTCCACGATCACATACACGTTTTTTTTAAGCTTACAAATGATTCTCTGGTTAAAATGAAATTATCTTTAACAACGTTAAGCCATAATACTTTTTTTAAATAGCCAGGTTATTGAGTTTATCATCAATTTCAAGGTCTTCTTCATAGGCCCTCTTTTGTTTTATCTCACATGGTGCATGGGATATGATCTGTTGAAATTACATGTTAGACAGGTAAGGAGATAAATGAGGTAGATAGACTGATGATGGATGAATAGGGAGAGAAGAACGGGAAGGTTCTGAAAGCCTGGATTTAAGGTTGGCGGTGGGATGAGGGTGGAGGGAGAATAATATGAAAGGGGAGACAAAAATAATAGTTGTGGATACTGAGAACAATTTCCATCTGCTCCATTATTTAGCCTCAAATCAGATATGACCAAACAGTAAGAAAATCTATAGAACTTGCCACACACATATATATATATATATATAGATATAGATATATAGATATAGATATAGATATATATATAATATATGTATATATGCGTAGATGCCGATAGAAATACAGATGTGGAAATAGATATCCATTCCTACTCCTTGAGGTGTAGATAAAGAAATCTATTAGTTTGAACCGTACCAAATTGCCTGACCTAAAAAATAGCCATGGCATATGATTCTCCCCAAGATACCTATTTTTATAGTAAATGCTAATTACCTTCTGACTATTTCTCCTCTCTCCTCCTCCCAACCATGACTAAGATAACTATGCTGGAAAATAGGCAATTGGAAAGTTCCCTTAAAGAGGCCATGGGATTGCTTTGAGGTCACAGTGCCAGGCACAAGCAGGTCAGGGACCAGCCATCAGGGGTTACTCCTCCCTGCCCACTGCTCCTTCCACGACAGTGGTAGGGTCCCCAGAGAGACACAAAGTGGAAGGAAGAGGAAATGTCAGACTTATTTGCATACTCAGAATTTCACTGAGGGACAAAGTTATAGCTACCAAAATAGAGCTCCCTTCCTCCTCATGTACCAGAGAACAATGAAGGAATAAAAAAATGAATCAGCAAAGAATGACAGTTCCCCACGTTCCATGAGTTAGTGGTGTTTTTTAGAGTGAATTCCAAGTTTGCCAAGTGCACAAGTCCTCTGCTGGTAATTAGTCAGTGTGATTGACAATAAGGGATACTTTAAAGAGCTACTTGTCCTTCTGTGACACTTATTTCAGAGTTGGACAGGAGAGCCAGTGCGAAGGATTTTATACCTTCACTCATTATTCCTGACCTGGAACACCAGAGCTCATACCTTTCACAGATGCAGCTACTCCTTTAGCTGGAAGTAAAAGACAGGTTTCCAAGTCTGATGGAAGTGTCACTCGTGGGTTTAATGAGAGATCAATCCCGGAACACGTGGGGGAGAGAAGATAAAGAATATAGTCCAGAATCTGATCAACTCAAATTATACATGGGTGAATGTTCAAAGCTCGTGTGAAAGATATTCAGAGATCTCTGAATAGCCTCAAACTTGTTGGGATTTAATGGGCTGTGACTAGAAGCATCCTTGATGATCACTGTGGGCACCTCAGTGGTTGAATGTCCTCAAGACTTTTCTCCCACAGATTTGCTGATGAGCCTGTTAGAAGCAGGCTGCCTATGGTGAGCAGCAGGTGCTGCAGTAACTTGGGCTACAGACTGAGAAAAATCTTTTGTTCCCACCATCATGAGTGTTAAAGGTTATAAAACGTGGCGCTGAATTTTGGTCAACAACACCGAAAACCTGCTGCACTAACTAAAATAGATTCTCTATGTGAAAAAAAAAAAAAAATACTTTTCTCACTCAGTTTGTGCTCCTAGGAGAAAAAAAATTAGGTGAATGTTTGGATTGTCTGCAATGCTCTTATTTTAAATAACTGCTTTCAGTAATGGTTTCAGCAATATTTAAGTCTAGCTGGATTGGCAAATGCACCTTTACCTTCCTTTCAAAGTTTAGATGGCTAGAAACTTTTCTGAGGAACACAATGAAGGTGCTTCTCAAATTCAGTCTTTCCTATATTGTGGCCAGGGCAAAATTACAAGCAATATACTGGTGAGTTGTAAAAGCCAAGTGAAAAAATTAAGTTTAGCACAGTGTTTACAATAGCAATTTCTCATTCCAATAATGATGGGGAACTCACAAAATGTAGGCACTGCAAGAATAGCAAATATGCTAAGACTTAATTTTAGATTTATGGGAGTCAACAAATAGCATAGTTTCCAAATATTCCAATTTTTAAAAAAATCTGGCTAGCATTTGCTTGAACACATTCACAAGTTTCCATTTTATTGGTTGTTAGATGAGCTTTTATTTGTAAATACATTGTGCCTACTTTTAAACTGTTTCTTTGGCGTTAAAAGTTTATGTTTAAATGCATACACATAAAAAGAAGGAGATAACTAAAAGCTATTTTAAGATCTGAGAGGGAATTTTGAAAGTTTTACTGAACCCCAAAATAATCCTCACCGGCAACAGAAACTAGTCTTCTTCGGAATGAATAATAAAAGACAATGGATAAAAAAACCAAATACCATAAAATGCGTCTGTTTCAACCATCAGACGTTTTTAAGGTTTTCGGCTTAGGCCTGTAAAGCCCCCACCAATCATGACAAGCACTACTAACTAACAAACGTTTAATCTTTGTCTATACCAGCACAAGTCACACTTGAATGGAAACAGGAATCTCCGCCTTCCCCACCCCCAACAGAGATTCTGACTGAGGAGGCTCTGGGGGGGGGCCTGAGATCCTACCAGCTCCCCAGTGCAATGCTGATTGCTGCTGACATGAGGTCCAGACGTTGAGTAGCAAAGGGCCCAGCACTATAGTGGGCATATATTTGTGCACTGAAGCTTCCCAACCGCCCTGTGTTATAGGTAGCAATGTACCCACCTATCAAATGAGGGAACTGCAGAAAAGAGAGATTTCATACAACGATTAAGTGACAGGTCCAAAATATGAGCCCTGGTCTTTTTCAAGTCAAAGCCCCTTCTCTACAATATTTCACTGCCTACATCTCTCAAGAAAATGATTTCTCGCTGTCCTTGGTTAGTGCTGTGTACTAACAACATGCCAGTCCAAGATGAACCAATTTACATCAAAGCAGAGTTTATAAGTCCAATTGCTTAGCCTCACCCCAGTAAATTTACCTTTTTCCAATAAGTAGGGTAGAAATTGAGAATTCTGAATATTTTCACCATCTCCACAGGCGACTCTGGAATCATCGAAGTCATTCATCTGTCATTTTCTCTGCAGAGAAAACCCACTGGGATAAACGCCATCTCCATTCCACATGGTACTGAAAATGGCAAGGATGAGGTGTGGATGCTGATCTAATACGTGGGCTTTAGGGAAAACATTTCATCCTTAAAAAAGGTTGGACATTTATTTAGCATTTTCTACTGGGTGACAACATACAAAATGTAATCTTCCCATTAATCCCTAGGCCTGAATTATAGTCCTTTTGTAATTCTCCCTCATTTCATGAAAGGCCATGATCCATTGTTGCTGGCACATCCAGCAGTTGTACGTAGAAAAGCCTTCCATTCTAAAACTTCCCTAGGAGGCCAGGACACTGGGAAGGAACCACTCTGACATGGTTCATCCACCCGCTACCTCCATGCTGTGTCAACAGGCAGCACATGCCATCAGAAAATACACAATTAGTCAAGAGCTCCTCTTGATGATGATTATCCTGTTTTCTGGAGCATGACTAGGGGAGACCTCTCTCGCTATTTCCGTTTGTTACAGGCCCATTTTTCAGTAGAATCACCCACTTCCATGGACTTTTATACTGGGCTCTGCAGGCAAGACAGAATAATAAAATTTATGATGAAACTTCAGCGGCACACACATGGTTTAATGAAAAGAAATGAGACATGAAGTGGAGCCTCACACCATCCATTTCCCCCAAAGCGGAGCGTTTTCTCAGCCTTAACAACAATGCCACAGGTGGCCAGGGGCTTGTGCCTGCCTCACTATTACTGTTTAGTCAGCAGTTGTTCAGTAGCTGTCAGAGAAAACATATTCAGCACCAAGGCAGCACGTCATCAGGGACAAACTGGAACCCATTACTCAGCGCATGTTTGGGAAAGACACATGTAAGTCAGAGATTCTTCCTTTCTTGTAAACTTTAGATGTGACTAGACATTCACAGTTTGTCTTCTCATGTCTTCCAAAGTCTGCTTTAAGATTCAGGTGTATTAGATAAAAGTCCAGCATACTTAATTTCAGCCATTCCTGATTCAAAGTACATCAAGAGCAATGCTCTTGAAAGATGGTAATAGTTGCTTTTCGGAACAGTTAGAAATCCATGGCCTATTATTGTTTTGAACAGGAAAAGCTGGCTGTCAGAAGTCAAAACATGATACAAACTTACCCAACCACATCTTTCATTCACTATCTCATATACAGGAACATTTGAATACAGGTAATTTTTTAATGGAGTTTTATTCCAAACAGGACCCAATATTGATTTGGGGGGTACAATGTGGCACAAAACCATGATGCAATGCATGGCCTCCCAGTGAGATGATTCTAAATGCCACATTTCTCAAAACTTATGGTAATGTATGTGCCCATTTGAGCAGATCACTGCAAATGGAATGCAAAGTTCTTAGTGAAAATATTCTGTTAATATGAAATTTAAGAGCACTTATTAATAGAAACATCTCTTCTATGCATATTCTGTAGTGTGGTCCCTGCTATTCAAAGTGTGGTCCCTGGGCCAGCATCAACCAAGAGCTTGTTAGAAATCAAAACTTTCATCCCAGACCTGCTGAATCCCTGTCTGCATTTTATCAAGATCTCCAGGTGACTCAAAGAACTTTCAAGTTTGAGAAACACTGGCGTAGCAGATACCAAGCTAGGCACTTTGTTTTTAAATGTAATCTTCACAACAACCCTATTAGCTAGAGATCATTCTTCTCATCATTACCCTTATGGATGAAAATATAAGACTCAGTAATGACCTTCCAAAGGTCCCATGAACAGGAAAAAACAAATGCAAACCCAAGGCCATCAGATAGGATAGCCTAAGGTGCTTCTTTATCCCTGCTCTCCTGCCTTTAGGGCAGAACGTCTTCATCTGGAGCCCACAGATGGGTGTTGGGTAGTAAGTACACAAAGTTTAGTGCACATTTCCCATGAGAAGGTTTGTAGTTTTCAACGAGTCTACATCCTATGAAAGTTTAACAATAACTGCCTGAATTCCTCATGGTAAGTAGGTACAGGAGCAAACAAACAATTGCAAGCAATCCACCAAAAATTATTTTCTTACCATTAATGCTTTAACTCTTGAAATTCGAAGAGGACCACTACACATGAAAAAGTCATATCCCGAGCAGGAATTTACATTTACAGTCCTGTAATTTTTCTCCCCTGCTGATTTTAGGATACTTAAAAACTTAAAATAAAATTGAAAAAAGGAGAAATGAAAATCAAAGGCCCTTCATGCTAAAACTTGAAGTCCAACTAAAATTCAGCTCATTACTATAGATTTTTTAAAAATGCAGTGGTCAAGAGCATAGCTATTGGAGTTCATCCATTATCTGGGTTTCAATTTTAGCTCTACCTCATGTTGCATGTGTAATCTTGAGGAAGCATGTGGTTCTCAAAGCCTTAGTTTCCCACTGCAAGATGAAAGTAAGAATAACACTGATCACTACCCTTGTCGTTTTATTACCTAAGAGAATATAGGCAGTGGGCCTAGTGAGGTGCCTGGCATTGTAGTAAGCACTCAAGAAATGCAGTTAATTCTTATTAAAAATGCAGTACCTGACCTGGCTGGTGTGGCTCAGTAGATTGTGTGCCGGCCTGCAAACCAAAGGGTCTCTGGTTCGACTCCCGGTCAGGGCACATGCCTGGGTTGCAGGCCTGGTGCCCAGTTGGGGGCAAGCAAGAGGCAACCACACATTGATATTTCTCTCCCTCTCTTTCCCCTTCCCTTCCCCTCTCTCTAAAAATAAATAAATAAAATCTTTAAAAGAGAAGTTCAGTATCTTACCAGTGATTATATTATTAAGAGACTTATTGGAATCTCTCCAAGGTCCAAGAGAGCTATTTTCCAATTTTCTAATCTTTGTAAAGAAAATGAGGGCATTTAAGGAGTAAGTACTGACTTAAAAGCAAGGGGAAGGAAAAGGAAGGGCTACCTGAACTCTTTCAGATAATTTCTAGGATAAATCAGCGCTTCTCAAAGTGCTGTCCTCAGACCAGCAGCATGGCCTTCACAAGGTACTTCTCAGGAAAGCCAAATCTCAGGCTCTTCCCCAATTTACGGGACGAAAACCCTGTGGATGGCACCAGCCATCTGGGCTATTTTACACGTCCTGCAGTTCGTTCTGATGCATGCTCAAGTTTGAGACCTGCTGACATTCGGGAGAAGGAGCGCTGGGCAAGGACCATCCCTGACGGCAGACATGTCTCCACCCTGTCTCCCAATGTGTGGACACCCAAAGCTGCAAACAAATCTCTTGTGATCTGTGACATGTCATCATAAGGATCTCCTCGGGAAGAAAGTACCATATGATTTCACTCATGCGGAATCTAATAAACAAAATAAACTAACTAAAAAAACAGAAACACAGATACAGAAAACAGACTGATGGCTGTCAGAGGGGAGCGCCATTGAAGGGCTGGGTGAAAAAGCTGCAGACGTTATGAAAAAAAAAAAAAAAACAGCCCCTCACAGACACAGACAACAGCGTGGTGATTATCAGAGGGACAGTATGGTGGGTGGGGAGGTGGAGAGGGTAAAGGGGGATAAATGGGAGCGGAAGGAGACTTGACTTGGGGTGGTGAACATACAATACAATATACAGATGATGTGTTATAGAATTGTACATCTGAAACCTATATGATTTTGTTAATCAATGTCACCCGAATAAATTCAATAAAAACGTTTTAAAAAATAAAATCAAAAAAAGAGTGTCAGTTGAGACGGAGGAGGCGGGGAAAGATGTATTTTCCTAAATAAGCAGTTCTCAACTTCCTAAAGTTAGAGTGTTTCCTCCTAGAAACTCCCCCACCTCATCAAAGGGGATTCAGTTAATGACTAAATTATGTAGTGCTTTGAACATCTGCATCAAAATAACATCATCATTTACTACAGGAATACATTTCAAGTGTCTGATCCTAGCTTACCACGTGGACTTTACGAGGGTAAATTGGAGGACATCTATTGAGCTTCAGAAAAGAGACGTGTGAACTAGAAGCCAAATGACAGAGGATAAAGCATAGAGGTTAAGAGTGTTGACTGTGAAGTCCTGTTGTCTCTTTTCCTAACCCAGCTCCCTCTGTTATGACCTCTGTGATTTTGAACAACGAATGAGTCATCCTTTGTCCCAGTTCCTTTATCTACTGAAAGGGAATAACAATCACAGTGCCCAATCATAACATGTCAAGGATTGAAGGAATACATACGTGTAGAACACATAGAACAGGGCCTGATAGCTAGTAAATACCCAACCAATTTTCATTTTTAAAAAAGGCACATGAAACAGAACTTCCCCCCCCCAAAAAAGTTGGTTTCTTCTGTTTTTGTTATTCTTATAAAAATGAATTTATTTTCTTTAACATGGGGGTTCAGACAAATGCTTATGTGTGGATACTCTGCACGAGACCTTCAATAAGATCACAACCTTTATGGGGTTACGGCTACTTTTATTTCCTATAGTTTTACCAGGACTTTCAACCAGCTCCTGAGCACCACTGAGGACAAAGACCTCTCTTAAGTTTCCTTGCAGCCCCCACTGCATCTTCTCCCTAGTAGCTGCTAAACGCATACTTATCTGTGATGATACAAAATGAAGGATTAAAATCTAAATTGTAAAATACAAATTTCAGAATTCTTAAAAAAAAAGGCACAAAATTAGAAATAATTCATGTATCTTAAGTGTTACTAAACTTATTTTGAATTTACTGCTAAAAATGCATCTGCCCATCAAGTAATTTCTATTGTGTCAGACAGAACAACCCAACCTAGTTGTTCCACTGAATTAGAGTCAAATCACCTTCTTAAAACATTGAAAACAGCCTACTCCTCAATAACTTAAAAACCTGTTTATGGTATGAATGTAAAGACCAATAGTTGTACAATCCAACCCTTCTAAAATTCCTTTAGGTTGCTTTACTGATGCTCCAAAAGACATAAAAAAGAAAGTTATTACCTGAAATAAAATCTCAGCTTCAATTTATTGCCACATTTCCCAGAATCCCATATCAAACCTAACTATAAATAGTAGGATCCTGAAATTGCAAGTCCAGTCTAACTTCTAATTTATCCCCCCCCCCTTCATGTCTCTCTGTCCTGCAATGCTTCCGCCTGAAACACCATCTTCTTTCATAAGTTTTGTTTAGAAACAGTGCCTGCAGACCCACTGCAAATGAGACATTGTCCCCTTGGCTACGCTGTGATGTGGAGATAGGGCAAGCATGTTACTATCTCCAAAACACAATGGCTCCTTGCCTATGTCTCCCTCCCCACTGCCTCCTGTTACGAACAGCACAGCTGTGGTTTCTATAGAACCTGTCACCAGGGAACTGTCCAACATACGTTGGCAAAGGAATTACTTCACCCAGTAAGAAAAGAGCAAAGGAGGATACTAAAAAGAATAGTTACTTGCTTGGATGTTAGCCATCTAATTAAATTTAGAAGAGTATTGATTCTGTCCACTCAGATTAACTTTAATTTTATATATAACCGAATTATAGATATAAATTAACTGAAATAGATCCCTAAAACTCCTCCAAAAAATGTATCAAATATCTCTAAGTGAAATTTCCCAAGTGAATGTGATTTCAGTCTATCTTGGATGGTTGACTGTTTTCTATTTTAAAATAAAATTCCTAGCACGAAAGAATAAGTTGAGGCAGTGTATTAAGTATAGCAGAGGCCACATGATTTAGCAAAATAAGAAAGCATAACTTTCTAATGCTCCTTAAGGGTATGTTGTTATACCAGGGATTCATAAATAATACAGGAGAAGCATTTTAAATTAAATTGATGGCCCACATAATAATTTTCCTTCTAATACATCACACATTAGAAAAACATTTGCATACATTAAAATCCAAATATCCCAAAGTTTATAGATGGTGACAAGGATATCAAGCCTTGAATCCTAGGCTTGGCTAACAAATACCTGGTTAGTGTGTTCCACATTTTTACTAAATGCTGAGCAAGAGGAAAGGAACAAAGTATTTGGATCTGAGCCTTAATAATTTTCAATGTCAGGTCATAAATCTCCCGACAGGAAAATATTAAATTCTGAAATTACTTCTCAAAGGATTTGCGGCATTGTTTTCTTCACATTATGGGCTACGCAGCACCAATTTTGTTATCTCTAAGTTAGTGTGGATATAATTGAGTCAGAAAAGCATAGATGGACCAAATCACTTATCCACATATTCTACCAACTCTCTACTTGATTGCCTCACTACTCAATTTCTCATATAATTATCACTCACTGATATTGAATATTTTTCCTGAAATTGGCTAAAATGGTTTTAAAATGCATGAATGACAGAAAATGCAGATGGTAAATGAACATTTTCTTTGTAAAACTGAACAGTTCCCAGAAATGTCTTCAACTAATAGAATGAAGAAATAGGTAACTATGCGTTTAAGAAAATATATACCTTCCATTTAAATTTCTAAATCTCCATGAATTATAGGAAAATAAATCTGAAAAAAGTTTTAATGGCTATGAAGAATAAAGCAGATAGAACTTCCAGAGAATAAACATTTTGTCCTTCTAAAAATAAATACTTCATGTCCCTAACCCACTTACTAAGCTGTTAGCAAATTGTGTTTCTTGAAGATTTTCAAGAGGGCCACTGTAATCATCTAAGAGATGGTTGTCTAGGGCAAGATATAAAGATTTCTTACCATGATTACTGTTCAGAAGCTAAAAATAGGCATTGAAGAAAATTGAGATCAAGCAACTTCCTGACCTAACATAACAGTCTGATCTTTATCAGTTCCTGCTGAAGATTGAGAGGGCCCTGAAGCTTCTGCTAAGAATAAAAAGACCACACAGAGGACTCAGAGCCCTAAGGGTGATTTGCTGGTAAAATAATCAGATTTGAAAAGTTTAGAAATTGCATAATGTCTGTTAATAGAAACCCTGTTAAATGAATTTCAGAAAATCCACACTATGAAATACGACATAGCTGTGAAAAAGGAGCTGGGAAGTTATTTAAATATATATGGAACAAACTCCAAGAAGTTCTGCCATGGGGAAAAACAACAAGGACATAAAATGTGCTAGAATACATTAATATTTAATCATCCACACACAGAGCATAACACTTTGGAGGACCACACAGGAAAGAGGCAGCAGTGATTGATTTTGAGAAAGAAGAGGAACAACCAAAGAAAAAGAGGGAGAGAGACAGACTCTTCACTCGATGGCTTTTCTATGTTTGAATTTTATGCCTCTATATCTCATCTATATCTGAAAATCCTATTTATATTTAATAGCACTGGGGAGAGAATAATGCCTGCGTCCAATAATATCCAGCCAAGTTAGCAGTTCTTCACATCAATGAAGTCTGTTCAGAAAGTATCCAGCCATGTAATACGAAAAATAGAGACATTTACTGAAGACACAAGATACAAGCAACATTGTACATAGAACAATGACACCTCAGTTCCCTTCAAAGTAGGCACCTAGGGACCTCACACAGTTCTCCCAGTTGCCATCAGCTGCCCCATCATCATATTTTCCTGAATCTCATCAATAGTTTGAAATCTCTTCCCTTTCAAAGGTGACTTTAGATTTGGGAAAAGCCAGAAGTTTCAGGACGCCAAATCTGAGCTGTAGGGGGTGCTAAGCCACCTGGGTGATTTGATGTTTCACAAAAAAACTCTGCAGGAAACTTGATACATGAGTGGGCACATTGTTGTGATGAAGCTGCCGATCACCAGTTGCCCATAGCTGTGGCCTTCTGAATCATCCAAATAGTATCCATGCAGGAATGTTCAAGCTTAATGCAAAATATGATGCAGATCCGTTGCTCTACTTGCTCATTTTAAATGCAACGGTACACATGCTCACTCAATGGTATCTACTGCCCCCACTGACAAGTACAGTGAAGTCATCATTGTTCACGCATGTGCATTCCATTTCACTCTCCTTGGCTGCCAGTTACATCGACGTCATGCAAAGCATTCTTGTTATATTAACAGTGGCTGGACGTTTCCCAGACAAACCTCATATATGTCTTATAAGGAGTCAGGATAAAAAACCCTATAGTATCATAAGGATTTCCACCTTTTCTCACCACTCACCAGAAAGCTCCACATAACAGAGACTGTTTTAATTTAGGTAAACATACTTTCCACCTACGATTCTTTGGATTGGTTAAAGTAAATTTCCCATATTAGTGCACAGAAGGTGGTTTGGTGGCAATAATCTCCATCAGCCTCCTTACGAAAACTGTGCACAGTAAGAAGAAATGGGAGAAGTTGAACATGAGTAGTTTTAATTTTTATGCTCCTCATTGTCACTTGAAAATAAAATGAGCATTCTGATTTGCACACATGATCCTTAGGAGCCTGGTGCCTATTAAGTTGTTGTGGAAATACAGACCAATCCCTTCTTTACTGACCAGTTTCAGAGCCACCTGACTAGAATAATCTGAACAGTAAGAGACACTGTCTCCCTGTGAAGCCTTTCTGAACCACCAAATAGAGGCCTCCAAAGAAAGATATAGCCCAGTGGTTTTCAAAGCTTTTGGTTAGTAGCAGAACCCAATCTAAAATGTTGTGATATGTTAAATAGAAAACCAAGGCTCCCCTAGCTGCATAGGTGATGGGAGTGGCCTTGGAGAAACTTTTCTGATCATTCCCCACCAATTCCTTCTCCTTCTCCATGGCAGACCTTGAAGGAGCTCTGTGTGATAGCCTGAAATCTTCTGTTCTCTCTGTATAGTTAACAATCTAGAGCATGATCAGTATGATCTGGAAGGCTACTTAGAATCCAGAAGGCTGGTCTCCACCAGTGTCTGATTCAGAAGGCTTGGTATGAAGCCTGAGCATCTGAATTTCTTACAAGTGTTCCAGGTGATGCTGACGTCCTGGGCCAGCGACTACACTGAGCACCGTGGCCCTGCTGTCTCTTCGACACATTTGCTAAATGCAATGAAAATAAGAATACCCTCGTTTCACTCCTCTGCAACTAATTTCTGAGATTTAAATATTTTTATTACAATATTATTCTAATAATCAAAGTTTAGAAGTAACTAGTTTGAGGATTTCTTTTTCAACCAAGCAGTTCTAAAATCCTAGTGATTAAACAACAGGAGGCTCTGATAAAGTGCCATAGCAATGAATGTTCCTAACAGGTCTTTAGGTTTTGTTTGCCTCTGGAACAATACACGCTCCCTGTCTGGAAATAATCCCCAAATGTTCCCTCTTGTTTAAATTGCATAAATTCTTAACATACGTGGCACATATATTGTAATCTATGACTGAAAGGAGGCATTTCTGTGCTTGGGGAGAATGGAAGGATGTTATTTTGGGAACAGGGAGGCTACCTTTACCATTTTTTTTTTCCTAAGCAGCAAAATACTGTAATAAAGTATTGCTCAACTCAGACTGAAACAATTTTCCCATCTGTCAAAATATTTTAAATAGTATCAAGCTGGTATTACTTTGTCAAAACATTTCATCAGAAACAGTATCTAAATTTAAACAAGCAGTTCCTCGAACTATGTAAGTAAGGTGAAGAAACTGTCACCGACACCATATTTTTGGGAAAATCCACAGTTTTCATTAGAAAGACCTGGAAGGAAATGGGTGCTTCAATGAAAGATAAATATATACTAGGCAGAGGAAAATGAATCCTGCCTAAAAGGGTGAACATCTCCTTGTGCTAGAAATGACATACTTCAATTCTTCCCACACAGCCTAACACAAACTCAGCTTTACAGATGTATAATCCTGGCCAGTCTCAGTCAACTTACAATTAATTGTGCGATACAATAGAGGCAATGCAGACTGATGTAGAGGCTTCGACAAGCATGAGGAGGAGCTTGGGGTTTGGAGTTGATGCTCATTCTCTCCTCACCAGCCATGTGAACTTGTTCAGGTTTCCTGATGTTTCTGGACCTGTTTCTGCATCTGAACATACACAGGCAAAATCTGTCCTATAGAGTGGACTTCAGATATGGCACTAAGAAGGCATCTGACAGACTCTATTTTCCTGTCTCTATGTTCATCCATAAAAACTCATATTAATCCCCAGAATTTGAGTTTAAATTGGAAGACAGCTTGATTAATAGATGAATAATGGCTGGAAACCTTTTGTACCAACAGTATGCATAACATACTCTAGTTTTATATATTCTCCACTACTATTTGTTATGAATTTAGCATAAGAAAAAGATTAACAGAACATTTTCTCCCAGCCAGACCCACTTAACACTTTTTCCCAACGAAGTAGAATATCTTCAATCATCTACAGAGGCTACCAACACTTTTACAGCTTTAAAAAATTAAAAATCCACTTTCATGTATTAAATAATAAATGAAGGTCAAATATCGTCGTCGTCGGCAGCCGTCCGTCTCGAGAGACGATGGTGTAGCTTCTTATGTGAAGCTACAGAGCCTGGGCAGAGTGATATGGAGGGTCTGCTGTTGCCCATGCAGCAGACCCCCCCTCTCTTCGCAGCTGAAGTGTCCAAGGGAAAGACGGAGTCGATACAGCTTGGCTTCAGGTGCGCCGCAGGAGTTGCCGGTGTTGACTACAACATCAAACCGCCTTAGGGACTCCAGCTCCGGATTTTCTGTCGGGGTTTACTCCCTTAGCCTTTCCCCTGAAGAGGTATGCCGCAAGGCAGTGGAGGTTTTTTGGAGTCAAATATCACTTAGAATGAAATATGGTGTATTTGCAGCAAATGATAAGACTGAGAACTCTCCAAAGAGTAAATAATTACATATCAGAGTCCAAGTATAACTTTTTCCTCACAGGAATTTTTCCTTTCTTGTACATGGTCAAGTAAATCGAAGTGCCTAGGAATAAAACAGGGCTAAAATTGTGACATTTTTTCTTTTTTGATGTTTACAATATTCTATGTAGACTTGGTTTTGCAAGTTTCACATTCTAAATAATCTAGATTGCTAGAACTCAGCTCATTAAATGAATTTAAAAGCCTTAACAATCAAAATGGGTTTGCAATTGTTACATTTAAACTAGTTGGAATGTAAACATAAACTAAGACAAAATACTAAATTAATTAATTAATTTATTTATTTATTTATTTCCTCACCCAGGGGCATGCCTATTGTTTAGAGAGAGGAGATGGAAGGGAGAGAAAGAGAGGAAAAGGAACATCGATCGGCTGCCTCCCATGTGTGCCCTGACTGGGGACCAAATCTTCAACCCAGGCATGTGCCTTCATTGGGAATCGGACCTGTGACCCATTATTCTGTGGGATGATGCTCAAACCAACTAAGCCACACTGGCCAAGGCTCAGATTTTTATTTGAATTGAAGAAATTGTCTATGCATCCATAAGGAATTTTCCATCACTCTTCAGAATATTAGCAAATACTTTACAAAGAATCTAATTCATTTTTAACATTTTCATATATATATGAATACATATATATATTTCTACCCTTAGAAATATTTCTCTTGTACCTTTTGCATGACTTCAAGTATGTTCATTACCCAGCAGGTGCATGTGGCAGATGGAGAACCACAGATGCATAGGTTCCCTTTTCCATAGTGGTGTTTGGTGTTAATGAAAGGTGTTGCTTTTATGTATGTGATTATTGTTTTTTAAATATCACTACGATTTTGACTGTTCTGATTTTACAATGGAAGAAGCTACTTTTAGAACGTAAGGGTGACTTAGCACTTCATTTGAGAAAATGACAAGATGTCACAAGAACAGCCTTGGCTTTTTAATGGTCTTAAACAATTACCATCATTTTCATAAAAGTCAATGTACTAGATGATTCTCACATTAAGAGCCTCTCTAATAGGCATCAGGTAGAAATATAATTTGTATTTTGTGTGTGTGTTCTCAGATCGGTCAGTGTAAATGTCCATGCAGAGTGCGGCATCAATTATTTGCCCATCTACACAAAACTCAGAAATGGTGGAGCCAGGATTTGAACCCAGAAAGTATGGCTACTTCAGAACCACATAAAAACATTTTGGAACATGTCTAAAGCTCTTTCGCTAGGTTAGCTTCTGCAAACACGTCATAACAGATGCTGCTGATGGCCTCTCCATGTCTACTCACCCTTTCCATGGCAGTATACATTGGTCAGACTGATTTCCAACCGTCAGCATCTGTGATTCTTTTCCAGGGGCCAGAAGGGCTGGAGACAGAGCATCCCCACGCCCACACTGAGTCCTGCCCAACAAACCTCAATCAATGACTCCAGTCAGTAGTTGGTATGTAAGTATCTCGGTTCTCTCAGCTGGGGATATATATATATATATAATATCTTCCAAGTGCATGTTGTCCACTTTCCCTCCATTCCCCAGTAGATATAAGCTGTAGTTATCCAGCATAGCAACTTGACAGAGTATTATTATTTTTGACTTTTCCATTCCTATTCTCGTTTCTCCCATAAGAGCCTCCAGGAATCTCCTCCTAAGTAAATGATTTAAACTTGATTCTTTGCCTCAGGGCCTATTTAGGATTAAGGTGGGTTGCCAACTAAAATAGTCATGATGTTTCAGTCCATTCACTGTGGCTCAAGTTACCATTTTTGTTGTTAGAGTCTCAGAAGTATATGATTTGTCTAACCACCATGCTGTACACCTGAAACTGATACAAAATCATACTGAATGTCAGCTGTAATTTAAAAAATGAAAAAACTAAATGTAACTGACCACATCAGCAGAATAATGGGGAAAATCTAATTGTTTTTAAGAGTAAGTACCCCCTTCACCCCCACTCCAAACTCTCCTGTGAGCCTTGCCCATTGTGCCCACTGTTGTTCGTGAACATCTAAACACATTTTGCTCTTACTTTTTATTTGCTCTATATTGCGTGGCATGTACGTGCATGTTTTATCTTGTCGCCTGCTAGGTCCCCATTTTGGGAAGAGAAAGTTTGTTTCTCTGTATCCCCCACAAGGGGAAAGCGCAGCTTTGTGTTATTCAAATGGCTATTGATTTGAATAGCCATTTGACTTACAGACTCTAAAACCTGCTGATAAAAGGGGAGTCAGGCTTCATTTAGATTAGAGTTTAGTTATGGTTCTTTGGACACAAATGATTTGGCAGAGTGAGAGAAGGAGAAGGACCAGCAAATTTAAGTCCAGCTTTCTAACCCCACAGTGGAAGTGCACCATTTCAAAACATGTTTTTAGTTTCCTAGTTTTTCAGAGTTGGTAGAGAATGTAGAGGACATAAAATGCATTTGTCTTTTACTCAAACCAAGAATCATTCATCCATTTTCTTATTCATCAATTGTCTTTTGAGCACCTGCTACATGTCTGGCACTAGCCTAGGGGACCTGTACACATCGGTTGAAGGGAAAACATGACTCTTGACATTCTGATACTTACAGTTGAGGGTAAAGAAGAAAGAAGATGGACAGATGCAAGTAGAAACAAATACATATGAAAATAGTATTATAAAAAGTGGGGCTATAAAGGAAGAGTCCAGTAAATGAGAATAATTGGGAGGGAAGGAAGCTACTAACTTGGGGCTGGTCAGGGAAGGCCTTCCAGCCCTCAAGGATGAGCAGATGACCAAAAACTGATGGTGTTGCGTATCAAGGAACATCATCGAAAAATTCAGGTTCTTAAACATGTTACTGTATTCTAATAACATTGAGGACTATGGCATCCTGTTTTATAAAAACAAATTCCTTAGCAGGGGAATGTGAAGAAAGGAGTGAGACCACGTATAAATGTCCAGGACAACCTGCTTGATTGCGAAACATCTTCCATTCTGGGTACTGCCCTCCCATCCTGCTTGAGAATTCCCCAATTCCCCTTAAGGGAATCATAAGACACTCTTAGATAAGTAGAAATAGATTACCACTGTGTCTCCATTGATATTGGTATGTGCACCTGAGTTACTAAGTATGAATATAATATGAACAGTGTAGAGAGTGATATATTCTATGATCTCACAGTAGATGTTCTAAATTGTAGGATTCAATAATTTACCCTTCCTTCCTCCTTTCCTTCCTTCCTTCCTTCCTTCCTTCCTTCCTTCCTTCCTTCCTTCCTTCCTTCCTTCTTTCCTTCCATCCTTGTCACAGTGAAGCCACTTCTTCAACACTCACCAAGCATTTGCACTGTCGGTAACACTATTAACCTGCTAGACCTGAAGAAAAGAACAGCACTGGGCCCCCCCCAGCAGGATCCATATTATCCTACCTATAATAGGCTCTCAGTTAGGGTTTGACAAATGAACTAATAACACTATTAGTATTTATTGAATGCTTAATATTTTCTGGCACTGTGCCAATTGCTGCTGGTATTGGTTAAGATTGTGAGCTCTCGAGTGAGACAGCCTGAGTTTCAAACATGACATTGTCATTACTGGTTCTAGACCTTTGGGAGAGTCATTAACAATCATCAACCCCTGCAGTTGCCATTCACAAAATGCATATAGTAATTCCTAACTCATAAGCTGCTCATGAACATTAAATGACAGTGTATAGAAGGTGCTCAGCACAGTGCCTGGGGTATCGTAGATGAGTTTATAAATTCATGATTTCCATAACAGTAGCACGTAACCCACAAGAGCACCCAGACTTGGAGATTTAGGTCACACTGCTCGTGATAGAAAGAGCCCAGATCAAGCCAATCTATGGGACTCTGCATCAGTCTGGTTTAAATTAAGCTGCTACAACAAAGAAATCAAATAGCACAGTGGTTTAAACAACAGAGAAGTTTATTTCTCTCTTGTGTATCATTCCAGCTTAGCAGTGCCTTTTGTGACCAATGTTCTTTTCATCTTTTGCCCTGACATTTCCTAGAGCATTTTTGTCAGCTTATAGTTGAAGCTGAATACAAGCCATTTGAAGGTCCAGCCCACAGAAAGGGACGGAGCACAGAGAGAAACAAACTAATGTCTCAAAGCATAGATCCAAGAGTGATGCATCACCCACATTTTGTTCATGAGAACTCAGTTACATTGCCACACCTGCCTCAAACGGGGATTGAGAGCTGTAGTGCCCAGTGCCTGGCCATGGGCCTCAGCTACAATTTTATTTCCATGGAACAAGGCAGGATAGGTTTTGGTAGACAGCTAGCAGTCTCTCCCATGGACTCCAACACCTAGGCTTTTTAACAAAAAATCTAAGGTTTCATTCCATAACTACTCTTTCTCCATCTCTGAAAACTTAACAGCTTATTATGCTATTTACTTAACTATGTTACAGTGAGATAAATTTACCACACACAATAATTGCATCAACTCATGTTCTGCTCTTTTAATGACAAACCATTAATCTCTCAGTGGTTAATTTATGCTACTGCATCCAGTGAAATCATATGCTTTTAGGAAAAGTTATGAAAAGATCAATTGACAAAATCACACAAAATTATATATGTGGTAAATTAGAACCTGAAAAAAGGTTACTTAAACTGATCTTCACTATCCTTAGCTAGTAAATCAGCCAGATATAGAACCCTTAAAATTGAAAAGCATGGACCTAATACTTGTTAAACACCTACCAGTATTCTAAGTGTCTTATTTAATAATAATAAAAAAATTATTAAGCACTCATTATGCCCCAAATACTGTACTAGAGACTAGACACAGTATACCTTCTAGAAGGCTAATTTCTAGTTTGTAATTATTTAATTTTACCTTTACTACTATTTTACAAAGTAAACATTACAGATGAGGAAACTGGGACCAAGAAAATCAATTTGTCTCTGTCGTCTAGAAGGTGAGTTTCCAGTTTTATAGGAATTATTTCGTTTTACTTTCACTGCCACCTTAACAGAGTAGAGATTACGGAGGAGGAAACAATAAAAAATGAAAAGTCATTTTGCAAATGTAACTCAGCTAGTCAGTAATACTGTTTAAATTAAAACCCAGATCATCCTGGCTTCAGGTCCAATGTCTTTTCCATGACCCCCTGACCCCTGTTCTAAACACACCACACAGGTTTGCAATGATAACACCACCACCATCAGCAACAACAACCAAAATCTGTATATATCTCACATATTTAACATCATCATCTAGATTTTTTTCTCATTTTCTGACTGAAATGATGCATAAAAACTACATAAGCCAAGTGAGTCCCCATGGGAACCATTAGAGAACTGTGCACATGGACATGCGTCACTAGTGGTAATTAAGTGCATAAAATCAGCAGCACTGAAGCAAGAGTGTAAACAGACAAGCAGACTGGGGAGTATTACTGATCACATGCAGTGTCCACTTAATTGCACCTTGGGCTCTTAAAGTTAGAACAGAACCTTCCGCTCAAGGAAAACTGCCAACCGACAGGGAGACCTCTTAGTATCTATTTTAGATTTCAGAGATGTACACATATGACTTCAGAGTTAACAAACACTTGAGTGAATTACTTAGTCAATCATATGCAGAAAAAACTTAAAATATTTATAGAAAATCCATTTTCCTCAATTTTGAATTCTGTGGTAGTGGACAGAGAATAGCAAAACAAGTGTAAGTATGACCCTATCATCTGAACACCTCTACTTAACCAGGGAGACCTTTTCCCATTGCATCACTCATTAAATATGACTGTCAGATAGAGAAATGAGAGAAGGGGCTGCGACTCCTCCCTTGAGAGCAGATTTATTTTGATCTCTTGTTATAAATAAAGACAATATGGTGATACATTCTATACATATGTTTATTGTTGTACATTTTTATATAAGTGCATCCATATAGTCAAATGCAGAGGAGTCAAAGTATTGGTCCAATTTCTACACTTAAATGCATAGATAGTAATATGAAAGAAAGTATTAAGCTATTTACTGTCTCAGTGGGATACTAAATGAAAACTAAACAAGTCTCTTCAGTGACATAGAGGATTAAGTTACTTCATGAAAAAACCTATAATGTGCCTAGATTGTTTTTGGCTATAACTATATTCAGTGGAAAGTTAAAATAAAAACAACTTCATGTTCTATCATAAAATGCAACTTCAATGACCAAGCTTAAACTAACTTTCTGCATCTGAGAGTATAGACATTGTATCTTCAAAACCACGTAGACAATAGCTCGTGATCTCATTACCTTAAAATATCATTCTGATGCTTATATTGAGAAGCTGGAAAGTTCAAATTGAACATTTAACTTGAAGGAATATTTTTTAAGCAACCTCATGCAAAATAAGTATGATATGGTCTTCCAACTGCATATGTAATAAACAATTTATTTATTTTTAATTACATTGCATGAAAAAGTGTTTTCCTTTAAAGAACAGAAAGGATCGCATTTCCTATCTTCAATTTTAAAGAAACAAATTAATTTCTTTAACTCTATTTAATTCTTTATTTGGCAGTATTTTTCTCAGCATGGTTCATGAAGAATTGTGCAAGTGCTTCTTTATTACATTAACTAGACTCATGATTTCAGAGGTTTCAACTGCTGTTTCATGACCATTAGTAAAATGACTGTTTTTCCTAAAAGTATTTTGTCAGTTACATAATGAAATCGTCTTTGCCTTCGGAAATATGTCTCTTCTAGCAAGCTTAGGCAATACAAGCCTCTGCCTAACTTTAATATAACCTATCTGTTTACTTACAACAGTTTGTGTGGTATAGAGTTCAAGAACTTTAAAATTTATGTTTGTTGATATATTTACTTATATTGACTTAAGAAGATATTTACCAACTGAAAACTGGACCAATGTATTCTGACTTTTATTTTGATAAAAAAAATCTGCCTATAATTAATATATTGCTTTATAATCTGCTTTTTCCATTTAGTATTGATAAAATGTTTTAAATATTATTAAGTATATTTTAATGTCTTATGCAACCTGTTTTTAATAGGCCCTTCTGTTCATTGGGTTTATTTATTCAGGTATTGGTAAGTCAAAGCAAATGTGATATTTATGAAACGGAGCTGTCCACCTGTTAAAATCAGTTCTTACCCTTGACACTACTTGGAAAAGTCAGTATATCTAACAAGACACAGTCCTAGGAGGATGACGTCCTGAATTTTAGGGTGACATTTGAGTTTCTAAAAAAAGTTACTTAATGTTTCTTGGGATTTCAAGTATTGAAAACTCTAGGTAATATTAATACCTTGCATGTCAAAAGTCTCTTGAGAAGCCTTCAAATTTTAACATGTATGACTAAAACATGCAGCTCACAGGACGCAACAAGGGAAAGTGCTCCGGGGAAGGTGACCTGGCCTCCGCTCCCCTGTGTATGGGCACTGTCACTGCAGAGCCTGGATGGCCTGATCCTGGAGGTTTCCTTTAGCACCAGGCCAATCCTACTTTGCCACCAAGTGTCCTGCTTTCTCAAGCTGGCACCAACCCATTTTTCAAATTGTGTCAAGCCATGCATTTTATTCAGTGACAACCTTTCTTTCTCTAACCTCTGAAGATTAACAAACACTTTTTCTGACTGTAAAAAATCAAATTATGTCACCTCATTTCATGGAAAAAAATCTGCAATGGCATCCAGACCCAAAACACCATTTGTATGCAAAGAGAGTTAAACTACTGGAAAAGTACCCTTGCCAGTAAAGTGTGGTATCATTAAACACAGAACGAAATTTGAAGCAGAAGTAATAGAAAAAAAAAACATATCTTGAAATGTGATAGGGTCCATTACGCTTCCTGATGAGATTACTTGCCTCTCCAATACATTACCCAAAGGCGCTTACAAACTGGGGGAATATATTACATTGGAATTATCAGAACTTTCTAAGTAGGTCAAATTTTGAAGCAAACAAGGCTTGAAATGTTATGCAGTGTTACCAAAAGAAAAAAATCTTAGAAGCTGTACAACCAAGGTGCTAATAACTTTTTAAAATAAAATTTTTTAAAAAGTCTTCCTCTTGCATAAACATTAAATGCCACTTTAAAATGCAGAGTGACTGACCCGAGGCTGTGCTTTCACTATCATCTTAATTCAGTTTTATTAATAAACTGAATTTTAATTATATCAATATCTGTATTCATTTGGAAACTTGAAAAAAGTTGGGCTCCAAAAAAGTTTAAAATCTAACTCTTATCATTTTGAATCAAACAGATGTGATCCTGTGAACATAAAGTACGTTTGCTACCACCTCTGGGTTTTCCTTTCATGATGTGTTACAAAACCACAAAATTCTGGTACAATGTATTTAATAAAATTTTAGTTTTCTCATAGGTAAACCTAAAATAGCACATTTACTGTCTATTTTCGTAAGTTTTCACATGGAACATTGAAAATATCTAGCAGCTGGAACATATGCCTAAGAGCACCCTATGTAGCAACATGATCACATCAACACTGATTAAGAACCTAGCCAATCAATTCAACTACAAGTTGAATAAAAGAATGTTAAATGCTAGAAAAGTAAAAATCTCTTTTGAAAGTCATCTCAAGTAATAAAATTTAGGTTTTCCGTAAATTTCTAACGTTATATTGATAAAGCTGAAATAAATATGGACCAAAAAAGTATTCGAGAAAGTAAACTAATATAGACCCATCTGACTTGATATCTGAACAGTACACCATTAAGCATCACTTTAGGCACATGCAATGAAGGACCCAGTGAAGATGCCATCTGGGAGTGAATACATTAGGCCAATAATAGCTATTGTGAATTACTGTGAATAATACAGTCTTAACACACTGGCATTGCTAACTAGCAGGCTTCTGAGGAAAGGGAATGTAGAACTGTAACACTGAACTTCGGTGTGAGGGAGGAAAAAGTGAGGGAAACTCCTCAGGATTAGGCCATAACGTGCAGGAAAGAGGCTCATGAGGTTAAAGGGAGAGATGCTCAAAAGGCGGAGAAAATGTTTTTGAATGATCTGGACCAACTTCTTACTTTAAAGAGGAGAAAACTTAGGGCCAAAGAAGCCAACAATAAGGGAACTGGTAACTCTAGAAACAAACTTGGCTGATGTCACAATTTTACCTTGTACGTACACAACTTCTGCTTCTGATAATTACGCAGCTTCTGATTATGACTAAAAATGAGTTCCGAGTCTTATAAAAATTCCAAATCCAATCATATCATATTTCTTCAAACTATATTGTATTTACTGTCCCAAGAATCCAACCTAGTGTTTAATGTTCCTCCACTGCAATATGCACATTGTAAAGACAGAAAGGCAGAAGCAGCAAATGTAATCAAAATAATTTGATAGAGGGCTTTAAGATAAAAATAAGCAAAGACTAATAGAACAAGGTTGTAATGTTTCTTTTCAAATCCCACAATTCCCCATGCCATTCCCCAAACTTAATGTCCCTTTTACTTTTCTTCCTTTATGTGGCTTCAACTGGAACCCTGCACAAAACTCTTAAATATCCATCTGTTCTTCCATCTCAACAATGCCTATATCCCTGACTAGATACCTGGAATTGCCCCAGAGAGCAAACTCTTAGATGTCCTGCTGACAGGGCAACGTCAAGTCCAGATAATGAATATGGTACATCAACCTTCTAGAAGGAAGGTGCAGCACTGAATTCAGCCTCACTCTGTGCTTCTTGTCCTTGATCCCTTCTGTACTTCTATTAATAAAACTTCCATTCTACTCCCATGTTTAAAACACTGTCATCTTGATCTTAGGATCCTCCTTTATCCACAGATACAGACAGTTAGAGAAAATGTCCACTCCTAATGGTGTCACTGTTCCCACATTTAGTGCAAAGCTGTCCAGTCACCTGCCTACATTTCTCGCACATTGAGCTTATTTTATTCTTTTTACCCTTCCTCTTGCCATAGATATTATTTTAAACTGTGGTAAAAACAAAATCCATTAAATCTACTCTCAACAAATAAAACAGTACAGAATTGTTAACTATAAGCATAATGTTTTACATCAGAACTCCAGAATTTTTTCATCTTGCTTGAGTCAAACTCTATATCCACAGAAAACAGCAACTTCCACGTCCCCCTCTCTTTAGTCCCCGGCAACCACCGTTCTGCTTTATTTTTATATGAGTCTGACTACTTTAGGTGCCTCATAGAAGGGGAATCAGGCAGCGTTTAGCCTTTAGTGACTGGCTCATTCCACTCAGCATAATGCACTCAAGGTGAATCCTCCTTGTAGCAGATAACAGGATTTCCTTCTTTTTTATAACTAAATAATTTTTCAATGTATATATATCACATTATCTTTCTTTGGGGGTGTGTATGTGTCAAATATTTCTTTTTTATTTTTTAATTACAGTTGACACACAATGTTATATTAGTTTCAGGTGTACAACCCCATGATTAGACATTTATATAATTTACGAGTGATCACCCCGATAAATCTAGTACCCATCTGACACCAAATGTAGTTTTTACAATATTACTGACTATATTCCCTATGTGGTACTTAACATCCCTGTGACCATCCTGTAACTACCAATTTGTACTTCTAGATCCCTTCACCTTTTTAACTCCTCTCCTCAACCCACCTCCCATCCAGCAACCTTCAAAATGTTCTCTTATACCACATTTTTGTTACCCATTCACCTGTTGATGGACAAGCAGCTTGTTTCTACCTCTTGGCTACTCAATAATGCAACTAACATGGAAATGCTAATATTCATTAAAAATCCTGACTTCATTTCTTTTGGAAAAATACCCAGAAGTGGGATTGCTAAACATTCGATTGTTCTATTTTTAATTTCTTGAGGCATCTCCATTCTACTTTCCATAGCAGCTGCACCATTTCAAATTTCTACCAATAGTTCATAAGGGTTCTGATTTTTCCATTTCCTTGCCAATACTTGTAATTTTTTTTCTTTTTTTTAATAACCATATAACAAGTGTGGGGTGATATATTGTGATTTTGATTTGTATCTCCCTGATAATTAGTAACATCAGGCATCTTTTCATATACCTATTAGTCACTTGTATGTCTTTTTTTGGAGATATATCTGTTCTTTTACCCATTCTAAGCAGATTATTTATTATTATTACTTTATTTAGCTATTGAGTTGTAGAAGTTCTGATATATTTTGGATATTAACCTCGTATGAGAAACATGATTTGCAAATATTTTCTCCTATTCTGTAGGCTGGCTTTTCACTCCTGATTAATTTCTCTGCTGTGCAGAAGCTGTTTAGTCTGATGTAGTTCCATTTGTCTATTTTTGCTTTTGTTGCCTATGCCTTTGGTGTTACATCCACAAACTCATTGCCAACACTAATATTATAAAGTTTTCCCCTAGGAATTTTATAGTTTCAAGCATCCTGTTTAGGTCTTGAATCCATTTTAAATTGATATTTGTGTCTGGTGTAAGATAATGCTCTAATTTCATAGACAGACATTTTTTAAACTCTAATTTAATACCATGTTTAGGTATACATGTATATGTATAAAACTTTAACACAAATTAAAGAAACAAAAAAAAAGCCCAGAACTGTTTTTCCTGGGTGCAAGGAGGGAGGCAGGGAGTTGCACAGGAGGCTTCACTGATAACAGTTAATTCAATTTCTAAGTTGCCTATGCGTATCTAAGAACTTATTATATTCGTACATACACACAATTTTAGATATATGAACTATTTTTTAATAAAGTGAAAATAAAATATTCATTTTCAAAGGAAGAGTTGGGTCCTTACAAGGTTTTTAAACCAATCTAATAAATGTTTGGATTATTTTTTAATATTAAACTTCCCTAATATATACTTTAGCATAGGAACTAATTCTACTTAAAGGTTTCAGCTCTGATGTAAAAAGTCTAACATCCATTGGGTGGAGCACTGCCCTCTTTTTCTAACGATATAGATGAATTCTGTTGAAAATTACTTCTGCAGAGGCAGTTTCTAGAAATGCACTTCATTTGTGTTTATTCACTCCTTTCTATTAAGTATCAAGATGAAAATAAAAGTCAAAGTTGTAAACTATTGGTAGACAATGAAAAACACAGTGAGAGATCCCCACGCCCTTGCAGAAAAACTCTTGTGAATAACTACTGTTGCTAATGCTTCACAGTGGGCACTGAGCAGGTCTGCAGCATAGTCTATGCCAGGTTCGGTGCTGTTGACATTTTAGGTCAGAGAATTCCCTGTTGTGTGACTGGTTCTGTGCATTGTGGACCATTTAGCAGCATCCCTATCCCCTTCCTCCTAGAATAGAGTAGCATACCTTGCCTCCAGTTGTGACATTCAAAAGTATCTCCAGATATTGCCAAATGTCCCCTAGAGGACAAAAATGTCCCCACTTGAGAGCCACTATGTGAATGGCATCCCCAAGAAATGTCCCCAGCAACAGTGCCCAGAAGCCTTGACATTGGGAATCTAAATATGATGAAAGTGGTGGTTTCAAGCAGTTTACAATATAGGAAACTAAATTTAGACCAGCATAAATATTTTTTCATTATTTCCTTCAACAGCATACAATTACATAAAAATAAAATAAGGAAACTTATAAATATATTCCTACTAGGAAACAAACATCACTCTTAAACAGTATTAGTTTTCATGCACTTATTCAATTAGTCAGTAGTAAAATTGTCAATATGCCAAAATGCAATAACATTTTAAAGAAATTGAATTTTCTGCCTAATTATGAAAGCCAATGAACTCCATGTTACCAAATCCCATAATGCTTTTTTGATAATTTATTAGCTTTTAATTAGCATTGGATATAAGTAATTACTCCTTTCACCTGAATACTCTGTTTTCTGGTTTTCCCTGTTCTCTGGCCACTACTTACCCATATCCTTTATTGACTACTTCTGTACCTGTCTTCCAAATTTCGGAGTTTCCCGTGGTCGAGTACTAGGCCTTCAGCTTTTCTCACTTCGTATCATCTCCGTAGGTGATCACATTCCATGACTTCACATGCCCTCTGCATGATATCAGCTGCCTACTTGGCACATGCCCTTGAATGTTTTGAAAGCATTTCAACTGAATGATGTCCACGCCTGCTCCTTTTCCAATTTCCCCATCATCATGCATGAGATCTCCTTAGACCCAGATGCTCATAGGATCATGACTGACACTTTCCTCAGTCTCTCGTTCTTACCTAATTCTTTACTAAGGGTACTGATTACACAAGATCTCTCAACTCCATCCACTGCTCTCATCCCCACAGGCACTGTTGAGTCCAGGCCCCCATAACTTCTGGACTGTCTACTGCAAGCGTTTTCGAATCTGTTTTTATGTGTCTACTCTTGTTCCTTGAGAATCTGGTCTCCACTCTGCAACTAATTTAAAAGTAGTATTCAGATCATGCAACTTCCTGGGCAAACTTTCAATCACTTCCGATCACACTTAGAACAATATGTAACCTCCCTACCGTGACCTACGGGGACCCTGCAGTCTGGACCCTGCTGCTGATACCTCAGGCGACTTTCCCCTTCTCACATGTTTCAGCCATGCCGGCCTTTCCTCTCTTTCTCAGAAAAGCCAAACTCTTTACCACTTTGGCACATGCAGTTCCCTGGGACTAGAAGGATCTTTCTGTGCCATTCTGGTTCATTTTCAAGTGAACTTCTTTTGAGAGAGACTCTCCCTGATCCCCCAAATTTATGTATGTCATGCTATATTACTATTTAACATAGATCAATCATATCATGGAATTTGTATAACATTGCTATGAGCTCAGTAGTATCTTACGGGTAGAAAAATCAAGGCTTAGACAGGTTAATAAAGTACCCCAAATCACAGAGTAACAGGATTGAACCATGGCTCTCTAATCTCAGCGTTGGGGCTATAATCCTCACACATACTGCCTTTCCCAATGTAGCCAGCCCAATGAAGCTAGAATGTATTTATGAACTACCGCTTCACTGACTTTCACCCCTAATCTAGTCTGTAAACTGTCAGAGGGGATGAGCTGGGATTATTGATCTCTCAATCTCTAGGGCATGTGGTACTAAAAAATGGTGACTAAATGGTCAAAAGAAAAAAGAGAGAGACAAAGAACTCACCTTGCAGAAAAATAATATTTTATTCAAGACTTCTAATAAAACATTTAATACCCAAACCTCAATGACATTAAAGCAGTGATAAAGTTAAAGACTAGGACAGAAAAGGTGGACGTGGAAGCATGAGGTCATGATATTCAGTCACCAGAGGATAACCAAGCCCATCAGAAATGACACCAGTGCACAAAGATGGGGACCCTGACAAGCAAACTGGCACTTCTGAACCTGTCTCTAACCATAGACAAATATGGACATTTCCAACCTTAAATCCTACTTTACAAGTGTGAATGATGTATTCTTATGAGATAAAGACATTAGAGACCAAAAACAAAACAAAACAAAACAAAACAAAATCAAGGGTGGTGGAAGAATTCTAGAAAAAGAATGGTTTGCAATCGCCAGTACTGAATTGGCCTCTTTTTTTTCTCAAAGATTTAAGGATGCAAGGATGCTTCATAACAATGGCCCTGCCCACTGCGTTTCCCCCTCAGCCAGCCCTCCACTGGCAGCCTCGACTCCATTTACCTCCTCCCCTCTCTGCAAAACGACGGCAGTATTTCAAATCCCTTCCAATGTTTTTATAAGTAAACTTGGCTGATCCTATCAAGAGGACAAAAGTACTGTAGTCAGTCAAGGGAAGATAAAAGATCGCTGATGGTATCAGATTGCCCGATAAGAGAAGTCCATCATTTTATATCTGATGGTTTCATCTTTAACGGGTTATTCTAGACAGTGTCCCTTTTAGTGAAAGAAAAAAATTTTGGAAGTACCATTACTCCACTAGAGGGGAAAAAAATTCTCCAAACTTGTGAAATTAACCTCTCCCTTCATTCACACATTTGGTTCTATTCTTACAGTTGTAACAGTAATCTAAAAGAAAAGGCACCGAAAGTTAATTCCAGGTTTCTAAAACGTCTGACTGTGCATGTCCCAGTTCTTTCCAGCACCTCCCAGAAAATGCAGCCAATTTTTATTTCTGCAGCACATCACTGTTTATCATTTGTTTTACAACAGCACTGCATGTTCTTGAAAATTGACTTAGATGAATTTCACCCATCGTTTATCAAAACTCAAAAAAGACAAATGGCCTTAAAAACAAAATCCACCATTGAGGCATAGTTAATTTACTAAAATGGCATTATTTTAATTTTTTTTAATCCTCTCAGTTCAATATTTGCTTCATTACAGTGATAACTCTACCCCCGGCCCCACCAGCCTCTGTATTTGTCAAGATTTATGACAAATTTATAGCTTATAATTAGCCATTATGAAAATTTACCGCGGAAAAGTTATTGCTAGACAAAAGCTTTTCTGTTCAGCTTGCTTTAAAAGAATATTGATGATTTTCACCTTTAGGAAGGCTAAGAGCAAAATCATGGATGCATTTTTTATTGCACATGTATGGATAAACTGATTTGTTATGAACAAATGCTCTAAGAAGTGGTTAAGAAAAAAAGACCTGGAACAAAATCCTGGCTGTCTCTTCTTAGCTGGGTAATCAAAGTAAATTGCTTCATCTCTCCATGTCCCAGCATCCCTATCTATAAAATGATGACATTAACAGTAACTGTCACATGGGGACATTAGGATGATTAAATAAGAACATCACCCAATGCAGCACCAGGCACACAGTAAATGCTCAATAAATAGCAGCCACTAGTATTTTTATTAATATAACAGAAAAGTAATAAACTAGGAAAGGTCACCACTTCCCCATTTGCCATTTTCAGAATTGTACCATCTTCGTTACTAATAAACAAACAAACAAACAAACAAACAAATAAACAAAAACCATCTGGGCCAACCCTGGAAGGCCGAGGCAAGCCTGGAGACTTCTGTCTCAGAAAGGAAAGGACAAGAGACCACATGTGAGGCAGCCTCCCAGGCCCATATGGTTTGCGAAGCCAACAGCAATACGCCCCCACCCCAGGGATTAGAGGGGCTCATGAATCTTCCCTCAGATAAACTGCTCTTTGATCTGTGAGTTTAGACAAATGTCTGCTCCCTCTGCACAAAGTGAGAGGACAGACAGCTCTGACACTCTTTGTATTCAGAGAGCGTTAACTCAGTGCTGGGGCTGGGGTGGGGAAGAGCAGGAACTGGGAGTTTCCAGGGGCCCATGAGCAAGTAAGATATTTCAGTGGAGATCTCTCCTAGCCTCACGTGACCAAATAAATAACCAGGAGAAAACAATGGGCAGAAGACAACCAAGTGCTCTCAGACACAGGTTTGGTTTTCCGTGTAACCCCATCCCATCTTCTCTATCACTCTGATAAATCTCAGCAACCGGTTCTGTGGCTGACGTACAGTGAGCAGCACTGTTCTCAGAAATTTGTGAAGTCTCTACAGGCAGGGTCTCATTGTCGCCTACCCTTGAAAGATCAGTACTATCATCATCTTCATTTTCAAGTGAGGAAGCCAAGGCATAGAAAGGTTAGGAAATGTCCACGTGGTTGCTGGATTATAATGGAAACAAAATTTGACCCCAGATAGCGTTCTTGATCTTAACTTGATCCTCTACTCCCATTGGTACAACAGCCCTCGGAGACTTGGTCTTGCTTTCTCGGTCTCCTTAATGAATTTTTGGAAATAGTATTTCTCTAAAACTTATATGACTGAACTGGTATGAGCCGTTAGGAGATGCTAGCCCTCTTTCACTCAGTGTTCTCAATGGGTACGTTTCAAATACTGTATTGTTATTCGACCGGAGTAAGCGAGTGCACCAGGCGGTGTGGATGAAACACGGGAGCCCTGAGTTCACAACTCTGGCAGCTGTGTGATCGGTGCACGAAAAAATCTACACCCTGTTCTGTTCGCCCTACTTTAGTTTGTGTTTGAGATTTTCCACAATAGAAATTTAAAAGCAATAAAAACTTCAACCACAAAGATCAACACTGAAGATCTCTTAAGCCGTTTCAAGATCTAGAAGGACAGTCATTCCAGTTTCAGTAAGTCAGTGCTTCTACTGACAATTCAAATCTAGATTTCAAGAACCGAGAGTGTAGAAACATTTATCAAAAATGTCCCTCATAGAAGAACGCTCCCCCCAGAATGTCTCAATCTTGTCTACCTGGAGCAATACAGACATTCCCGAGTCACTAATCATTTGTTGTTGAAGCTGCAAAGCCTGCAAAACCTTTTGCTTTCCCCCTCCTTAGAGATCTATTTTTTTCACAACCTACAGATTACTAAAGACTATTTGTATAGCCAAACTTTAAAATTCCCACCCCCATAGCCTTTACACGGTTCTCTTAAAAGAAAAAAAATCCAAAGAAAGAAACTTACCCGTTCTGTTATGCATTCCTCCCTTGCCAGAGTGTGCTGTGGTTTCAAAACTAGACCAGTCCTTCTGAACTCTTCTGTATCCGTTATAATATTAAAGAGCCACCAGGAAAGGAAGTGGTTAGTCAACTTGCTAATTTTATCAGTCCCTCCCTCTGGTTAAATAGTACCTGATGCTGCAGGCACAAAATCAGTTTTCCAGCTCACTTTCCTGCAACAGCACAACTTTATAAAAACAGCATAACTTGAGGGGAAAGAGAGTGACAGTATCTAGTTCTTAAGCTTAGAACAGTTAATGAATGAACATTTTATTACTGTTAATAATAAGCCTGATAGACTCCAGAAACCAGCATTCAACAAAATGAGGAGGAGGAGGAGAGAATGTCTGTCAGCTGCATACTCTAAGTAAACTCATTCAGCTAGGTGGGAAGGGGAGTAATTTTTAATGCAATCATTAGACGTGTGGGAAGTAGCTGGTGTTTCATTTGTTGATAAATTATTCTGCCCTGGAATGGAGCCAGTTTCCCAGATAGAGAAACTTCCACAACTTGGGGCCCTGGCTCAGACCATTGTCTTCCTCTGAATTTTAAAAATTAAAACATAGACAATGTAGCACATGTATGACTCTGGGTGAGGGAAAAATAAACATGCTTCGAAGAAGTTATGAACTGTTTTTTGTTTTTCTTTTCTTTTTTCCCCTAGGTGTAAAGATCTGCAATAAACAAGAAGAAAATACAGAGCCTAAGACAGATTTCAATGATAAAGTGCTTTTGATATGTTGATAAAACTGCAAAAGATTGTAACATACAAAACACTGTCACACCACCACCCTACAACATGCAGTTTTCTGAGCTACTTATTATATGGGTGGCATTTGAATTAAATCTGGAGTAATCTTTTGGAAGTGCCTTTCCCACTATATCTAAGGATTATGGCATTAGCAAAAAGGCTATCTGAAAAAAAAAATGATCATTGAAGGCTTATTAACCCTTGCCTGATTGGCTGAGAAAATGTTCCTTCAGAGAAGTTTCTATATATTCACATGGGATGCTGGTGTCGCCAAAAGACTTAAATTTGGTAAACTGAGGCAGGTTAAGGAAACTAGCAATTCGCTACTGTCACCTTTCCCTTTTAAGTCATCCTCTTCATTCAATATTACTCGTTAATAATAAGTAAGGGAAAAATTTTGGAGAGCTATTGAAAGTACTTTCTATCTCCATAACTTTGTTTTCGAATTAGAACTAAGAAAATGTAGTATAACGAATGAAACACAAGCAATGCTTAACTCTGAGATCCCACCTACAGGTTCCTTTGAAGAGCAACAGCTACATAGTGCTCAGCCATCCAGGTCACATTTTTATATCTGTCTGAGTTTAAGGTGAGATCAAATACCTAAAACCATCACTTCACATGCATGACCAAGTTGCTTCAGTCCCTCCCATGCACATGTGTAGCATCTGTATCATCAAGGAAGGATGAGGAAAAGCTACAGGGTTCCAGAGCAGAAAGAAGGGAAGAAAAAAATGAAAAAGAGAGAACTACCCTCATTCTCTCTGTCTCTAAAACTGCAGCCAGCTCCTTCCCCTATCAAACATACCGACTTGCCTTGCCCTGATATCCTTGAGCATATTTCTTTACCCTCTAAGTCTAGGTGCAAATTAGTTTTGTGTAATATCTTTCTGGGGCATCTTTAGGACTTACATGCATCTTCAATGCTCACCTCGAACATTAAGCATATCAAGCACAAAGCCCCACTTTGAAATAAAATATTCTGCAATGTCTCTTTTGCTAACCGAAAATGAAACTCATAGATTCTGAATCCAACCTCTATACAGTATTTTTTAAAATAAATCATAAAGTGCTCTCAGGCATGAGTATTCACACATTTCAGAAGTCCTCCGATGTCTGTCCTGCTACCACTGAATAAACATGAATTGAAGAGAAGTAATAAGAAGCTAGTCCTTATAAGAAGAGTAGGAAAGTGAGAGACTGGAGGGTTAAGTAGACATCAGAATAAAATCTAGTATTGAAATAAGAAACAATAAACCAGACTTATAGGCACATGATAAAATAAAAGAAAAATAAGATTAATTGAAGTCCAGATAACATGCTAAGGTAAACTACAGACTACAGAAGTAAAGAAAACATTATGGTGACTACCATTCTCTTCTATGAACTGAGAATTATTCCCTATTCATAAAAGATTTTAAAGGAGTCTCAACTTTTCCTTTTTTCTATATTGAACAAGGGAACTTCAAACACACACTGATAATGCTGTGTGTGTTGGTTATTTGGGTATCATAAGCTATGTTGTGTTGATGACATGATTTTCCAAATGGTGAACAATTAACTCAGAGTAAAATTTCTAATAATAAAACATGAAATTATATGGTAGCTGTAATCCTAAAAAATTCAGTGTACACTAAACTTGAACAAAAACAATTTTTATGTGCAACAGATTTTGTTTCCAGGCTCAAATCATGATAAACAGATATTTCACCCTTATGACTGTCCAAAGGGATGTCTGAAAGTGCAGAACAAAAGGAAAGTCCTTCCAGATGCAGCCCTGTCGCTCACATTACAAGACCCCTCCCACCTATGAGAGTGGCCCACTGAATACCAGCCGCACCCTCCAAAGCACTGTAGGGATTAGACAAAGAACATGTATGCATCACCCATGGCCACAGACAACAGTGTGGGGATTGGCTGTGGAAAGGCGGGCTAGGGGAGGGGGAAGGGGGGGGATCATAATGACTATAATAGCATAAACAATTAAAAAAAAAAAAAAAGCATTGTAACATCTAGAAAACATGCCCGCAAATTTCCAAACCTGGCCTTAGGAGCCAGTGGAGCGTCGTTGAGAACCACGACCCTAGACAAACCATTACCCTTGTGACTCAGCTGGCATCAGGAGCCAGGCAGGACCGTGGAGGAGTGAATGAGGCTGGGCGAGGGCTGCCCTGAGTGGGGAGTGCAGGCTCAGCTAAGGCCGGCCACCATCCCCACCACAACAGCCTCCTCCCCTGCGCCAAGCAGATGAGGAGCAGGGCAGAGTTTTCCAGCTTTCAAGAGAAGGACATCTGGGTTTTTAATGTAAAATCTCCTTTTTCCAAAAGATTGGCAAACAGTTTTTGGATCATAACGATTTGTCTGCAAGCTAACATGATCTAGGTATTAATTGCTAAAAAAAGGTAACAACATTTAGAAAGTATGTTAATTCAATGTAATAAGGAAATGACCAAATGCTTTGATTCCATTTTGTCAAAGTAAGGATATATAAATTATATAGCATAGACTGAAGTATCAGCCAACATGTTAACAAGAATTCTCTATTGATATATTTTTTTCTTTTTTTTTAAGGTGATAAATTATTTATTTATTTACTTATTTACTTATTTATTATTGTCCCAGTTTTCCCCCCATTGCTCTCCACTGCCCCAGCCACAGCCAATCCCCACACTAATGTTCGTGTCCATGGGTTATTTATACTAGTTCCTTGACTAGGCCCTTCCCCGTCTTTTCTCCCTTTTTTCCCTCCCCCCTCCCCTCTGGTCACTGTCAGTCTGTTCCTTGTTTCCATGACTCTGGTTCTGTTTTGCTTGTTTGTTTGTTTTGTTCATTAGGCTCTGTTATAGGTGAGATCATATGGTATTAGTTTTTTACCACCTGGCTGATTTCACATAGCATAATTTTCCCCAGTTCCGTCCATGCTGTCACAAAAGGTAGGAGGTTCCTTCTTTCTTTCTGCTGCATAGTATTCCACTCTGTAAATGTACCACAGTTTTTTGACCCACTCAACCACTGATGGGCACGTAGGCTGTTTCCAGGGCTTGGCTATTGTAAATAGTGCTGCTATGAACATAGGGGTGCATAGGTTCTTTTGAATTGGAGTTTCAGGATTCTTCAGGTATAATACTAGCAGCAGAATCACTGGATCACAAAGCAGTTCCATTTTTAGATTTTTGAGGAAATTTCATACTGTTTCCCACAGTGGCTGCACCAGTCTGCATTCCCACCAGCAATGCACTAGGGTTCCCTTTTCTCCACATCCTCACCAGCACTTGTTGTTTTCATTTTACTTTTCAGTATTTTCTAATTTTGCTAAAATGAAAACATAAGGTTTTACAGTAAAAAAATATACTCAGTTTTTGAAAATTAGAGGACAGTAGCTATGAAAACCTCTTTGGGCACATTCAGAAAGGATCACAATTAAAACAAATGAATGAAATTCCTCTCAAATAGTCAATTCTGTCCCATGTCAAGCACTGGCTAAAGACCAGATATAAAAATTAACCTGTCTGCAAATCAGAATACAGACTGTGCTCAAGTAATTGAATTTATTACCTTGTGTTCCAGAAATATAGGCCATTATTTCATCTCATTTATTAGACAGACCCACAGGCAGGATCCAAGACTGAATGCATGACACAGAAAACACTCTTATGTTGTCAATTAAAAATGATCTAGGCTTTTGAAGAGGTAAAAAGTAAATTTCCCTATGAGCTAAATAATAATAAAGTTAACCTTTAAAATGAAGATGCTTTAATAATTTAATTACCTTTTTCCTATTTACAAAATTAATATTAGAAGCTGAGTCATGTTTAAACTTAATAAAATTATTTTATTAACTTCCTCTAAGATTTAAGAAATACTTTATAAAACCTCTCTTCATATAATCCAGTTCTATCCCTCAGTCTGTTGAAGAATTGGACCACCTTTCACTCCTATAAAAATTTAATTTCACTCAAATTAGAAATATTTAATTAGAAATGTTTCAAAGCTGATCCCTCTTGGTACCAAACATGACATCCTGGAAAAATAAGCTAACATCTTTTTAAAAAATCATACATAATAAAAACCATTTAAAATACCCATGTATACACACTAAAAATTCTGTAATTACTGTTGCTATTTTAGAATTTACAAAAATGTACCAACAGATTGTAGAATGAAACTTTTAGAATTATAGTAAAACTAGTGTGGAAACTATGATATACTTTTGGACATGGTATCTTTCTTGTTGGGACATAGTCATGCTTGTGTTTACATTGAAAGGAAACTCACTCTTCCTCCAATCTTACGCTCCATGTTGACTGGAGCTTGCATCCTTACATATGTCTTCAAGTTGATCCATTTCAGTTCTGCAGAATCAGAAGATTACACAGTTTATGAACTAAATCCTTCCTTTCAGTATAGCTTTCAATTTTGATGACAAAAGGAGATGTTGGCAGGTTTGAAAGCTGCTAGTTTGACATCGCTGGGAACCCAAAGTAAACCACAAAACTACCCACTGCCCAGCATAAACAGAAGTATGAAAATGTTACAATCGTAGTATCATGCAGCATGTCTTTCAAAGGAAATTCCCAAACGTAGTACTCTTTACACTCTTTTAAGCATTTGATTAAGCTTGCTATTAAAGTGATTATATTTAGTATAGAGCTTGCTTATTGACATATATCCAAATACATTTTTAAAAACTGAGATTGGAATACAATGTATCTAGTACTTGCCTAAAAAATAAAGGATACCGTTCAGGGTTTGCGTGTGTGTGTATATATATATTGCTTAATATAATAGCACAGCATTCAACTTCATAAGTAATCGTCGTCGTCGTCGTCGTCGTCGTCGGCAGCCGTCCATCTCAAGAGACGATGGTGTAGCTTCTTAAGAGTCTATCTGCACCGCCGAGAATGGCTGTGCAGTCCGACTCGGGAGTGACACGGTATCTGTCTCCTCCCGTGTTAAGTTGACATCTTGCGATGACGTTGGAGTGTCCTCTCCAGTGAAGCTGAAGCTACAGAGCCTGGGCAGGGTGATATGGAGGGTCTGCTGTTGCCCATGCAGCAGACCCCCCCTCTCTTCGCAGCTGAAGGGTCCAAGGGAAAGACAGAGTCAATACAGCTTGGCTTCAGGTGCGCCGCAGGAGTTGGCCGGTGTTGACTACAACGTCAAACCGCCTTAGGGACTCCGGCTCCGGATTTTCTGTCGGGGTTTACTCCCTTAGCCTTTCCCCTGAAGAGGTATGCCGCAAGGCAGCGGAGGTTTTTTGGAATCAGAGTTTTCCTTCTCTGATGTGCCCTGACCGGAAGATCGAACCAGCGACACTTAGCTCGCAGGCCGACGCTCAATCCACTGAGCCAAACCAGCCAGGGGTCATAAGTAATCAAGTATATCCAAATTATAAAAGATTAACATTTTTGCTATCAACTGATGCTAATATATGATGATGACAAGCAGATAAAATGTGAAAAGCACTCTCATATACTACTGATAGGAGTGTAAATTGGTACACTTTTCCTGGAAAAATATCATCACAATATGTCAAGAATCCTTTATAAAATTCACACTCCTTGAGACAGACTCTATTTCTCAGAATAATTTCTAAAGGAAAAAAGTGAAAGGGATTTGGATTTATGTAAATGAATGTCCATCACACTGTTATTGTAACATGTTGCTGAACACCTGCAAATTCCCTGTGTGCCCAAAATAAGGGGAATAATAGAAGGAATTATGGTATCATTATATGATGAATTATAACTTCTACAAATCATGATATTGAAAATACTTAATAGCATTGAAAATGTTAATAATACAATGTTAAGTAAGGTAAAAAGATACAAAAACATGTATGTATTATTATCCATATCTTGAAACAGAAACACACTGCACTCACACCCTCACACCTCATACATGAAATGTAGCCACAAACAGTCAGTCCTCACTTAATGTCATCAATACGTTCTTGGAAACAGCGACTCGAAGCCGATTTTACCACAAGCTAATTGACATAAAAAAGAGCTAAGTCCCTAGGACATATTTCTGGTCATAATAGCATCACCAAACAACTAAATTCTAAAGACCCAAGCACTGCTTATATTAAACATTGAAATAAATGTGAGTTATACCCACATTTTAGATGAAGAAAAACAAGTAAGAGAATTCTTTTCTATCCCGATTATTTCAGTTCAAGGTCAGGGTTGCTGGAGCCTGTCCCAGCAACTCAGGGTGCAAGGTGGAACCTACCCTGGACAGGATACATCACACACCCACACCCACACTCACTCAGACGGGGGCAATGGAGACACCCCTGTTCCCCTTATGTGCACAGCCCTGGAATGTGGGTGCAAACTGGAGCCCTGGGAAAAAAACCCTCATGGGCGTGGGGACAAGATGCAAATTCCATGTAGACAGTGGTTCCAGCTGAGAATTGATTTGTTTTTATTTCTCATCAATGACTTTAAACAAAATGACATTATTTGAGAACCTGCTATGTTCAGCAGAACACAGACTTGAATGAGAGCCTGGAACGTGAAGAGTGGTTACCTCCGAATGGTATGAGTAGAGATAAATTTTACATTCTTCATTTTACCTTTTCGTTTTGACATAAATTTCTACTTTGAACAGCAAGACAAAAAAATATGTCATAAATCTGAAGACATTTAAAAGGTTTGCAGCACCTTTCATGGGTGGCAGAATCTTTTCACATAGCACAGTGCCCTTTACTTCGTCTTTTGGCTTCAGGAATTTTACTTTATTGCTACTTTGGTTTTGTGGGGTTTTTATTTTACTCACTGATAACATGAAACCTGCCTGGCAAACAGATGATTTTAGAGTGAAATAACATGTTAATGTGGAAAAGGTTGTTGTCTGGCCATCTTGGTTGCTCCACAAAAAAATTCACTTACATTAGTCCCCCCTTATCTACAGCTGATTTGTTCTAAGACCCCCAATGGATGCCTAAAAGCATGGGTAGACTCAAATCCTATGAATACAACATTCCTTTTCCTATACATACACACGTATGATAAAGTTTAACTTATACATTAAGCATAATAAGAGACTAACAACTAGTAATAAAATGGAACAATTATATGATAATACTGTAATAAAAGTTATTTGAATGTTGTCTCTTTCTCTTAAAATATCTTACTTCTTGTGATGAAAACCGTGATGATAAAATATACCCTAGGAAGAAAAGAATTTTCACCTTTTCACTGAAAGAGGGCATTTTATGACTACTCTTTGACCTATCTGACTCACCAGCATCACTACTCTTATGCTTTGGGGCCATTATTAAAAAATAAGGTGAGTTGAACACACGCATTTCCACACAATGAAAGTCAATCTGAAAACCAAGATGGCTACTCAGTGACTAATGGGCAAGTACACATGGATATGCTGGACAAAGGCATGACTCATGTCTGGGATGGACAGAGCATGAGAGCTGGAGATTTCATCATGCTACTTGAATGGTGTGCAATTTAAAACTTATGAATTGTTTATTTCTGGATTTTTTCATTGCATATTTTCAAACCACAGGCTGTTGTGTGTGACTGAAACCTTAGATAAGGGGGAACTACTATGCACTTAAAAACATATTTTTGAAATCCACATCCAACTTACTTGTAAAATAAAGAAGATTTTTTACCTGTAATAACAATTACCGTAATAACAATTACAGTGAATGTTGGACTTAAATCAAATGAAGGGGAAATAAATTTATCTTCATACACTCTTCATAACACCAGACACTTGAAAATTTAAGTCACTTAATTTTCACAACAATCCTGAGGGTTAAGTTTTCTCACATCTACTTTACAGATGGAGAAACTAATTTACCACAAAAGAAGGTAAACTGACCAAGATTCTATATTTGGTAAATGGAGAACCAGAATTTACTACAAAACCAATGTCTAGAATCAAGAAGTTTCTTTTGGAATCTAAAGAGTTTGCCTGTGGTAGTCTTGAGATTACAAAGAAAGAATAAATCGTTGAGAATTATAAAATAAATGAGATTAAGGAGAATAAGACATGTTTGTCTCCTCTGTGGTTACTAGGGTGGAAGATGAAATAAGAGTTAATAGAGAATTGGAAAAAAGTACACAACTGAATATATAACTGAGGCCATGTTTTCTAAACTGAAAGTTATAACATAATCTGACCATATAAAATAGAAGTGGTCCCAGAGTTTCATGTTTCCTGCTATCATACAGCCAGTGTTTAATTAAAAATATATATGTGTGTATATATATGTGTGTGTAACCCTGGCTGGTTTGGCTCAGTGGATTGAGCGTTGGCCTGCGAGCTAAGTGTCGCTGGTTCGATCTTCCAGTCAGGGCACATCAGAGAAGGAAAACTCTGACTCCAAAAAACCTCCGCTGCCTTGCGGCATACCTCTTCAGGGGAAAGGCTAAGGGAGTAAACCCCGACAGAAAATCTGGAGCCGGAGTCCCTAAGGCGGTTTGACGTTGTAGTCAACACCGGCAACTCCTGCGGCGCACCTGAACCCAAGCTGTATTGACTCCGTCTTTCCCTTGGACCCTTCAGCTGCGAAGAGAGGGGGGGGTCTGCTGCATGGGCAACAGCAGACCCTCCATATCACCCTGCCCAGGCTCTGTAGCTTCAGCTCCACTGGAGAGGACACTCCAGCGTCATCGCAAGATGTCGATTCAACACGGGAGGAGACAGATACCGTGTCACTCCCGAGTCGGACTGCACAGCCATTCTCGGCAGTGCAGATAGACTCTTAAGAAGCTACACCATCGTCTCTCGAGACGGACGGCTGCCGACGACGATATGTGTGTGTGTGTGTGTGTTTAAATTGGTGACTTATGTATTATTTGTAAATACTAAATAAAATTCATAATTATTTATTGATTTCAAAGGAAAAATTTTAATTAAATAATATATGATCATAAAATGAAATGATAGAAAAATACATGAAGACAACAGTAAAAACTGCTTCAGAGTCCTAAATAGCCATTGTTAATGTGGTGCTTCCCAGATTTGTTTCTATTCACATATATACAATCACAGTAGCATGTAAGAAAACGAAGGTTGAGTAAGTTGACTAAGTCATAGAGTTAGTGACATAATACAGATTTTGAATAGACTTCTAACTCTCACGGTGATGTTTTTTCTACCTCCTAATTTTGGCTGGGGTGGAGGGATGGACAGAATACTCTACAAACATAGAAATAAAGGGGGGGGTGTTTTGATTCATTTTAACATTTTTCTAAAATTCAAAATATTAGATAGTGGATTCTGCCATTTACTACTGTTTCCCTTTGAGAAAATCGTTTAATTTCCCCAGGCTGAATGGTGATAACTTTCAAGAGTTCTGGAAAAGTCATTGACTTAGTGACTAAACAGAATTATAGTATTTTAAAATCTCTGTTTTAGAGCCATGTGTACTGACAACCCATTCTGCAAAGAGGAATTATAATCAGTTTACCAAATAATAGTCAGCCCTCTGTTATACTTTCTGCTACATGAACTTGGTATTTCACCAAGTTTTAAAATAAATCTCTAAACTCACCTTTGATTTCCTCTCTCTCTTTCCTTACATTATTCCTATGCCCTACTACGGAATGTCTCCTTGTGTACTTTAAGCATTAGGACACCAGGAATCAGAACAGGGCCAAAGAGTTTCACATGTTCCTTATTCCTTTCTAAATGTAGTACCTACAAATTATCCAGATTTTCCAATATTTCTTTCAGCCCTAGTGCCAAGGATGAGAACCTGTGATCATTCAAACATTCCTGGCTTCTAACTGGTGCTGTTCATGTACAGATTGGGTTGTACTAAGTAAAGACTATACCCTGCACTGGACAGCAAAGAGAAGGGAGTGCCCAGACCCACTGAGTTATGGCGCCACTGGGAAATGTGGTTACAACCTCCTTGTGCCTCTCGGGATTCAACGGGATAAGTTCTTTACCAAGTCACACACCATCCAAGTGAGCTGAATTCTTAAAGCCGTTTCACCAGTTGATAATCACTTTCCCTCAGTGCAAATACATGACTTCCCTTTCTAGAAAGGATCCTGGGACCTGGCAATACCTTGTTTAAGAATAATAATCATGATGCAGCACTCTCATGTATTCCCCTAAGTAGGGAAATATTTGTATTTTTCAACACTAGGGTGTCTTGGGCACCATTCTGAGATTTTTCTGAAAAATATCCATAATATAATACCATTTACTAACTATATAGTCCTAGGGATGTTATTAAATGTTCTGACCTTTATTTTTTCATTTATAAAATGTGGCTAATGAAGTTCATTTCACAGAATTACTGTGATCATTAAATACAGTCAATTTTACAAAGGGTCTTCACACAATAACTAGCATGTTGTAAATGATCAAAAATTGATAACTACAACGACCTCAACTAAACATAAACAATATTTAAAAAGTCTTCTCTACATTCTGAGAGGACTATTAATATGACTTTGTGTGTGTTCTTTCAATATTTCTTAAGTTGACTGTAGGCTCATTTTTTGGCCCCTTTTCTAAAAGCTTTACTATATATTTTTAAAATCCTTTTAGGATCCATAATCCTCTTGGATCAAGAATAAAACATATACTTAGTTTTGGGCAAACAATTGTTCAACAGAAGCCCCTCCAATTTTTAATTACTCCCTCTTCTTTCTCCAAGCTCACGGTTATTCACTGACTTTTTAATCTTGAAAGCCCGTCAGGGTACATTATTTATGTTATATTCAATAGGGAGAAGGAGAAGAAAAGAAATTTTATTCAGGACACTAACTCTAACCTTGAAATGGTATTTTCTGAACATTTGTTCTGCTCACTGAGCAAATTTTAGTCTTCAAGTCAGATGTCTAAATACAGTGCTTGAGCTCTGCTTAAAGGCTAAAAATACAGACTTCTGCACAAGGTGATGGTTACAAAGGAAGGTGTTTAGAATAGGGTTCAATAGAAGCTAAGGTAATTGAGCATTAGCTGTACAGTTCAGCCAGAAGGATTTCTCATCTACACTGCAGCTCTGGAGTCAAATCTTAGGCTATTATCCTTTGAAATACATTTCCTTTAAAAGAGAGTCAATTAAGTGGTTTCCTGAAACCCTTCACCGGGTCCTCAATTTTTGTCATTTGAAGACTGCAAGTCATAGAAGGCTTTGTCAGCCCCTCTCTCTTACAATACCTATGAAAGCATGCTCCACAAAGCATATGAAGTCTGAGCAGTAAGACTAGCCATCCAATATTTTCCTCCTCCTGAGAAAAATCTATTAATAGAAATCAATGAATAGTTATCATGCTCACTCATACCACATAAAACATGGCCATGGTATAGAAAGTTTACTATCCTCCAGCACACATTTTGCCTGATCCTGCTTTGAACTCACAGACAAAGCTCTGTTCTTAAATCTCACATTTAGTTTTCCTCACACACACCTTCCCAAAAGGAAAGTGTCAAGGTTGGGATGAAACAGCAAAATAAAACAGAGGTCTGAAATGTTTTCAAATGACATGTGATGTCATTTAATTTTTTAAATTGTATTTCTTTTAAGTAATTGGAAATGATAACTTTCAATGAAGACAGTGAGATTAGAATACATAATAACATTTTTGATGCACTCATAAGCAAATATTGGCTGAATGGAAGGACTCATAACAATACTGGAAAATCTCAGTAGGTTATTGTATTACCCCAATCTTCTCTTTAAATATTTATTACATGCAAGTTTCATGAGGCTATCCTGTCTTTTTCAATGCTTTATCTCCAATGCCTAGAAACATACCAGACAGAGGTAGTTTCTTAACAAATATTTGCTGAATGAATAAATACATTTTCATTTTCTGTTTATTTCTCTTTTAACTTCACAGTCATTTTTATGGTAATCCAAAAATTATTTTCTTAAATCTCTGAGAATTCTCCTTTCAACACTCAGAATTCCCCCTTTAAACACCAGACAGAGGAGACAAGTGAAAAATGGAATCATACTTCCTTAATGAAATTTTCATGTAAAAATATTTGGCCACTTTACATGGAGTACATGAATTAAGCCTTTGAGAAAATTTGTTGCTAAGAAACATGTGTCCTTATTAAATGGATAAGATGCAAATGCACATACTGGATATACATCTGACCAATTGTTTCCATCATCCCCATCATGACGACACTGGATAGAAAAGATCAGAGCGTGAAACTTTCCCTGGTCATTTCATTTATTCTCATACCATAACAATCAGAATTGCCTACACATTTACTTTTTAGTAAAGAAAGGGTAAAATTGGTGGTTTGAAAGCCAAGTAGGCAGGTAGTGAGATAAAGTAGCCAACATAGGGGAACAATTATTTTAAAGGTTAAAGGAGGCTTCTATCCAGACTATGTTGGGTCAAGTACATTTAATAAAAAGCAGTTTGCTACATTCAAAAATTTCTTTGTAAATAAGCTTTTACTGTGCAATGAAGTTTCCTTCCTTTTTTGCAGTGGGTTTAAATTTTATACATGCCTGAAATTGAAGTTCAATATCTTTCCAATTTATTTCTAAAATGACATAAAGTGTACTTAAAAATGCCCAAACATCTACATCCAGATTTTTGAGTTTCCAGATATGAACTTTCAAAATAGAATACTGCCTTCCATAAAAAGGCAGTTCTTGTTATAGGGTGAAACGTTCAATAGGGAAAAAAAGTCATTTTTCTTTCTCAAATTACCAAACACCTCTCCATACATCTTTCAAAGTGACCTTTTAAAATGGAATGTGAAATGCATAAAAAATTATGTCTCTCTCTATATGCACAAATTCACAATATCCTGAGGCATTACTTCAGCAGGAAAATTCCTGATGGTTTTAAGGTCAATTTGAAACAAACAAAAAAATGCTTAAGAAATAACTGCTTCTTATAGAATTTTAAGTACTCCTCTTTTACCATGTTACATAAAAGGCGTATCTAAATTTAGACATCTGTAGATAAACATATTATCCCCAAAAAACCCTAGACCACAGAAGTTCTAGGGAAAAGTCTGTATTATATTAAACATGAGACTCCATTTCCTTGTTTTGAATTATTGGTGCCGCCGTGGCAACAGCACAATGGGGAACTGTGTTGCACTCTCAGCACGGCTATTTATATTCTTCAACCTCTTCCCTGGGAGTTCTTCCTCTATGAAGTTCTTCCATTATTTTAATAAAGCAGTCCATTCAAAGTTTTTAAAATATCATTGCTAAATGTGAACAAACAAACGTTACCTTTGAACTGTTCAGAGAAAACATTCTGGACGCGAAACTAATCTCTTGAAGCGTTTGAAGTAACTGAAAACCCATTTCACAGATCATGGGATTCTGAAATAAAAAGAGAATGTTCTGCAGCTGAAAGAGCGTCATATGATTTCGAAATGCTCTGAAAATGTACCAGAGCATCCAGAAATGGGAAATAGCCAATTAAGGAACAATTACAATATTTCAAAGGAGACAAGATTTCTACAAAAAGAGAAGCTGAAGATGGCGGTCCGACCTGATTGTGTGGTGAAGCGAATGCAGGGACACGACCTGGAAAAAGACTTAACTAGTTGCATAAAGAAAGGTACACATCATTTTAAAAGTTTATTTAATACCCCATGGCACAGGTAAATTAACCAAGCATATTAAACTATAACTATAAGCATTTATTTTAATTAGTATATTGGCTAACCATTTAGTTGGATCAAAGATAGGAGTTTTTAATAAAATCTTTTGAACACAGTAACTAAAATTAATTCTCATATTCGGAAATTAACCAAGCGAGTGGAAAGAAGCTGTCAGAAAAACGAGGAAATAAGGGAGAAAAAAATAACTACCAGTGACTCTTTTCAAATGACTGAGAAATGTTTGGGGTTGGGGGTAGTGCAGGACAAGATATTAGAGACACGCAGAAACTATCAGAAAAAAAGAAAAGGACGATACATTCTAAGTACAAATGAAAATTCCACTTCTCCGGTTCATCTGTCATTTTCCCCAAACACCTTCTGCTGCATCTACAAGGCACTTAGCATTTTGCAATAAACTGGCCAAGACTTCACACTTCCCTCCTACCCATCAGCACTTGCTGTTACACCTATCTGTCCCCCACCCCCTTCTTTTTTGCCAACACACTCCCTTTCACATTTTAGACTGAAATTAATTGCCCTCTGTCAGCTTGTCCAGTGTCCCTCCCTCAACCAAAGCCCACCACTGATTCCACAATGTCGTGGGCCATCATTCCTACTTTTGCCTGAGTGTTCACATCTTGTCATTAGTTCTCACATGAAACTGGGGTGTCCTTGAGGGTATAGTCCATAGAACCCTCATTGATTCATCTCGGTACCTCTATTATTGTTTTTCAGAATTGTGCCATGATTACAGAACAGCTGGTGATAATACTACCAGCCCAAGTGTCCATCAGCAGATGAGTGGATGAAACAACTATGGCACATTTACACAATGGAATACCACCCGGTCATAAAAAAGAAGAAAATTTTACCCTTTGCAACAGCATGAATGGACCTGGAGAACATTGTGCTAAGTGAAATAAGTCAGTCAGAGAAAGACAAATACCATATGATTTCACTCATATATGGAATCTGATAAACAAACTGAAATAACAAGAAAAATGCGGACAGACTCATAGATGGAAAGCAGATGACAGTTAATGCAGAGAGGTTAGGGAGTGGAGGGATGGAGCAAAAAGGAAAAAAAACCCATGCACAACAGTCTGGTGATTGCTGTGGGGAGGGTGGTATAAGAGGACTACAGAGTGATGGAAAATACACAATAAAGATTAAATAAAATACAAAAATTTTAAAAAATAGTACCAAAATGAATTTAAAATAAATAATGAAAACTACAACATGTTTCAAAAGTGACTGTTTCAACATGCTTCATAATGTTAAGTTTGCAATAGAATGCAAGAGGAAATTTAGGGCATAGAATAAAAGTGATAAGAATACAAAAAAGAAAAAATTAGGAGAAAAAGACAAGCCATTTTTGTCACTGCCTACTGTGATTATAAGCAAACTTATTTAGGCAATATTCTCATATTAAATTTTTGTATTGAATATTATATTGGTTAAAATGAATAAGTATTATTTTTAGTTTTATATTTGGATCATGAATAAAAGTAAATTGGATGAGCTGTCAATCCAACTAGTAATTATTTCATTATAAATTGTAACACCACCCACTTTCTATATTAGAAAAAAATCATATATTCCCTCTTATTAAACCTATGCCCTCTAGAGGTGCTCTGTCAAGCTGAAAAATGGCATGTCAGGAGATATAATATGCTGTGGAGACAGATGTCCCTATTCAAAATGCAAGTACAATGATTAATCAGAACTCAGAACATTCCTGAAAACTCAAGAGCCACACTTAAAAAACAATTACAGAAAGACATGTTAAAGTAATTTCAAGAAGTTGATACATGCTGAATATATTACCCCAAAATTCAAAGGAGTATTTGTAGAGCAAGAGAGGATTTATAGTTTGCTGGTTTCCATATAAGAGTTTAAAATGGACTGTTAGCGGAAATATTGTGTCAAGATCCACGCCTGCTATTGGCTGAGCTTCCCCTTGCCATATACTCCTTTAATACAAGCTATCTATTCAATATGCATGCCTACCCTATCATTATTTCCATTTCTAGTTTCATAAAGAACATAGTGTTTATCACTCTTAAGCATGTCTTTGATATTATTTCGCATGCATGTAACCCTAAATCACACATGGTCGTGTAAACTATTTTTGAGATTTATCCATGATTTTATATATCTATCTATATCTATATCTGCCTAGTTCATTCATTATCAAAGCCACATAATCCATTCATGAATATACTTCAAACTACCCATTTTTCTATTGATGGGTATTCAGTCTGATTCCAGTTTTTCAGTATGATGAACTATGCTGAAATAAACATTACGAGTTTCTATGCGTACACATGAAAGGGTATCTCTGTGAGATTATATCTTCAGTGGAATTGCTGGGCCCTTACAAGATCCACAACTTGACTATGTATATATGAGTAAATTGCTCTCCTAAGTGGTACTAATTTACACTCCCCAGTACTATGAAATTGCCTACGAACACTTGCTTGATATTGTTAAACTTCACATTTTGTCAGTCTGATGGGTGTATGAAACTGTATGGAGAGCAGTCTTAACTGGCATTTATTTCCCCATCACTTTTTGGCTGTTGAGTGGCCATTTGGATCTCATTTTATCAGACCTGACTAATCCTATTTGTCCAGTGTCCCACTAGGTGACTTGCCTTTCTCTTTGATACCCTGAATGCTAAACCTTTCTCTTACTTATGTCATACCCTGGTCTCTGACTTGTCTCTTTTTCTCCTTCATTGTACAAATTTTAAATTTAACATTCAGAATTATTGTTCATAATTAGAATTTCATTGTATCCATCGCTCAATTTGGGAAGAATTAACTATTTTAAATATTAAATATTCCTATCTGTGAGAATAATATTTTCCTACTTATTTAAATCTTCTCAAATTACTTTCATTAAAGACCATGTTTGTACACAAAGATATTGCATATCTTTTATTATATTTATTATAAGGTTCCTTTTAGTTTTGTGGCTGTTAGAGATGTCTTCAATTATAATTTCTACCTATGGAAATACATCTTCTTGATCCTTGTATCCAGTCTCATTATACATTTAGTGCTCCTTACATGCATGTTGATTATAAATTAGTGTATGGCAAACTAATTGCCTTCTCTCTAAAATGTGACATTTCAATGAGAAACAATTCTGTAGTCACGGCAAATATAAACATACTATTGCATATTATTTTGTTTTAATATCAGTTGAGCTAAGGTTAATATATGAGAAAAATGCAGGCAAGAATTACCCAAAATTTTACAAATTTCAAAGGAAACTGTGTAAGAAGGTGAAAACTGTTCAGAATGTTGCCTTTCAGACATGAGGAAAAGAAAAAGATAAAACCAAATCAGAAAACTTATTTACTGTAGAAAAAAAATGATCCCTACATCCCACAGACTCCTAGAAGGACTTACTACTACTATACACACTGTGTATGAGTGTGTGTGTGTGTGTGTGTGTGTGTGTAAATCTTAATTAACTATGTCCCCATTAAGAAATAATATGGTTACAAGGCTAAAATATAATCAGGAGACTGAAATGGTTGTTATATTCTAGATGAGAAAAGCACCCCTACAACACTAAGATTTTAAAATAAATTTTTTTTGAATTGAAATTTTTGATCCAAATGTGAAAATTACAACTGTTAGTATAGTCAGAGCTCATCATACAAATAAAAAAACAAATAAACATTTCTAATATTGTTATTCTATGATAATCGATTGTGTCACTAAAATTCACATTTCCAAAATTCCAGATAATTCAAATTACAACTTTTGGTGGTAAAAGAAAGACTGAGCTTTGATGCCCTATCATCTTTCAGCAAATGTTGTACTAGTCTGCCTTAACTTAAAAATTGTTTCTGATGTATCCTACTCTTTCCTCCCAGAGAGAGTGGAATTATGACCTCTTCCTTCAGGCATGCACTGATTCATCAAACATTTATTAAATTCTATCTATGCACTGGGAACTCTGTTAGATGCTAGAGGTCCAGAGGTGAGTGGATTGTGCCCGTCTGTTTCCGCCCTTGTGGAAGCCTACAGGGTCCTGGAACAGACATGTTAAAGGAGGGCTCACCAGTCCATATTGAAGTGCTGTGTGAAGGGAAGCACAGGGTGCCGTGAACACTACCAGGGATCCAAGAGAGAGGGCATCACAAAATGCCCACCTTGAGGAAGTGCTGTTCAAACTAAGGTTTGAAGGAAACAGGAATCTGAGCAGGGAAAAAAAGTGTTCAGGCTGAGGGAAAGGCATGGAATGCATGAAATGTGAGATCACAGCATTTCCAGGTTCCAAAGTTAGTCTCTATGGCTGGGTCAAAACAACCAGGATCTAGTGCCAAGTATTTGATCTTTGACTTCTTACTCAAACATATGGCAGCTTGAAAAACATGGACTTTTCAGGTCCAACATGATGGGGAGAGGAAGAACTGGGAATTCTTAATGTTCTAAGCTGTGGATCTTTTCTAAGGATGTATGTAAGTACCTAATGTGTACTTAGGCAAAAGAGCTGGGATTAATTCACAAATAGTTCCTTATACAATCACACTTCAATGTTCACATGTATACACAGAGTATGTGTATATATAAATTGGCTCATATGTGACTCTCTAATAATGGAGAATGTGTAATTCTTCTAAAATCACACACTTTACATTTACAGAATTTATATTTCCTCCCCTAATTATAGTTTCTACAAAAAAGATTTTACTATAAGATACTGATATGTAATAATGGTATGTGATAATCAAAATCACACAGCTATATCTGCAATTCAGACAAACTTTGTAGAAATTATTTCTCCTACATTTCAAAGAATTTCCATATAATTGTTACTAAATAAACTGAGTATTCTTTCCAGGTTATGTTTAGCATGCTGAATCAATTTTAATGCTACATTTGTTCTTGCAGGTAAGACTGTTACAATAGAAATCAAATAATATAACTGTAGGAAAATGTGGGTAACTTAATTTCAGAAATAGTAAGTAGAGCTAGTAATTTTTGTCTTTTCATTAAAAGAATGAACAAAATACCATTTCAAATAACAATATGAAATGCACACAGACTTAGCTGATTTTCTATTCATCTTATTTGGCTTTTCTAAACACTAAAGAAAAAGAAGGCATCTGGTCAGCAATGATTCAGGGGTACACATAAAATCTAATCATAATGCCAGAAGCAACCATGACTAATAATTTAGCATTTTCCCTTGTTTTTTTTTTTTTATCTATACATTAAAAAACAATTAACCTTTTAAGTTTATAATCTACTCTTCACAAAAACAGTATCATTGAAAAGATTTGGTAGATGACCTATTTTTTATAAATATGTAATATTTCACAGAAGCAATGTCTCATATTAACTTGGCCATTTTCTGCATTAGGAAGCATTCAAATATATATATATATTTTCTTTTTATAAATAATGCAGCCTTGAGGCTTTCTACTCTATTAATACTAATAATGTGGAAAATCAATGGCAAGAAAAGGTGACAGTAAAATAAATCACCTTTCTTCTCTAAATCATCTTTTTAAAAACCTATACAAACATTGATTGAGGTCTAACTCTATGGCAGGCCTTCGATAGGCACTGCGAATAATGGGATGAATGAGAACAAGTTATCAATTACCAGGTATCCCTGGTCTATCACAGCAGTTCTCAACTGAAATGACTGTGCCCTACAGGGGACAGCTGGCAATGTCTGGATGTCTGGAGACACTTATGGTTGGTACAACATGGGGGAGGCTCCTACTGGTATTTAGTGGGCAGAGGCCAGAGATGCTGCTAATCCTCTTACCATACACAGAACAAGCCCCACAACAAAGAATTATCCAGCACCGAAGGTCAAAGAAAAAGGGGAGCTAAGAAACCCTGTTCTGGCTCTGTGTGTGGTCTGACCAACTCAATCCAATTCAAGAGATCATCTCACTCCAATGACAACAATTAATAAACTATTTTAAAAAAACAAGTGCACCAGCAATCTCCATGAAACTACATATTCAGGTCAACAGAATGGCCAAGTTCCCATATTCATATTTCAAACACAATTGCTCCACTAGGGCTGAATGAACTCTGCAGGCTGGCGAGGGTGAGGGTTTACCTCTGGGGCATATGCCTCAGGCTCTATTCAGTGTATCTTCTGCTCTCCTTAAACCTTTAGACTTCAGGATTTTCTCAGGAAAGGAAATAAAAACGAGGTATTTGTAACTACCTACTCAATTGCTTGGAAAATTACCTCTTAAACCTTTGAACATCCATTTCTCATTTTTTCCAAAGTCCTAGAGTTGCCAAATGATATTAATCCCTGGAACTCCTTGATGAGGAAATGTAACTTTTCAGCTTTGACAGCTTGTTTTATTTTTCATACTGTTTGTTTTGGAATATACAAATATTCCATATAATATGGCACATACAGTATATGTAGATAGATATGTACATTTGCAGGACACATAACTGTAAATTTGCTACAAACCCTGCAGCAACACTTCTGAAATTCTAGAAAACTCAATTTTGATAGACCTAGGTGAGCCTTCAGAGGGCAGCAGACTCAACATGGCAATAAAAATCTAAGTAATTATAAGTTCTTCAATTACAGATGCAATATTTATTAGGCAAAATGATGCTGAATTTGTGTGATGCTCTCTGTAATGGCACCGTACCATTTCGTTAGTCTTCCATTTGTTCAAAAAACCACAACACAGCTGGTGGCAATAAAAGCTACTCAATTGTTTTCTCACTGTCTCAACCTGGAATAAATGGTCCAGCTCTTGAAAAGAAGTTGTTCTTTTGTCTGATAAGTTCCTTTCAAGTGGTTATCAATTTAACTTAGAAGTCAATGCATCCCATCAGTAAACACCTCATCACATAAAACATCAAATACCACCATTCCCCCATTATTGAAAACACTGGTTCGGAAAATAAACAGGGCAAAATGGCTCACTGCTTTTAATCAGTGTAATGAATGCCATTAACTCAAACTGCAAGCTCCCTCTTCAGAAGTGAATTATTTAGTTCCAATATCCTTCCAATGGGTTCCTTTTCTCTTTAAACTTTAATTAAAATCAACTAGTCACAGAAAGACAAATACCATATGATCTCACTTACATGTGGAATCTAATGAACAAAATAAACTGGCGAACAAAATAGAATCAATCAGAGGCATGGACACACGGAAAAGACTGACAGCTTTCAGAGGGGAGGGGGCATGGGGACTGGGGGCTGGGACTGGATGAAAGAAGGTGAAGGGATTAAGTTAAAAATAACAATTATATATACATATATATGTATATATATGTATAATACACACACACACACACACATACACACGGAATACAGTGTGGTGATAACCAGAGGGCAAGGGGTGGGGGTAGGTGGAGGTGGGCAAAGGGGGGAGGGAAACAGAGACAGGACAAAAAGAGACCTTACTTGGGTGATGGGTGCACAGTGCAGTGTGTGGAGGATCTTTTATTGGGTTATACATTTGAAACCTGAATGGTTTTGTGAACCAATGTCACCCAAAAAAATTAAATTAAAAAAAAAAGAAAAAATCAACCACATTTGAAAATTGAGGAGCCTAAGAAAGAATTTTTAAAAACAATTTTTTTTAAACTTGGGTTCTGGCAACTCACTTGGAAATGCAGTTTGTAGAACTCAAACGTCCATAAATCAAGGAGGGATAAAATTCAAGCTATTCAACAAACTTTTATGGAGAAAGTTCAATATGTAGACTACTATAGTCCCTGACAAAAAGATACAGTTATCAAAGAAAGCATCAGCTCAAGCAATTTACACATCAATTGTATGTTTGTCAACAAAACATGACATTGATAACAAATTTGGAAGTAATTGTGAAACATACAATATAATTGGTATTTTGGAAGAAACGTTTAAAAAATTTTCTATTGTTCTCTTTGATTTCTGAATAATGTAATAGGTTTATAATGTTTATAACTTGTATTAGCTCTATTAAATATCCAAGTTCTCATGAAAGTATTAATGGATCAAGAAATGTACATTTTAAATCACTCCAACAGCTCTGGGGAAGGGGTTGAGAAGCCTGGAGGAATCGGGGGAAAAAGGGGGAAAAAAAGAGAGAAAGAACTCATGGGCAAGAACAACCGCGGAGTGATTGCAGTGGGGAGGGGTGGGTGGAGGTGGAACCGGGTACAGAGCATAAATGGTGATGGAAAAATACAACTAAATAAATAGTATTCCAATCTGTGAGCAGCACCAATATCAATTAAAATGGATCTGTGTTCATCATGATGCTCAGCATTCTACTAAGTACAAAGCAGAAGATTAGTAGACTTGGAAATATGCTATAAATAAGTCTTCAAGGGTTTTTAGTGAGATTTTCATAGTACTATGTATCCACCTAGTATCTACTGCCTACCATGTACATAGATTTGTAAAAGACAGAACCAGAAGCACCTAACATTTCTAATCAAGAGAATAAATTACAGAAGAGCCTTTTGTAGGAATATACTGGATATCATGGGAGACACAGGCTTCCAAGCTAAACAAATATGCATGGACTCTTTTGGACCTAACTCTAATTTCAGGATGTTTATCAGCCACACACACAACAGAAAACAAAAACAATTTGTGAACTGATAGAATATTCCTCATTAATAGGTCTTTTGGTTTTTTTTAAAAAAATACTGTCTAATTTCTAAACTTAAAATTCAGTTTAACAAAAGAGCATGAGCAGATAGCTTATAAGATATTATTTCCAAGAACACTGTTGTGCATATCATGATTTTTGGTTTGGACTCCTATTTCAACAATCATGGAGATTATTATAATTAAAAGTTAAATCTCATGCAGTTGAAACACCCAATATTGATTCCACCTCATTCTGAAAAAAGAGCAAGTTTTTTTTTTTTTTTTTATACTTGCAGGATTTTTTAAAAACAACTAATAGGCTGAAATCAGATCAAGTGCACTATTTATAATAAAAGTCTTTGCTGTTCTTCAATAAGCATCAAGACTCTTAAACACATGTGCTCTGAACTTAACAATGTATTGTGAGGGACATACATAGACTCTCGAGGCACAATGTTTAACTATCCCTAGAGTAACTAAATAGTTATCTTTTAATGGCACTCAAGTACATAGAAAAAGTAAATGAAAAAAGATGTGGCCTAGCACCATCAAATGTAGTCAACATTTTAAAAAGATATATAGCTAAGTTTCTAAACTCACTTACATCAACATCTTATCTTACAATTTAAATTTTGTGGAATTGAAACCTAAATTGGAAGCCAGGGTTTTGAGTTGTCAGTAAGACAGTAAATTATTCTTCCCCTTAAGAACTAAGTCATATAGCAGGCCTACATGGGTAAGACTGTCTTAACATGGATCATCCTTTCTAAAATAGAAATGTGTTAATCCTTCAAAATGAATTCCCGGCCTCTATATACACGTCCCTCTTACATAATGAGTATATGCGCAGTCATTTTAGTAAGCCAAAATCTCCCATACCTAATTTTACCATGGCTGTAAAGAGAGTACTTCACTTATACAATAGCACAACAAAAATTTTAAAAACTATGATGTGTCTACAGTTTATGTAAATCAATTAATATATGTATGTTTACCCAGTTTTGATCTTCTTTGACCCATTGCTTATTTATGAGTATGTTGTTTAATTCTCACATACTTGTAAACTTACCAAATTTCTTTCTTTTTAAAATTTCATTCTATTGTGGTTGGAGAACATACTTTGCATTTTTATTCTCTTAAATGTATAGGCACTTGGTTTATGGCCTAGCAGATCCTATCCTAGAGACTAGTACGAGAGAACAGTCCTTGTGCACTTGAGAATGATACATATTACATTGCTGTTAGGTGGAGTGTTTAATAGATTTTGGGAGGCTTAGTTGATTATAGTGTTATTTAAGTCTTCTATTATAGTTGAATATTTTTTCTACTTTTAATTATGTCAGATTTTGCTTCATACATTTTGGGGTTTTATTATTGGTATATAAATGTTTATAATTACTAGTTTTGCCACTCAGGTCTCTTGCTTATTGCTTGCATCATATAACTTTTTTCATCCTTTTACGTTTAACCTATATTTAGGTTGGTGACACAACTGTTCTCATACTTTAGTTCTTTAGACATGGTTTCCTTATTTTAAAAAATATTATAATAGCTGATTTAATTTTCATAAGTCCAATGTCTGGGCTTCCTCAGGAACAGTGTACATTGATGCTTTTTCCCTATTTATGGGCCATACCTTTTTATTTTTTTATACCTTGCAGTTTTTTGTTGAAAATTAGACATATTAAATAATATATTGTGGCAACTCTGGAAGTCAGATTTCTCTCTCATCCTCAGAGTTTGCTGTGATTGTTGTTGTTGCTGCCGCTGCTTCTGCTGTTGCTTGCTTAGTGACTTTTCTGAATTCTCTAACATTTGTATTTTTGTCATGTGTGGCCACTGAAATCACTGCTGAGTTAGATTTGTGATCAGCTAATGATTAGACAAAGATTTCCTTCAATCCCTTGAACCAGCATGTCTCCCAGCTTTGTCAAGGGGCTCTGTATGCATGTTGGGGCAGGGAGTCAATGCTCTGGTGGGGAGTTTATAGCTCTACCTTAGCCCTCGATTCCTGCTGTGCAAACACTCAATGTCTGACCGATGTGAGAGATTGGGACCGTCTCAGATCTTTCCTGGACATGTGCAGATCTCTACACATTCCCCTAAAACAGACCCTGACAAAAGTCCTGTTTTTATATGAAGCAAGACACTGAAGAATCCTCAACAGGAACTCTTATTAAACGACACAAAACTTAAGTTACTGTGGATCTTTCCTTTTATATTAGTTATTATTTTTCTTCCAGGCTCTGAATGAATCATGGTGCTTTGCTTGTCAGAATTAATTTCTCTCTGCATATTTTATAGATGATTTAAAAAATATATAGACCCTGATCCAAGCATTAAAAGTCAAAATGTTACAATGGTTGCAGATTTCAATAAAAACTTGAAGATTACAGTGTTCAGAAAATGCCAAAGTGCTTCTCTCTTCAGATTAAAATTCTAAACAGTTATATGAAAAGCTCCCGAGATCAGCATCTTTTCCTGTAGCCCACTCTCCAGCCAGAGGTTCTGTGATTTTCACATGTGCCAAGCACATATAGCTTATTTAGAGAAGGGCTTATCTAACCAAAGGCTTTGATTTCACGGGGACCTTTTTGTGAAATGATAATGGAATCTTTCCACTTATGATCTTCTGTTCCGACACTACCTCATGAGTGCTCTCCAGGAGGATGGGAAAGAGCACTCCATTATGTCAAACACTGCCAATTATTTTACTATATAAGTCATCAGAGACTCTAGAATCTTCCTGGGATAAATCAGCCATCTTTCCATTTTGTACCTGAATATAGCAAGGTAAGAAAGGGTTAGCCAAATAAGAAAGCTGCTTGAAACTTGACATATCAAAATCAATTCATACATTGTATAGTTCCACCTGACTAAATTCCTACAAAATGAGACTCTGCTTTTAAGACGAGTCATTGGATTTCATGTTATGCTGATGAAAATTAATGTGTTGATATTTTGCACATGAAAGCTTTTTAGTTAATAAATAATATCTGGCTTAAAATGAGCTGACTGATGACCACAGTTAGATACAATAGGTTTTTCTAAAAGATTTTATTAAACCTTGCAACAGGTTTAATTTTCTGAAATAAGTAAATTGATTCTTATCAAATGATATATGAATATGATAAAAGATAATTACAATGTCACTCTATTTTTAACTCTCTGGAAGGGAAATTCAGTATCATAAGTGGGAAAATCTATTAATGAAATATAAAGTGTAAATTTAAGCACAAAAGCACAGAAGAGCCAAGAAATGCAAAAGTTAAGATTCTCAGGTTAACAACCATTTAGTTATGTTAAACTTCCTATGTGTTTTATTAGGCTATTAAGTGTGTGTTTTAATGTACCACAGGTGAAACACAGGAGTTAATGTGTCTATGAGAATTTAACTTCTGTATTATCTTACTCCCTTGTGTTTAAATATGCAGCCTTTGAGTTGGGCAGATAAAGCAATTCACAGTTAACTGATTTGGTTAAATTTATTTTAAAATTATAAGAATAAAGAAACATACAGTATTTACTGTATTTCATAATTAAATGGCCCTCAGTTTTAAAAATAATACCTGAGTAAGGGGACTACATTAAAGGTTGTGTTCATATCTTTGCTAGGGCCAACCTGCTTGACTAGAGATCTTTTTTTGCCAGATTGTGTTAATAAGCAGTAAATCAGTATGTTAAAATGCATCAAAAGGAATAATCATTTAGTTGTGTCACTTTATTATTTTTTTTAAGCAGCTAGAAGGCATACATGAGATCTTTACAATGTCCCTGTTTTACTTCCGTAGTAAGGACAAAAACGCTAAGGGAGTGTGGCCAACACCCCCACATTTGGTCAACAACTAATCACATATACCACGTGGTCCCATAAAATTATAACGGATTATAAGGAAAAGTTTGTTTTCAATGTTGAAAGAAAAGACCGGACCCAGTTAAGATATTGAATTTACTACTAGCTCTGGTGGTTTAAATAGAGAGGCTCAGCATGCTGTTCACCAACCACCCTGTGCCCGACTGAGGATGAGGCAGGAAGTTACTAAGGGAGAAAAAGGAGTGGACTGGGGTGGAGGGGAGTGTGGAAGCCCACCCACACCTGCCCACATGCGCCCCTGCATGCATTCTCTCCCCCTCTCCTCCCTCCCTCCTTTCCCTACGATGCTCCCTGCCAGAAGTCTTAGTCCTGCCTGTCATGCAGCTGAATCCTATCCACCCTCCAAGAACCAATGAAAACTCGCCTCCTTCTTGATGATGTCTTTCTCTGTTTTCCAACCTGAAAGGAATCTTACCCTCTGCCACATTTATATCACTTATAATCTGTCTCCTGACTCCTTACCCCTTATGCCCTTGGACTACATTTTGTTTTTTCTCTATATGCCATCAGCTAATTGGTTAGTTCCCTGAAGGAAGTCATGACTTCTTTTCATTAATACCCTGAAAATACCTACCTTTCTCCCTACAACCTAATCTTCAAATGTCTGTTGAATGAATCCATGGACGAACTCCTGGTAGACATGAATCACCAGGTCATTATAAAGCAAAGAAAGATTGGGTTGCCTGTTTATTTGTTTGACTTATGAAACAGACCTCTTTTAATTGCACCTGCCATTTATACGTGTGTGTGTGCGTGTGTGTGTATAAGCAAGAATTCGTGATTTTACAAAACACAAACTAAATATATAAAATGTTTAGTTTGCGTATTCCAACTTTGATGAGTCATGATTTAGTTTTCCTTCACAGAGGTTGATAAGAGCTACTCCTAAAATGCAACTCCACGTAATAGTACTCGGCTCGGTACTACTGCATTTAATAAAGCACTTCAAAATCCATATCAAAGTACTACAGAAGGCTCAGAATTACAGGAATCAAATTATTTTAAATGTGTGATTAAATGTGCTATAAAATTATTCTTTAGAATACGTATTTTGTTAAAGAACATATGTTCTTCCTCAAAATAACTTGCTATTTTTGTACTATTACTCAACCACATGCTTCCTACAAGCAGCAAAGGTTACCTCAGATAAACCTGATTTTACAATATTTGAAAGACTTTCCTCTGCTTTTCTATGCCAACTGAAAATCCATGAGTCATAGGTGAATGGCAGAAGCAGTCTTGGAGGTAATTTTTCCTTAATGCAACTAGCCTGAAATAAAATTTGTTTTGCAATTAAATTTTATAAATACCCTTAAATACATAATTTTACTTGCTTCACAGCAAGGATAAAAACAAGTACAGGAATCACCCCCATTTTTCAGAGGAGGTAATAAAGTCTGAGAGAAGTTAAGTGAATGCTGATCCAAGCACACATGGCTGGTTAATGGCATTGCCCAGGTAACTAACCTTTCACACCATCACATTTCGTTTAAGACTTGAGGCACTGAATTAGTCACCCTTCATTCCACATGGAACTGTCTTTGGACAACAATTTCTTTAAAAATAGCTTTATCCCACTTGGCCAATTAACTTCATAGGTCTTCCTTCTTGCGATGTTTTTGGTCATTCATTTTTCATTTGACCAACTGACTTTGTGTTAAGTTGAAAACGTCTGAAGTCTATTGCAAGATTGGAAAATTTTAAATCGATGCCCCATGTTTAAACCCTGTCGCAGAAACAGTGCTGCATGTGCCCAAGCCCTCTTTCCTTCCCTCCCAGGGCAGAGGGCTGCATCACATTTCCCAGGCTCCCTGGCGTTAACTGGAACCGTGTGGTTAAAGCGTAGCCGAGGAAAGGTGGGAAGAAGTGATGGCTAGCACCTCCAGACCCGCAGGAAAATACCCTTCCCTGTGATCCTCCACCCTTTCTCTCTTGTTTACAGGCCAGAGGCAGAGGATTCACTGGGGACTCCTAGGCTTCACTGGCCATGATGTCACGTAATGGAAGAAGCCAGAATTCCTAGATGACTGAGGAAAGCAAAGGCTCTCAGTACCTGTCCCACTACCACCGACACTAACTTGCACTGGATGATAACAAGGTGAAAAATAATCCTTTGTTATATTAAGCCATCAAGATTGGGGGCTTATTAGTTATAGTCACCTACTCTAATTTGAACATGAATGAGTAACAATTTCTCTTTTTATTTATATTTTTTATTTTAGAGAAAGAAGGAGGGAGAGAGGGAAGGAGGGAGGGAGGAAGGGAGGGAGGGAAGGAGGGAGGGAGGGAGGAAGAGAGGGAGGGAGGGAGGAAGGGAGGGAGGGAAGGAGGGAGGGAGGGAGGGAGAGAGGTAGGGAGGGAGAGTTGTTGTTCCACTTAACCATGTATTTATTGCTTGATTTTTGTATGTGCCCTGACCGGGGATTGAACTTGAAACCTTGGCATATGAGAATAGCACTGCTACCCAGCCAGGGCAACAATTTCTCTTTTAATAAATAAATTATTTTAAAACTTATGTGATTTCAGATACAAGTTCCCCAGGTATTATTACCCTTCATAATCAATTAATTGCTTCTATAATTGTGCTTTCATGTTAAGTCAGCTGGACACAAACAAAAAAATCAATTCAAGGTAGGGATTATAGATAGCTCCTTTGAAACATGACAATAATATTCTTAATTTATGTATTTGTAATGTTATTCTTAACTATGTTTCATGTACCTTAGGAGAAATATACATAATAGCTTCACTGTATAGAGTATATAATTAAAATCCTCTTGTGTAGTTATAAAAGATTAAATATCTAAGATTTATATGTATAATATTAACATTTTAATGACACAGAAAATGCTAGGTATCACACGTGGAGACTGGAGAAGGCTGACACAGTCCCTGGCCTGCTGTGGGTGCCCAGATCTCCAGACCAGTCCTGCAATCAGTGACTTCAGGGACTCAGGCCAGCCCTCTGGGTTTGAGGGTCACCACAACCAGACAGAGTTACACATTTCTTGGTTGGTGGCCTCAGACATTTCATAGTTTTTTGATTCAACTTCTCTATTGAAATGTTAACTTCCTGAAAGCAGAAGGTTTTTATCTTTTACTTATTTTGTATTGCTTTGTGCTGATAAATGCTGAGTGTTCCCAAGACCAGCTAACTGGCATATAAAACTATTGGTAGATATTTTCTTGTGATAGTAATAGAAGTGAAAATCTAGAGGAATATAAAACTGCAAAGCATCATTTTTGCAGAGCATACTCTCAAGGAACATAAGCATATGCTGTGCACATAATTTCCTTCCTTTCACTCATACCTCAGCTGTAACAAAATAACTTTCTGATGCTAACTTCATAGTAGTTGCAGAACTGGGAAATATCTCAGTCTGAAAACCACATGCACGTACATACAAAGTCATTCACCTGTTATCCCTCAGATAGTTAAAGCACATACAATAAATAAAAATTTGCGAATGAGGTTAGAGCAATGACCAGACACAGTATTAAAAGCTGTCCATCATTTTTCTAATTGCAGGTAGCGTCCAACCTGAAATGGCTCAATGGATCAATTGCTAACATTGCTTTCATTTGTTTTTATGACTGTAACAAAACTTGGTTCTCTGAGCCTCCCTATCCTTTACCTGCTCCAAATTCCACCCTAGAGTGTAATATTGTAAATAAAGGCTTTCACATGTGGATGGTGGCTCGTTGACTAAAAATATTTATTGAGCACTGACACTGTGTCAGGCCCCCACTGAAGTGCTAAGCATACGGAGTTGTCTACTGCTCTTGTCTTCAGGTTGATGATTACCGGGGAATAACTTGTAATTATGAGTGAGAAAAACGTGATGGCGGAAAGGAAGTGATAACAACCACCCGTGGCAACTGAAGGTTTCAGGAACATAAAAGCTGGGGGGTTGCTGACGGAGAAGCATCCTCCTTGCCTTTGCTCAGAATTCAGATTATCCTGGAACAACATGCAAGGGATGTTTTGGTTGCCCAGGAAATATATTCTATTTCACTAAGACACTAGTTTCTATAAAATTACCCACTTACTAAAGAGATATGTAAATAGTCAATATTTTAGATGCTGCCTCTAACCTCAGTGCTGTTTGTTCTTCTGCTTTACCTTACACAGGCTCATCCCAACTTCAATAATATAATTCAGAGAGATAAAAGCATTCCCACCATCTTTCCCCAAGTAGATGTAAATATGGTATGATTTTCTTCCTGGTGTCAATAGTCCACTACTGTTCCCATTTTATTTTGTTTTATTTATTGGCAGGAGCTTTTTAGTGAAATTCCATCTAAATAATATGTGGTTCCCTTTTGTGCTCTCACCAGATTGTTACTTCAGAGTTGGAAAAACATTAATTTCATTTTTATTTCTTTAGCTGCTGGGGCAGAATTCTGTCTATAATTAGCAGGCATATTTGTAATGAATTAAATCCTTATTTTAAAACTGTTTACTTATTTTTCTACCCGCAGGAGGGTATAACCAATTCACTAAGAAGAAATTAACAGGTATTTAAAAGAAATGTCAAAGATACTAGGAACCTAATTACCTAATTATTTAATCAATGTTTTCCAAGAAAAATAGAAAGATCACTCATTGATAGGAAGAGTTAACATGGGGGTGGGAGGGTAGAAGGCTTCAGGTAGCAGCAAACACTGACAGGTTTGCCCACTTGAAGAAAATTTAAGAAATAACTGCTCACCTGTAAAAACTACCCACTTAAAAAACAGATACTTTACAAAGGTTTTATGAAAATATTTAATTTTCCTATTTAAGACTCATTAAATTTTTGCCAGTTTTAAAAAATGTGTCCTGAAATTAGAAAAATATAAAAAAATAAAATATTGGGTGGAGGAAGAAGAGGGCATAGGGGGATAAATGGTGATGGAAGAAAACTTGACTTGGGGTAGTAAACACAGTATACAATATACAGATGATGTGTTATACAATTGTACACCTGAATCCTATATAATTTTATTAACCAATGTCAGCCCAATAAACTCAACAAAATAGAAAAAATAAAATTTTTCTTATGAGCTTTGTAATAACAAATGCAACAGTTTTTTCACCAGCTGTATCTCTAAGATTCCAGCTGCAGAAAGTTTGAATTTTAGATTCACTACTAGAAATGTAAGTGATATCCGGTAGCATAGTAGTTTATAAGACAAAATTACAAAACAAAAAATCATTTCAGTTGCTACAGAATGACTGCTTTTACATATTTGTTTGAATAATTCAAACAATGCTCGATAAATGTCTAAATAAATAAGTTAATTATTGAATGAATTTATCTAGGTCTCATCTGTGCATCACAGCATTTAACATGATGCTTGGCACACAGTCGTCGGCAGCCGTCCGTCTCGAGAGACGATGGTGTAGCTTCTTAAGAGTCTATCTGCACCGCCGAGAATGGCTGTGCAGTCCGACTCGGGAGTGACACGGTATCTGTCTCCTCCCGTGTTGAATCAACATCTTGCGATGACGCTGGAGTGTCCTCTCCAGTGAAGCTGAAGCTACAGAGCCTGGGCAGGGTGATATGGAGGGTCTGCTGTTGCCCATGCAGCAGACCCCCCCTCTCTTCGCAGCTGAAGGATCCAAGGGAAAGACGGAGTCAATACAGCTTGGCTTCAGGTGCGCCGCAGGAGTTGCCGGTGTTGACTACAACGTCAAACTGCCTTAGGGACTCCGGCTCCGGATTTTCTGTCGGGGTTTACTCCCTTAGCCTTTCCCCTGAAGAGGTATGCCGCAAGGCAGCGGAGGTTTTTTGGAATCAGAGTTTTCCTTCTCTGATGTGCCCTGACTGGAAGATCGAACCAGCAACACTTAGCTCGCAGGCCGACGCTCAATCCACTGAGCCAAACCAGCCAGGGTTGGCACACAGTAGACGCTCAATAAATGTTCAATGAAATCAACTCTCTCTCGCCTGATGAGAAGACCTCTGCAGAATCAATTCTCTAAGACTTCTCTTGCTCCTGTTTCTCCCTCCACCATCTCATACAGTGCATGAAAGAAACTGACCTTTATTAGAAAATATTTAGGTTGTAAAACAATTAACAAGTGAGATATTAGAATAGCATGACTCAATCCAGTAAAATCCTCAGTTTTCAAGCACCTACAAAAGTATCTGTTGGCATTGATAAACATTCATTTATCACTTATGTTGGCAAAGAAACAAGCCAGGCAAGGTACAATACACCAGAAGTCACCGTGAAAGGCAATGGCTCAAAACTGCAAACAATTCAACCAAGTTTTATGTCAAAATAGCATGTCCAATGAATACAAGGATTCCCTCCCAGTTACTACATGGCTACTTTTCAGAAAACCCTTCCCTAAACTTGTTAATGTCACAAGAGCGCAAAACTGTTTATTTGTAATATAAGTATTGACGGTTGTCCAGTGTTTATCTGCTTCTCAATTAACTGGAACATGTAAGAAAAGTTAAATTCTTTTCACTTTAAACCTTATTTTGAATTAAAAAATTAAAAACATCAAATAGTAAATTCAATTTGTAAATTTGCTACTGCTTTCTTAATCTACCATATTTAAAAAATTTAATTATTCCAGATAAAACACTATCAGTGAAATTATACATAATGCATTTTTATGTACCTAAATAAGTTAAGCATTGTAAAGGCCTTAAAATAAGCACTGCATATAATTTCCTGTTTTTTCAAGGGACTTGGAAGAAAGACTATTCAGATTCTCTCCATAACTATATAATTATGTTATAAAATAAGAGATAAAATTTCTAGTAAAGGTGAGGAGCTGAAAAAAGGGGCATGACCCTCATTTCTTTCCATCCTCGTCCAAGAAAATCCTCCACATATTTGTCTCTACCCACTATCCCCAGTTCCTCTTTTCCCATTTTGCCTTAAACCTATTCCAGTCTGACTCACAACCTAATCACGCCACTGAGCCTGCCCCACAAAACGCTAGATCCAGGAGTCAACCATTCAGCAACATTTCATTGAGCTGACCACTGTCTCCTCCTTGGCTTCCAAAACACTGCACACCCGTGACTTTCCTCCTAGTGTGACTCCTGCTTTCCTGGCCTATTCTGTACCCTTCAGCACTGAAGTAAGAAATGCCCCCACACTCAGCACGTGGCCGCTTCCCATTATCTGTTTACATTCAGTTCAGTGACTTACTTTGTTCACATGGCTTTCAACACATCTCTAGCTAATGGTTCCCCAAAATTTGTCTTCACACCAGGCCACTTTCTAGAATATAGACACACACATCTAACTATCTACTTGACATTTTCATTAGAATGAACATACACCTCAAACTCAATCTGCTCAAACTGAATTCCTGATCTTCTCCCCAAAAAACCTGCTGCAATTTCCTCATCTCGGTTGATGGAAACTTATCTTTCTAGTCACTAAAGTCAGAATCATTGAAATGTTTCTTGGTTTTGTGTTTTTATCACACCTCAAATCCAGTTTGTTAGCAAGTCCTGGACTTCACCCCCTTCCAAGCACTTTCAATACTGCCAACCTAGTCTCAGCCACCATCCTCTTCTCTTATCTGGTGACCCGTCTTCTTCCTTCCACACTGTCACACACACTCCCCCCAGAGACTCTCTCAAGGAGCATTTCATCCCTCAGTTTAATATTCTGGAATGGTTCTTCATTTCAATCAGAGTAAAAGCCAAAGTCCTTCCACTAGCTCAGAAGTGATTCAGCTCTCCGTTACTTCCGTGACTTGCTCCCCCGCTCACCGCCCTTTCGTTTATTAGGTTCCAGCCCTGCTAGCTTCTTGGTCTTCATCAAAATGCCAAGCACAGCCACAGAAGCAGACAGCAGACCAGTGGCTGCCAGGGTCTGGCGGGAGGAGCGTGTGGGATGAGTGCTTTATTATGTGGGTCTCCTTTTAAGATAATGAAAATGTTCTAGAACTAGATAGCAGTGATGGCTGCACAACATGGTGAATGAACTAAATGCCCCTGAATTGCACACTTTAAAATGGTTGAAATGGTGATGTATTACACTACAAATCAAAAAATGCCAAGCACACTCCCTACCTTTGCTTCACTGGCACCTCTGCCCAGAGAGTGCTATTGCCACAAATATCTCCTTGCCCAACTCAGATCCACCTGTAAGTTTCTGTTCAATATCACAATCTCAATGAGACAAACCCTGACCTCCCCATTTACCACCACAACCTGCCCTTTACTCTGGATATCCTTACCCTGCTCTATCCTTCCTTTCTAACGTGCTGGATAACTAACATATTGAACGTATGTATTGTTCCTTGTCTCCTTTGCTAAACTGAAAGTCCCATGAAGACAGAGGTTTTTGTCTATTATGTTTAGTGATGGAGTCCAAGGTGCAAGTGCCCACCTAAGCACATGGTGCCTGTAAACAATCTATAAATAGTAACTGAATATATGCTCTTTGGTGTTCCCAGATATGGGCAATGGCTGAACCGTCGTGATTACTAATTTCTGGAAAATATTTAACAGCCTGATATATGTGAAAAATGTATTAGGCCTACTATGAGCCAGGCAATTTGTGAGTTTTTAGGAATTCAGTGGTGAACAAACAGTCCTGATACTCCCTCTTAAGTATAACAGGTGCTTTATGGAGAATTCAGTGTGGCAGAATAACCTTCTGAGAATTTAAGTTAGTCTTGCTTTTTTTTTTTTTTTTAATTTGGTTTCACTCAGGAAAAATAAAATCCCTTTATTTTTTTTTCATAACCACTTTTCCCAGAAGATACTCCTTTAATAGTAACGTTGGTATCCTTGTAGTTGGCCTTTTTTTGAGGAATCAGTCTGAAAAAGGTGCAGCTGAACGAGTGCCGCCAAGACAAATCCTTCCTGGGCCTTGGCATTGGAAGGCTAAAGCCCATGAGGCTGCTGAGCTAGAATTTTTGTTTGAAAATGGAGGAGTAGATGAGGTCTCAGTGTTTAAAGTGGCCCCATCCCTTGGGAGGTCTAATAGTTTCCAGATACTTAGAAAAGATAGGGATTGCAATTCTACAGGGTGTGAGATAGATGAGGCCATTTGATAGTGAAGCTCCTGAGCTGATGCCTGCTGGCGGCTGTGAGGGAGAAAGAATTAGTACTAACACTGAAAGCTTCGGGAGCTGAAGCACAATTTCCCCAGCTGTCCCAGAGTGAAACCAGCTGCCAGTGGAGCCACCCAAATTGAATTGACACCACATGCCTAAGTGAGGAGCCTAGAGAAGTGACTAACATGCACTGAGGATCAAGTGCCATCCATCTTCCATTTTCTAAAACCAAACATATATACATATATATGTATATATGCTCATATATACATAGGAAGTGGGAGAAATCTCCAAGAATGGGCAACATTTGCTCTCTGGTCAACTCTGCTCAGAAAAGCGACACGGAAAACTGAGCTCTTTCAACATGTTATTAGGCAACACTGATCTGTAAGCTCAGAGAAGGCAAGAACATTACGCCATTTGTCTGTAACTGCTGTTGTAACTAACGCAGCCCCTTTCACATATGAACTTGTCAAGAAATGAACAGAGGCTGCAAATGAGATGAATGAAAATCTGTTTGCATTTTGCAGTAGCTTAATACTTTTCTTAAAAAAAAAAAATACCACTTCATTTCAGCTTCTAGTGTGTACGGTAGTGGGGTTTTGTTTTGGGTCCTGGAAATGTCTTCTGTTACTAGAACTGGTTCCTATTGCATAAAAAAATCTCATCTCTACCCCTTTAAACCCCCACTCTCCTGTACAATTTGGTTTTCTTTTACTCCTGCCCAGCTATTCACTTGGGAACAGCTCATGGGAAGTTACTCATTTCATTTTAAAACTTACATTTAAGCTCTTACTACAGAAAAAAAAAAAAAGTTTTACTGTCATGCTGGGTTATTCAGCAACAATCTATTCCCCTTCGCGGGATAAACTCAGCCTTCACCCCCATAATTTATCTGCCTTGGGAGCTGGATTACTGCCTCATAAAACAGCACAACAGTACTATTATCACATAATCATTATCATTACCTCACTTTCAGCCATAGAGATCCTTCCAATCCTGAACATCTTGCATACTAATCTTGCTGTATCTATCTTCCCCTGCTGTGAAACTAGTGTGTTCCATTTTCACGGAAGCTTAATGCAATCACAAATGAAAAGTAAAATATATTTTTCTAACTAGGCTGCATTTTATTGATACCATTGTGTTATACTGGAATTTAAAATAGTTCTATATTTCATTCAAGCAAACAAATGTGTAGGTTGCAGTGGGGGGTTGGTCTTAGCCTAGGTCCACGCTTTCTTCACCAATCTTACCTTTCTGGCTTTGATCGTATTGTTTAGGACAGATTCAATATGACACTTCTGAGTGGGAACTCCTCAGTTGGCAACAGGATTGTCCCCATTGTGAGTGGAATTCGGAAGTACTGCCATTCCTCCAAGGTTTACACAGAGGCTAGAGGTCATCACTGCTTAATTGGGACACCCACATTGAATTCCTTCCTCGATAACTTTGACAAGAAAACAAACAAACAAACAAAAAAAAAAAAAAAACCGAGCCATCCTGACTCTACAATGAAGACATAGTTCATGCCACTCAAAACTTGAAAGAAGTAGGCATTGGACTACCACAGAAAAAAATGTTAAGAAAAATTTCATAGCACCGTCAATTTGATATGATTTGAAATCAAATCATCAAACTCATCATTTCTTTATGTCCATAGAACTTTTCTCTTTTATGTGTTTTCCCACTTGGTATTGGCTTTTAATATGAGTAATATAAAAAACATTATACAATAAAAATGTATAGTAAATGAATAAGTGAATGAAATAGTGAAGAAAAAAGAAAAAAACTATAATCATCAAAATTCCAACCACTTTCAATTAATCAGTTAATATTTTGCTATCTAACCTTCCATGCCTTGTTATACATAAATGGCTAAAACAACATATTTGTTTTTCAAAAAACTGAATCACCCAGCATGCATTGTTTTATGCTCTCTTTTCCAACCTAAAGGTACCTAATAGGCCAAGAGATTCATAGAGACTGAACAGCAGACTTTAGAGCCAACAGGAACATTGAAGGAAAATGTGAGAAAAGCATCTGAAGTGAGTTATGGGGGAAGGTAGAAGGAAGAAAAGAAAAATATAAAAAGTTATAATTAGCATACATATTTAGTAAAATTTTACTCTGCTATTATTACTCTTAGACAAAGATTAAAGAGAAAACAATTAATATTGGCCCTAATCCTTAAGGATAATGATATAAATGTTACAAATTTTACAAATTCCTTTGTAAAGATGAAAATAAGGAAGAACACCAAAAAAAAAAAAATCCTCAAGGAAATATTATAATTAGATGGTGATACTTTATATCCCTCACTTTCCTATACAATCTTTTCATTTTTTTTTTTTTTTTTCAGAACAAGTCAGACTCTTGCTTCCTCCTTGGATTTAGTCTGATAAAAATTCTTCCCATGCAAAAGTAATACCAATATTAATTATAAAAATAAAACTGTAAGTCACACAATTTCAGTTCTCCATCGAGAGGTATTAAATGCCTACATGTGGCAGAAAGTAAGCAATATGCTCAGAAAGCCCCTCAGAGAACCACAAGCTAGTGGGGAGAAACAGTCATCAGGGAATCCTAAGTCAGAGAAGGCAACAGAGCATTGTGTACTGAGGAATGACAAGCAGACACCCCAATGGCTCCCTTCATGGACTGGGAAAAAACACAAATTCAGAAGGATCTGAAACAGGTGGAACACCCTCCCTAGTGGCTGGAAGCCAGCTCTTCCAAGGCCATAATCTAAACCTCAATCCCTGCTATCTCCAAAGATTTGCTAAAACCCCAGAACTGAGTTGGCCATATACAACAGAAGATGGATAATTAGTAGAAACAGCCCACTCACCAGCTAGACTTGTAGTCTGCCTTGCCCCCTCCATATCATAATACCTCCTTATGGCATATATTTGAAAGGGGTTGCATTTCTTGGCCCAAGAAGAAAGTCTCACTATTCTATTAGCTATGGCAGGTCGAGACTTATACTATAACTAGCAACATAATCCAGTCAGGGGTATAACCAGTCTGGTGCTTGGAAACACAAGCTTGGCATGTAACCATGGGTGCGCCAAGTGATCAGAAAACTTCTAGCTAAGTTATACTAAAATGTTATTGGCTCGGGCTTTAAACTGAATGGTGGTGTTTCCTTTTCCATTATTAATAAAATAAACGGATTTTCTTTATTCTTTTGTCTGTGACACAGGTGGACTATCTATAGTGAAACCACAAACAAGCAGCAATGGGAAGAGACCATCGTTTCTTTCACATAAACTGCTGTGAACAGCACTTGAAACAGCTAAGGGCAGAAACAATACAGACGATTTAAAGGAGCTTCATGGAAGGGGAGGATCCCTTTTCTCAGTTAAACACCAGGGAAGGCTATAAACCCATCTAATGGCATTAATGGGGCATTTCTCAGAAAAAAAAAATTCTCCCTCCAAAAAACATTAGCAGAGCACATTTTCATTTGAGAAGAGACGTGCTCTTTGAGTTTTCCATATGCACTTAATTTTGTAGAGTAGCAACTGACAACCTAATTAGCTAAAGAAACGTAGCTGATAACACAGTTGAACAGAAAGTATTTGTACTCTAAACTCACCCACATTTAGCCCAGCTGTGGGTCTCCCTGACACCTAAGACCTAGACAGGACTACTTCCTCAATGCTAGGCCCTGGGGAACCCTGAGTCTCCTGAGAATATCTCCTAATTCCTGGAGTAAAGCTTTCATGATTGGGACCCTGTATCCACCTCGGGTAGGGGTGCTATTTAATTTCAGATGGCCAAGGAAGGTCTCAATAATAAGGTAACACATGAGCCAAGACCTGAAGGAAAAGAGTAGCAAATGTTGCGAATATCCTGGGGAAGAGGGACAGGGAAATGCAAAGGCTCTGAAGCAGGTCTGTGCTTGCAAAGGATGAGCAAGGAGGCCAGCAAGGGGTGGGATTTAGGGGGTGATGTCAGAAATGTGTCTGTGGGGTGCATACGCATATCACTTACAGCCCCATGGAAGTCGGTGGGGAGAGAACCACTGGAATGTGCTGTCCTGGATGAAGTCCAAGTCATTCAGAGAAAATACACAGCACAAGTCACAAGTCACAGGAAAGGCAAGCTGTACAGGGTTACTCTTTCTAAATCTGTCACCGCTTACATTTCATGCAATATTCCTTTAAATGTTATTTGTCTTTTTTTTTTTCTTTTTTTTTTTTGCCTTGGAAATTTTATCCTGTATTATGATAAAAGGAGAATAAAATTCTGGGAACTATTAACTGTTCCCCAAAGGCACTCCCGTTCTCCCGTGGCAACTTAATATATGTGAAGCTGAGCCCATTCCTTTATTAAACTAAAGGAAAACTCTGCCAGGTCTCTGCTCAGATTTATCACTGTATTTCTCTTTCCTATCATCTGAGATGTTTTTTTGAAGAGAATCAAAGGTACCTCTGAAATAGAACTTTATTTTTAACTTCTTTTACCACTTGAAAAGAACAGGGTTGTCGATGACGCTGATCTAGGGGTGAAGGAAAGAAACCAAGGTGGTCAGGAAGGCAGCTCAAAGTTTTCACAGTCCTCGGTCCGCTTTTATGTACATGAAAACGAAGCCTAGGGCCCTGGTGAGTGAAAGCCTTCATCCACTGGCAGCCTCTCTCAGCCCCCCTGCCTGCCGTGTGGTTACAGGGGTTCCTCCTTCCCAAGTCAGAATACATATTCCCCCTTTGTGGGAGAAAGGTCTGTTCAAAGCAACCAGGATGAAATGGGGTTCCTTCTATTTCAAATGGCAGTTTAAACTATTTCAAAAGGATGTTGCCTTCTGTTCTTCACACATAATGTTAGTTTTTTTTCCAGTGTATTGAGGTGGGGGTAGGGGGACTCTGGCACCTTTATTGTGGGCTCTTTCAGGGAAAAGAAGTTAGTGACAAATTTGACGCTTGGAAGTAATGTCACAAACTAGGCAATTTCCCACTGTAAGTGAAAGGCCAATGAAAAATCTTTAGGATACACTTAAAATACCCCTCAGCTTGGGTGGACTGTATGTACCCAGGGCTCAAAATCCCAGGAAAACCACTTGTAGGCATTATCACCGTTATGAAGATCAGTGTATACGGTAATGTTCCTGATCAGCACAGAAGCTGGAGAATTGCCTCTGGCGTCTGTGCCACACTTTCCTAATAGGCCTAGAAGCTACAGACAATTAATTATTACATTATGTAACTCCCACTGCTCCGAGTTAGCGGAATAGTCGTGGTTTTACTGTGAGTGTGCTGCTTTGCAGCTAGGGGTGCAATTTCATCAGCCCACTCATCCGCGTCTTCGGGCCACTTCATCCTGGCTTCCCGGGGTTCTTCTTTAATTGGCTCAGCATTCTTTGGCCCTCAATCGGCCTGATTTTTATTCTTGGGTTTCCACTGAGGATGACTGAATCTGAAAATTGTGGTGCCAAGGACTTATAGCACAGTCAGATGTATTTACCCACCTAAAATGCCTATATTTAGAGGGTCTGTCTTTCTACGATTAATAGAAGCCCATCTTTGTAAGCTTCTGAAGCCTACACTGTGCTAGGGAAATACTGGAGGAACCAATCGCTATGCCAGAGTGGAAGTATGGCAGCTAGCTGCTGGGAGCACGTTGGGAAAAGAATCTAAAGATCTGACTTGCCCTGGCTGGTGTGGCTCAGTGGATTGAGCGCCTGCCTGTGAACCAAAGAGTTGCTGGTTCGATTCCCAGTCAGGGCACGTGCCGGGGTTGTGGGCCAGGTCCCTGGTTGGGGGCACGCGAGAGACAACCACATATTGATGTTTCCCTCCCTCTCTTTCTCCCTCTCCCTCTCTCTAAAACTAAATACATAAAATTAAAAAACAAAAAAAAACAAAAAAAAAACAAAGACCTGACTTGTCTGCAGTTGATTTCACCATATATCTTCAGGCAGTGCTATCACTCTAAGCCTCAATTTACTCATCTACAAATTAGAAATTAAACCACTTGTCTCAAAGGGCTTTGGCCACATATAAATGAAATAATAATGGTAAACTGCTTTACAAACTAGAAATGCTGGAGAAATTAAGGATTTGACTATTGGTATTCTCAAACCCTAATGTGATCATCATTGTGGCAATAAATAACTTTTGATAACTTGATGATATTTTTATTATTAAAAAGTTAATTAAGAAGCCTCTTACTAGCATGTGCAATCAAGCTCACTGTTTTAATTGGTTCACTGAAATGTCTACTGTTAAAATATCATAGAAGGAACCACAATAAAATCTTGAATAAAAGTTAATTACTGAGCATCAAAATGTATTGAGGAATAACCAAAATATTTACGGCCACTGACACTACTCAGCTTACCTGTCTGTCCTGGACAATCACCTGTGACACTGGCATAAGGATATTACTGCCACTGACAAGGTTTCAAATTCTCACCTTTAATGAGAGACCTCAAGTGGTCATATACAGCCCACTCCTTCCTCCTAGGCCTTAACCCAAATCCCAAACTGTTTTGAGTCATCTGATTTCCTGGTGCTTAGTAGTCCTAAAATTGAGTTCAACTGTCTAAATTTGGACTTGCCTAATTTTTCATCATTGGCACCATTAATCTCTCAATGATCTAGGTTAGTACTTCATCCATTCTTCCCTCAAAGTGTCTTTCAATAATTATTTCCTTTCTTTTTTCCTGACCATTGACTTCCTAGCGAGCCTTTATTATCTCAATCGTAGACTGACAGAGGTGTTTCCTCACCAGCCTTCTATACCTCAGAAGCCCCACAGTCTCTTTCACAAATGGCAGAATTAATTTTCTTAAAATCCCACTTTTAAGTGTCAGGCAAATAATCAATATTCAGTGTCATGCCCAGCCTTAAAATTTTAAATCTGCCTTGCGTGCTTTTTCTTAAATGAAGTTATTCAACAGCAAAATATTCCGAACGTTAATAAATTACAGTTAGTAATCTGGCTGTGTCAATAAGATGTGACTCGACATTTCCGCATCAGTAAGAAAGACTTAGCATGGTGCTAAAAATAACTACTAATCATGCCTTCTACAAATATTAGTTATGTGTACAAGGAGTAAGTGACTGTTTCACAGGAACTCCCTGAAGCCCATTGCCCTGGAGTTCCCCAGCCTGTCAGAGATGTGCGGTCAACCTGCACCAGGGACAGAAGCGAAGGAAATACTCAGTCATGGTCGTAAGTGGGTTAAGGTCAGGGTGACCAACGGTGCCAGTTTGCTGGGACTAGGAGGTTCCCAGGACATGGGACTTTCCATTTTAAAACTGGGAACATCTCAGGCAAACTGGGACGAGTTGCTCACCCTAGTTAAGACCATGGTGAGTGACGCCAAGCTGAAGAAGAAGAACAAAGTACAATCCAATCCATCAGGTCAGGAAAGTCGAAGCCACGAGTTGTGGGCCAGAGCCCACAGTGCCGAAGGCCAAGGAAAAGTCTCCTGTAGCATATTTTGCCATGGCTTACTCTTTCAAAATGCTTTATCAGCCTGCCGCATAGCCGTACATACATAATGAATCTCAATTCAGGCGAGTGCACGAACTGCCATCAGACACTACATGAGGTACCAAGGTCTGTGCATTCCTTCATCTGTTTGCTTCATTTCAGGACAGAATTCCAAGTGCATCCAAAGTGTACAGAAAAAATTCAATTTTATAAGCCATCAACCTGGGTGTGCATGCAGTGTAACTATCTTAATTTCCTTTAAACTGAATATAATATCTACCTTAAATCCCCAATTCCAGCGAATGGCAGACAATTTAATTGAGTCACTTCAAGTAAATACAATCAAATTAGCAATCATTCAGTTATTTCTTTTCTTTTTTTTCCTTATTATTTCTGGTACCTTTTTTATTTTATTTTTAAATTTAATCTTTTCTGTATTTTTTTTCAACTCAGTTATTTGTGATTTAAATTCTGTCAGCCCAGAATGAGACACCCAGATCTTCTCATCTTTAAAATCCCCCAACATCTCTAGGGTTTTTAGATCTGGGAAGGGGTAAGACCTACGGCTCTTCTTAAATATCAATAATCATTAGAACCACCTAGAAGGCTTACTGATTGCCTGTCACTAGCAATACCCCATAGTTCAGATTCAGTAGGTCTGTGTTGGGTCCCAAGACTTTGCATTTATAATGTGTTCTTAGGTGATGCTGATGCTGTTGGTCTCAGGAACCACATTTGATTGTTATTGTTATTGTTATTGTTGCTCTAGCTCTTATAATGCTGTTCAAAAGTTTTCTTTTTTAAATTTTTATTAAATTTACTGGGGATATGTTAATAAAGTTATATAGGTTTAAAGTGTACAATTCTATAATACATCACCTGTATACTGTATTCTGTGTTCTCCACCGAAAGTTTCCTTCTATCACCATTTACCCCCCTTTACCCTCTCCTACCCTCCCCCACTCCCTTTCCCTCTGATAATCACCATACTGTTGTCCGTGGCTATGAGGTTTTGTTTTGTTTTGTTTTGTTCTGTTATATTTTGCTTAATCCCTTCACCTACTTCACCCAGCTCCTCAAACCCCTCCCCATTGACAGCTGTCAGGCTCTTCTCCATATCTATGAGTCTGTTTCTATTGTTGTTCGTTTTGTTCATTCAGTTTCACATATAAGTGAAATCCTGTGGTGTGTGACTTTCTCTGACTGGCTTATTTCACCAACATGAGCAGTTTGCATGCAGTTCTTAGCGAGAGACTCCTCAGGTGGCTCGGCCATGTCAAAAGAATGGATGCAGGCCGTATCCCCAAAGACCTCCTCTACGGCGAGCTAGCAGAAGGCAAGAGGATGACAGGGCACCCAAAACTGCGGTTCAAAGACATCTGCAAAAAGGACATGACACAATGCTCCATCAATCTCAACACATGGGAAGTTCAAGCAGACGACCGCCTAGCCTGGAGGCTCGCGGTCAGGCAAGGTACCTCACGCGCAGAGGCTGCGCGCAACGAGGAGGCGGTCCAGAAAAGATCGAGGCGGAAGCAGCGTCAACAGCAGCAACAACGGCCATCTGCCTTCACCTGTAACAAGTGCGGCAGGGATTGTCACTCCCGAGTCGGACTGCACAGCCATTCTCGGCGGTGCAGATAGACTCTCAGGAAGCTACGCCATCGTCTCTCGAGACGGACGGCTGCCGACGACGACGAATACTCTCCAGGTCCATCCATGCTGTGGCAAAAGGTAACAGTCCCTTCTTTTTCATGGCTGAGTAGTATTCCATCGTGTAGTCACATAAATTTAGAGCTATTCTAGATGACTCTAGCTCCTCATTAGTTTTTCCCCACTCTCTGTATTGTCTCCCTCGAAATTTTGATCTCTCCAAATGGCAAGAAACAATTACAGTGACAATGGAATGAATGCCTTACCTGTCTAGACTTGGGGATGAGTCAAACAGTATCACACAAGAAACCACGGGGGTATATAAGCCTTTCAACTAATATCTCAGAATTACCATTTTGCTAGATCCATAGTGTCATTCTCTCAGCACTGTACACAGAGCTCCCTTTGGCTGCAGCTTATAGCTTGTTAAGTAGTAGTGTAGAGGGAAAAGACCTGACAAGTAGTCTAGAAGCTTCTAAGTCAGGCTTTGCTTTTTAATAGCCATGTGACCTTGGATAAATTCCATCAGGTCTCAGTTGTCTCATCTATAAAAACAAAAACAAAAAGGGCTGATATTATCTTCCCCACCGTTGCAATTTCATGGACTACTTTTAGGACTCAAAAGTAATGTTTCTGAACATGCTTTAAAAACATTTAATGGTTATATTTAAGGTAAATATCCGTTATCATGCACATAAATTCCCATCAGCCTAAATCATTAACTTTACAAAAGCTGGATATTTATGGCAAAACCATATACATGCAACATGACGATTGTATGCATCACTTTCCAACTCCACAGAATGAAGTTGGTAGCTTGAAATCAACAAATGCTACAAATCAGGACTTGCGGGTGGATTATTTGTTTATTTCCAGAGAGCTAATTGTTAAACATTTACCAGCATATCACTGTCTATTTATATGACATATTGGATCTTTGAGAGGAATATTTCCAGTGTCAGTTTTTGATAAAGTAATAAACATATCTATTTTTCTTCTATTACACCACACAAAAATGTTGTCATTTAAACAAAATATACTTAAATATATGCCAATGTGGCATTCTACCAAATTCTGTCCTTTATCTGTGGCAGTGATTTCAACCGAAAGTGGGATAAAAGTCAGCTGGGACACTGGTTTGAGGTGCAAACTTCAGTTTTACACCCTCAAGAATCCGAACAAGGGTCCAAGGAAGGATCCTGAAAAGGCAATTCTTTTTACAGACTCTGGGAGTATCCCAGACTGGTGGTCCTCAGAGGGCTCGTGGTGCTATGGATAAAACGCAGGGTCCTCCCTGGTCACAAAGTACCTCCTCCCCGTCCCTCCTCCCCGTCCCCCACTGCTCCCCAGCATATTCCGACCCTCACTCTCCCACAACAGAATTTTGTTTTATCCACTTTGCTAAGTTTCCTACATTATGGCTTGAGAGGTCTCCAATGTGGACCCTGAGCTGACAAAATAAAATAGATTTCTTAGCCTTTTATAAAAACAAACTTATAACTGTCTCAAGGACACACGCTAGCAATGAGTCAGGATCAACTGAAATCTTGGGGAAAGTGAAAAGGAAAGGGGTCAAGAGAGAAAGATGAAGGTCTCTGTGTGCATTGCTCACCTACAGACTACAAGATAACACTGAGCATTTTGCCAAAGCAATTTTACTTTAGTCACAAAAGTCTTGTTCTATAAAAATAACTTGTTTTATAAATTAGCTGTCAAATCCTTAGAGAAGCCAACCATGAACAATTTGCTGTTGGTTATATTTCCATTATTGTCACTATTTAATCCATAGGTTAGTGATTAATGGTTTTCTAAGAAAACTCGTTTGAAGTATAGAGAATGAAATCTGTTAAACCAAGTAAGACCTGGCAAGATTCATTTCTCTTGGAGGGCTCATCAGTATTGAAACCGACATGCCATAATTAATGGTCCAAGAGATGAAACAAGACAAGTGTTCTGTCACGTCTCCTCCATTTAAGTCTTCAAAAATGAAAAATAACAAGTAAAGGTATAAAACAAATTGCTTGATATTCCACGAAGCAGAATCATCCCATTAAGATAATTAGAATTTTGTGTCGAATTATCAGACGCTGCTGTTTCATCAGAGGAGAAGGCTCGTGGGGTGATCCCCTGATATATGTGGGCATCATTTCTGACACCACCATGAGAAACATTTGAGAGGGTGGACTTCCTGAAGCTTAATAAGGACCTTCTAGACATATCTCTCTCAGAATTCAAAGGCTGCTTCAGGGCAATAATCTTTGAAAAGCTGTATACTTTTCCATAAAATCGCTTGTTTCTTTAGTTTAATTAAGAGCCTCCTACACATCTGAACAAACAGTACAGAATACAAAACTGAATCTATATTACGAGGCCATCCTCATAGATTCAAAGGCATCATGTTTTCAAATATACTGGACTAGGAAGAGATCAGAAAAGATGACAACAGCTGATTTGTTCAGGGATAGGAGATGGAGCATTAGGTTTCCCATTGTACAATCAATAAAAAGAATGCTGACAGTAACTCAATTTGGCTCTACATACAGCAGAGTGGATCAACAATCTGTGTCCCTGAACGGTTAGCAGGCAAACCATTGCTTTAATCCAATTGATTTAATGCAAGAAACTGTTTTTGAGCACCAACTATGAGAAAAACATTTAGCTAATCTCATGAGGAACAGAGAGAGTCCAGGATTCATTACAACCCATGACATCAGGAAACTTGAAGTCCTGTGGGAAATGAAGATGTGAATAAAACTAACGATGATAGAAAAGCCAAATATGAAGTGCTCTGGAGAACACTAGGGAGGCAGTGATTAGCTCCAGAGAGGGGAACAGGCAAAGATTTTACAGAAAAGATAGCAATAGAGAGAAGTCTACAATTTTCCTAAGACTCGGGGGCTTGAAACAGTGGTCAGAGGTGCACGTTCAGAAGGACTGGCGACTCCAGTAACAAGGGGAGAAACAATGAGAAGAGACTGTAATCATAATTTGGCTGCCAAGTCTGGGGCTTTGGGTTTCATATCCGCCAGCAGCCTGGCACAGAGCAGGCACTCACCATATTTTTGAAGAAGGCAGTCAAGCCCAGTGGTATCATGGAGGAAGCAGACTGCAGACAGAACAGCTATGCAAGTGTAGGGTTCTACCCAGAAGGTAACCAGTGTTTTCATGTCAAAGTGCAGGCTAAGTCTCATACGTGTGTGCATTTAAATGTCACGTCTAATGATTATAATGAGCAGACAGCACAGATCACAAATGTGCTCACTATTTTATCTTCAATGAAAATTAACCCACTCTCATTTTGTTATTACAAAAAAATGGTATCTCATTTATCAGTGTACATCTTTCCATGCGTTCATACATAACTTTATATGTTTTCATCAGTTATTTCCTTTACTACCTAAAGGATATGAAAAACTTAGAGAATATTACACTCAAATCAGATAGTGCTGTAATTAACACATACAAGAAATACAATTAACAAATACCCTTGGAAGAGGGGACTTAAGCCAAAGCCAATGTGGAGAAAAACCACTATATCTATCTTCTCCTGCATCCATAGTTCCCATTCCCCAGCCACCAACTCATACATAGTGGCTTTGTCTCTGCACATAACATAGTCCTCAAAAAAAAAAATAAAATAAAATAATAATAATAAAGGAAGTCTATTCTTACCATTCCACTTTACCCAGTGGTTATTCACAGTGAAATTAACTCAACATATTTTTATTTTTAGAGCTCTCTACTTGTAAATAACTTTCTTAATCTTAATAAGGAAAGGCGTTAGGACTTCTGAGTTTTTAGACTATCTATTCAGCCTACATAGCTGGTTCTTGGTTTTCCTAAATATTAGCCCACATGCTGTCCCCTTTTGAGTGGTGTACAGCACCACGTAAAGAGATATGGCTGGAGCATTGTAAAGTGGGGAAGAACTCAGCTGTCACTTGCCTGTCACCCAATGGATCTGTGCAGTGAAAAACCTTGCATAACTGAACACAGCAGTCGCGTTGGAAGGACAATGCAATTCAATTCTTGTGGGGTGACTTGGGGAGGGAGGCACAAAACACAGTCTCCATGAGCCAGGCTGGCTCCCTGCTCTTCCGGGACGCTGGGAAGGCTACTAGAAACTGGAGGAAAGAGAAGAGCATACATTCCATCTGAGAGAGCCGACATCACCCCAGAAGAGGGCTGTCTGCCAACAGGTCCGTCCCTTGAAGCTTCTCCCCAGTGGATTTTCCTTTCCCAAGTATAAATCAAGCCCCAGCCTTCATCTCCTTTAACCTTAACTTCTGCTTTTGTTTAAGACTATGTTTTATTGCTATTTAAAATTTCTGTCCTGCACTCTTGCTTATCTGGAATGTATCCATCTGCTGTCCAGATTATTTCTGCCTGAGGTTATGAAGTCTCTAACAAATAATTATGTTGTTGGAATGCTTTACTTTCATTAACAGAGCTATTACTGTGCCCAGTAAATAATGTTGATAATGATAGGCTTTTTAAATCAACTTTTAAAGCCACTTTTTAGAGTTTTGTTTATTTATCCACTTTACCTACTTCCAAGAGAGGATTTGAGGTGGCTTAAAACACAAAAGACCAAAACCCATTAATAATGCATACAAAAACCAATCATAAAGTCAAATTTAAAAAAAGTAAAATAATAAAGGAGAAATGACAACAGAAAACCTGGAGTGGGGAACTTTATAGGTCATTTAGGGTGATAAACAAAGAGAAATTTATCACATGGATCTTTCTTTATAATTCACCACGCAACAAAGCAAGCAAGGTCTTTAAGAAGCAGCTTTCATAAAGCATGCAAAGGCATCTGGCAAGGCAAGCTACGTGGTGGTGGCACGGTGCCCAAGCTTAGAAAGGCCCTACCTTAGATACATGCTCTGCTGTTGTCTTGAAATTTTTAATTTCTTTTTAAAACAAGGATTCCAAAATTTTCATTTTGCACTGGGCACTGCAAATTACATAGCTGGTCTTGTCATCTTTCAAACATCTCATTTTTCTATCAGTCCCTACATTTCTCCTTTTAGCATGTTTTCCCTTTGCCAACATCAAGTAAAGTATTTGTAAAATTTATCCTAGATTGTTTCCTAAGCATTAAAAGTAATTCACCATAGATATATAAACACCCTCTGGCAAACCCACCAATCTTAAATCTTATAAACACTAAACATCAGGATAGGAGTCTTTGTTTTGGGGAGAGAAGAAAAGCCATCATTTTTTTCCCATCACATACTGAAGCTCAAGACACATTTCATCAGAAGGAACACATTTATTATGATGTTTTCTTAAATATAGTTAGATGTCTTAGGTGTAAAATCTGTAAAATAGACTTCTGGTTTAAAACCAATTACCCAGTTCAATGAAGTAGAACTTCATCAAAATGAAGAATTTGATCTCTGAATTATGCCTTCCATGAGTTTTTCCCTTGATCTTTTCGTCTTAGGCAATAAATTTTTCAATGTATTCAAAGAAGTAAAAATCCTCAGAGGGCATTTTATACCGTACGCTGCCTTCAGATCTGTTATAATTTCTCCTCTTACCAGAGGGATGGACTCCTAGCCTGTTCTTCATGAATTTTTTGTGCACAGTTGAAAAACATCTTTCCCCTATATACCATACCAGGTAAAACAGAACTTGCAGCCACTACCCACATGATTGATGGAGACTGTTTCTGCACAAAATAGCTCCAGAGGCCTCCGTTAGCCCATCAAGTCCAGCACCAGAGCTGCTGTTAAAGGTGTCTAAGGTACTCAGATCTCAGCGTCACTCCATTCTCATTTGAACAACTACATCCTTCCAAGCACAGTGCTAGGCACACCAGATACATCACTGGACAAGACTTCTCAGCCTGCCTGTAGCTTAGAATCTAGTGGGCAATACAGACAAGAAAGCAGATAATGACCACATGGTGGAATTACAAAGGAAGAACCCAGAGAGTTTCTCCAAAAATGTGGTATTTAAACTTTTAAAATATTTAGCTTTATTATCAATTCCATTTTTTATTTTATCCTCACCTGAGGACATTTTCATTTGCCTTTTTAGAGAGAGGGAGGAAGGAAAAGAGGAAGGGAAAGAAACATCTATGTGAGAGAAGCTTCGGTTGGTTGCCTTCCTATGCTTGGGAATCTGCACCTGGACAAGGGATGAACCTGCAACCTAGGTATGTGCCCTGACCAGAAATCGAACCCACAACCTTTCAGTTACAGGACGATGCTCCAACCACTGAGCAACACCATGCAAAGCCAACTCAGTTTTTAACTTAATAAGGCCTGAGGTAGACTTACTCTAAATTAATGAACCTTAAGTTCAGGGTTCTTTTCTTGCACAGGTACCTTCCAAGACCTTTGCACTAATTTTGCATTTGTAATTCTGTATCCCTTTTCTTTATTTTACCTTATTTTTCAATTACAGTTTACATTCAATATTATTTTGTATTAGTTTCAGGTGTACAGCATAGTGGTTAGACAATCACATACATTACAAAGTGATTCCCTTGATATTTCAAGTACCCACCTGGCACCATACAAAGTTACTACAGTACTATTGAGTATATTCCCTGTGCTGGACTTTACATCCCCAGGACTATTTTGTGATTACCAATTTGTAGTTCTTAATCCCTTCCCCTTTTACACCCAGCTCCCCAAAACGCCTCCCCTCTGACAACCATCAGTCTGTTCTCTGTATCTATGAATCTATTTTGTTTCTTCATTTATTTTGCTCTTTAGATCCACATATAAGTGAAATCATATGGTATTAGTCTTTCTCTGTCTGACTTCATAATGCCCTCCAGGTCCACCCATGCTGCTTCAAATGGTAATATTTCATTTTTTATTTAACTCGGCTACACAAAAGAATCTATCTCTTTTTTTTTAAAGAGGGCCCCCAAACTGTGTAAGATCCACAACCCACAAAACCTGGGTCCTGCTCTGATGAGTCGTAACAACTTTTGACCCCTCCCCAGAGTCCCTTTCAGAATGACAGGCTCCCACAGCTATATGCTGTCAGCTAATATTAGTCCCATTTTACTACCTCGTGGACTTAGGAAGATAACAGGACTAGTTTATAAGGCTGCAGACTTTATCCCCTTCAGCCTAATTTTCTCAGACCAAATTCTCAAAGTCATAGTGCTATTTCCAGTCTTCCTCCTACTAAAGGTATAGAGACAAGAGCAGGAGGGCACATGCATTTTCATGTTGATCCTGGAACCAGAGAGGAAAGAGGGAAAAAGAAAACAGAAGGACAAAGGTGTGCTGGGAGTCTCACTTCTTGGTTCCATTCAGCCTGTTGAAGCTTTCTTTCTAGGCAACCTCCCTAGAGGGAAGGAAACAAAATTTGCCTATTCTTCTCTAGAAATATTTCCCTCTACTGTCACGGGTTTCCTTTCTAACACTGACAGAAAACATCAGAACTGTTTTATGGTGAATGAATGTTGGGTATGATTATGCAATTTTAGCAAGTTCAGTTTCAATGGAAATGTGCCTTACCAAAAATGAACTTAAACCTTCCTTTGTTCTCTCATAAACTAGAACACTTACAAGATATCCATGGCATCTTGTGGCAAGCAGCTGAGGTAAACAGTGAACTTTTATATGTTCATTCATATTTTTGTCAAGCAATTTTATCCTAATAATTGGATTCACCGGAAGACTAAAGAAAATATTCAAAAGTATTAGAAAGTTTCTATCGGAAGGTGAGAAGTCTAATTAGATTTATGGCTGCTCTAGATTAATATAAATTCACTGATCAATATTTCAAATATAACACATTCATAGCAGATTATTATATATGCACTCAACTGACCTTCTAAATACCTTTACTCGCCCTTCAAGGGCAAAATGTACAAAATTATACTAGTCTCCTGCACATCCCACTAACGGGTCTCCCTCTCCCCAGCTTTGCTTCCCTCCAGGCTGGAGCCAGAATGACAACCGTCCCCCTGAAACACAAATCTGATTCTGTCATGGCTCTATATGAAACTCTCCAAACCTTTCCAATTTCCCTTGATTCACGTGAATTTGGCTCACAATGCACCCTGAGATCTGGTCACAGCTCACAAACTCTGCCGTATCTCTCCATTCCGTCTCAGTTTATTGAGGCTGTGACCAGCTACGCTGAACTGTTCTGAATTCCATAGATGTATCAAATCGTCTCTCATCTTGCTGCAAAAAAACCTTTCCCCAGTTCTCCTGCCTGTTCCTTCAGCCTAACTCTCATTTCCACTGGTCCCGGGACTTAGATTCCTATAGCATTCCTTACTTCCTTTCTCATAAACCCTAACTTACCACACATTATAATCTTTCAGGGGGTGTGGGGAAAGGCTTCTTCCCCATTCTTTTAAGTTTCTCTTATGTGAGAGGCGCGCCCCTAGCACGACACTCTTCCTCTTCCTCCAAGGAGTGAATGACCTGGTGAATTTTTAAAGGGCAACTCTGAGGCCCTTACCTTTTTCTTCCTCGAAGCCATTTTACCCACAGGGGCATGAAATTTGCTTCTCGACTCTCGCTCTGTCTCCCACACGGGCCAGGTGCGCGCCTCTCCGCAGAGGAGCCTGTGGTTTGGCCCGTCCCTACCCGGGGAAAGCCGCAGCGCGTCTCTCACAGTGTCAGAAAGGCTTTAGTATTAGAAAGCCCACTTGCCCCTTGATACAAGCTACACATTCTAATACCAGCTACTTTAGTATAAAGGTCATGCTGTTTATTGAATAAATGAATAAATAATTAGATGCCATCCATCCAGCTTACCCACTAGAATCTGGCACTTCTATTACCACTAGTTAAGTTGTAGCTACTTTTCATACATTTCTTACTTCCAGACCCGTTCGAACACTTTCTAGCTAATAAATTTTAGGCTCTCAACATAAATCTGATATACTTTAAAAATTCCTATTAATAGCAGTCTATTTAAATAAGCTCTAAATTGGAAACAGATGAGCTAGTATTTTAAGATTTCACTAATTTGCAGATCATTTTCATCTATTAGTTCATTGTAGAAAAATAACACATTTAGAAAAATGTTCAAACAGCAATTTCGCCAACATTTCAGCCTTAAACCTAACATCCTCTAAATTTATCTTACATAATAAAGTGCGGACATGGTTAAGTATATAGTTCAAGACAGCTGAAAAGAGGCAAGTTAAAATTTTGGAAAGAACTAATAGGTTAATGAATTACCTTATGAGTCAAGTTAGGAGAGATAGATTACTTATTATATTTTGAGAGTTTCTGGAACTGACATCTTTAATTTAAAACTGTTTGTTGACCATAAGAACAGATGTTAATATTCTGAATGTCTGCTAATAAATTTTATAAAATTTCTATTTTACATTTAAATATACTATTTTAAAAGAACTCACACATTCCTAAATATATTTTATGACTTATTTAAAACCAAGAAACACATTTTTCCTTTGATAAAACAAATCTAGAATTTTAAGATAAGATCTAACAGGAAAATATAAATCATATAATAGAAATATCTGTCAGAGAATTTTTTTTTCTTGTAAAGTAACTGTTATTTTAAGTGAAGAATGCCTGCATAAACTATTTTGTGGCAACTTCATTTTTATTCATTCAATTATATTTAAAAGTCCATGTATATGCATGAATACATAATTAAACATTCTTGTAAAATGTGTTTCTAGACTTGAAGAAAAATATATATGTTCTCAAAATTTGAGAATTATGATGCTACTGCATGAAACACAATGACGGGTATGTCAATGTCTTCTTTTGTATTTATGACAAAAGGAAAAACATTCCAAAAAGAATTATAAATGAAGATCTAAATTGTACAGGACAGGGAAAAATGTGCAATAAGCAGAAGTCTTTGGGGATGTATTTTTAAACAGGAGGTTTTGAAAACTCCAAATTTAGCTTCATAAAAAGAGGTAGTGCAAGTGTGAAGCATGTGGTCATTTTGGCAAACTCTGTGTATAACTTCTCTCTTTACCTATATAAGGATATACTAAAGCCTCAGAAATGTGCACAGCAGAGATCCTCCAGTCCTGTTTATTCACTTCCAGTCAGGTAGTAAAATATCCTAATGTTCCATGAAGAAATCTTCAAAACGCACCTACCAAAACAGCCTGCTAAAGAGAAATCAACAACTTCTTTATTTAGGTACTGAGCAGTTTAAAGGGAAAAATTGTTTGTTTTTTTAAGCCGACTACATCTGCAAGGATCAGTCAGTTTGACTAAAATTTCATTATCTTTACTTGGTTGCATTTTTTTGATACTGTCATTCCCCCTTCTTCCTCTTCTATCCCCATCTTCTCCAATTTCCTCTTAGGCCTTTTATTATTTATTTATTTGGTCTCAATGTCCTTCATCTTTTCCCATTTAATCTCTTCTTTATTATCCTTTCTCCTTTCTTCTGGCTCCCTCTCTGGCCTTTTTTTCATTAGTGTAATTACTTTCCAACCTCATATTTCTTTAGAAATTCAATTTCTAAGACTCTATTCACTTCTAATTCTACAGTCCTTGGCCATGCTTTGTAAAGAAAATGTAGACTAAGGCCTTCTTTCTCTCAGCTCCCTGAGACACAGAACAGCAACTGAAGAAATAGCAAAAAGCTCCTGTGTGTGACATCACTGTGGCCCTCAATTTCAAGGGCATATCACACTCCTCCTACGTCCTACACCTAGGGCAAAATCACTCATAATTGGGGGGTGGGGGAGGGTCAAACCTGTTCACATAGAACTATTTTGTTAACAATTTAAATGTGACATACTACCTATTTCAGTGGTGCCATGTGACTTTTAGTTAAACTTTTAAGAATTAGGGCCCCTAAAGACCCCTAACCTTTCAAACATAATTTTAAATAAATATCTGGGATTCAAATCAACTAACAAATATGAGCATAAGAAAAAATCATATCATCAAAGGAAGTTGGATTTTCAGATACTAATAGCTCATTAAGTAGAGTCTTTAGCCATCAAGACCCTGATACCATTCCTTACCGATACTGAATATACAAAAAAGGCCATAAACTAGCATGATAATCGTAAAATGGAAATCGAGTTGGTAAATATTAGTGAGTTAACACATACCCACTATCAAAGTGGCATTCAGCTATAAATTTGAACAGCAATCAGCATAATCAAGATTTCACCCAGGAATATGTGTATACTTAAAATGTCCAAAACCTAAAGTTAATTGTACAACTTTACTAAAACTGTTAATTAAAAAACATTCTATTCTTTTAATAAGGTGATCAATGTTGTAAAAACGTTAATTGTGCAAAGTACAGTTAGTGCATTTACAAACTATTTTGAAGGGAGAATTTGCAAATCGAATTCAACATATTCATTTTGGAAGAAAAAGTGCATAAGAATACCCAAAAGGACTTTTGAGAGAATAATAACAATGGAGGCCTTCCCTTAGGTATAAAAATTACTCTAAAACAAGAATAATTTAAACAGTATGATACAAGCAAAGAAGTAGTATGATTACTATAAGAAAATAAGAGTCTACAGATAGACACAGATATATATACGAGTATATATACATTCAGGATAAGATGAAAATGAAATTAAACAGTGAGCCTCTTGCTTTACACTGTTGAAAAGATGAATTCTACAGGAATTATTATATTTCAAAATTTTAAAGAAAAAAGTAGAAACAATACAAGAGATCTTGTCCTTTGCATCAGTAATCTTGCGGTTAGGGAGGTATCTGTCTATGTTTGAATTGTGAAACTATCACTTAAAACTAACCTTGGGTAAGCGTGTTACATATATACAAAGGAATACTACTCAGCCATAAGAGAAGATGAAATACTGCCATTTGTGACATGGATGAACCTTGAGATTATCATGCTAAACAAAATAGGTCAGGAAAAGCTAAGAACCATATGATTTCACTTATATGTGTGATATAAAACTGAAACTCAGACACAAGTAATAGTATGGGAGATAGTAAAGGGTAAACGGGGCAAATATACAGTGACAGAAGACGACTTGACTTTGGGTGGTGGGCGCACAATACAACATACAGGTCATATACTGTAGAAATGTACATTTGAAACCTATGTAATCTTATTAACCAATGTCACTCCAATAAATTTAATAAAAAATAAATAAAACTAACCTTGGATGGGTTACCTACCCATCATCCATAAAAGAAAAATGAACAGTATCCTATTCATAAGATGGTTGTGAGATTCAATGAGAGCATGTATGTAAGCTGCTCATTAGGAGCCCAAGAAACATTGGCTGTTGTTATTATTCTTAACGTCGAAACAAAATCCAGAACCATAAACAAAAAGAATGCCATGTAAATACTTCAAATTTTAAATTATTTTTGCAACAAATATAATCACAATAGTTAAAAGATAAAAGTATGTATTTATAACATATATCAAGAATATATTAAAATCTCTTTAAATGAATATGAAAAATAAGCAAAATAAGAAAAAATGAGGCAAGTGTCATAAAAAAGCTATTCCCAAGAGAAATATAAAAGCCCACAAATATATGACATTTTTTCAACTTCACTAATAACCTAAGAAATATACTTCCTTTTTCGTTCATGATTAGCAAAAATTGATTATTCACAGTATTGTAAAGGAGTAAGGCAAAAAAAGACTTTCTTTTGCAATACTTTTCTTAGTTCTTTTTTCTCCTTTGTATTGAATTTACTGGGGTGATACTGGTTAACAAAAATACACAGGTTTCAGGTGCACTGTTCTACAACACATCATCTCTACGTTGTATTATGTGTTCACCACCGCCAGTCAAGTCTCTACCCATCACCCTTTACCCCGCTATACCCTCTTCCATCCCCCTTAATGCCTCCTCTCCAGCAATCACCACACTGTTCCATGTGTCCATGAGTTGCTGTTTTCTTATTTCTTTTTGCTCAACCCATCTACCTTCCCCCAACCTCCCACAGCCTCTTGGACAGTTGTCAGCCTGCTCTCTATGAGTCTGTCTCTACTTAGCTTGTTAGTTCATTTTGTTCATTAGATTCCACATATGAGTGAAATCATATGGTATTTGTCTTTGACTGGTTTATTACACTTAAAATAATGCTCTCCAGGTCCATCAAAGCTGTAGCAAATGGTAGGATTTCCTTTTTTTTTTAGAGCCAAGTATTGATAGTACTCCATTGTATAAATGTACCACAGCTTTTTCATCCACTCATCTACTGATGGACATTTGGGTTGCTTCCAAATCTTGGCTATTGTAAATTACGCTGCAATGAACAGAGGGGTACATATATTCTTTCAAATCAGTGTTTTGGGTTTCTTTGGATACATTCCCAGAAGTGGAATCACTGGGTCAAAAAGCAGTTGCATTTTTAATTTTCTGAGGTAATTCCATCCTGCTTTCCACAGTGGCTGCACCAGTCTGCATTCCCACCAACAGTGCACTAGGGTTCCCTTTTCTCCACAACCTCACCGGCATTTGTTTGTTGATTTACTGATGATAGTCATTCTGACAGGTGTGAGATGGCATCTCATTGTGGTTTTAATTTGCATCTCTCTGATGATTAGTGACGTTGAACATCTTTTCATGTTTATTGGCCATCTGTATATCCTCTTTGGAGATGAGCCTATTCAGATCCTTTGCCCATTCTTTAATTGGGTTTGTTTTTTTTTGGTGTTGTGTTTTATAAGTTCGTTATATATTTTGGACATTAACCCCTTATCAGATGTATTGGCGAATATGTTCTCCCACTCGTGGGCTGTCTTCATATTCTGCTGATGGTTTCCTTTCCTATGCAAAAAAGTTTTAATTTGATATAGTCCCATTTGTTTTCTTTTGTTTTCCTTGCCAGCAGGGATATATCAGAAAAAAATATTGCTACGAGCAATGTCTGAGATTTTATTGCTTATGTTTATTTCTAGGAATTTTATGGTTTCAGATCTAACATTTAAATCTTTAATCCATTTTGTTTTAGTTCTTGCATGTGGCATAAGGTGGTCTAGTTTCATTTTTCTGCATGTATCAGTCCAATTTTCCCAACACCATTTATTGAATAAACTATCTTTATTCCATTGTGTGTGCCTGCTTTCTCTGTTGAATATTAATTGCCTATAAAGGTGTGGGTTTATTTCTGGGCTCTGTATTCTGTTCCACTGATCTGTGTGTCTTTTTATCCCAGTACCATCCTGTTTTAATTACTATTGTTTTGTAGTATAGTTTGATACCAGGTAGTATGATTCCTCCAACTTTGTTCTTCTTTATTAAGAATGCTATTGCTATTTGGGGTCTTCTATGGTTCCATATACATTTTTGGAATATTTGTTCTAGTTCTGTGAAATATGCCATTGGTGTCTTGATAGGCATTGCATTTATTCTATAGATTGCTTTGGGTAGTGTAGACATTTTAATGATGTTAATTCTTTTTATCCATAAAGATGGTATATTTTTCCACTTATTTGTATATTCTGTGATTTCTTTCTTTAGTGTTTTATAATTTTCCAGGTATAGGCCTTTTTATATCCTTGGTTAAATATATTTCTAGGTATTTTATTCTCTTTTAAGCAATTGTGAATGAGATTATTTTCTTAGTTTCCTTTTCTGATAGTTTATTATTAGTATATAAAAATGCAACTGATTTCTGAGTATTTATTTTGTACTCTGCTACTTTACAAAATTCGTTTATCAGTTCTAGTAGTCTTTTTGGTAAAATCTTTAGTGTCTCTATATACAATATCATGTCATTTGCAAATAACGACAGTTTTACTTCTTCCTTTCCAATTTGGATGCATTTTATTTCTTCTTATCTGATTGCTGTGGCTAGGACTTCCAATACTATGTTGAATAAGAGTGGTGAAAGCAGACATCCCAGTCTTGTTCCCGATCTTAAAAGAAATGCTTATAGTTACATAATACTGATGAGAGAATAAATTGGTAAAACCTTTTAGAGAGATGTTTATGAAGATATATGGAAATTAAAATATGTATTACTTTTCTCTTAACAATTCTGTTGGTATGAATTTAGACTAAGGAAATAAAAAAGTGTGCAAAAACATATAAAATAGGTATTTCTTCACACTGTTGTTAAAAAAGCAGAAGAAACAAATCAATAAACTAAGAGGGAGGTCTGTAATTACTGAAGCAGAAATAAACCAATAGTCAATAAGAAAAAAAACAAAGAATAGTACATGTAGTATAATCAATCCTATTTAAAACATACATGGATAGAAACATAGGTTTACATTTGCAAAGGCAAAGTTCTGTAAGAATATATATTTAATTAATGAGTGGCCATCTTGATGGGGTAAGAGTATAGGAAACTTTCACCTTTTAATTTATACTGTTCAGTATTGTTTGAATACTTTTAGTATTAAGAATTGCATTTATAATAAGAAAAAGAGAGACATTTCCACCTTGGAAAAATAAAAGATTAAGAAACTCATAATAATTACTCTTCTAGTTGCAGATTCTCATATTATGCTAACAGCTACCTGCTTTTTCAAAACACTTTTTTTCAATAAGGTCCTTGTTAAGAATTGATAAATACTTAAGTGTTAACTTTCTTTTTAAAAGAGCTAAAATTAAAAGAGCCACAATTAAAAGAGCCACCTTAAGGGTACTCACAAACATGTTTCTCAGTTCAAAGTGTAACTTTCAAGTAACAGCTCCATTAATACTTGGAACCAAGAATTATAACCCATAGCAGGCAGAACATTAAAAGAAGTCTTAATAACTGGAGTGGATCCAAATTAATTTGACTTTCAAAGTGTTTTTGTACTTTAAAAACTAATCCTATATCCTATAAAGCCTGTACCTTTCATCCTAATTTTTAGGAGAAAAAGTTACTTCTTATCATTAATGATAAACTAATTCATTTCTTTCTGAAACTATAGTTATGTGGAAAATTCACGTTAATTACAGTAAAAACAACACATGATATTCTTTTTCACCAAAGGAGAGTATTAGAATCTTCTTGAATTCAAATATTTTGCATTTTCATGGTTTTTAACATTTTTACTAAAGTAAGCTCTAACTATATTTAAATATGGAAAGCCACCACCCAATTTAGTGAAGAATTTCACTTCCTCAGGAAGCAGGGGAACAATCTCTGACTAGATGTTATATCCTCCAGAAAGAATTCAGTTGGATTCCATCAAGGGAGAGTAGCTTCCCTTTCACTACGGCATTAAAAGTGAACATGACTGCTCTTAGTTTAGCCTTCATTCCTCCTGCCAAAAGTTGCGTGTCCCCTAGATTTTCTTAGGAAGTATCAGGTTCCGAAGCAGAGCAGTGACAGCACTCACCAGAGGTCTCATTTTGAGCAAGGGGAGTGTACGCAGCCATAAAATGGGAATAACATCCCCTGCTTTATGGGATAGGTGGAGACCAAATGGGACGTCTAACACAACATGAGTGCTCAAAAAGATGTTCCCTCCTTTCCAGCTTCCTATAGCCAGGATAATTCATAGCGTGTGCACCAAGACAGAACAAGATTGTGAAATATTACAGTAATTATCATTGTTAACACTGTAATTACGTGATTGTCAAAGAATGTGTTTCTTGGTATACTTGAAAATAAAGTGCTAAAGTAAAAATACAATAAATAAATAAAGCGAAGTCAACCAAAAGTAAGTGACCATCTCACATTTCATTTCCCTTTTTTTAACCAATCCATGCATAAGAGAGCGAGAACAAGAGCACACCACCGGGCACTTAGTGGGCAGGATGGAAGTTAACCAGTGTTTGGAACTGGATCCCCTCACTGGGTTTCTGAGGTAACTTGCGGTCATGCATCTTCAAATCAGGACTACGACTGAGGCAAAGCCTCACTTCTCTTACACTAAAGTTCCTCAAACACTAGAATCGCGACTGGCCTCTTGCTCCAAAACCTTCACACAATTGTCTACTGTCTGCTTAATATCTTCTGCCTGGTCATCAGTCAGTCTTCTTTATCCATACTGAACCCCAAATACAGATTCTCTACTCACAGCAAAACACCACGTGGGTATCAGCGTCTCGGAAAGTGCTCACATCAGCCCCAGACTAAGACATTCCTTCCCTTGCTCTTGTGCAAGCCATCCATTCTTTAGGTCCAGTTTGAGACCTACCCCTCCCTCAATTATATCATGAATGTCTATGTATTTATACATATAGAGTTACTTCCACAAAATTTTTCATATCTCTCAATTTCATTTTATGTTTATACTATTAGTCTATGGCTTTCTTTGCCGGGCATGGCCCTCAGTTCAAAACAGGGTCAGGACTAATATGTTTCTATTTTTGAATCCTTTAAAGAACTTTTATATGGATATAATAACAGAAATAAGTATTTGTACCTTCCCCCATCACAAAAATTCTTGGTCAGAATTATGGCATAAATTTAACATTCACCTAACAAATCACTGCATTTTTCATTTTGTTTAGGTCTTGAGTATATACTGCTTTCTAAGGACAGTCTGCACTTCTGTCGCCATTTGCGTGGCTTCATAAACACGTCATGCACTTCTGTGGGTCAAGTGCTATGTGTATATACATAATGAGGCCAAGTAGGCATGTTTACCTTTTTTATATAGGTGAGGTGACAGAGACTGAAAAGGCCAAGGTCACAAGGCAAGTAAGCAAGAGCTGACTATCAAACAAGGACCTTCAGACTGCAAGGTCCCTCTGCTGCACTCTGCTCCTGTCTCACCAGATTGTGTGATTACATATTCTAGCCCTGCTCCAACTCTCAGCCTCTTAACGACATTTAAAGTGTTTTCTGCCCTGGCTGGTGTGGCTCAGTGGATGAACACCAGCCTGGGAACCAAAGGGTCGCCAGTTCGATTCCCAGTCAAGGCACATGTCTGGGTTGTGGGCCAGGTCCCTCGTTCAGGGCACACAAGAGGCAACCACTCGTTGATGTTTCCCTCTCTCTTTCTCTCTCCCTCCTTCTTTCTAAAAGTAAATAAATGAAATCTTTAAAAATAGAAAATAATTAAGTGTTTTCTGGGACCCAGAAAACTGTTCATCAGGTTATTATTTTTTGTTCTGGACTACACTGGAATACCAGTGATATGAAAGTGCAGGGCAGGAAAACTTTTCAAGTAATTATAGCCATTCTATCACATGGGCGCACTGAGATTGCTGTCGGGTTTTTTTTTTTTTTTTTTTTTTTTAGACTAGACAACTCTCAATTATGCTTTTTTAGCCCTGGACAAATGTTCTTCAACACTCACCAAATTTTGGCAGATGGTTGACAACAACAACAAAAAAGGCATCTTCTCAATTTTTATCCACAAGTCTAGCAAATGTTCAAACAATAAAATATAAGTTAGGGAAACTTACACTGATGATTATTTTGAAAACGCTTCAGTTGTTCCATTATTTTCCAGTATTCTCAGGTTCACTACAGAACATTCTGTAGCCTTAATGGGAAATTCCAATGAAAACAAAATATAACTTTGTCCAAGAGAACTACCTACTCTTTTAACAGTAATTATGAGGGGGAATACTATATATATTCAGGAATAAGACTTTTAAAATAATTGTACTTCATTAGTAATCCAAAAATAAAAGTTAAGATTACAATTAGATACTATGGCCCTATCACGTTGTTTTTGTTTTTCGAATATAGTACCTAGTGTTGATAAGCATATAGGGAACCAGACACTCTTTAATTATATCAATGGGACCATAAATATGACATAAGTATCCAGAGAATATTTTGGCAATGTGTGTGTGTAAACCTTAAAACGTTTATATGCCTTGACCCAGCAATAATTTCTAAGAATGTATTATAGGTAGGTGTGCTGTCCCTTCCTGGAGCACACCTGTGCCTTTTCTTTCCCCCTCCCCTCCCCCTTCTCCTCCCTCCTCATTACCTTTGCCTTTCTCTCTCCTCAGCTCTGAGGGCCCTTTTTCTGCCTCTGTAACTTGTTTCCTGAGCCTACACAGCCCAGCTGGCGCACTTTTAATACCTCTGTAATTTTATAAATAAACTGCCTATTACTTTAAAAAATAATTTATTATAGGTAAATGGTAGAAGATGTGCTCAAGGACTCATGGGCAAAAAAAAATAAATAATAAATAATTTATAATAGTCAAATACTCAAAACAACCTAATTAAAAAACAACATTAGTAGATTGGTAAAAATAAATTATGGCGTGCCCACACAATGGATGCTAAGCTAACATAGAAACATCCTATTTAGAACATTATTTCATAACATGAAAGCTGTGATCTTTTGTCTTATGAGAAAAAGTTGAAAAAAATATATGCCCTGATTCGTTTTACTAAAAATGTTCAAGGTCATATCTGCATGGGAAGGGAAAAGCAGAAAAGCGAGCAAACAAAAACACTCTGGAAGACCCATTCTGTGTGGATGGTGTAGCCAGGTAATTTTTCTGTCCTTCTAGGTGTAAGTAGTGACTTTGAAGGTGACCCACTTACCCCAACTTCTGGCATTCACTCACCTGTGTCATAATCTCTCACACTGCGTCAAGGGTGGTGGACGGGTTTAATAGAACACAGCAGAAAGGACAGTACATCACTTCTGAGGGTACTCACTCACTTGGATCTCTCACTCTGGGAGAAGCAAGAAGCCCCGTGGAGAGGCCTACATGGCAGGAACTGAGACCTTCTGCCAACAGCCACTGACTCACCTACCCAGTCACCATGTGAGGGAACTGTCTTGGAAATGGGTCCTCCAGACCTCTCAGGCCCTCAGATCACAACAGCCCTGGCCAACAGCTTGCCTGCAACTTCATGAGAGGCACTGAGCCAGAGAGCCCTGCTAAGCTACTCCCAGGTTCCTGACTCTCAGAAACTGTAAGAAAATAAATGTCAACTGTAATGTAAGAATAGAGTGTAAAAACTATAAAAGAAAAAGAAAACATTCTTTGCAAATAAAAAAAGAAAAGAAATGTTTATTAAGTTATTAACTTTTAGAGTAATTGTTACACGGCAGTGGTAACTACTGAAGTATGTTTCTAGATATATTCCCAATTTTTATAGATTACATGCACTGCTCTTTAAAATTAGAGAGAGGAGAAAGTGCCATTTTAAAACACTAGACATTTTTTGTCACTGTAATCTTAATACAAATGTTTAAGATTTACTCCAGTGTCAATTTTTCAAGCTAAAGTTTCCAAAAAATTCTTACCAGATAACACAGGTGCTAGTTCAGCTGCAGTCAACTGTAAACTGAATTTTACAGTTACAGTAAATTAAAAGGCTGAAAAAAATACCTAGAAATGCCATTTTCAAATAAGAAATAAAAATAAACTAAATAGTCAATGCAAGTAGTTTTTGAAAGAGAATAAACTATATCCAAAGAAAACAGGAAGAAAAAAGACCAAACACAAAAACTATTTTTTTAAATAGTAAAATGTATAATTGGTAAATAAAGTCAAGGGTATTTGGAGAGGGGAAGAGGAAAGAAGAAGGGGGAGGGGGGAGGAGGGAGAGGAGGAGGAAGAGGAGGAGGAGGAGGAAGAAGAAGAAGAAGAAGAGGAAGAGGAAGAGAAAGAAGGCAAACCTCTGTACTTGAGAAAAGGACCAAAAAGTAAAATAAGAAAATAAAAAATAAAATCACTAACACCAGAAAGGTTAAAAGAATTATAAAGTGCTATGCATAGTTAATTGGTAAAAAAATAAAATTTCAATGAAATTAAAAGGTTCTCCCAGAAGAGTATAGAGTAAACACATAAGCATACTAAGAGTTCACAACTATTGACAAATAAAGCTTCCAGACCACAATGATTTTATATGTTAGGTCTTTGAACCACTGAAGGAATAGAAAAATATGAAGATATTTTTTAAAATCTATTTTAGGATGTTAAAGTAACAAAGTAACCCTTACCTTTCTGCTAGCAGATATGGTAAGTCTGGTAAGAAAAGTTCCCCTCCTCAAGTACTTTACTACATTCATCTGTAAAGCTGGAATGGCTATACAAATTATAATACAACCGGTGACAATGTACAAGATATACAATCACAAGTGATAGACCTAGTAGCCCTTACACTAAAACCTAAAAAACAGCTGGGAAAAAAGATGAACAGAAAACTACAGGTCAGTATCATTTATGAACACAGAAGCAAAAGTGTTTGATGAAATATACATCAAACCCAGCAGCATATTGAAATAACAATAAAACATGTCCAGTTCGGTTTGTTACAGCAACCTCGGAATGATTTAATATTGGGAAACCTACTAATAAACATCAACAGGGCAAAAGCAATTAAAACAGAACCACTCCCTCAAAAAAACAAACAAACATGTATTCAGATGGATACCTGTCCATAGGCTAGTAAACAAGGTTGGCAAACATTATGATAAAGACTTTCTGCATTTTAGAGTCCATACCTTATTAAACATTTACCAGAGTCACTTTGAATAATGGCAGATGTAAGTATGTCTTTCATTAACATTAAGATGAACCTGTAACATTCTTACCAAAACAAAAGAAAAAGAACTAAGATTTATAAATACTGGAATAACAGATTATATGTGTATATAATCCTGCTGCTTATCTTTTTTTAAAAAAGGAGATTTAACTGAAATCTATGAAAAGTAAAGAGATTTTGGTAAACTTTTCAATAGGCCACCAACAGCTGGAAAGTTTTCCAGAAAAAGCCTCAATCACAGAAAACCAACCAATATTTGAATCTCCCTTCTTTCTCTTTTCTCAAGGTATAGGACAAGAGAAGCCACAGGGAGAAATGACGCAACTCTGAAAAGCTATCTATATGTTAGCCTGATATACCAAGATGACTTTTTTTCTTTTCAAGGAATGAGAAGTATTTCATAAATTGTCTAAATATGTATTTATCTGATGGACAATAAAAGCTTGGAACATGCCAGCAGAGCCCAAGAGTACAAAATATACATTTTCAGGCCAGCACTTATCTTTTCTTCGGGAAGACAAAGGCAGTAAAGTCCCCCATGGGTGAGGAGAATAAATGTTTCCTTCATCTACCTTATTTTCTTTGGACTCGCTAAACTCCAAAAGTCGCAATGTTCTGGGATCATACTTTAAATCACACAAGAACAATGGCCCTTTTTGGTGCCAAGTGCCAAAAGCTCTTTGAGGACAAGGACACAGTAACTTTTTTAGATGTTCAATATTTCCTGATTAAATCATCTAAACAAAACTAATTATTAAGTTACTAAACCTTAATACAGTGAAAAAAGGAACAATTCACCCACATTAGCATAAACATGAATAAATTTGGCAGGGACTGATTTTCATGTATCTTTTTTATTTCCATAGCACGAAGGACAACACCTCACATATTAATAGAAAACTGATATGTACTGACTAAATCAGCCTTTTGAGCCCTTTCAAGTTACATCTCTCCACATAAAGAAAGGACAGAGATTCTCTCTGGGTCATATATAATGTTTCTCATCTAATGACATAAAAGTGCCTTTTTTCAGTTGGGTCAAGCAAGTTCCAGATTTCATATTTGAATCTGTATCTTGAGTACAACTGTGTGACATATAAAAAGGGGGTTAAGTATTTAAATATAATGGTATAAAACAGTTTTTAAAGAAATAATCAGTTTATTAGAAAGTAATAGTTTCTATCTATTTCTCGTTTTCATTTCCAGGAAACAACAAATAAACTATTCCCTAACGAATGGCATAAGTCCATTATTAAACAATAGTATTTAAGTACAAGGTTTTCTATTATTTTATATTATCTTTCAAGAAGTGGCATTTTATGATTCCAGAAGTAAATAATCACAACACTATCATCTACTGAAATGATGCTTCAGTTTGCTTTGGGTGGACAGATCCCCCCTGAGACATCTAGGATCATTCTCTGCTTCATTTCCTGCTGCCTGTTGCATTCATTGCTGAATTTCTTTATCTTAGTACTTAGTTCGTTAAATAAAGGCATAAAAGTAGGATCTGTATTTTGGTCAATTTTGTAAATATTAGCTTCCTATGCTGGTTCGTATCACACTAGTGCTTACCAGTTTCTCCAAGCACTACTAATCTTTATCTACATATTGGAAAAGCACCAAAATCAGATTTTCCCCACCGACAGGCTGTTTCCTTTTAAAGCAGTTATAATGTATCTAATGAAGTGGAGTGGGAGAGGCTAGACCCTTTCCCATATTAATCTGAGTTTAAATTCCAAGAAGCATCACCGTTATCCAAGGATGGACAAAGGCACGTGTTTATCTCTGAAAAAACAGCTCTGGCTAAGTCAAATGCTGCTCTTCATAGCGTAATGGGTGGAATTAAAGAGCAGGAGTCGGGCAGACCACTGACGTGACAGTAGCTTCCCACAGTGACTCCAACACTTTCTGTATGATATTGAGTGCTTATACTCCAAACCCACTGCTTCTTTATCTGTGAAACAGGATAAAAATACACACTGTATACTGTTATGTTGGCATGAGGCTCAGATCTAGTAACGTATAGAGTGATTAGCAGAGTTCTTGGTACTACAGCTATTACCACAGTGAAGTTTAAGTTCTAATAACACTAATGCTGTAGATGAAGTATCCTCTACTCTTTCAGCTGGTAAGGAAAAAAAACTAACGGGAGACTGCTAAATGTACAATGCTAGGAGGCTTGGGACTGTGGAAAAATGATGACACGAGAGATCCTTCAGAGACACTTAGCAATCTATTATTTCCTGCCTGGGAGACATCTCAAGAAATAAAGTAGAGAATAGTTCATCACATGTAATGGGAGACTAAGGCTTCAGAATTCTTCTCCAAGAAGTGGTACCAACCATCGAAAATAGAACTGCTAGTTTCCCACCTCTGCAAAGCAGGCTGAACCTGAACTTAGGCCTTTGAGTGTGCATGGCCCAAACATTCAGCTTTGCAGAATGTTTGAATAGAATGAAAGGAACATTCTGCTAATATCAGTGACTATGGTTGCAGTCATCTTCAGTCGATGGTCATCTGTCATGGCCACATCAGGCTAATAGAAAAGAAATCCTTCACAAAGAACATGGTTATAGAAGTAAAATCCCCAGACATACCACATTAATAATGGTCTGTGGACAAACAAGAATTCAATAACTAGTAATAGAGTTTATAGTAATTATATCTGTGGAGAAGAAAGTGCCAAACAACCCAAACCATCTTTCTGCAGGTAAAGCAAACATCATTACAAAACATGGGAAAGCACAGTCCCTCATAAATACACTAGGTTTTAAGAAAGAAAAAGGAAAGGTTGGTCATGAATACTTCTCATTATTATTTAAATGCCAAGCCTAAAAATTTACCACTGGCATACAATAACTCTTGAGCGGTACTCTCCCCTGTGAACAGATATTTTTGTAACCTGTTAAAAGTATTCTCTGTCTTACCCTAGAGGGAAAAATTATTAAAATAAATTAACATTTTACTGGGTTTCTAATTGGAAGTGGCTGCTCTCAACAAATATGTTTATCAAACAGTGTGACTGGCAAAATGCATTACTGTCGCTGTAGTTACCCAAATTACATGCTGTCTAATGCAAAAAGGGCAAAAGCCATCTGGCTCATATCACTTGCATTTTCTAGACAGCTTGCAGCTGGTTCTTATTAAGCAGCATCTCAGCACTCTGGGATCTATTTTTAATCCCTTGATGTGTATTTTTAGGGCTCACACATCCAAGGCACAAGGCACTGGCATTAATAAATGAACAACTATCTTCGGTTACAAAAAGGTTCATGTAAAACTGTGCTTTGGTCTTCAGCTGTACAACAGAGACTACGAGCTGACAACCTGGAACCTAATTTTGAGAACCTGCTCCTCTCTGCATGTGTTCCAAGGGAGACAAAGGCAACTCCTCTGTCTTATGAACACTTAAAAAAAAAAAAGATAGCTCAACAAGAAATGTTATTTTATCCACACTAGAAATTGGTACAAATCTTATCCCATCGTACAGAAGGAAACAATAGGTTAGAGAGGCTAAATAATGTACTTGATGTATAAATGGCAGTGAATGATGCAACCAGGAATCACACCCATATCTTCTGGCTTCAGAGCCCGAGCTATTACTCGTAAGATTATATTTCTGGACTTCCGGCCAAGATGGAGGCTTAGACGGACATGCTAGGTCTCCCTCAACAACTATAGAGGAATACAACTACTTCAAAACAAAGGACAACTAGAAATTCCAGAAAATAAAACTACACGGAAGCCCAACATATGAAGTTATAAACCAGCGGTGCCATTTGGGCAGGTAAGAGTTAAAGAAGGCAAAGCTGTTTGCGGAGCGGCGGGGCGGGGCGGCGAAAAATCCGGGAGGCAATCAAGCCCCTGGCGTGCGCGACTCCAATCAAGCCCCTGGCGTGCGCGACTCCGGGCGCTGGGGAGCAGCCGTAGCATCGCCTTGAACAGTGAGGCCCAGGGGGGCGGGAGGACGGATCCCGGTCTCCTAGCTGAATAACTGTGTGAATCCATCTTGGACCCCCGCCCCCACAGAAAGCACCACAGGGCTGCGAAATAGGTCGCAGACAGACACTGGTCGCTAATTTGTGACGCGTACACAGGCACCGCCCCGGACAGCCAGCCCAGGAAAACAAAACGCATCTGTCAAAATGTGGCAGACAAATATAGAGATCCCGGTGGCACAACTCACCAGACAGCAGATGGAGAACCTGACAGATGAACAGATAAGAAACCTGTCAGAGGCTCAGTTCTGGGCCATTGTTATCAGGTGGCTTACAGAATTCACAAAAGAGCAGGAAAAAGATATGAAAGAAGCGAAAAACTTTCATAACGAAAGGAACAAAACCACATACGAGACAGATGGTGAGGAATCCAGAGTTCATTTCAACAAACTGGAATATGGAGAAGGAACAAGCAGTCAACCAATGCAGCGAGAGGAAATAGGAAGCAACAATGAGAGGATCAGAAACCTCTGGGACAGCTATAAAAGGCCCAACATAAGAATCATTGGTTTGCCAGAGAATGAGGAAGATGAACTAGAACTTGAAAAATTGAGTGAAAATATAATAAAGGAGAACTTCCCAGACTTGGGGAAGGGAATAGACATGCAGGTCCAGGAAGCAAGGAGAGTTCCCAAGAGACTGGACCCAGGGAGAACCACTCCAAGACACATTATAATCAAAATGTCAAAAATTAAGGATAAAGAGAGAATCTTAAAAGCAGCAAGAGAGAAGAAAAGAATTATGTACAAAGGGGTCCCAATTAGACTATCAGCTGACTTCTCAAGGGAAACACTACAGGCAAGAAGGGACTGGCAAGAAATATTCAAAGTAATGAAAATCCAAAACCTACAACCACGAATACTCTATCCAGCGAAATTGTCATTCAGAATAGAAGGACAGAGAAAGTGTTTCCAGGACAAAATAAAACTGAAAGAGTTCATTAGATCCAAACCACTGTTATATGAAATGTTAAAGGGACTGGTTTAAAAAACAGAAGCTAGGGAGATGAAACAAAGGCAAACGAAACAGGCAACGAGAGTGGAAAAGGAACTGTGGGTAAGGGAAGCATAGTGGGGGGAGGTCAACAGGGAGGGGGAGTGGGGAGAGGGAGGGAGATGATATAGGAATTGGGGATCATGGTAGGAGGGAATGGAATAGACGGAGAGAGATTGGGAGGAACTGTATGCACAACTAATGGACATAATCTAAAAGGGGGGGACAACTGGAGGGAGGGGGCCACCGGGTGGAGGGGAGCAGAGGGAAGGGAAATTGGCACAAATGTAATATTTTAATCAATAAAACACATTAAATCTGAAAAAAAAAAGATTATATTTCTGCACCACTGGCAGAATTAATAATTACTTTTAATAATTCACTTTATCATAATAAAATGTAATTGTATTATATAAAGAAGTAATACATTTGGATGGAAGAAACATATTAGGCCACTCTAGAATGGAATTTTATAATGATGATTACTAAATAAGGAAACTTTTTTCTTCTAATTTAAAACTTTATAGTGGTATCACCTATTGACTTAGTCATTCATCATCAGTGTAATCATCAAATTAGGATGAAGTCAGACTTAGGTGCTAGATAGAAACATGCGAAAACAATTCAGATTACTTAAAAGACACGGGCATTCCTTCCCCATTATATGAGGTCTATTCGGGAAAAGTCTACCACTGTTTATATAACGAGATTGACTTGCACAATATTGAGGTAACCTGGCAGCCAAGGAGAATGGACTGGAATGCACATGCATGAACAATGATGACTTCACTGTACTAGTCAGTGGGGGCGGTAGATGCTATTGAGTGAGCATGTGTACTGTGTGGCCACCACATTTGAACTGACTGAGCAAGTAGAGAAATGAATATGTATCAAATTTTGCGTTAAGCTTGACCATTTCTCCATGGAAACTATTCAGATGATTCAGAAGGCTGCAGCTATGTGCAACTGGTGATTGGCAGCTTCATCAGGACAATGTGCCTGCTCATGCATCATGTTTCATGCAGAATTTTTTGGCAAAACATCAAATCACTCAGGTGACTCAGCCCCCTTACAGCCAAGATTTGATGCCCTGCAACTTCTGGCTTTTCCCAAAACTAAAATCACTTTTGAAAGGGAAGAGATTTCAGACTGTTGATGAATTCAGGAAAATACAATGGGGCAGCTTATGGCAATTGGGAGAACTCTTTGAGGTCCCAAGGTGCCTACTTTAAAGGGGACTGAGGCATCACTGTCTTATGTACAATGTTTCTTGTATTTTGTATCTTCTTCAATAATTGTCTCTCTTTTTCATATTTCCTGGATATCTTCTGGACAGACCTCATCATATACTCCCACAACACACTGTACTCACTGTAATAAAAAAAATAAGTCACAATGGCCTTGCTTACAAATCTACACTGTATGCAGAGGCGTGTTTAACAGCAGGCGCACCGGGTGCGTGCCCTGGGCCCTGACTTCTGAAGGGCCCCACAAGTTTACAACTTGTACTTAAATTACAATTTGTACTTAATTACAAGTTTACAACTTGTAATTAAAATTGCACATATGAAGCCAAACTTGGCGTCATTAGAAAAAAAAAGTGTAAAGTTGGGGTTTTGTAGGGCCGTTCAGAAGTTGGGGCCCAGGGCACACACCTGGAGCGCCTGGTGCACCCGCCGTTAAATCCGCCTCTGGATGCTACTTAAACATTCCTTATTTCTGTCTTTCCAGCTAGAATGCAATGCCCAGGTCTTCACTGCATGTTTTTCATCCTCAGAGCTCAGCACCATCACCAACACTCAGAAGTGCCTGCAGAATTCACAACTGCAAAAGTCGTTCTTTCCAGGTACAGATTTAAAATACCCGGTATCCCCAGTTTTCTCCAGATTAGAGCTTTCTTCCTGTTTTTCATCAATTAAGTAGACACCAATGAACTCCTTTGTAATTTTGTCATAAGGAACAAGTCAAGTAAGAGCCATAGAATGCTATGACTGTATCAGAAGGAAATCATGAAGATATCAAAACTTCCGTGGACATCCTTCATTCTCACGTGCATGGGGAAAAGTCAAATCATTTCAGGTGTCCTTGATATTGAACTTCCCTCAATCTACCCCAGCACTGTCTGGCTCAAAACTCTGTAGGCTGCTTTAAAATGTAGATGAAATGCTGTTGTAAATATCACCAGTGATGGGATTACCAAATCACTAACCCAAGACTGACATTTTCTCCTTAGATGTTGTCCTTCCATAGCTACAATGACATGCTTTTGGGTTTCCAGGGGACTGTGCATGCATTTTAAGTAATTATGGTCATATTTCCCATCATGACACTGAAGGAAGGGCCACCCTGTGCAAAAATATTAGGGAGTATTTCATTCCTGAACTTGACGTCACAGCCACGCTCTCCTTACAAATAAATAAATACCTTCTAATGGTAAAAACAGATAATAATGAGTGGTTGCCAAATCTCCTCTCCTCCAGGCTGTCATGAAGGATGAAGTGTTAAGATGATGAGCTTGGCTATAAATAAAAGGGATTATTTCATCACACACAAATAAAAATTGTCAATTTATAACATGAGAAGCTACCTCATGTCCAAATTAGGGGAAAGAAGACATTTTTGATTTATTTTACTACCTTGAGTAGAACACTATTCATATTAATTTAGTTTTGGTTCTACATAATATAGCAACTCCTTAAAAATAAAAACAATACTTTTCTGATCCTGGAAGTCTATGTTCACAGGGTAAAAAGAGAAAAGGAAGTGACTGGTTTAAAATAGGTCTGGTAAATGACTCAATTACATTATAATGAACTCTTTTCAGCATCCTTTAGTTCTAAAGGTAAAATTTATATTTGAAAGGGATTTAAAATCATAGTACAAGCTAACTTACCTTACATTGTCTGAAATTTAAAAAAACACTGAGCCGGAACTTATATCCTTTATTACGTAAGTAATAAATGCCCAAAGCTGACGCTTCTAATAAGAAACTTACTGAATTTGAATTCTTTGAGAATTGGTAATCACATTATAAATTCAAATTTATATTATTCAACTTTCTTTCTTTTCTCATTGACAGCTAAGTTAAAATTTTCATTGAATTTTCTCCCTGTGCTCTATAGCAGTGATTTTCAACCTTTTTCATCTCATGGCATAGATAGACTAATTACTAAAATTCTGTGGTGCACCCAAAATTATGTCATATATTTTGCTAACTTGACAAAAATAGGTATAATTTATAATTTTGATCTATTCGCACTGGACAGACAGTATTGTTGTGTTGGCTGTTGCTATTTTTTAAAATTTGACAATCTAAGGAAAAAGAGGTCAATGCCTCTGACTAATAGTCAGGTATTGCATGTTTAAAAAATGGCACATAGGTTGAAAATCACTTCTCTATGCTGTCAGTGAGTACTTTGTTACAATTGGAATGAATAAACTTGGACTCTTTGGTTACAAATGACTAAGCCCACCCACAAGTTAAAAATGGTTTCGGATTGGGGGAGTTTATTTTTGCTTTGTTTGTTGCAGGTGATGTTAGAGTAGAAGAGGGAGCTAGATGTTGAGATAAAAACTGTGAAGAATGTGCTCTCAGTAACTAATAAAAAACATTTTATGTGGTACATATACACAATGGAATATTACTCAGCCATAAGAAAAGATGAAATACTGCCATTTGCAACAACATAAATGGACCTTGAGATTATCATGCTAATTGAAATCAAGCCAGACAGAAAGAGCCTAGGATCCTATGATTTCATTCATATGTGGGATATAGAACAGAAAGAAACAAATGAACAGACAAGAAAAACCAACAAAAACTCAGAGGCACAGACAACCGTATGGTGGTTACCTGAGGAAAGGTGCGGGAGGTAGTACAGGGTAAATAAAGGGGATCAAGTCGATGGTGCCAGAGAAGATTTGATGGTGTTGTGGGCACACAATGCAAGATACAAATGATGGATCATAGTATTGTACACTTGAACCCAATGTAATTTTATTAACCAAAGTCACCCTAATAAATTTAATTAAAAAAAATATTTGAGGGAGGGGGGTTGAGGGACTGGGTGAAAAAGGTGAAAGGATTAAGAAAAAAAATAGACACAGACAACAGTAATGTGGTTACCAGAGGGAAAGGGCGGTGGGGAGGGAGGTAGAAGAAGACATGGCAGGATAGTGGTGATGGAAGGAGACTTGACTGGGGCTGGTGAACACAGAATACAATATACAGATGATGTGTTGTAGATCTGTACACCTGAGACCTATATAGTTTTAATAAGCAATGTCACCCTAATCAATAAAATTTTTTGAAAAGAAACATTTGAATCATCCCTTAAAGGCAGGATTTAGTAACTTCTCTACATAACATCACTCCCATACTCGTATCCCAAACAATTCTTATCCATCCACTCTTAAATTAGGTACTGAATAGGTTGATCTGAAGTCACCCACAGGCAAACCAATCCTTTTAAACAGAATTACTTAACACTAAACACAGCATTTGGTACATGTTTTATAAAGGTCTGTATAAGAACTTCTTTTAGAAATTAGAGATTCATATAGCCGTGCTTTTCCTAAGAAACATGAGTGCAATTTGATTTTTGCAAAAAATAACACAAATATAAAGATTTAATAAATATAAAACAAATAATTATAATAAATAAATGTATGTAAAAAGTAAGATATGACATTTAAAATAAATAAAATACTTATTTTCTTTTTTTAACAGTTAAGACTTCCTGCTTATATTTTCCTAATAATGAAGCTTTTCTTCTTTATACCTTTTAATTTGTATTAAGTAAAATATGTTCTAATAAGATGTCTCAAATAATTTTTTGAATGAGAAAGGGCATATATTAAATAAAATAAACACCTGGACTAAAGTTATTATCAAGTGCCTGCCACTCCTCTTCCTGCACTTGAACTTACTCTGAAGTCACAGAATTTAGGCCACTAAAACAATTTTAGTGTGACCCCAAAAGAAGTTGTGCTCCCCCAACCCCAAAAGAATTTGTAAAACGCTCTCTATTTATTCAAGTCAATGGCTCTGTGTGAACTCATATTATTTTTTATGATTCATATAGGAAATGAACTCCTCATTATTCTTTCATCTCCTGTGGCCACACGAATAATCGAGTAATTGAAAAGCTAACATTCAAGAAGTCTCTCTGGGACTATATATCCCCCTACACCTCCACTTTTCTTTTCTTTAAATAATGGGACCCCAGCCAAGTGTTCTTGTATATAAAAAAACGTATACAAAAGAAAAAGTCTGAAGACCACTTTCCACTGGGATTTGTTTATTTACGTCACTGAAGTCCTGCTTATTCCTGACCTAATTTGTAAATACACAAATATTTTTTAATAGAAATAATTCTTTAGAACACTGAAATAATGAATTAGACTTCCCTCTGCATTTTAAAAGTAGGGTTGAAACAACTAATATAAGTGGAATTCCAGAAATCGTTACTATTTCTTACATGTTTATGTTGCATTTTTCAAAACTCCTTAGCACCTTTTATCCCCTTCTTTTCACAGTTAACAGCTGCCATGACAGAAGCCATTATTCACAAGCTGAAGACGATTGGCTTAAAGTTTCTGTGGTTATGGGACACATTGCTTTCCACAATTTCAATCACATTTCAAGAGCATAAAGTTTTCACCCTGGCCAGGTTGCTCAGTTAGTTGGAGCATTATCCCATAGACCAAAAGGTTGCAGGTTCAATCCCGGTCAGGGCACATACCTAGGTAGTGGATTTGATCCCCAGAGGGGGTACAAACCTAGGTTGCAGTTCAATTCCTGGTCGGGGCACCTACAAGGGGTGGGAAACCAATGAATATTTCTCTCTCCTTCCCCCTCTCTGTCTCTTTCTCCCACCTCCTTCCTCTTTCTTTAAAAATCAGTCAACATATCCTCAGGTGAGGATTTAGAAGAAAAAAAGTATATAGTATTCTCTGCATAAGAATTTCACATTGGCCTATTGTTGGTTTCAAAAATTAACTATCAGTAAACATCAAGACATCTCTACGTTTGTGTCTTACACATACCCTAAGTCATATCAAGTCCCAGAAGGATTATCAAGTAATATTTACACATCTCCTGATAAAAAAAAGATGGAGTGTGTGCTCTAATTTCTCTATAAGTATTAAACCCAATATATAAGCTTTTTAAAAGAAATAAATCAAATATAGAATCACCTGAGCAATGTCACAAATAATATTCCTAACATGTACATGTTCAACTTGAAATTTTTCTAACAAGTGTTTAGTATCAAATAAAACTACAGAATTTAATTATTAAGTAAAAAAGATGACATCAACAATGAGCCTAAGTGGGAAGACTATAAGATTAAAAAATCAAATGTCCTCATTTTATTTTGTAGGCACAATAAAATAGCAACATTAGGACTAGAAATTATATTCTAGAAGAATAAAATGATGAAAACACACTATTCTCTATGCTATCACACATCAGTATTCACCTCTCTTTTATGGTTTTTATCACATTTGTTTTCCTGGGAAAACTTTGACTACCAGGGGGGAAAACTGGTTAATTCTAATTTCTGTATCTGCTTTTTCTGGCACTTTTTAGAAGTTTAATAATTTTTGAAAAAAAAAGAGCTGAAACTACTAGATTTTTAAACATATCGTAAAGGATTCATCATTTATATAATGTAGTTTTGATATTTAGTTAGAAGTAGATTAACAAGTGAAAATAAAACATTCAGTAAAATATCTAATTATATGAAGAAGATAAAAATATAATGAAAACATGGTGAGACTATGAGGGAAGAAAGCTCTTTAATAAATGATATTGAGATAACTAGTTGGTAATTTGCGGAGAAATGGAGCAAACTTTATACCAGACTTTATAATTAGAATGCTAATATCTTCTCCATATATATATATATATATATATATATATATGTATGTATTTCTGTAATAATATGTATGTATAATACATATAATTTAGCTCATAAAAAGTAGCATAAAATAGAATTGACTATTTTTGAAAGAACAATAGCTTTCTAAACTTTGAGTCAATAAAATAAACAAAAAAGTATAAATTTTGTGTAACATTAATTTTTAACTGAGAAAAGTAATAGTCATGGTAAAAGCAAAACAACTGTTGAGGAAATATATCAAATGCAAGAGATAAAAGGTTGATGTCTACATTTCAAAGATGGGATAAACAATCTGACATAAAAACATAAATTCCAGAAGAAACATAAATCAGTATCAAGGAGATGTGCAAGGGGAAATCAAATTATTAAGCACACAAAGAAAAAAAGAACATTCAAGCATTTTATTTATCAGAGCAATGCAAATTAAAGAACACCAAAGTACCTTACTTTAAACCCATAAAAAGTTCTAGAAAACAATATCCAACACTGTCCAGATTCTTGTAAAAATAAAACTAAAAGCCATACATTATTGTTGTTGGCCATTTATATTAGAAAGCAAATTGACGACACACTTCAAATGCTAATTTTAAAATATATTGTTTGACCTATAAAAATATTGAAAACCTTTAACATTAATTTAAAGACCAGGAAGTTTAAACTGAGTAAATAACTGCAAAGAGAGGAAAGAAAACAAAGACCCATTCAAATATTTTTATGGTGATATAATTTATAATATCAAGGCATTATAAATCTAGCTCTTTAACATCAGAAGAATAATTAAGTAAACTACCAGTTATTCAACTGCTGCTCTTGAAAATCACTAATTAAAGAGTATAACACATGTAAAGGGAAATAAAATTGAAACTGAATATGGTCTGAAACTGAAAGAAAACAAATTGCACAAGATGGTACAGTAAGGCACAGTTCCTTTCTGATTGTACTATTGTTTATTGTATAATTAAAATTATATAAATTATATAAACTATGTAAATTATTAGATGTTCAAAATTAGGGACACACAGAAGGATCAACATATGAGGCCAAAGCTAAAAACAAAATTAATTCCTTTGAAAGAAACTACAATTTCTGGGATGTAGTATTATTTAGTATTTACTTTGGCATTTAAATTGAGAAAAGGCTATGAATAATGGGGAAGTTAGTACAGTGAATAAATGAAAGACAAAATAAAAATGCTGATGGAAAGTTGTTTCTCTATGGAAATCAAATGGTTTTAAGCTTAAGAAAAAAAAAAACAGCAATTAATTAACTGGTCCAAAAAAGCTGGAAAATAGAAAAGGGATATTATTTTTTTAAATGCCCCCAGTGACTACTTTTTGTCTTTACTTTCCCCGGGTTATGTCTCTTCATGCCTGTGGCAACTGATGTTGAACTATGAAAAGCAAGAAGGTTAAAATCACCATTTGTTTGTGTACATTTATCATTTGTATACCAAGTTTAATATTAACTTAGAAGAAGAACATGACCTGGCTGCTGTGGCTCAGTGGATTGAGCGTCAGCCTGCGAGCCAAGTGTCACTGGTTCGATTCCCAGTCAGGGCACACGACTAGGTTGCACGTCAGGTCCCCAGTTGGGGGCGCGAGTGAGAGGCAACCACACAGTGATGTTTCTCTCCTTCTCTTTCTCCTTTCCCCTCTCTCTAAAAATAAATAAATAAACTAAACAACAAACAAATACATAAACAAATTTTAAAAAAAGAATATGGATGCAGAGGTTAAAGGAAAGAGGAGGCTATGCCTTTAATTTGTATAACATTATCTGCAAAATGCAGCGCTCCTTCTACTCTTAGTTGATTAAGATAACTAACATGAGAAAATTTGTTATTAATGGGTATTCACACAACTCTACCCAGATCGGCCACTGTGTTGGGGCACATCTGATGTGCCAGAAACAAACTAGGATGTGGTGTGTGGGAGGAAAGAAAATTAAAAGTTGTCAAACATATTTCTTTAGGCGTTCAACATAATCTGTTATTCTAATTATTTTCCTGGTATTTATGTAGCCAAGTTAATTATTATGCAAACTAAAGTAAAACTTTTAGGTTCCCCCAAAACTTTTCCTTCACTATTCCTTACATGACATAATCGGCATAAGCACGTAACACCCCATACACATAAACACATATATATTATATTATGAAATTTACTACTTGGAATATTATGCCCCTGGGTGGTACATTTTTATATATTCCTCCAAAATACTCAGCTATTTTATGCTTATTGAGATCTGTCAAAATAACTGGAGGACTACTTCCTCAAAATTTCCCTTCTTGTCTAAGCAGATATGAATACAGGACGATTGTAGCACCAAAACCAGCATCAATGATGAATAAAATAAATACAGTTTGGTGGTGGGAAATAAATTGCCTGAAACCATTAAACAATTTCACACAGACAAACAAAGAACCCAGGTTATTTATTAACATCAAATTATACAAAATTAGGGCTCACAATCTTTTGTTGCACAGTTCACCTCTAAAAATACAAGCCAGGAACACCGCAGAAAAGATGCTTCTAGTGCAGGTTTTCCTAAAAAAAATAGCATCCTCAGAAAAACACTTACAAATACAGATGATCTTGGATTCATTAACCCCTAATTAGGAAATGTGAACACTGTTTAGCAGCTAACATATATAAAGCATATACAATATTTCAGATACTGTTGTAAAGTGCTTTACATGTGTTAATTCATTTAATTGCCCAGAAGAACTTTTCAAGGTACATACCATTAATTATTCTGCCCATTGTACAGATGAGTAAACTGAGAGAGATATGAAAGTCAGTGTTGGAACTGAGGTTCAACCCAGGTACCTAGCTCTGGAGCCCTACGTGTCCACTGTTACCTTCTACCACCCAGGTGCCAACCGCTGTGACCTGTGCCTGCCTCAGTGCTGGGTCCTGTGTGCAATCTCTTAGTTTCTACTGGAACAGTTCTTGACATGCCCACAAAGCAAAAACATCGTGATGATTGAATAGATGTCAGCTCACCATTTCTTCAGAAACCATTTATCTTAAAGATGAGGATTTCGATTCCAAGAATGGTACTGGAACATCTTAAATCTTAACATCTCAAAACATAAATTCTTAAATCTACTCAACAGCAATTCAGGAACTTTTTATCTAAATGGCCTTGAACCTACTAAAAAAAGAAAAGAAAAGAAAAGAAATGCCTAGTAAGCATAAGAATAATAGCAGGAGAGAAGGCATGAGTATCCAAATATTAAATTACTTTTAATTTACCTCAGAATTAAGTACAAGTGTCTGCACACAGGTACAACATGCTCCACAAGGCAAAAATCCTAAGGAAAAAAAAAAATCCCATAATAGGAAGAAAATGTAAATGTTTTCTGGGTTGTCATAGGTAACTATCTTAGAGACCTTAAATGCAGATGATAAAGAAATAAGATAATCATTTAAGAATACATGGGAAAAAAAATGATATAGTGAAATCCAGTGGAAACCTACCTATGAAAAACTAATTATCAACTAAAAATTCCAAGAGATTCTGTGACCTGAAAGTTTACTTAGTTCCGTTGGCCCAAAGGGAAACAAATGCAAAACAAACAAAAGATCATTTGACTCTGCCTATAGGTAGCTGGGAATGTATGTATTCAAATATAATGGTGGGCCTAGCGTTTAAACAGAGATGGTGAAAAGAGAGGTGAGAGTCTTCCCCAGCTTTCTCTTAAAAATGTCAGATTAGGGATTGGTGATGGGAAGTAGAGCAGTTACTCATGTCCCACTACTGTGAAGTAGTCTGAGCGTATGTACAAGGTGTCCTGCAAAATTCTCATTCATTTTCCTCAACTGTAAGTAATCCGTTGTTGAGGAAGACTTCACTACCTTCCTCTTTTTACTCTAGTCAAGAGAATAATGAGAAAATGACTAATCTTTGTAAATTACACTGGTGTCAGAATCATGTGGGAAAAGGAAGACAAAAGGAAGACAAAGGTACTCACCGCAAGGTGAGCTACTTGAAAGTAAGTGCTTCCTGTCAGTGGGGCAGGGCTTTACTAAGCCGGAGGTCTGGCAGGGACCCTGGACTCTCAGAAGCAGTGGCTGAGAGCCCCTCTGAGGCTCACCCTGCGTGGAGGCTGAGTGGGAACCTGCAGTTCCACACTTCTCTATTTCTCACTGGGTGGGTGACAAGAGAAAACTTCTGAGACATCCCTAAAATAAAATACAGAGGACCAGAGAGTGGGAGAAAGAGATAGGAGTAGTTACCCAGTTCGTAGCTGTGGGCCAACTAACAATACACTGCTCACATTCTGAGTAAATATGTCTTCCGTATGGACTGTGCACCTATCATACAACTGCCTCCGCTCCAGTGTTTTCCTGCCGCTCTTATCTGTAGCCAATGTAAATTCTTTACAGATCAGCTCTTACCTTTCTTCTCTAAAATGTAACATATAAAGGGGCCTATCATCTTCCAACTGGTGGACTTGTTGCCTTCTCCATGTGGCCCTGCTGCTGGTGGTTTAGCTGCATGTCCCAGGACCTGGTTCTTTTCTGGCTGGCATTTGCCTCAATAGACAATTTCTGTGAAAAAAGGAGGGGCTGTGGACGTTTCCCTAACAGCGTCAAAATTCAATAGCAGCGTAGGGAGGCGCAGAAAGCCACATTCAGCCTTGGGTCCGCTATGCGTTCCAAAGCCCAACATTACTTGTAATAAAGCATTATGTAGTTGTGTTAATTTCTTTCTATTTCCTTTTTTTATTTATTTGCAGCTTAGAACACGAGGAAAATGTAGTTGTACATGAAACTCTGGAATCCCAAATGAATACGAAGCAAAAATGTTGGCTGTTTTTCCAAATTAATATAAAGTATGGAAAGCTAAATTTAAAAGGGATAAAGGAAACTACCTAAAGGTACAAAATCTGAGGCAGGGAATGGATAGAGATCTTTAAGCAGGCCTGGGAGACTCTCTAGACCAGCTCTCTTGCAAGGCGGTCATGACTTCTAGCCTAATAGCCTTACATGACAACTAAGGAACTGAGCCTGGTACCCTCATATGGAAAATGAGAGGACTGAACCAAACCATCTGGAGAGCACCTACAGGCACCGACACTCCATGATGTGAGAACTAAAATTAACTAGCTTTGGCAGCACCTTTCAAGTGAAAAATGAAAACCTAGATCAGCCCCACATCATGAGACTAAAGTCAGCCAAGAGCCAGAGCAACCTCTCTCTCATAAAGAAAAAAAAAAAAAGCTGTTGACCTACAGTAGCTTTAGAAACTGCTGAGGAGGGAAAAAATTATAATAAGGAATTAAAATAGAACATTGACCTCTGTGAAAAGATCGGATACAAGAAGCAGCAGCACTGTGATAAAGGAAAGGTAGTCTCTCCTTGTATTATTTTTAAAGTAGGTATGTCCTTGGATATATTTAAAAAATACTGAATCTTCACTTGCCCAGTGGTGTTAGCTAAACTACAAAACCCAATGAAATCCCCAATTAACTTGCAGATGAATTATGGCACTCAGGGTTTGTCCAGAACCCAATGTGATCCTATAGATGGGATGAGCCAGAGTCCTCAGGAAACGCCAAGAAACATTGGAGTCTGGCCAGAAAGCACTGAAATGTTCCACCGACATAGAACCCGTGAGTCAACATGAAGTTTTCACAGGAAGATGCAACTTTTGAGTGCAGTTTTCCAGAGATCCAGCCAAAACTCAAGAGATTATTGAAAAAAGCTCTCAAACCCAAAATGGTTCCAAATAGAAGTTTCTATTAGAAGGAACTTTTGCATGGAAATTCATCATTCACAACCAATGGATTCAACTGCTGACCCCATATTATCAGAGGATCTTAGGTTTTCCTGGAAATCCTTTTACAAATTACAGGTAACCACAGTCTAAGCAACACTAGAACTTCTGTGTATTTTTAAACAAGTCAATTGTTTCAATGAAGTAAGTACATTACTTCCACCAGACAGATAACTGTTTTCCTCTTTAATTGCATTACATTTGTGTACCCAGGTATAAAATGTTACAAATGAAAAATTACTGAGAAGCAAAGCAGTCATTAGTGTGACTTAAAAATAGAGCAAAGTTGTCATCTAAGTTTTACTAATGCTCTTTTATGTCCCTGTACATGTAGACGGTATTATGTAGCTGATTGCAAAGCAAATAGTAAAAGCAGATCCCTGTGCCTCTACACAATACACACGTAACTAAGATGTCAGCTGACCAATATGAATGGCTGGAGAACCTGGATATAAGTATACACAAAATTAAAATGAATTCAAGGATAAATTACTTGCCTTTACAAGAAATCCATACCTTTGAGGTCCGTGGGAAATAAATAAATGATGTTAACATATTGCCATTGAAAATAAATATTTCTAGATTTGACTTTGGACACAGAGGAAGTGATCCTGGAGAGTACCTTTCCCACTGTGGTGACACTGTCTATTCCCAGAGAGAATTCTTCATGGTTAATGATGCTCACTTAAGGAGCCTCAAGGCAAATACAAGAGACACCGAATGACACAAAGAACATCAGCACTTCGTGGGTTCAAGGCAGAAGATTATTTCCAGGCAGAGGGTGCATGCTGTAGACGGTCACTGAACATGAATGACCAGAAAGTGTCCTCGCATACCCAAAAGTAAGACAGCAGACAGAACGATAAGCAATATCTAACTAACTCACAGTTCATGTTCTGGGGGCACAACAAGTTCCATTTAATAATTTTTAAAAATGTTAGATTTTAATGCTAGTATTTTAATGCCTTTGGATTAAATGTTATGACAACTATTCCCCAACTTTTGAATAGTTTCTGTGTCAACTATATCAAAGATACATGTTGTACATTCTAAAAATAGAGCTGTCAGATTTTTTCCAAGCTATCTTTATAAATTCACCATATTCCAAATTGTACAGTCAGAAAAAAAATGTTAAAGGGTATAGACTACAATTTCTTTTTGGTTTTAAATCTTATTTTTCAATTACAGCTGACATTCAATATTATTTTCATTAGTTTCAGGTGTACAGCATAGCGGTTAGACAATCATACACATTACAAGGTGGTCCCCCAATTTCAAGTACTCACCTGGTACCACACATAGTTATTACAATGTTACTGACTATATTCCTTATGCTGTACTTTACACCCTGGTGACTATTTTGTAGACTATTCGGTACCAGTTTGAAGACTACAATTTAAACATCACACGTTGATCAAATTCCCGAAACTGATATTAGATATGTCTTAAAGAAATGTGCTTTTCAGAACAAAAGGTATTCTTTCAAAGTAAATCCAAAAGGGCACTGTGAGGTAATATACTGTGAGTACAGATCTAGAAACATATAAAGAGGTATAAGGTATGGTAAACACGTAGGATCATTTTAAGCAATGATTTCTCGCTTTCTAAAAAGTTACATAAATTGAGTCCATGAGATTTTAAGAGTTAGAAGACTTTTTAATAGGAGGAAAAGTATATAAAAACCAAAATTTCTTTATAGTATTAGAATTTAAGAAAAAACAATACTGCTTGTATTTTTTTTCTAGGTTTGTTTGTCTTACCATTATATTAAATTAAAGCTATATAAAGTAGGTTTAGGCTCCCTGTGAATAATTTCTAATCATACTTTTAATGTTTAGGAAGAAATTTTTGGCCAAAGCTGCTTTCAGACAAAGTTATATAAAAGCTTTGTTTAGTTAATATATGACAATATTTTTATTGAAATTAACTTGATAAAAACGTCAGAAAAAAGAGGTGAGGAAGAAAATTTGCTGTAAAATTTGATTTATTTTCTGAATTCACCCAAGGCCACTTTCACAGCTTAGAACCATTTTTTGACATAAAGATATTTTTCCCAGTATTTTTTCTGCTGTGAGGAACCCTAAAAGAATTCTTAATCCAACCTGCACATTTTTTGAAAAGGAAATCAAAGTCCTAGGAATTAAAATGTCAAACCTGATTCTGTACACCTACTTAAATGCTAAATCATAGAGCAAAGGAATTCTAACTCCTGTTTCAGTTTTCAGTTCAATGGGAAAAAAAGAGAAGGCAATGTTTAGAGACCCTGAGTATCTGAAGCGCCACACTCAAAGCTGAAGTAGCAGAAGTGGGTAAGTTGTCGCCTTGATGGGCTTACATTCTAGCGCTGGAGACAGACAAACCCATGTCATCAGTGAACTCCGTCACCAACCGATTTTTGTATCCTGACTCATCTCTTCCACTTGGTCCCATAATTCCCACCTGGAAACCCTCAATCAAAGTTTTACTCTCTCTCACTCCCCTGTGGACTTGGTTCTGCCAGGAGACTTCGGTTTCACCTGCTTCCAGATGGCTCCAAGATGCCACACTCAGCCTAACCCACACAAGCGATGTGAAGTTATCTGCTTCAGATAACTTCACGTGAATCTCCAGTATCAACTGAGAGTCAACAGAACCAAAACCAATGTATTCTCCCTCAAAACTGCCTCTGTATTTCAACTTCCACATTCCTATGACTATCGTTATTATTCTCCAGACTTCTTTCTTTTTTACGTATTTTTTCCATTACCACTTAGTCCCCTTTTACCCCCCTTCCATCCCCCAGCAATCCCCACACTCTTGTCCTGTCCATGAGGCCTTTTTCCTTTTTGCTCACTATCCTCTACCCTCTAACCGTCCCCCACCTTAGCTGTCTCCAGACTTCTCAGTCCCAAATTTTAAGCCATCTTTAATTCCTCCCTTTAGGGTGGCTCCCATATCTAGTCCACCTCCACATCCTATGTGAGTTAGTTCAGGTTATCCAGAGAAACAGAAATTTATTAGAAGGAATTGGTTCATGCAATATGGGGGCTGGCAATTCCCAAATCTGAAGAGCTAATGTGCCAGTTTGAGTCTGCAGGCAGCAGGCTGCTGTAGGAGCCGTAAGGGCTGAGTCCCAGTTCAAGGCTACGAGGCAGAAATCTCTCTTCTATTTGGGGGAAGTCAGCCTTTGGTTCCCTGCAGGCCTTCCGCTGACTGGATAAGGTCCACACATGTTATGGCATTCAATCTGCTTTCCTCAGGCCACATATATAAATGTTAATCTCATCCAAAAACCCACTCACATAAATAATTTCTGACCAAATATCTCAGAACTTGGTGGCTCAGACAGACACACAAAAATTTACCATCATGCTGCGGTTTTACTTTTCAAAAGTTTCCCACGCTGTTCCATTTTTGCTGCCACTACCATTACCTCAACTCAGGTCTTTATGATCTCTGACTGATTTTCAACAAAAAAATGTAAAACAACTCCCTCCCCCATCCTCTCATTCAGGCATTGCTGGGCATGCTGTGGATACATTTATTTTCAGAAATGTTTTTGTCACATCATTCATGTTCTATTCCTCAACTCAAAATGGCATCTAACTCTAAATAGACCCAATTCTTTTTCTTTTAATACATCGTTCCACATAATCCAGCCTTCCTTGGCCTACTGACCTGCTTCTTTCATCTCTCTCCTAATTCAGAACTTACATTATAATTGGCCAGAAGCTCAAATATCTTCTTCACATATCAACACCCCTTCTCTTCTCAACATGCTCCCCTTCTCTAAAAGGCACTGTGCACTCATATTTGCCTACCCAAGTCCCATCTACCTGCCAAGGTTTGTCTCCACTTTCCAGTCTTTTCAGAGGTTTGCCTAATTCTCCAAACAAAATAAATCTTTTAATTTTCTGCCCCTCATGCTTCTCAAAACCATTCTGTCTTGTTCTCTAATTTATTCCTTTTGAACATTCCTCTTCCTTGTTTCCCAGTCTTAACTTATTGCCTCCAAATACACACTTTCTATTTCTCTCGGGCTGAAAATCTTTGAGTCTGTGATGTTGCAAGCAATGCATAAGGCAATGGATATACAAAGAGGTACTATTCTCAAGAACCTTACAGTGTGATGAGATACGTCATTATTCAAATTATGCAGCAATGAAGTGAAGCTATAACAAACCTCGAAGAAGACAGGGCCTTTAACAAAGGGCGAAACTAAATTGTCCTAATAGAACAAGGTGTAGGGGATATACTGAACAGGAGGAGGAGAGGAAAAGACATTTCTAGTACTGAGAATAACAGTGCAAAGAGACAGAGATGATGAAGAATACAAACAGAAAGAAACAATGAAGAACATCTGTATCTGTAGTATGATGAGACATTTACCACAATGGCAAACATACTGGGTTTAAAGGATCAGAACTCAGACACAGAATGGCTGAAAAACAAGAGATTTAATTCGGCCAAATAATTATTGAGTAATAAGAACAGAACCCCAGGAGCAAAAATGTCTGTAATACTGAGAATGCTAAGTCATAACTGAGTGGGGCTGAGGGGAAGCAGGCATGGCTGGAGCACGGAGCCAAGTCATTTCTAACCGAGGCAGCTGGAAGTCCCTAAACTATAGTTAAAAATTTGTCCCTTATTCATGATCATAAAGAACAAAGACTTTTCATGAATTATCTGTTGACAAATCTAAGCTCATCTGGTACCAAAACCTGGCTTAAACAGACTTGAGGCTATTTATTCTCTCTCATTTAGTATTGTCAATGAATTCCACTGCAAAAATATTAACTTTTATTCTTATATTCCCTGCCTTACACAAGAGCTGTCTCAGATCCCATTAAAGGTGATATGATATGTAACACAGGGTCCACGCTCCATACTACTTTTTTAAATATGAGAAATTCTCAATTATAAAACACACTTGGCCTCTAGGGTTTGGGGTGAAGTCTACAAACCCTAGATTTTGAGGTTGCACAGGGTCAGATATACACTATTGTCCTAAAAAGGGGCCTATTGACCAAAAAGGTCTCACAATCCATGGAAGATCCATTTAGGTTTGTTTGGTCAAAGGGCAAGTTTTCAGTGCCACGCACATTTGATTATTGACCACATTTGTCATCAGGGACAAAGTGTATTTTACATAAATAATATTAGTTAGAAACAAAACAATAAATTGCCAACCATGAACTCTTAAGTTTCCCCCTTTCCTCCATTTATAATGCCAAGAATACCAGAAAAAAAATTGTGAAACAACATTCTCTTTGCCTCCTACAACCATAATAGATAGTTTCCTGGAATTGTCTATTCAAATAAAATATTAATTTCCACGCACAGCTGGAAATACCACATTGGCAAGTAAGGAAAACATCAGACACCAGAAAATTAAATAAAAAGTAGTGGAACTATAAAGACTCAACAAAATAGAGTCTGCTCAGTAAGCTGGTCACATGAAAGCAGCTTTTCGCCTGTTCACTTAATGTACGAACACATCTTCAAAAGTGAAGTAGCCATAATTAAGGAATAGCTGGCTCCAGAGAAACAAGTAGGGGATTCTATCATTCAAGAAGTTTTTGCAGTGTTGCATGAAAGAAGAAAAAGTAAGCACTCCCCTTGACAGAATAAGAGGTCCTTGGACCTACACAACCTATGTATGGTTAAGACAGTGCCTCCTGCTTCATGTCATCTAACCAAGGGCATGTATGTTTGTTTGTTTTTACCACTTTTGGATGAGGAGGAACGTTCTGGAAAGAAATATTGGTGAGCATTGCACAATAATGTGAGTGTACTTCATGTCATTAAAGTGTATACTCAAAAAGTGCTAAAATGGTAATTCTGACCTTAGTTATATTTTACCATGATAAAAATACAACTTCAGTAATATACAAAAAGCTCTTATATAAATCAATCACAAAATAGAGATGTCTAAAAGAAATACAGGCAAAGGGCACAAACAGACATTCAAAACAGAAATAAAATTAAAGAAATAGAGGGGAAAATGTTCAAAACCACTAATCATTAAGAATGCAAATAAAAATTACTAAACCACTTTGTTTAATTTTTCAAATTAACAAAATTAAAAAGATTGATAATTTTTAAGTACAATTGGTAGTTATTACAAAATAGTCATCGGTGCATAAGATACAGCATAAGAAATACAGTCAACAATAGAGTAATTACTATAGAGGGTACCAGGTGGGGACTAGAAATATTGGGGGAAACGCTGAGCAAAGTCTATGATTGTCTAACCACTATGCTGTACACCTGAAACTAATACAAAATAATGTTGAATGTCGACTGCAATTGAAATATACAATTTTAAAAATATATTTTTAAATGAAATATAATTTTTTTTTAAAGAATAGCACTTTTCTCTGCCCACTGACAAGGTCAGGCTTTTTATCCGCATCTCCCTCCACTGGCTTGAACCTGATGAGTGTCCCCTCTCTGTGCTGACAGCCATCAAGAAAAAGCAAGCTCCTGGTGCCATCTGGAGACTACATCCCTGATGCTGTAACTGCCTTAGGCAATGACTCCTGTGGCCAACAGTCAACTAATAACCAAGCCAAAGGGAATATTACACTTTGTACAAACACCCTGAAAGCAAAAGGAGACAGAAAACAGACACGCCTCCAGGAACTGCCACACAGAATGGTAAACAAGCAGTAACAATGTAGGAAGGACAAAAACCCCACGGGGCACCCAGACAGCCACCTTGGTCCTGCAGCCTAGATTTTCAGGTTGTCAGAGAAAAATTAAAAACCTCCATCGACTCTTAAGACAGAACTCACACTGTGTACACAGTGACAGGGAGACAGTCCAATAAAAATCAATGTGTTATGAAAGCAAAAATAAAGACAAAAAATTCTATGTGAACTTGACCATTGCAGGACTTCCAAATGAGTAAAAGTTTGAGTTCAAGATATCAGGAACATTTCTAGATAAAGCACAACAGAGTTCCGAAGTGGCATATTGTGTTATAACACATGGAGCTGCATCTGTCTGATCTTTGACAAACAATTCCCAACGCCTTGTCTTCAGTAAATCCTCTGGGACATCTTGTAAGCAAAGTGAAGGATTGCTTTAATTACCTGAAAATTCATCCCCCGTTCAGAAGGAAGGAAGTGGCTGGCAAAAATACCTGGCACAAAGCAGGAGCTGAATAAATATTTGTTCAGCTGAACTGAAACAAGTAGTAGAAGCTAATAAAGATTACCATCATCTATTGATAAAATTGATCATGGTTCCAACATGCACCTGACTTAACCTATGAAAACCACTTGACCTTTTCTATAGAGAGAGCTGCAAAGTTGGTCTTTTCTTCTTTTCCACTTAGTATGGCAAATACCAACAACCCACTGGGCATGGTGCTTAGAGGCTTGGTGAAGGTTCAGTCCCCCGATATCAGCATCTTTGACTCAATCTCTGGTGACAAAAATATAGAAATTTTAAAGCACGGAGAGGGGTATAGAAGATGCATACATGATCAAAATGAACCTTCTAACAGCAGAGAGCTGATGGTAGATAAGCCACCTCAAGGGGACCCACTCAAATGAACTGGGAGTCAGCCTCTTTCAATGTCCTCATCTTAAAAGGATGCTAGGACTCAACTCGCAGCTTTCAAGCCTCTTCAGCTTCTACTCACACATATGAAATACATTTCATATTAAATGTACCATATTTATACATATATACAAACCCGCTTATCTGTATGGAACTCAAACATCAGTTTCATATATTAATACTTAACTTTACAACATGTGTGCACTCTGGTATGTTGTGATGTGGTTTATTCTATTCTATTGTTTAACTACCACCTAGTAAATCAGTTTCATGAATAATTAATAGTTCATGATATACAGTTTGGAAAACACTGAACTAGATGATTTCTTCCCAGTTCATTTAAAAAATTTTGATTTTACTTAGAAGCAACCTAAAAATATCCACCACTCCCAAATACTAGTTTCTCAATGACCTAGCCAAAACTAATTCCTGAGTGAAACGATATAACCCCTAAGACATCTTTGCCTTTCCTTCTTCCTCAGAGTAAATACCCATGATCCTTTCCACTTTAAAAATGATTTTCCCAGGGTTCATGACTAAGCCAAACCTGACGGCAGAAGTGAGCACAAGGAATTCTGCAATAAAAAGTTAAACATCTACCAAAGGAACGCCCTTCTCCCCACAATAAAGTCCATTTGAATCTTTGTAAACTATCGGGCACTGATAGTTTAGTACAAGAAACATGCTTGGCACGTCGCAGCAGCCCACCACATAAACCTCGATTTTAATTAAATGAGTGCTGTTTCAAAGTAGAAGCATTCTGCCTTCCAAACTACAAAATTTGCTTCCTGAAATAAAAATACTCTAACTTTGTAGAGTAGCATCTACTGTCACTTTTGGAGATTTTCTTAATTGTCCGCCTTCTGCTGCAACACCCCCTACCTAATTTATGTCACTTCCACACTCTTTAGTAATGTCCCAAATGTGTGGATGTACAGCAATCTCTGGCAGAAAATGAGCTGGCTTTGAGTAATACTTCCCAATCACAACTGGGGATTTTTCAGCACAGAGATAGGGAAAGGCTTTGTTTACGTCTTCCTGTTACAACTTAGACACCAGCTACATCATGGTCTCCTCAAAGGCATTGCAACCTTCCCATGGAACTGGAACAGGATCATGGTGTTTGTCAGTGATCTCAAAATGTTTTACTCTAAACCTTCTCTTCACTTCTAATTCTACAGGGTAAAGAAGAAATAAATCCCGTGGGTGTTTAATAAAATTCGGATATTTTAATCATTATAGTTTATAAAACAAGACATAAGTCTCAACTTTTAAAAGCACTTCAATTCCTACGTATGGAAGAAATACTAATTTTAACAACAAAAAAAAAATGAGGTCCCCTATAATCCTGCAATCAAAGCATTCTGTGTATGTCCCACACTTGGCAAGACATATTTTTATTTTTAATTGTTGGACTACTAATTCAGGAGGAAAAACAAACACCATTAACTTCCTCTTCAGTCACTAGCTGTCTGCACCAGGTGTTTTTATCGCTTCCTGCCACAAGGAAACACGGTGGAAACAAAGAGTGACATTCAAAAGAGAGCTCTCTGGCTGACTCTAAAATCATTCTTTCAGGACTTGAGCCACAGTGTAAACATATTTAAGTAATGGTACAGAGTGATAAAACTACTCATAAAACCTTCATTTTTTTATTACATGATATCATCTAATGCTATAAAACAGGTCTGCCAAGATTATTTGATGAATAAATGGAGTTGGTCAAGTTAAATAACTTTTCTTCACCCATGCAGCTAATACATGGCAGTATTAGAATTTAAATCCATTCTGTTTCATGGTGGAAACTATATCACACTCTTCCCTATGAACCTTTTGATTAAATTGTTTTTATTTTAGCCTGTCTAAACCATGATGGTTTTTTATGTATGAGTGGTGGAGAGTGTGATTAATGAGGACTGTAAGTGATAAGAACACGAGGACTGATTTATCATTCTACTCCCTGAATTGTGTTCAACAGGTATTTATTGAGTTCTATGTCCTAGATGATACACTATATTATGGAAGTCCTAAACAAAGATGCAAATTATAGCTCTTACCCTAAGGAATAAGAAATTGAGAAAGGGAACTATGTTCACGGGCTGCTGTAACAAAATATCATGGGCTGAATGATTTAACAACAGAACTTCATTTCTCACAGTTCCAGAAGCTGAGAAGCCCAAGATAAAGGTGTTAACAGATACAGTGTCTGGTGAGGACCATCTTCCTGGTTTGCGGATGACTACCTCCTTGCTGTGTGCCCACATGGTCATTCTTGAGTACATGCTCGTGGGGAGACAGATCCCTCTCTTCCTCTTACAAGAGTGTCAATCCCATCATGAGGATGCTACCCTTATAACCTAATCTAAACTAATCATCCCTCACAGGCTCCTACCTCCAAATACTATCACACTGGAGGCTAGGGTTTCAACATATGGATTTTAAGGTGATATAAACATTCAACTCATAACAGAAACCCAACAAGTAAAACAAATAATCAAGTTAGCTTGATACATGTAATTCTAAAAACATTATAATTTAATTACATTAAACAATAGTTATTGATAGTGAAATGAAAATAAAGTTATTTTCAAACTTATTAATTTAATTTTTTTTTTATTTTTCAATTACATCTTGTATTGATTTTCAATATTATTTTGTATTGGTTTCAGGTGTACAGCACAGTGGTTAGACAATTATATACTTTACTACGTGATCCCCCCCAATAGTTCCAGTGCCCACCTGGCATCATATATAGTTATCACAAAATTATTGACTACAGGGAAGTAAATTTTTGACAGTAAATAAAACCCATTACATTGACAATATTCTCCACATTTTACATATCAAAAACTGAGGCTCAGAGATGATAATTTGTCCAAGAAGCAAAAAGTGAGAAAGTGAGAGAGATTGAAACATGTCTCTGCCTAGCTCCAAAGCCCAGCCTCTTTCCATGAGAAGAGGGGCGCTGTAACCAAGGGCAACAACAGCCTCCCTCACTGCCTCTTCTAGGGTGTGCACAGCATGGCTCTCCCTACCTGCAAAGAGAGCGGCCCCAGGAGCCAGGTGCAAACACAGAGAACACATCCAATCCCTCCGTAGAAGAGATAACTAAGGCCTGAACGCTGGTACAACGAGAGCAGGTCAGGGAAGTAATTAAAAGCACATTTCCTAAACTAGCCTGCCCCACCTGGAAAGGAGACCATTTCTTCCAGCAAGATAGCAGAGCCACTGACTTCACGGCCAAGTATAGTATAACTATAATTCTCATAAAAATATTTCATGAGCTGAGTAACAGGAGAATAAAAAAGCATTCATATTTGAAGTATTAAATCAACATTTTTAAAAAGATTGTAATGCTGAAGCAAATGAACCTGGGATGGCGACACAGATTGCATTATCTTTCTTCAGCTCTGAGAAAGTCAGTGTTACGCAGTGACTCTCAAGGCTGTAGCAAAATTTTAAGGGTGTCTGTTTGCTCTGCCACTTGGCATACTAGGTACCAAATACACATGCTGTGGGTGAATGGGTGGATGAAAGGGTGGATGCAGGAAAGAATGAATTAGCAGTCACACTAACTGGTCACATTCTGAAATGTATGATTAAATATCTCATTTTACTTGGAGCTTTAAAATTATTTTCTCACCTTCCAATTAAACATCTACCCATATTTACTCCTAAGCCTAACGTGTATTGTAAAATTGCCAAAAGGTCTAGGTTTGTTGCTGTTTTTTTTTTTTCCAGAAAATAAAATTACATGCTGCTACTACACTTACAATGTTTTTAACTTGGGGTTCATAAAAATACTATAAGGAATTTTGAGAAAATAGAAATTACTGAGAATAAAAACATATATGTGTAGGGGATAAAATATAAGATAAAAGGTTATTTTGCTTATTAGTGGTGCAAATTAGGAAAGATAAAAGGAAAAGAGAAGCAATTACTTTCATTTCAATGTACTATTATTTAACCATTTCAATGATAATGTAGTAAGTTTTACATAAAAAAATTCCCTTCCTTCATCTTACTTACTGGTCATCATTTTTCTCATTTCATAATCTTATTGTTGATGGTTTTTATCTTGCATTATCGGGGTTTTTTTTACAAGCCAGTTCATGTCATTTTGGAAAAGGACAAGCCATATATTCATACACACAGATGCATATGCCTATAGTTATTTATGCACATATTTAATACATACACTTATATATGTATACACTTCTCTATATATAATTTAGAAATGAGACAATTCACGTGTCAGCTACACATCTATTTACAAGTTAAATGCCTTTATGCACTGCATGTGCACTCACATAAAAATATCTCAAGCTCACACAAATGTGAGAAAGCCACTCTTTTGAGAAGTCACTTTAATTAATGTGTCCGGGTTTTTCAGCACTTGGTTTGCACCTCAGTGATGTGTGTGAAAGGGTGGCCAGGAGGACTCAGGTATGACTAAGTGTCATAACGTCAGGCTCTACTGGCTGCTTTCCTCAAAACACAGTGGCAGGAGGGCCACAGTGGTCACACCTACACACACCTGTGCTCTGAGCCTATCTGAGGCCCAACAGGCATTCTGATCCCTGAGGATTCTGGCTCAGCAGGTTCAAGTGGGGCCTGGGAACTTGTGTATGCAGAAGTCCCACGTGATTCCTGTCCAACAAGCCTGAGGAGCACTGATATCGTGTATGGGAGAGAGTTCAGTGATGGAGAAGTCTGCAAATGTGGTTCCCCCTACACCCTGGACACTGGGAATATCTCATGAGTACTGGGAATTTTGATAGACCGTGGCAAACCATGGAAGATTTTTGAAAAAGGAAATACATTAGATTTGTACTTCAGTAGGAGTCACTAGGCAGCGTTATACAATTAGGCTGAACAGAGGACAGACTGCAGATACAAAGACTAGTTGGGAGCCTACTACAATAGCTGTAGCAAGAAACAACGAGGGCTACAGGTTCGTGACAAATGTGGAATACAGAGTCAATCAAGATTCAAGCCAACCTGATGTGGAGGGAGCAGAGTAAGAGTTTCAAAAATGACACCATTGTTTTAAGTACAGGTGGGTAAGAAGATACATGTAATGTTCATAGAAAGAAGGTTAGAAAGATATAGACTAGATGAAACATGAGTAAATAAATTAATTAATGAGTGGTCAAAAGAAACACCATTTGCTGAAAGAGGAAAGAGGGTTTTACTCCCTGTCCTACTATCTCCTTGATAGGAGGTACTGGACACATCTCTTAAGTTCTCTGAATCTCAGTATCCTCATTTATAAATAATGCTAGTAAAACCTGTTTTTCAGGATAGCCATGAAGATTAAATGAGATTAAAACATAATACTTGATCCATTGTAGGTGCTTAATAGACAATAATCAGTAATGCCTATTTTTACTTTCACTATTGATGACTTAAAACCATTCCAGACACATAGTAGGCACTCAATATACACTTGTTGAATGAATGAATTTCTACTGCTATTACAATTCTGTTGAAGACTGAGAAAAGATCATGGGATTTGCCTGTCAGACAGTAACTGATACACTTAGAGATTGCTTAAATGTCTAGGGGTTGTTGAAGACTTGAATGAAATATAACTTCAAGTGTTTTGGTGAGGACATTCTAAATAGAGTAGTATTTAGAGCAAACATTTGCCTGAGTTTTAGTGGTTTGTTCTTTATACTGCAGGTTAAAGAAATAAGTGCTTCCAGCTAGAAAACAAAAATCTGTTTTATTAACATTAACAGTTTTAAAAACACCTTATGCTTTAGAGTTTATATAGTATATTACACAGGGGAATAATTTTTAACATAATTCCTGTTGAGTTCAATTTTTCAGCTCTCTTAGACTTAAATAGGCATGCTGATTTCAAAACTGCAATTATTCTTCTCCTATCACGTCAAGTTTTTTCTGTACAGCTTATCTTAATGCGACCACTCTAGGCTGGATCGAGCCTGGATTGAGGGAAGCACTAGTGCTCTCCTATTGGCTGAGAGCAAACCCCCCTCGAGTGAGGAGGGGTGAGGGACGACCTTGGAGACCAGCAACAGATTCCTACTTGTCTAGACTATTCAGTTACACATGAGACAGTGTGGTGAGAGCTTGTATGTCACTCTATACAGTGAATGGTATCCCAAAGCGTAGTCTGAATTCTTGTTTGTATACAATGAGTTTGTAGAATTAATTTTTTTATTTACATACGTACTTATTTCCTTTCCTTCAGATCATGTCTGCTTCTGCTATTTCTCATCATAAGTGCCTAAACAACCCTGATTCGTTTTGTTCTACCAGTGGCAGTTTCACCATTCCCAGTCAAAGGACAAACATCAGCGCATTTGTCAGGCCAGCCTATTTTGCATATTTTAAAGTAAAACTTGGTGATCAAGATAAGTCTTGGGCCCCTCACAGGGTGTGCAAGCAGTGTGTCTAGAGTTTACAGATGTGGACAAAGGGAACACGTGATAAATTGCCATTTGGTATACTTATGGTTTGGCTAGAGCCCAGAGATCATTCAAGTGACTGTTACTTTTGTATAGTGAAAATGTCAGGATATAACAAGAAAAATAAATGTAAAATAGAGTATTGTAATCTACCATCAGCTATACACCCAGTGCCTCATTCAGCTGAAATCCCAGTGCCAGTTTTCATCGAACTACCCTCTTTCGAAACACAGGAGTATGGAGAAGAACTAAGTGACAGCAATGATGAAAATTTTGAAACTGAAGCTGACTCAGTTCGTAAGAAATTTGATCAGCATGAGTTGAATGGTTTGGCATGAGATTTGGGACTATCCAAAAAAGCTTCAGAACTCCTAGCATCAAGACTGGATGAGAAAAACTTGCTTGAAAAAGGAGCAATGGTAACCTACTTATGAGTAAGAGAAAGTGCATTTCTGCAGTACTTTCGAAGTGACAGTGGCTTTCTGTATTGTCATAACATACGTGGTTTAATGGAGGAATTGGGAATTCTAATCTATAATGCAACTGAATGGCGACTGTTCATCGATAGCTCAAAGCGGAGCTTGAAGAGTGTCCTCTTCCACAATGGCAGTTTATTTGGTGCAGTCCCAGTTGGTCATTCAGTTTGTGTGAAGAATATGAAGACATAAAGAGAGTCATTGATCTGTTGCCATACCACAAGCACAATTGGATCATCTGTGTTGACCTTAAAATGGTCTGCTTCCTTCCTGGTCAGCAACGCAGATACATAAAGTATCCCTGTTTTCTGTGTATGTGGGACAGCAGAGCTCGTGAGAAGCATGGGGTGGAGTCAAATTGGCCTCCAAGATCTGACCTCAAACTTGGTGATCCAAACATTGTACGTGAGCCACTTGTCGACAGAAAGAACGTTATATTCCCACCTCTGCCATAAAACTGGGTCTCATGAAGCAATTTGTTAGAGCTTTGCCAACTGAAGAAGACTGTTTCAAGTGTCTCATTTTGTCATTTCCTAGCCTGTCATTTGAAAAGATAAAATATCTTAATATGTATGTTTGGTAGTAGAATTTTACTACTTGTACACAATTGGACTTACAGTAACAATATATAGCCTTTATATGAATAAAACAACTCTAAATAAACAGTATATTCAGGTAATTTTTTTTCTTTATTTTCCTTTGTATGTACATTTTGTATGATTTTTTGGGACAAAGGGAGGGTATCCTGTACCTTAAAAAGTTGATGTGACAGAGAAAAACTGGGGTCATTTTGGATTCAGATGCCAAAAGTTAGTCAAAAACAAGTGTCACATCTAACTCAATGAAAATTGTGTTCCCGGGTGTTATCTCATTTGATCTTGAACCCCTGGAGTTAAGAAATTCAGTTACTATTATCATCCTTTTTATTTTAAAGATGATAAAACTGAGATTCAATACAGTTGAATGACTTTTATGGCATGAATGTAAGAGCCAGGAATTTAACTGAGGTCTTTTGACCACACATGTTCTGAGCTTCCCACTACCACTACCCGCACTCCTCAAGCCCATTCATGTTATTCCGGATGAGCTCTCCCTGATGCCTCCAGCCACCCTAAGATCTTCCTCCTACAATCTGGAAGTGAAGGGTGAGGCACCATCTTGTGGGTTTTGGAAAGTACTGAGAGTACTACTCCTTTCTCAAAAGCCAGCCAGCCCCAGACCCTCCTCCAGCGAGCCCAGTGCCCCTGCAGGATGTTCACTTGACCCTTGCTAGCTTCAACAGAAAAACCTACTGTTCTCGTGGGAACTATCAGGACTGTTTTTTTGAAAACTTTCCTATAAAGAAGGAATAAGCTTTGCCTACATGGGTAGCTTAGTTGGTTGGACTATCATCCTGTACACCAAAAGGTTGCAAATCTGATCCCCAGTCAGGGCACATACCTAGATCATGGGTTTAATCCCTGATCAGAGCACATGCAGGAGGCAGCTGATCAATGTTTCTCTCTCACAAGGTTGCTCTCTTTCTTTCTTCCCCCATCTTTCTCTAGAATTAATGAATGAATAAATCCTCAGTGAGGATTTAAAATTTCTTTTTAATTTCTAATCTTAATTACCTTGTTAAACAGAAAAAAAATCATCTTCATGTTGGATGATGGCTCTTACCTTATACCATTCATGGCATTGGTCTGCCTGAACGCACATCCCGGCCCTATCTCTAACTAGATGCACTGCCTGGAACATGTCACATCTTTGAGACTGGTTTTCCATCTTTAAAATGGGGGTTTTAGGTAATAGCACTTATTCCATAGGGTTTTCACTATGATTCAGTGATCTACTACATGCAAAGCACTTGGCACATTTAGAACTTGAACCATAATGAGCACTCAATACATAGTCATTGCTATTCGGCAATGTGTGATAATCCCATTCTCACAGAGAAAGCAACACAGGTCCAAAATGGTCAAGATACTTTGCACAAAGTGACCAAACATCACTCTCTAACAGAAACCGTGCTTTCTTTATGGAGGGGGGGAAAAAAACCAAGGTAAGTGTCACATTAACTCCAATGATTTTAAATCATTCACTTGTAAATTAATGTACATTTTCAGTTAATAAATTGGAATAATGGGTGTGGGAGACCAGACCCATAGTTGAGATTCAATGACCTTAAACGTAATAAGTGAGTTTAAAAGCACGCAGGAAAAGGGCTTTTGAAACACATAAACATGTAATCTCACACATCTTTAAAATAAAATTAATGTCTCCTTTCAAAATAGAACTAAGAGTTTAGCTTTCATAACCTAATTAGACAATATTTCCTTTTTTGGAAAATATTATTTCCTAAATGGTAAGAATTCTATATTTACTTTCTCCAGCTCTCTTATTCTTCCCTGGTGTTTCTTTTAATAGTGAATCCAACATTGGCTGCATATTATAATTACTTTGGAGGTTTAATGAATACCCATGCCTAGGCTTCACAAGGATCCACGAGTGTCTGAATCATCGAGTTTCGGGGTCCCAACTCAGGGATTTTTATAAAGCCCTACAGATGGTCGAGGCACTTTTAGCCCAAGTTGAGAACCATTGACTTACCCAACATCTTTCAAACAACAGAATGATAATGGATGGGTTCTTCTGCCTTGTTAGCTGCTGGACGTAAAGAAAGTTGTTTTTTACTTCAAAGCACAAAATTGCTTACTCTGAAAGCCAGTCTTGACCTTTAATACAAGTTAACCTGATTTCCCTTGATTCTAATCACACACTTTTGTGAGAGTCCCATTCCATTAGTTTTTCTAAGTTAGGTGGGATGCGTTATGCAAGACGACCACATTACACCCAGCACTCAGTCACTAGAAAAAATAGGACACACAGGGTACAGGTTAGAGCTCTGCAGAGTTTAGGTATGATGTTAATTTTGTAATCCTTGAAACTATAAATCAATGAGAAAAACGTGATTCTAAGAAAACGAGCATGAGAAACAAAGCATTATAACATTAAAATATTTGACACAACCATACAGTTATTTTGAAATCCTTTCTACTCACTACCTGAAACCCTTTCCATAAATATGCTGGGTTTGGAGTGTGGAACAATAGGGGTTAAAAGAACAAGACAAGCCTAGAAAATCTGATCTGGTTGTACTGACAGGTAACATCAAAGAATGTAACATATTATGAAGACGATCATTTTATTTTCCTGGGTTATTTAATACTGCCTTTTTATGCATTACGCTGTGATAATGGTGGAATGAAATAAACTTCAGGTACTGTGAGAGGAACAGGAGGAGAAGAACACTCAACAGCGAAGACACGTCACCACTTACGTGTTATTTGTTTTAAACTGACAAAAATATTGAGCAAATCTGCCAATCTTTTTACACTAGCACAGCCTCTCTACAGAGTGACCCTTTCCACCGAGGAAAACGTGGAGTAAGGGGGAAAAATGGAATCCAATAAAAGCCTCAAGGATTTCAAACTGAATCAAGTTCACAAATACAGGTAACAGAAGTTAAAGGAAGTGTTTAGATTTATCTCCTTCCTTATTTAAGTTATTTAAGCTATTAAGTAGAATCTTAAGCATAGGTAGAGAAATTCAGGATAGAAAGATTGATTTATTTATTTAAATATTCAAGAACGTTTTCTGTAATGAATCATGTGTTAATAAGTGACTGACCCTTCTGTCCCTGAATGTCTCAAAGGTCTTTGATGCTTCCATCTTTTAATTGATAAGGTGATGCTTGCTAATTTGAAGCTACCCATGTTTTCAAGTGCGACCTTTATTCAGATGATTCTTAAACTTCTATCTTTGGGTTTAACTTCTCTTCATCAGCTTTACTCTCAAGCTAGTCCTGATAACTAGCAGGAGAATGCTAAACAATACAAACTCTAGAATCCAGGTAACTAGGTCTGAGTTCCAGATGTTCCACACAATTTACTGTGAGAGCTCCTTAGAGCAAAATACTTGACTTCTCTCAATTTCTCCATCAGTAAAATAGGAATACAAATTGTATCTGCCTCAAGAGATATGAAAAGAATTCCATGACATAAGGAAAAGAGAGAAGTAAAGGCCCTGGCTTATGGAAAAACCTTCGCAAATGTTAGCCATCTTCTCTGCTAATATCCCTCACTCTCACAAACTCTAGCTTCATTCTTGAACTTCGAACTTACCTTTGTTACTCCCTATTGCGTTTGTCTGTCATCTAGTCAGTCACCATATCCTGGTTCTTTTTCTTTTGAACCATTTTAAAGAAAACTTTCCTCTCCATTTTTATTTCTCTCAATGAAATCTACTAATATTTACAGGCCCTACAGCAAGAGTACAAATAGAAGCAGTTTGTTATGTTTCTAACTCCTTAGAAAGTATAAATCAGTCAGTCAGCTATTAAACATGTCCCATCCTCCTACCTTGGAAAAATATACCTTCAAAATGCCCTAGAAGACCAGGTTTAAATTTAGATTTTCAGCCTCCTCTGGGTTCCAAGCCAGAAGGTCTGAGCCAAAGGAGAACTGGTGCCTTGCCCCTGTCTCCAGCCATGCCATCCTTTCCCCACCTCCTCCTTCTGTGGCTTCTCTTCCCACCACATCACCCTTCCCTAATGCCCTTGGAAGCCTCACCCACCTGTCAAGGACATCTCTAACACCTCCTTCTCTAAATTCCTTTGAGCCAAGTATGACCGCATTCTTCTCTGGGTAGCCACATTATTTTGCCTCTATATATCTTAATGAAACTTACAGCTTTTTTATCAGTACCTGTGTATTTGTTTTCCTAGTCACAGGTAGCTTCTGCTGGATCAGAGACTCTCTGTGCTCAATGCTAGCAGCATGTAAGAACCTCCTAATGAGCTAAAAAAAAAAAAAAAAAAAAAAAAAAAAAAAACACAACTAGGCTCCCCCCAGAACTAAGCATAATGTGGGGTTGGGGAGAAGGCATGGATTTTAAAGCTCTACTATTTATGTTGATGTTCAGCCAGGGTTGATAAGAATTGTATAAGAGTATAAATTCTTTGAGGGTCAATGTCCATATTTGATTTTGTACTAAATACATTCTTCTGAATTGAATTTAGGCTGATACATACTTTTCCTCCTGCAAAACACTTTCTGGTCCACATGCTCCACAAAACCCCTGCAGTTGCTGAAGTAATTTACAAGTACCGAGGAATGATGGGATTTGTACTCTAGAATTAAGCAAAAAGAGACATATAAAGTATTAATCTTACAGTCTAAACCCAGTTATCTATCTTACCTTGATCTCTGCATTTATTCTATATGGTACATCTTACCAACAACTTGATGAACTTACTAAAGGCATGGCCACTGTGTTATTCCTAATACCTAGCACATGTCTGCCATGTAATAGGCATGAAATAAACGTCTGGTGAATGGGTGAATGAATGAACAAATGCATGAATGGAAATGACAAGCCAGCGGGACTTCAGAAATTATTTCAGGTGTCTAGAATAATGACATCTCTCCCAAAGATAGATATCCTTATCCATGGAACCTATAAATGTTACCCTAAATGGCCAAAAAAAAAAAAAAAAAAAGGACTTTGCTGATGTGATGAAAGCTCCTGAGAGTAAGACATGGTTCTATATTATCCAGGTGAGCCCTAAATGCAATCACATGCATCCTTACAACAGGGAGGCAAAGAGAGATTTGACGGCACAGAAGAGGGCAACGTGACCACAAAGGCAGAGGCTGGGTGATGCAGCCACAACGACAGAATGCTGGCAGCCACCAGGAGCTGTGAGAGGCCAGGGACAGGTTCTGCCCCAGAGCCTCTGTAAGAAGCACCGCCCCGCTCATACCTAGACTTCTGCCCAGTGGCACTGATTTTGGCCTTCTGGCTTCCAGATTATGAGAATAAATTTCTGTTCCTTTAAGCCATCACGTTGATGGTAATTTGGTACAGCAGCCGCAGGAAACTAATGCAAGATGGAAAACCAATATCCAAGGAGGTAAAGTAACTTTTCCAAAGCCCCAAGTTAGTCAGGGCAGAGCTGTGTTTCTAATAAAGATTTCCTGACTCTTCCTGGCACCCTTACCCTCTCTTTCCATATTACTCAGCTGCCTGCTACAGATTATAAAACACATAGAGTTCAGCAACTCTGAGCTAAACCTGGGTACCAAATATAACCACTTCTGTGGCCAGGGGCTGGAAACTGCAACAATGGTAAATCCATTACACTCACCAATGTTAGTTACCTGATTTGACTGAAAAAAAAAAAAAATCATTCGAGAAAAATGACAATACACTGTTGCTAGTAAAAGATCCAGGAAGACAGTCATGGCCAATATTTTCATTAAACCACTTGTAATTACTGTACAACAGCACATGTGCAGGGGGAAGGGAGGGAGTGGGTGCTCACAGAAAATGCTGGCATGGCAAACAGTATAAAAACACAACAAAAAGGTGAAGTAAGGCAGGTGGGTAAAGTTGGGAGCTGGCATACAATATCAAGGAGGACTGGGATGATTCCATCTGCCTAAATGTGAGCAAATCTGAGACAGAGACAAAACTGGACATCACGGAACGGCCTGGAAATGATGGTCTTTCTCATCAGTGACATCAGAGTTTACAATGACAGCCACAAAAGGACAGTCACAGGTTGCCGTTGAGAAAAAAAAAAAAAAAAAAAAACACCGATTGAAGTGTAATAATTCTAAATCATCACTAGGTCCTTTACTATCTTTTAATTTCTCACTTCATACCTTTTAGGTACCAATGCAACAAATTCATGATATATTTTCCAGATAAGGAAACTGGGACAAAGGGAGATTTAGTGAATAACAGACAGATGACAGATAGCACATGTTGCCAGAGCCTATGTTTAAATTCTTAGGCTTTACTAATAACTCCAAATATGCATTGGTATAGTTTATTATTAATTGGCAGATAAGGTAACAAAGAGTCCCAAGCAATAGTTGTGGGTTTATTTAGACCTCATGAGTATGAAGACTTTTTTCCATAGGGGCGGGGAATAGAGAACAATAAGGAATATAAGCATTAAGAACACACAGCCACAATGAGATGTAAACATTTCCTTAATAATCCTACAGTTATAACAAGAAAAATAAACAATCTAACCTTAACAAGTCCCTACTCCCCAAGGACCTCAGGTTTATCTCATAGTTTAAGATTTAGTCACTCATTTAGACTGAGGCAAATCCCCATGGATTCAGGGAGGTTGTGATCAAACTAATGGGTTATGGCTCTATTGTCAGCGGGTGCTACCCCACAGGAGGCTGGACCGTTGCATCATTCATGGTAAAGACATACCTGTTATATGTGTGACAAACAAAAGCCTCCCCAAAGGGGCTCCCCAGAGAGCTCTGTGGGAAAGGCATGCAGTGCTTGCCTGTTCCACATCTGTTTTTCCCATGATCTTTAGAAAAATGAACTTCCTGGGCAGATGGGAAAGGAACCTCAGTTGACTAGATATATAAGGTAAGAAGAGATCAAAATATTATACTGCAACACGGTCGAATACCAAAAACACATCTTTAATGGAAACACATTAAGATCCTCATTTAATCTTTCTGAAGACTTCAACTATTATATTAAAGTGCTTATAAATTCATTATTTTTTCCTCATATCAAAAACAAATTTTAGTAAATTTATTGGGGTGACATTAGTTAATAAAAGTATTTTAAATAAGAGGGACTGAAAGCATATATAGATTGAAAAGTCATAAATTTTAAACCAGCTGTTTCATATACATATTTTATTGAAGGTCTTTGGAAACACAGTATATAAAAAAGTAACTTAATAATACAGTATGCAAAAACGCATTTTTTAAAGTTTAAAGGATGTTGGACTAATAAATTCTAAACTAATGTAAAACAATTTCCTGCTGAACTATTCGAAACCCTTTTTTCTCAATTTTTAATTACAACGTGTATTTCTTTTATGGGAAGGCAGGTAGTGTATAAGTGTTAGAAGAGGGAGAAGTCCAAGTTACTAAAACAAAAAAGGCCTGTAGGGCTGCTTCTACTCTACTGTGCTAGCTAAAGCACTTCCAAATTTAGAGGCTTCTCCACATTTAGGGAACTCAGCACGCAGCCACAAAGTCTTGCAAATAATAACCACCCTACAGCAATGTTAATTGTTCAAGGAATAGGCAAGCTACCCTAGGAGAAGGAAAAACCCTTCAGTGGGTAGCACTAAATAGAGCCAAAGAGCATCTCAAAACTGTCCTTCAGACGTGAAAAGAAAAGAAAGTCAACGAGTGAGAAAAAACACGGAGGAAGGGACATGATTTACCAGAAATCAAGCAGCTTGGCTTTGCTCAGATATTTTCAATCTCCTCCCCACCCTGCAATGATAGCACCACTATCATCAGCCTCCTCACAAACTGTCCTTTTTTCCCCTCACTTATTTGGCTCCTTTTATGTGCTAGGCAGTATATTACTTAACTAAGCGAGCAACTGTGAGTAAAATAAATAGCATTGCTTTAGTTTATACAAAAAAAAAAAAAAAAAAAAAACTTAGAAAGATGTCCCTAGCTCTCAAAAAGCTTAGTCTATTACTAAGACAGCTCCCAGCACTAAGAGATAAGTTCCACACTCAACAGAGAGACCTGATGTCAGAGAAGCCCAGGGCCACCCAGGAAGGCTTCCCAGGAGAGTGGAATTGAAGTCAAGTCTTGAGGATAAGTAAAGAAATTTCTTAAGAACTAGGGGGAGAGGGTCATGGTGTGTGTGTGTTGGGGGGGGGGGGCGGCGGTAACAGTATGGGGTGGGGGTGGGGAGTGGGGAGACGGCCCTCCCAGCAGTGAGAAGGCAGGAAAGCAGGACCCAGGGAAGACACGCAGCTCCATGTGGAGACAGACCAGGGTGCAGGGTTCACTGAGAAGAGAAAGGAGACAAACCCGCATGAGGCGCAGGGTCCTAGTGCACCTCTGGCAGAGGTGATGGAAAACCACTGATGTATTAAACACAGAGGCGACTTGATCAGATTTAGGCTGAAGGAAGATCGCTCTCACAATAGAAAACAGGCTTGCTACCAGGAAGCTCCGAGCCTATTCCTCTTCTAGAAACTTAGAGAACTTGTGTTATGTACTAAGGGTATTGACTTTATCCCATTTTCCTTCCTTTATTTCCTTTCCTCCTCAGGTATTTTACTTTTTAAAACTTATATAGGTCCCAAAATCCTTTGTGGAGTTGGGCAGGATAAAAGTGAAAGAAAAGAAGAAAACTGAAAAAGGTAGGAAGGCAGATGGGTAGGCGAATTATCTGTTCTCCCAACAGACGGGAAAGTGAACTCTACTTTGACATGTTTTATTGAAATTCGGAGATTCAATAGCACACGCTGCCTAACGCAAGTTATGGTATGTATTATTTTTCCTCTTTCTATAATTAGCTTCCTGATTTTTTTCTACTAATTTCTAGGCCCTTTGACTAATATACTATTACTTTTAAAAATCTGTTTTCCAACTTGTTTCACTTTCAACATAAAGCCAAAATAAGATAGCGACATATCCAATTCTCCATCATTAAAAAATGAAGTACCATATTACAGGCACAAAGGTTCAGATACGCTAAAAATAACATAAAAACCACCCCGAAAGAATTTTTCTTAGCTACATGCTTTTATTTTCATAAACTTTTCATTACAATGCTTTTTTTTAATACAACCCTTAAAGAGAGGGGATAGGACTTCAGGATGAATAATTTCACAATCACTGGGTTAATAGTTTATTTCAACAGACAGTACACCCTAAATGATAGCAAAATTCCCAAAACACCCATGTCCCTGAACACATTTGGCAACCCGGTGACAAAGCAAACAAGTACAATGACTTGTCTTTTTTCTTTCCTATCAGAGAGAGAATTTAAAAAGAGGAGTTGAGAACAGAGGTCCAGCTGTGCTCATCTGTAACGTAGTCTCAGATCTCCAGAAAACATTTGAAATCTCAAGATCAGAAAAAACACAGGTCAGGTCATTAAGCTCCCTTTCCAATAAAAGGAGACCCAGAAGGTGTCACTAGCTTTTATTAAACATGGGTACATTCTCAGAGTCCAAACCTCAAAACGAGTGGTTCTTATTAATAATTTACTTATATGTCATTTCAGTATTTCTTTCTGAAGAACAATTGCCTCCAAGAGTGAGAGATAAAAGGCGAATGCCTACATCTGTGTTGCTATGATTCTCTGCCCTCTCTCAGGACTCACCTAATTCCAAGGAGGGTGCAATTAGTAGGGCAAATTCCAACTCCAAAGGAAATTCCCCAGCTCAGCCAGCTGCCAGTGGAACTATAATTCTAATATGAAGAGAAAGTCTTCTTGGAAGTTAAGGAGAGTCTAGGGAGAGAAGGTTCATTATGCTACCCAAGGAGCAACCATCTATCACAAGAGGAAAGAGGCTTACGTAATCAAATGCTATAAAGTTAACATGAAAAAAAGACTTAAAACAATTTCACTGATTATCTCAGTTTTTCCATTTTCTGTAACTTAATACGAGATTTTAAAGAAAAACTCACGAATAATTTAGTCGTGTGTCTTTCATTTTGGATATTAAAGTAACTCTAAATCAATGCCTAAGTTAACACATGTGTATGCACTGATAAAACTTATTGAATATAATTTGTATGATATCCATGGCAAAGACAGAGAGAACCAAGAAAATAAGGGGTGTCATAAGACAGGTAAACTATCATTACTATAGGTAAGAAAAAAAGCAAACATGTATTTTGCTCATAAAAGAGACCTTTGTGCATTTCCTTAGAACCTAACAAGTTTATTTAACATAGTTCTTTGCTTTCTAAATCTACAATAAATTAGAGGCAATAAATTATAAATGGAGGAGACTGCTACATACTGACATTCTCAAAAGATGACAGACAAAAAAGAAATAAACAGAAAACCATATAAAGCAAAGCACTGAAGTGTTATTTAGTGGAAGGAATATGGCTCTACATACCTCTGTAGTGTAAAACAAGTATTTATCAATTGGCCTAGATTTTCATAGGAATAGTTAAAACTATGATGGTGTTTAAAAATGTGATGCCAGTATGCAATAAAGAGCAATCATAAGAATTATGAATATTAAGGAAATTCTTCTTCAGCATATATGAACCAGATAAGGTGACATGACCTTCTTCTGTCTTCAGCTGTCACTGACATGACTTATAGACACTAATTAAGGACACAATATTCTACATTATATATGTTATTCTCATCTTCTGGGGAGTTCCCACTAAAAACAAGAACTTGAATTTTCTAACAGCTACTCTGCTTCACTACTTAGCATGATTCATAAAGAAAAGCTTAGTTAAACAGTTGTTAGAAAATGTTTATATAATACAAGGCCATAGCAATCAAAACAGCATTGCACTGGCATAAAAACAGACACATAGATCAATGGAATAGACTAGAGAGCCTAGAAATAAACCCACACCTTTATAGTCAATTCATTTTCAACAGAGGAAGAAAGTACATATAATGAGCTAAAGATCATTTATTCAATAAATGGTGCTGGGAAACATTGGAGAGATACGTGCAGAAAAGTGAAACTAGACTATCTTTTTATATCACATACAAGAATAAATTCAAAATGGATCAACGACTTAAATATTGGACCCGAGACCATAAAACATAGGCAACAAAACCTTGGACATTGCTCATAGAAATTTTTTATTGGATATATCTCCCCAGACAAGGGAAACAAAAGAAAAAATAAACAGATGGGACTACATCAAACTAAAAGTTTTCGCACAGCAAAAGAAATCGTAAACAAAATAAAAAGACAATGCACAGAATGGGACAACATATTTGCTAATACATCTGAATAGAGGTTAATATCCAAAATTTATAAGGTCCTTACAAAACTCAACACCAAAAACAAACAATCCAATTAAAAATTGGACAAAGGACCCGAATAGACACTTCTCCGAAGAGGACATACAGATGGACAACAGACATATGAAAAGATCTTCAACGTCACTAATCATCAGAGAGATGCAAATTAAAACCACAATGAGATACCACCTCACACCAGTCAGAATGGCCATCATCAATAAATCAACAAACAACAAGTGCTGGCGAGGAAGTGGAGAAAGGGAACCCTTTTTCACTGTTGTTGGAAGTGCAGATTCGAGCAGCCACTGTGGAAAGCAGTATGGAGAGACCTCAAAAAATTAAAAATGGATCTGCCATTTGACCCAGGGAGCCCACTTCTGGAAATATATCCAAAGGAACCCCAAACACTAATTTGAAAGAACATAAGCACCCCTATATTCATTTCAGCGTTATATACAATTGCCAAGACATGGAAGCAGCCCAAGTGTCCATCAATAAATGAGTGGATAAAACAACTATGGGACATTTACACAATGGAATACTATTCGGCTGTAAAAAAGAAGGAAATTTTACCCTTTCCAACAGTTTGGATGGACCTGGAGAACATTATGCTAAGTGAAATAAGCCAGTAAGAGAAAGACAAATACCATATGATTTCACTCATTTGTGGAATCTAATGAAGAAACTGAATTAACAAGCAAAACTGAGACAGACTCATAGATGGAGAGCAGATGACAGCTAGTGGGGGTGGGGAGGTGAAGGGGTGGAAGGGTTGAGCAAAAAGGAAAAAGGACTCATGGACCTGGGCAACAGTGTGGTGATTACTTGGAGGAGGGGGTAAAAGAGGACTAAACGGTAATGAAAAAATATATAATAAATATATAAAATATATATTTGTAAGTTGATTTGTCCTAATTTTAATGTGTTTCTATCTCTTTAAAGGAACCTTACTTAACTCTTTAATAACTGGCTTATTCAAAAGCACATTAATAAATACTCCACCTCTTGTAAGCAATACCATATTTGCACTCCTAGGTATAAATGGTCAAGACAAATATGGTAGAGAACTGGCCAGTTATTCACTAAAACTGTTTCTATCTCTTCCTGGGCTATTACTAAACCACATTTCCCAAACTCCTTTGTAATTAGGTGTGACCATCTGTCTAAATTCTACCCAATGAACTGTAAGCAGAAGCAACATACCTAGGGAAACTTACACAGAATCCACTTCCTCCATTTCCTTTCCATCAGCTTGATGTGGCAATGTATGTGGATGTTAGAATCCACTAGTTGTGGAAGTCTGAGACACCTGTTTTAAGCTGCCTGAGGCCTTGAACAGCCACTAGAAAAAGAACAGCCCACCACTCAGTAAAACCCTTTTAGTCTTTATGTGAGTGAGAAATAACCTTCCTTCCTGTCGGGGCTGCATTATGGGGTGTTTGGTAGTGCTCCAACAATGAGCACCGTAAAAAATACATAAACTAAATTACCTACCCAAGTTTAATGCAGGAAGTAAAGGTGGGAATAAATAAACGTGCAGAATAAATTTAAATTGAACATTTTGGAAAAAGATTTGTGCCCAACTTTTAAAGCATGGTCCCTCAGGAATTGGAGAATGAATAAAATAAAATGCTCACTCTGGTTGTTTGAAACTTGAATATCACACTAAGGAGCTTAGACTTAGAAATAGCAAAAGAGCCCTGACCGGTGTGGCTCAGTCGGTTGGGCACTGTCCCACAAAGTTAAAGGTCGACTGTTCAATTCCCAGTCAGGGCACATGCCTGGGTTATCGGTTCGGTCCCCTGGTCAGGGTTCGTAAGAGAGGCAACTGATTGATTGATGTTTCTCTCCCTCCCTTCCCCTCTCTCTAACAATAAATAAATGAAATCTTTAAAAAAAGAAATAGCAAAAGAATGAATAACTGTACAGTTATATTAGTAAAAAGTATATTCAAAACAATATTTAATAAATTTAATATTCATTGTTTCCCACCAATAATCTATAATCAGATTCTATTATAAGAAAACTTTACGGGACTAATTTATTTGATTATCTTAGGATATTTTTATTGAATGCAATTTGAAGTAAATAATTAGCCAGGAACCTGAAAATAGTTTAGTTACATACAGCTTTTTGCAATGAGGTATTTCATTAAAAAGCCAACTGATCGCTCACCTGGGGAAGCCATTACCTGCTTGATCTATCTTATGACTCCATTTCATTTACTACTCTTTTATTTTTACTGAATTTATTGGGTGTACCATTCATTTTTAATGGTAACATTGTGAACAAACTGAAGAAAAAGTCCCCACTTGGACATTATGATATTTGTTTGTAGCTTTGTCCTGGTTTTAGTTTCCTACTTAATGACTAAACGGCACCATGGTGGGTAATGCACTGGAGTAAAAGTGGTGAATCATTAAAGAGTTTGTAAATTTTAAAAACAGGGGCAGGCCTTCTGGGCCCCATATGCTTCTGGAAAATCCAATGTTGTGCTGTATTAATTGAACTGTGAAGCTTTTATTGGTCCTCTTAAAAAATGCTTGCAGTGAAGCTTTCATTAATGCTTGCCCTCAAATTGTTTATACTACTTAGCATTTCCATAACAAAGTTATATTTCAAAGAACTTCTTGGTTATTAGCTAAACCTAATCTACATTTTTATAAGAGAATTCAGCTCTTTAGCAAAACAGAAGCATGTACGGGAAACTCAATGAATTTTTGTCTAAGATTTGCCAATGAAAAAAGGAATAGAATATAATAAGATCTTGCCACAAACCTTTAGCTTATATAAATCGCCTGATTCTCTCACTCCATATGTGTGGAGTAGTTATTACGTGTTCCCACAATGGTGAAGAAAAGAAAAATTAGCTACTTTTATGCAATGGGCTTTGAAAACTAAAGTTATAGAACTTTGTGATTACTGCTATGGCAACGCCCCCATCCAAGGTCATCTAGAAGCCCACAAGGTCACATGTATAGTTCCAGGGGTATCATGCACCTTGTGGTCTATGTTTGGAAAGTTCCTTTGGGCGCATTTTCATCAAAATTACTTTATATAAATTAGATTCATCAAATTAAAAATCATACTGGAATCATTTTAGGGTTTATGCAGACTAATTTATTTACTCTTAAGGATGTTCAGACTCAAATCAGTTTTTCTACAATATCATTCTAAAAATCTGACCTCTGCTAAAATGGGTAGAAATTTGTTTTGATGGGGTGGGGAAGGGAGGAAAAGGTACTCTCCAAGAATCTCTTTGGTTCATCGCAACATAAAAACAGGATGGCCTGTGTAGCAGAGAATACATATAAACCACGAGAATGTCCCCACAAATCATTCCCCCCTCTAGTTTACCACAGCACTAATGTTTTATTTATCAGAAAGCAGAATAACTGAGTTATATCTCAGCTCACAGAAGAAAATACCTATATTGAGATCGGGATTAATTAAATTTTTGTTTGTTTGTTTTTCTAGAGTCCCAAAATAACAAATGCTAGAGTTTGTTAGGCAGATTAAAGAGTATTTCTTCACTTGACCCAGTCACAGTGAAGAGCGGGGTGTTCTTTGTTAGTTAGGACCCTCTCCAGGGCTCCTTAGGGAAGGGGTCAGAGAACCCATATTGTTAGCAAGAGCCCCAGGTGATTCTAATTATCAGACATGTTTGGGAAACTCTAGATTAAATGAGCCCTAAAGGCTTTCCTTCTAAGATTTGGCACTTCTGTTAAGAATTAAGTTACTAGAAATGGCATCCATACTGCTGTACGGAAGAAATTAATTTCTGCTCATATATATCGTAAAGTAATCAGCACACTGAATACACCGAAACTATTTACACCTCTTTCTCCCCCACTAACAGGTGCTGTCCGTAAGATCCATGATTTAATCCCACTACATAACACACTGTCAGGCACAGAATCGATGCTTCATGAGTTTTGAATGAATGACTGTCTTAACTGCAGCAACTAGCTGCCAATCTTCTCTCTACATAGTCTTTCCTCCATTCAAGCTCCTCAGTGCCAAAAAGCAGGACCCAGTGCCCTAAGAACATTATAGGAGCAGCAAGAGTAGAATAAGAACCAGTGATTCTATATGCAAAACGTAGCACTTATTGTTTGACTGAATGCATGATCAAGACAGTAATATTTAGTACCTGATTTCAACTATACTTGAATATGGATGGAGAACTTGCATGAGACGAGGGAAAGAAGAATTCACGCCACCCCAGAACCAATTTTCAAGACAAACAGAAATATCGTACTTAGTCTGAGAAACTGATTATTAGAGAACTTCTGAAATAAATGGAGTGAGTCTATTTTCCTGCTGCACAAAAATCCTTCCAGCCCTTTGTGGAACAAAAGCAAAATAAATGGATGGTGAATGCATAAGACCAATTTAATTCTCTTTTTACATAGTTAAGAAAAAGGAGATGTAAGGAAAAAAAAACAGTTCTTCTAAGTCAAACAATTAAGTTATTTCTCACCAGTGGAATAGTTATGGTGCCATAAGATACAGGCTAAGAGCAGAATAATATATTCATGTCTGTGGCCAAACATTTTCCAAGTGCATTTCAGGTCTCTAATCATGGTTTCTACTTACTTGCAGTAAACAGAAAAGACTCCCACCCATCTGGCCCATTTTCTATGACTTTCCTCAATTCAGATTTCATTCATTATAAGTTCCCAAACAGAACTGAGTAAGGCCTCTGTCTAATGCTGTCCTCACCAGAGCGAAGGGATTTATAAGGAAGTACACAAGGACATTTTAAGGACTCTGCAGTCAAGAGCTTCATCGGTAGTAGTCTCATTTATCTCCCTCTCTTTCCCTTCTCCTAACTGAACAATTATCATTCTGGCAAGAACTTCCTCATTAAAATAGTAGCCTCCAAGGATATTTTCATATTATAAGCCAATATTCTTGAGGACAGGGTAAGCTGAATTCAATTATCAAATATTACCAGTTGTGAGCCAGTGTTGGGTATATGTGAAATTCATCAAGGCATTTGGTATTATTTTCCTTTATTGTTTTTAAAGAAAGACCAAAGTATTTGACCATCATATGTTTTACAATACATTTACCTATAAGAACTCCAATTTTTTTTTCTAAAATGCTATAAGTTGTTATCATCTTCAGTATAAGAAGCTGAGCTCTGCATCACAGTCCCTCCTTCTCCATATGCACCTTGAAGCATCGGTTCACATTCACTCTCTACTCAACCCACCAACTACTCTGGGTGGACAATATGACTCACATTAAATCTCAACCCCCCTTTAATTGTATGTTTCATCTCTCTGCATGCACTCATCTGTTTTCCTTATTTTACCTCACAGAGTTCAGTAAATGTTACTTCTGACCATCTGTTCCTTCCACAGATACAGCATTTCTATAGCTTTTTTGCACAATATACTCATACTTTACCTCGTAAGCAGTTAACTCAATAAAAACATCGATAACAAAAATCTCATCCTACCCTCTGTTTCACACATAAGATGAGAAAACCAAGAGTGAGATCATCCTTACACAGACCTCTTTAACTATTACTTTTAGTACAAAATTAGATGTAATACAAACCTACCTGGGAAATTCCTAAGGTGCCCGTCGCTCACACTAAGAGTCACCATAAAATCTCTCACCTGTTTAACTTTCTGCCATTTGATCCACTTTCCCTTAAGCATGTAAAATTTTTAAATATTTCTTATTACATTGCATTGATTCTCTTTTTCAGTGAAGTTTATCAAAATACTTGTGCATTCAGTCACTGCAATGTAGTTACCTTTAAATAGGTCCTTGATGGGCTAAATGGCAAATCTAACCACTTACAACAGTGTTCTAATGGGACTATTGTTCCTCGTTAAACAAGTGGGTCCAAGTCTACACATTAGAAACATGGCAAATAAAGACGATAGAGACAGTGAAATTCTACACTTGCACTATTTGAAAGTTAGTTTGTTTTATAAATTAAGTTCCGTTATAATTTGGATTCAATTTTTTTTCTGTGTAGTTTCATCTTAATGGTATCAGCACCCTGAGTCTATTTCAAGATAACATATCCAGGTAGAAATGCCGTTTCACATATTTCATTTGCACACAGTTGTTGTCGCTGCTATAAATTCTATTTTCCCATTATTCAATCTGACCTGTCACCTTCTTGTGAAGTAAAAGTGGGAGGTAACAATGCAGGGAGGGTGTGAGTGTGTGTGTGTGTGTGTGTGTGTGTGTGTGTGTGTGTTGAGGGGGTAGAGAAAAAAGGGATAGGGGAACTTTTTAAAAAACATATAAAAAGTCTAGTTTCTGGTCTTGAGAATTAAAGACAAGGCCCTATATAAATTCTAAATAATAACTTCTGGAAATGGAATAAGTGCACCGCCATGTCCGTACTTAGCTAATTTGTTCCTATTGCTTTTAGTATGTTTTTTAACAATTCCAACACACTCTACCACAAGAAGAAGAAAAAAAGTTTGACTGTGGTGGTTCTAAATTAAATGCCTCTGTTAAATTATGCAATTTTGAAACATTAAATTTATATATAAATGAATATATATTTAAAATGCAATATATACATGTATAAAATGCAAACATGGATTTAAGTTCATCGCAACAGAAAATCTAAAAAGACTAGACTATAACTGTGATGAGCAATGCAGCTCAGACAGGGCTGTTCATGAGGGCGGGGTGGGGAGCAGGTAGGGGCTGGGGAAGAAACAGGTACAGCAGGTTGGACCAGTGGTTAGTCCCCACTGGTCCATAGTCCCCAGGCATCCATAGCATCAGCCTACAGAAATCACAATTATTGGGCCCCACTCCAGACCTACAGAGTCAACACGTACAGGCATGGAGCTTGTTTGTTTTTTAGAGAGAGAGGGGAAGGGAGGGAGAAAGAGAGGGAGACAAACACTGATGTGAGAGAGAAACATAAATCAGTTGCCCTCTGTACATGCCCCGAATGGAGACCGAACCTGCAACCCAGGCATGTCCCCTGACTAACAACCAGTAACCTTTCGTTTCATGGGACGATGCCCAGCCAACTGAGCCTCACCAGCCAGGGCCATTGGGCTTTTTAACAATCCCTCCCAAAGATGCTAATGCGTGGTAAAGTTTGAGAGCCTCTGGGTTACAGGGACTCAAAGATAAGAGGCCTTTCATCTGCTTATCTGAATGCCAATGCCAATTATAAACATGACTGTGACAAGACTCTGGAAGAGAGCTCTGCTATGTCATCTAGAATCAACAACCACAGTTCTACTCTCCAATAATTTCAGTTCCAAATTCAACATGCAAGCTGGGGGCCTCCTGGGGGTGTGGGGGAAGACTGATGAGGCCATGACATTCCAGAGCAGCTACCCTGGTGTGGCACTCCACAGAGTGAAAATCTTGGCAAAGATTTCCCTTTATAAACTCTGAATATAATATTAGCTTCAAGGTTGGAAGTTGGATAACTCAAGGATATCAATATGCTGGAACAGTGTTTTAAATAATATAGAGAAATGAATGCTCCTATAATAATATAAAGGGAAAAATTCTTTTTAAATGTGTTTATGCTAAACATGTGGTTTCTGACCCTACTCCATCATTCTTAAGACTTGGATTGTGCCTGTTCCGAAAGTGACAGCCTGTTCCTGCAGGAATGGGTGTTGGCAATGCTGGCCACAACACTGCACGAGCCACACAGTACACTGGGAGCAGAGGAAGCAGGTGTTGAGAGTGTAATTAGGTAGGTACATAGGAAACAGGAGTGACATCAAAGAAGGGTGGGGAGGAAAAATATCCTTCCTGTGTGTCAAGAGATGAAGGAGGAGCGATCCCACTAGCTGAGTTCCAAAGTCCACAGAACAATTTAAGAGCCTACAGACACTTCCTAGGTCAAGAAGACTATGGGTGTGAATTAGAAGCCTACACAATATTTAATAAGCATACATAACTTCATAAAATCCAACGCACATGTTACACTAGAATTGGGAGAATGAAAACCCATTGCTCAGATAACAATGCAAATGAAATTAGTTGCCTGAAAAGCCACTGGATCATGTAATGGAGGACTCACTATAGAATAAATACTCAAAATTCATTTCATCAACCAATCAGAAAAAAACAGAAGTCCTTTAATGACTTAAATGTTTACTTTGAAGCAACACAAAGCAACATCTTTCAATATAAGATCTGTTCATGGTTTAAAAAGCAATGAGACTCACCGGGCTGCACTGGTGAGCTCATCATGGGACTCCGTAGGGCTGACAGGCGGGATGTGGATTCACAGCCTTCCTTCAGCTGGCAGTGTCGGTAGGTCCACGAGGGGCTCGTAGGGGAAAGACCTAGAATGCAAGAGAAATGCATGTGGATGATATATGTTCCGTCAAACTGCAAAGGAAAAGGAACAGAGGGTCTCAGCTCAGCCACAGCTCAACTGTGGGCCTCTGAAGAAGTCACATCAACTTCCCAAGTGTCTTAAATCTTCGATAATGACCGATATCAATATATGTTATCTATTACAGATATATAGGTATTATATATAGATATATAATTAATGCTATGTATACATCTATTATACTTTTATCTATAAAATTTACCAGCCATGCTTAAAATGCAGAAATTGTGAACACCAAAATAAAACCTGTGCATGGGAAACTACTTCACATAGTTATAATTAGTTTCCTATTTACTAGTCAGTATATTTTTTTTTGTTATCATTATTATAGAAATTTAAAATATTTTTGGAATTTTGGATATAAGTATCTCATTACACAGTATTTTTATCATTGTCAAAGATTTCCTTCTAGAGATAAAAGTTCTTGTTGAAGGAATTTTAATGGACTAAACAAAGGGATAAATAAACCATAAAGTATAAGAGTGACAGAAAATTCCCCTTACAATTTCCATTTCTCCTTGAAGACTTTTGCAATCTCATTCCAGCCAAAAGTAATAACAGCCTTAGTCTTTCTAGGAGCAGCACTTACAGGATGGACTTCTTGAAAGGAATTTAAGGGACTTTCTGCTTTTAATTCGGATGCACCCTCCCTGGTAGACATTTCAGTAAAGGAAAAGCAATTGGAAGGACAGTTTCCTCACAATTTACTGGAATTTGTCAAAGTTCAAAAAAAGAAGAGGAAGAGCCACTTTTAAGGCTGCACTTAATGAGTTTCTTGCAAAACACAGTATAGCCCAATTGCACTATTTTTATATACAAAATGCTGTAACTCTGAGAATTATACATCTCTTCACCTTGAGAAGCCAACATATTTATTGTGATTCATTTTCCCATCGGTATTTTAAAAGAGCTATTACTATTTTTTGCCCAAATGTGTAAAGCAGGATATAAGCACCTATTTCCTTTGAATAACTGTGTATGTAACCTCACCAAGAATACCTATAATACTTAAAATGGTCTTTAAATAGAAATATACTCATTATTACAACAGTTAAATAGAGTCATCATTTGTAGCAGGCTACTTCTCATCATATCTTTAATATTGGTTATATATTAAGATGTAGTAACACTAAAATGTATATTTCTATAAATCTTCAAAATTATATGATGTGCTTATTTTATTAAAATTATTTAAAGAATCTTGATTTCCATGTTCATGTAAAAGCAGCATTTCTTTAAAAAATGAAAAAGAAAGAACTGAAAACTATTTTTATTCCTGTATCAGCAAACAGACATTCTGATTTTGGCTCCTAAATATTTTTTAAAATGTCAATGTCATAATTTAAAGAAAAAAAAAATCATCTGAATAGTTTTAATTTGTTGGGTACTTCTGGAAAGACCATATTGAGGTCCTTTTCACATCAGCTATGCTAACAGACACTTGTAACTCTCCCCATACCTCCTTCATAGGTGAGAAACCTAGGGGAGATGTCAACTGCTTCACAATTAAAAGGTAATAAAATAAAATCAAAATTAAAACTCGAGTTAGATTTAAATTCATAGGGTATCTAAAATTAATGAGTGTAGACTTTCATATTTATGGCATTTTTATCTTTTTACATTGCAACCTGGAACATTTCATAAATGCTCTTGCTGCATTCTTGATTCTCAATGGCAAGGTTTGATTTTAAATTAAGAATAACAGAAAGCAAGGGTCAGAAAACCTTAAGAAAATAAAAGTAAAGGAGCATAAAAGATGCCTTCCATTAGGGGCACAGTAACTCTGTGTTTAAAAAAAAAAAAAAGGTAATCTCTAATGTCACTTTGTACAATTGATGCTTGTATATTTACTAATACAACTCAATTTATCCAATAATATCTAATAGTTAACAGTAGTAATACTAAAGCAAAATTTTGCTACTTGTCCTAAAATATAAAATTAAAAAAGATGTTTCTATTTTCACCACCTCTGCTCTTACTTCCACAAACATAAATAATAACGGTCCATGACATGCTGATTTATGGCTAGTGACATAATTGTTGGGTTTTGCCCTCATAGCCCTAGACTTGAGTTGTAGTTAATCTTAAATGGAAACACAAATTCTACTTCTAAAATATCATCATGAAGTACCTTTTTAAAATTTAAACTACTCTTCTTGCCATTCAATCTTTTAAATAATTTCCTAATCATGACATATTCTTCTAACATTAGGAAAGCCTTGTTACCAGAACAATTATAAAGAAAATTAATATGCACATCTATGTTGATATATACTAATTTCCAGTTGTTGTATCTCCATTCACAATGAGCTACAGTGAACCAAAGTTGGATCACTGAAATATGATTATTTTAAGAGCTCTCCTAACAGGTTTCAGAGGTACTGATCCTCTAATATGCACATTGTGTGCATGTGGGTGTGTGTGGAGTGTGTGTGTGTGTGTGTGTGTGTGTGTGTGTGTGTATGAGAGAGAGAGAGAGAGAGAGAAAGAGAGAGAGAGAGAGAGAGATTTAGAGAGAGAGAGAGAATCATCAACTACCCAAGCTTACCTTTTTCCTTTTCCTGGTGGCTAACAAATCAACAGATTAGCAGTTCCTATTCACACCTCTTAGGGACAAAATTGTTAAGAAATTTTACAAATGAAGCCCTTTTTAGCTGCTTGGAATAGAAAGAGGGATCAGTGGGGAACACCTGTCAATGAGAATGGGTAATTTATTCTTAAATCTTCCCACACTTCTTTATTCAAATGGGCTTCAGAGAAACATTATTTTCTGAGAATAGGGCAGTTTTCCCTTATATATGAGTCATTCTTACAGTAAGCCTAAACTAGAAATAATAGCAAACTGGTCTTCAAGTGGGTAGATAAATGAAAAAAAAAAAAAAAAGTAATGTGATTGAGAATACAGATGATCAAGCAGATAAAGAATATATCTGGTTTCAATTAATTTGCATATTAATTTAACTGTTGCAAAAATATGTGCACATTTAAGGACATGAAGAGAAGAACAGCAAGAGGGACATTGTTGCTATGAATCTTTTACCTAACGAGATGCAAGAATTGTTAGTTTGGCTCTTGACTATCCTTGAGCTACCTGGATCCACAATAAGAAACTAAGAGTCTTTGTTTCAAAATGATCATCTCTGACTACAAGTTGCTTGCAAGCAAGTTACTGCTTGGATATGTTGGGATAAAGCACAAGGCAACAGCCCAAGGGCTGACATCCTGCAATGTCTTAGCTTGGCTGTTCAGACAGTCCACATTGCTCTCACGGTCATTGTGGTAGTGATTCCACAGACCCTTTAACCATTCCACCTATATGGCCTGTTCCATAGTAATGAATGGCAGATCAGCAGAGCTTTAGGGTTATCTCCTCTGACCATCCCACAGCCTTTCAGAGTACACTGAGTAACCATTATTATCCCCATTTTACAGATGAGGAATTGGAGGCTTAGAGTTTCAGGAATGTGTTCAGACATGCAGGTGGTCTTCTTACTCCTTGCTCAAGGCTCTCCTGTGTAGCATCTCAAAGAATTACAGGCCATTCCAGCACAGCTGCTTCAGTGTCAAGACTGTCTATGCGGTTGTCACAATTTCAATAACAACTCATTGAGATACAGGTCTTCTTTACTAAAGAACCTATCGAGCCAGTGAAAAGACTGAGCTCAGACACAAGTGATGATAAAATAAATTTAAAATTTTGGAATAAATGCATGCAAGAATTCTCACAGCATTAAGCTTTCAAATCTGGCTTAAATATCATGTTCTTACCACAATCTTTCTATTGGTTTTTTAACTATTATCTGAGCTTCTTATTACAGTTTTCTTTTTCTTTTCTCCTTTCAGGCAATTAGTATTATTTTGGACAGTGTGTCACGAAGAAAGCAGAATTCTTTTGTAGTTTATGTAGCCAGCAAAAACTACACGTCTCTAATGTATCTTCCCCAGATTAAGGGCAGTTGCAATGCACAGTTCAGTCTGCAGGTCCTTTTCTTCTCAGATGGATCCATTAGCTCCAACTCCTCTGAAGAGTAGGATTCACAAGCTGACTCAATTCACCACATCCACTGTAGAGACAGTTTATTAGTGGAATAGCCTACTGTGCTAGTTCATTGAGTATCGGGAGGTTATTCAGACCCACAGTCTCTCTTATGCCTCAGAACCTAAAATTCTGCCATAATTTCATCTTTAGAGAAAAATACTAGAAAATTGTTCTTAACATTCTATTCAATTCAACAAACTTTTATTGGGTCCATCCAAGACACTCTATTACCCATTATGGAAACCTCGGCTTCTATTTCATTTTATGCTTCTTGCATTTCGAATATATCGTCATCAAAGCCAGTCCACTGATGTCTTATTTCTTTTAGTTACATTTTATTGATTATGCTATTATAGTTGTCCTGATTTTCCCCCCTTTACTCCACACCCCCAGTATCCCTCACTCCCTCAGGCAATCCCCCCACCATTGTTCATGTCCATGGTTCATGCGTATAAGTTCTTTGGTTACTGCATTTCCTATATTGTACTTTGCATCTCCATGGCTATTGTGTAACTACCTATTTGTACTTCTTAATCCCCCCAACTCTTCACCCATTCCCCCATTGAAATGCTTTCTGTATTCATGATTCTGTCTCTGTTCCTCTTGTTTGTTTAGTTTGTTTTTTAGATTCAATTGGTGATAGGTATGTATTTTTTGCCATTTCATTGTTCATAGATTTGATCTTTCTTTTTCTTCATATAATAATGGTTTGGTGATGATGAACTCCTTTAGTTTTTTCTTGTCTGGGAAACTCTTTATCTGTCCTTTGATTCTAAATAACAGCTTTGCTGGGTAGAGCAATTTGGCTGCATGTTTCTGCTTTTCATGACTTTGAATATTTTTTGCCAATCCCTTCTAGTCTGCGAAGTTTCTTTTGACAAATCTGCTGATAGTCTTAAGGGAACTCCCCTGTAGGTAACTAACTTCTTTTATCTTGCTTTTTTTAAGATTCTCTCTTTATCTTTAACCTTTGGCATTTTAATTATGGTGTGTCTTGGAGTGGGCCTCTTTGCATCCATCTTGTTTGAGACTTTCTGTGTGTTCTGGACTTGCATGTATATTTCCTTCACCAAATTAAGGAAGTTTTATTTCATTATTTTTTCAAATAGATTTTCAATTTCTTGCTCTTTATCTTCTCCTTCTGGCACCACTATAATGCGAATGTCGGACCTCTTGAAGTTGACCCAGAGGCTGCTTATACTTCCCTCATTTTTTAAGATTCTTTTTTCTTATTGTTGTTCTGATAGGTTGTTTTTTGCTTCCTTATGTTCCAAATCATTAATTTGATTCTTGGCTTCGATCCACTCTAACTGTTGTTTCCCTTTAAATTGTTCTTTATTTCAATTAGTGACTCCTTTGTTTCTTCCTGGGTCTTATTTATGCTGTTGAGGTCCTCACTAAGTTCCTTGAGAATCCTCATAACTAGTGTTTTGAACTCTGCATCTGATAGATAGCTTATCTCCATTTTTTTTAGCTCTTTTTCTGGAGTTTTAATCTGTTCTTTCATTTGGACCATGTTTCTTTGTCTCCTCATTTGGCAGCCTCCCTGTGTTTGTTTCTATGTTAGGTAGAGCTGCTTTGACTCCATGTCTTGGTAGTGTAGCTTAACATAGTAGGTATCCTAAAGTGTCCAGTGGCACAGCGCCCCCCTATCACCCAAGCTGGGTACTCAAGGTGCATCCTTTGTGTGTGCTGAGTACACCCTCCTCTTGTAGTTGAGTCTTGGTTACAATTGGAAGATCAATGGGAGGGCTTTACCCAGACCAGTCAGCTGCAAGGAATGGCTGTGACCACTGACCACCGCCCTCCATCCTCCATGGAGGATCAGCTGTGCAGGGGCAGGGTGGTGGTGCTCCAATGTGGTCTGTAGCTGTCCACTGAATACGCTGGCTCTGGGGTTTCCTGGGTGGTGCAGTCCAAGGTCAGTCATCACCTGTGTTTTGCCCAGGGCCACCCTGCCTGAGCTATAAAGCAACTGAGATGTCTGCTACTTGTGCTGGGCTTGGAGAGTCCCAGGTGAAGCCAAGCTGTGAATCTAGGCTGGCTGCTGCTAATGCCAGTCCTGGGGCTCACTGAGGCCAGCTGTTGCTTGTTTGAGAGGATTTAGGAAGTTAGTTGTGCAGCATGAGTCAAGACCAGCCTTTCATACGGAAAAACAGCTTGGGTGTGCCCATAAATTGGGTGGGGCAGAGTCTCTGAGGATCTCCAAGGCAGGTCAAATGTTGTTAGCCAGGTTGATGGAGTCTCAGATGTGGCACAAGCTTGCCAGCTCTGTGGGGGGTAGGTTTAGAAAAGGGACAATGGCTTCTGCTCACCTTGATGCCAGACACTTCAGTTTCTCCCTGTATGCCACTGATGCCTTTTAAGCTGCTACCCCAGTGCTGGAGCTCAGAGGGAGTGAGTCTGAGTAGGTCAGTCCATGTGCGGGTTCTTTAAAGGGAACTGTTTGGGGATCCAGTAGTTTCTTCTACCAACTCAATCCCCACTGGTTTTTTGCAGCCAAAAGCTGTGCGGACTTCTCCTGCTGGCACTGGAACCCTGGGCTGGGGGGCCTGGTGTGGGGCTGGGACTCCTCACTCCTGAGATGTCCCTCCCAAACTTTTATCCAGCACACCTGGCTTAGAGACCCGCCCATTCCACATCTGCGCCCTTCCTACCAGTCTGGATGGAGGTAGTTCCTTTAATTCTGTAGCTGTCAGACTTCCATTCAATTCGATTTCTAATGGTTCTGAGTGATGGTTGTTCTATATTTTAGTTGTAGTTTTGATGTGGTTGTGCAAGGATGGGATCTGTGTCTGTCTACATTGCCATCTTGACTGGAAGTCTTCTATTGAATATCTTAAAAATACTTTTCATATCTGGGCCTTCCTTTCCATTTTAATGAACGCTGCCATAGCTCAAGTAGTTATTTTTCCTTGAGTAGATTCTTTATCTAGCCTTCTATCTGGTATCCTTGTCCCTAGGGAATGTATGAATGAATAAATGGGTGAGTAAGTAAAATCTGGTGTCTGTAGCCTCCTTAGTTAGCATTCAAGCTTCCCTCATACCCCATTTTGTCTCCTTTCTTGTTTCCCCCTCACATGTAACTTCTATGGTTCCAGGCAATCTGTCATTATTTCTAGGGTGACAGTCAACATCAAGCGCTACTGCTGAGGCACACGCACCAACAAATCAGAATGAACACTGAATACATCAGCTGAGGGTGAGTCCTGACTTTCCCTGTAAAGTACCATTCACATTTCCATGCTTTTGTGCCATTTTCTGCATAAGATACTATCCCCTCTTTACCTCCTCACTCAAATTCTTTTTTTTTTTAATTTAATTTAATTTTATTTTTTATTACCTGAGGATATGCTTCTTGGTTTTAGAGAGAGAGGAAAGGAGGAGGGAGCTAGAGAGAAATATTGATGTGAGAGAGAAACATCAACTGGCCACCTCTCATATGCTCCCCATCCAGGGATTAAACCCACAACCCAGGCATGTGCCCTGACAGGGAATTGAACCTGCAACCTTTTGGTATACAGAATAATGCTTCAACCAACCAAACCACCTGGCCAGGGCCCAGCTCAAATTCTGTAAGGTCATCTTCTGTGAGAATTCTTAACCAACCACTCCAATGAAAAGGTACTATACTTATACTAACACCCCTTACATTAGGTAGTAACAATACCTCTTAGGTTGGTGAAGTACTTTTATCCACCATGAGACTATGTTCTTCAGTTTAGGGATTACACTATATTTATCTCAGTAATTCCCACACCTAGTGCAGTGCCTGGTACATGTAGGTGCACATTAAATTACTGAAGGATGAATGAGTCAAAGGAAAAAAGCTAAACCAATGAATCTGTAGTTGCCTGAATTTGGGGCAGAATCATTTATCCAACCTGTTAGTATGGTATTTTGAAGTACTATCACACAGTCCTTTGATTCGGATCAAAGAAATAAAGAAAAATACTCTAGAGTTTGGAACCCCATCTAGAAAGAACAGACCCAGATGGGGTGGTTACTTCTGCATCAGCAGAAGACACCAGACACCCCAAGACACCCCTGAATTATGTTGCTCAAGATACTGTCATTTTCAGATCACTAGAAGGGTTCAGCATCTCACCTTCTTATAAGCGTCAGTTATTTTCTCCACCAAAGGAAATTCATTTTCGTACTAGACAATCTCTACAACCTTATAATTACATCAAAATAATCAAACCACTCTTAATCAAAATACAGGAGGATGGGATACAGAGATTTAAGAATACTTGCTCTTTTCAACTTTAGTAGCAGAACCAGGACTATGCAAATGATGCTCCTGGAAATACTTGTCTTAAGCAACAAGACCGTGGAGACTCTGGGGCCTGGGAAACTGATGGGCACATATGGGAGACACACCAAAAACCCAGCGAGTGACCCTCCCCTAATACCATAGCAGACACCTGGAACTCAGAATCAGTGAACATGCTAGAAAAACTGGTCCATCTTCTCCTTTGGTCTCATCCTGGTCTCTGGGCAGTTACCTATGAAAGACTATTGGTTTCAGAACCAGTCTGCTTGGCAGCTATTTGCTGGCTTCACCCTTAGAGCACAGTTAAGAGTAGCATGGGCCACTCCAAGGGCCACCCATCTCCCTCCCATGCATGCTCTGTGCTTAGATTTTAAAAGCAAGTATTAAACTCCATGCTAAGACTTTTGGAAGAACCATTTAAGCACAGGCTACATTGTAGAATGTAATATAGAGCAGGAACGCAGCTTGGGAGGTTAGTTATGCATATATTTTGCATATTTAAGATAGGATTCAGTAGTCTATACTATAAATATAACTCAATGGTAACATCTAAAAATACATAACATAATCAGAAATGGTCTGCAAGATATTTTATTTCATAAGAAGAAATTCTGCCAACTACAGTACCTGCACTAATAAAAACAGACCTTTTCTCAGTAAGCCTTAATTTTTAAAACATTGTGACTAGCCCTGGGGTCTCCAGTACCCAAGTCATATCCCAGTTTTTATATAATAAAGACCATTTTATCAAAAAGCCTTCCTTCACTGATCTTTATTGGATCATCTTTGAAGTTCCCTACTTGCAACTTCCCTCCTTGGGCAGCAGGGAACAGGGAGTTACAGCCACTATTATCATCAGTCTGTTTAAAACAAGATTCACAATGCCCAGAAACTGCAGGACATACAAGCCTCCTGTTCACTCATGGCAAAGAAAAAAAAAAAAAGCTTTGTCTACCTGTAAATACACACGAGACAGAAGTCCAAAATCAAATTGTGAAAAGGAAGTAATCGTGGAAGTGAAGGAACTTGTAACAGACAACCTCTGACACCTGTGCTGTAGGAGGGCTTTGTAACTCTGACTCCTTAACCTTCCCTGCAGAAAACTTCCCGGTCAAGCGTGCTTAAAAGAACCGGCTCCAGGTCTACTACCCTGCCAGGGTGGAGACCCGGTTATGATCAGCTAGTGAAATACAGAAGATCTTTATTCATCACTGCGATTTAGATTGACTCAATTCTCTTTTTCAAACTTTAATATTGAAAAAAAAAAAAAAATATATATATATATATATATAAAATCAGATCTTCAAGGGGTTGTAGCATGAAAGAAATTACAGACAATATGGACTATATATATATAGTTTTAACCATGTTTGAATTTAACATGCACTTATTGAGTGCTTACTGTGAATGTCTGTGAATTCTTTCATGCTACAACCTAACCCTTGAAGATCAGGTAATCCCTTCACACAGGACAGTGCCCAAGTGAAATGGCTCACTAGCTGGGGTCTGGAAATCAATTAACCTCTCTGAGACTCAGTTGCTTAAATAGGAATTATTTCAATTACCAGGTCACTGTGAGGCTTGGAGAAAATGCATCAGTAAGGAGAAGGTGCTCAAAAATGTTGGCTGATTTTCACTATTAGTATAGAAATGGTGTTTCACTACAGACCATCTGCCACCCCAGGAGAACACAATGGCACACGGCGCCTCTCACCCCGGAAGAGAGTTCCGCCACAAAGCTATTCATCTTGCTCACTCCACTAGGGTTACAACAAGGATCCAATTACTGAAGCTTTTTTCCTTTCTTTGCTTTGTTCTTCTAGAAGGCAATGTGTACCCTAAGGGAAATATACTGTGTTATAGTTTGCTTGTGAATATACCACGTTTACCTATTTTTTTCACTGATGTTACTAGTATTTTTTTAAAAATCACTTGGGTATTGATGGAAAGGAAAACAGGGATATCAAAAACAGTCAGTTAGGGACAGCTGTCATTTCGTAGAAACTTGAAGAGAACCATGAAGCATATTCCCTGTGTACTGTATAAATCCTTCTATAAAGGACTTTCCTATCATTTTAACAGATCACCTTGGGAACTTCAATAGAGTCTAAGGCCTCTCTTTCTATTCTGAGGAGGATTTCACTGATCCTTTTACTTCCTGCTCTATCTCTTGCTAGTGGTCAGCTAAATTTTAAGCCAGCCAAGATACATCACCAGGCATGGAGAGACAGATACGCACTTCAGGGGAAGAAATGACAAAGCACGATACCCACACGATGAAGAAGGAAACAGGATAAGTCTAAGCCACCAGGTCCACTGCCAAAAGATGTGAAGGATGTGGGACCCCCCCCTCCCCAACAATACCCACATTATCACTGACTCCTTTCACGCCTCGTCCCTTTACCTTTGACTCTCTTTTTCCACTAGTCTTTTCTAGGTTCTGTTCCAACTGAATAGGTCATTTACTTCTTTGATCCCTTTTCAAAGCATCTTTTTTCACCGGCCAGTTGAACCAACCTCCTATCTCTACCTTCTTCTTACCCCCTCCCAAATAACTCTATCCCAAAGATTTATCTCAATGTCATCTATCTCTGGTTCTTTTTTATAACCTGTGATTTTCCTTTGAACACACACCAATATCTTAGCATACACTTAAATTTCTAGAATATACTGACATGTAAGAAATGAATCTTTGAACTTCACCCTACCAATTAGTACTGAATTTTCTAACTTGCACAAAGTGTATAGTCAAGTTAAGATCACCCTAGGTTCATGCTGTGGAACTTTGTGGGCTCCATTTGGCACATGAGTGACAGTTTTAACCATGCTTGAATTTAACATGTATTTATTGAGTGCTTACTGTGAATGTTCAGTACAAAGCTGAGCAGGTAGCTCAGATACTTCCTGCCTCACAGATTTTACACCAGGAATTACTCAGAATTTGGTCCAAGGACTCCCCTGAAAGTGCAGTCTTTTCTAAGACCTCCTGGATCTCTGAGCTAGAGTATGAGAACAAAATAACAACACATACAGAGAGAAACACAGTGGGGGGGGGGGTACACTGGCTTTGGAGTCTTGCTTATGGCGGGTATTACGTTCTAGACCACCACCCACCCCCCAGCGAAAGGTGAAAATCCACGAAGTAGGAACCTTACTTTTATTTTAGTATTTATATATATTTTAAGGCTTTATAAACCCTTCTCACACACTTATAAACCATTCCCAGTCCCTTATTAACCTTTCCCACTCCCTTATTAACCTTTTATACACTTTTATAAACACTACTTATGTTCTTAAACATATTCTACACTCTTAAATCTACATAACTTTAACAACATACATATACAGTATGGTAAAATCCCGTGATATAGCAAAAAATCTGCGATATATAATTAAATATAATATTTTTAAAAATCCTGCAATACAGTGAGGCCGCGATAAGTGAACCGTGAAATAGAGAGGGACTACTGTACCACCTCTCTGATTTTCTTGCTATATTTTCACAGGCAAATTACTTTAGCACTCTAACTTTCAGTTTGCTCACCAGTAAGTTGCTGGCACTCATATTTCTCGCAGGATCACTAGGGACAAATGACCATATATTTAAAATACTTAGCCTAGTAATCAATAAATGTGAGATACCATTACGACAGGGTCTCTGCATAGCAAATCGCCCCTGGAGTTGTCAAACACTGCAGCCCTAATAGGTAGTATTTCTTAAACAGAACAGCATAGCATAAGAGCTACAGGAATTTGGAGAAGAGAGTTTTCATTGTACTTAGGGGTAGAGGGGAAGGTACTGTGGAAGACAGGATATTGAATTTCATTCAGACATGCATGGCTGGCAAAAAATGTCCTTTCCCGGAAGTTCCTCAAGTCCTAACCTCAATGAATTGTAAATAGTTTGAAGAAATCATTTAAAAATTGCCTTACTGTGACCTTCAACTACTTCATGATTAAAATGGTCTATTTTTGCATGTCCAGCTTGAAGCAGCTAGAGGAGCTTGAGACCTTCGCCCATTGTCCTTTACAAGATTACAAAGGGTCTTAATATCTGAGAGGGGGGGGATAGTTATTTTTTATGAACCAGGGATATGGACTTGGGGGGGATTGCTGGGGGAGAGAGATGCTGGGTGGAGGGGAGTAAAGGGGAGAAAATTGGAACTGTTTTAACAATATAATCAATAAAATACATTTAAAAAAATAAATAAATAAAATGGTCTATTTTTGTATTCCCATATTATAAAATATTTTCAATATTAAAATTATCTTTAAAATGGTCTCAAGTTCTGTGCTAGATGGCAGGTTGGTTGTTTATGTCATACATTGCACTCCCAACAAGATGTAGAATTTTATACAGACTGCTTCTCAGGTATACCATGTTCTTTATATACAAAGTGATAGCCCTGACCTCCTGCCAGGAGGGGACCCTCTGGGTTTCGATACTACTATTACTGATGAGTTGCAGTTTTTCTATCCATGTGAATGATGTCCACTGAGAATCAGGATGGTTGCCTTTAGCAAAGATGAAAATTCACCCTCTTCAGGAAGCCAACTGGCTCATGATGGGATCAAGCCTCTTGATTCCATTAGTAAAACACACAAATCAATTAAGCCAACTCAGAAGCCAGTCCTATTAAACCTCATTATTCCCGTGAAGAATAAAGAGTAACTAATACTACACTTCAGAAAAAAAATGAAGAGAAATTTCAAATGATAAAACCTGCACAGAAGATAGCAATTACTGAGTGTATAAATATAATTTCAGAACTCAAAACAAGCTCAGCATTCGATCCACAGGACATATATTCCCTCTGCGTGAAAAAACCTCCTTTGAAACTGAGTATCTGTATAAAAACAAAGGGGCTAAAACAAATCATTTTATTGCAGGCAACTGCTATTGATGTCACATAGGGGAGAGATACAGCCTTTGCTTTCATATTCCAGTCCTGCAGGAAAAAAATATGCATATATACATATATATTAAAATAGACTGAGACAGCTCAATGCAACATCTGTAGCAGTCCTTAAGACTGTATTAAGGTTCTTGCTGTTTATCAGGTTGATAAATCATATCAGCTCCTACTTATTTAAACTGCCAGTTGCTGGGCAACAACATCTCCTGTCAACTGTCACTCACTCTTAAGTTCCTCTGCAATACTCCTTTGAGAAAAAAGATAGTGGAAAATTATTGAGATGCTTTTTGGGGACATAAGAAATGCACTTAGCTTTATCTCTGAGCTTAAGGAATCTGAGAATTGAGTGATATTGAGAAAATAAACATGTTTAGTGAGTTGGGGGAGGGGCAGGGTGGTAGAGGGAGTGATGTGGATGAGAATCGAGACAGAAAAGTTGAGGGATTTTGCTGAACTAAGTTTCACTTTTGGAACATGGTCCACAGTAGAGACGTGTCTGTGACAGAGCTGTCCAAAAGAAAATATGCACCCTGAGGGAGACAGGTGATTCTCAAAAATCCTGATGTCTACTTTTGTCTTTAAGTCATATGCTCAGCACTTAAGGATACATAACTGGTATAGTCACAGTAATCAACTCTTCCTTGCTTCACATGCTGCCTTGTTTTCAACTCAGGTTCTTAGAAACAAAATGATTTGCTACCATATCATGAAAATGTCTACCATGTAAACAGTGTTTTATTTTCTTGTATGTAAATCAGCACTCATTATTTTACTCAGTCCAAGCGTTATTCACCAGTAGTATCAATCTTCTCTTCAAGGTAAAGCAGGCTTCTCAGCCATGAACATAACATAATGTAGTATCTATGCAGTTCACTCTGTCAATACAAGTAGTCCTAGAACAGCTGCTCCCTGTATGTCTGGGCCTCCATATTAGACCAGATCACCTCTAAAGATCTTTTGAGCAATAACATGTCATAAACCTATCAATCATTAAATGATATAGTTCTCAGTTGCAGCCTATATAAAACTGAACCAACCCAATAAATAAGACTTGTCTGTTCTGCTACATCTCACAAATATAGATTGAAAGGTATATATCTAAAGACAAAGAATATTATTAAAATGTAAAATTTGTTCTGTTGCACAAACATTTTTTAAAAAACAAAGTGGGAAATCTTTATGACTTCAAGTATAGTTTTATTTCTCAAACAAGACAGAATTTTTCAACTTTGAAATGAAAACCTTTGTTCAATAAGAGAAACTCTTAAATAAAAGTGTAAGGATAAATTACACCAAGGAAAAAATATTGCAATGTAGACCAACAAAGAATTAGTAATGAGTGTATCTTAAGAACACCCATAAATCAGTAAGAAAACAAAACAATAAAAGAATTATTTAGAAATAGGAAAAGGAATGCCCTGACTGTTGTGCTTAGTTGGTTGGGCATCGTCCTACAAATAGAAAGGTCTCCAGTTCAATTCTCGGTCAGGGCACATGTGGGCCAGATCCCTGCTCAGGAACATGCTAGAGGCAACTGGTCAATGTTTATCTCACACATCTATGTTTCTCTCATACTCTTTCTCCTTCCCTCCCCCTCTCTCCAAATATAAATAAATAACATCTTAAAAAAGAAATAGGAAAAGGAATGAACAATGACATAAAAGGAAAACCTCAAGAGCCAATAATTGAGACTCCCAGCCAAGATGGAAACCTAGACGACACGCTGTGTATCCCTCCACAACTAAGAAGGAATACTGTACAACTACCTCAAAACTAGAGACAACCAGAAGTTCCAGAAAATCGAGCTGCATGAAAGTCCCACAAACAAAGATATAAAGAAGAAATACTCATCCAGACAGGTAGAAGGGGAAGAGCCAGGGCAGAAAAGGCGCGGTGTGATGGTGGCAGCAGCTGTGGCAGGGGCAGGCTGGCAGAAAGTGGAGTCAAACATTTTAAAAAGTCAAGAGGAACACCTGGGTAGCACTCCCAGCACCAGACCAGACAGTGCAGCTCACGGTCCTCGCACCGGGGGAGGAAATAAAGTTTCATTGCTTCTGACTGTGCAAACCACTGGGGTTTGGGGAGGAGGAAGAAACTGCCAGTCTCTCAGCAGAGTCTGCTTAGTTAAAGGACCCTCACGGTCCTAGAACATACGCTGACCCATCCACTCTGGGAACGATGGCCAGGGCAACAACTAGAGAGTCGCAAGTCCCATATGGAAGTGGGAGAAGTGCCTGGAAAAGGGGCACCTGCTGAGCAAGTGGCATCGTTCCCTCTCAGATCCCTCCCCCACACACAGCGCCACAAGGTGGTGAAATGGGTCGCCCTGTACTGATGAATACCTAAGGCTCTGCCCCTTCCAACATAACAGGTGTGACAGCTCTACCGAAGACACAGAGGCAAACAAACACAGGAGCCTGTCAAGATGAGGAGACAGGGAAGTATAGCCCCAAAGAGGGAATAGATCAAGGTTTCAGTGGGAGAACTAAGTGATGAGGAGACAGCCAATCTAACAGATGCAGAGTTCAAAACACTGGTCATAAAGATGCTCACAGACTTGACAGATGTGCTTAAGTATGACAAACGCATAAGGGAAGAAGTGAAGGCTATGCTAAATGAAACAAAGGTAAATCCACACAAAACTGATGGTGAAGGGAAGGAAACCAGGGTTCAAAATAATGATTTGGAACATAAGGAAGAAAAAAAGAGTCAAGCAGTACAAAATGAGGAAACAAGAATTGAAAAAAATGAGGAGAGGCTTAGGAACTTCTGGGACAACTTTAAACGTGCCAACATCTGAATCACAGGGGTGTCAGAAAGAGAAGAGGAAGAGCAAAAAATCAAAAGCTTATGTGAGAAAATATTGAAGGAAAATCCCCAAATTTGGCGAAGGAAATAGACATACAAGTCCAGGAAGCCCAGAGAGTCCTGAAGAAGCTAGATCCAAAGAGGCCCACACCAAGACACATCATAATTAAAATGCCAAAGTTTCAAGATAAAGAGAGTATCTTAAAAGCAGCAAGAGAAAAGCAGAGAGTTACCTACCTACAAAGGGGTGCCTATAAGACTCTCATCTGATTTCTCATAAGAAACTTTGCAGACAAGAACAGACTGGCAAGAAGTATTCAATATGATGATAAGCAAGGACCTACAACCAAGTTTACTCTATCCAGCAAAGCCATCATTTAGAATGGAAGGGCAGATAAGGTGCTTTCCAGACAAGGTAAAGCTAAAGGAGTTCATCATCATCAAGCCATTATTATATGAAATGTTAAAGGAACTTATTTAAGAAAAAGAAGATCAACACTACGAACATTTAAATGACAACAAACTCACAACTATCAACAACTGAATCTAAAAAATAAAAACAAAAACAAATTAAGCAAACAACCAGAACAGGAACAGAATCATAGCTATGGGCATCATTTGCAGGGTTATCAGCTGGAAGGGGGAAGGGGGAGAAATGGGGAAATGGTGCAGGGATTAAGAAGCATAATTGGTTGGTACAAAATAGACAGGGGGAGTTAAGAATAATATAGGAAAGGGTGAAGCCAAAGAACTTATGTACATGTTCATGACCCACAGACATGAACTAAGGTGGTGGGATAGCTGGAGGGAAGGGCGTTACTGGAAAGAGGGGAGCAAGGAAAAAAAATTGGGACTAGTATAACAACATAATCAACAAATTATACTTAAAAAAAAAAGAGCCAATAATTATCTGAAAAAAATGCTCAGTGAGAGAGATGCCAATCACACCCATCTAACTGGATATCATTTTAAAATCTTACAATCCTAGTGTTAGCAAGGACATGGAACAACTAAAATTCTCATGCACAATGTAAATACAGGTACCATTTAGAATAGCAATTTAAAGCTATAGCCTGTGGTAGGCAGGATAATGCCCTGCCCCCTGAACAGATGTTCAGGATCTTATTCCCAGTATCTGTGACTATGTTACCTTATATAGCAAAGGGGAATTAAGATTGCCAATGGAGTTAAATTTGTTAATAAATGACCTGAAAAGAGGGAAATTTTTCTTGATAATTCAGGTAGGCCCAGCATAAACACAAAAGTTCTTAAAAGTGTAAGAGAGGCAGAGGGAGTCAGACAGAGGTGTGACTGTGGAATAGCAATTGGATGGAGCAGGATTGCTGGCTTGGAAGACAGAGTAATGAGGCTGCAATCCAAAGAATGTGAGAACTTTCTAGAAGTTGTACAAGGCAAGAAATGAATTCTCCCCTAGAGGTCCCATAAGAAACACAGCCCTGCCAACACCTAGATTTTAGCCCACTGAGACTCATGTCAGACCTCTAACGTCCATAACTGTAAGATAATAAATTTGTGTTGTCTGCAGTCAGCAGATTTGGGCTAATGTGTTTCAGCAGCGATAGGAAACAGATGAATGACCCAGCAATTCTATTCCTAGGGAAATTTTCCTGCGTGTTTCTTGGTCAAATTCAAAAGAATGTTCATAGCAAGACAATAGAGAACAGAAAATTTGAAACCAACATTCATCAGCAGGAGAATGGATATATGAACACTCTGGTAATCTATAAAATGGAATACTATATAGTAATTAATATATAGGATCTGGAACTATATACATCGACAGGGATACAGCTCAAAACTTACAGTAAATTAACAAAATAAGCTAACACATGATTTGTATAACATACCATTTGCATAAGGTTCAAAACCATACCAAAATGATGTGATGATATTTGTGGATAAATATATTGTAAATAAATAAATGGGAATGATAAACACGCTCCTCTGGATAGTGACTATCTCTGAAGAGTGAGTGAATTGTACAGAGTGCATCAAAGTACATCTTAAATGTTTTATTTCTTCAAACAGGAATAAAAATTTAAAAATGCTTTATTTCACGAAACAAAAATAAAAAAAACAAAAATAAACAAGACAACAATGTAAAGCTCTGTCAAGCCTAGAGAGAGTAGATGACAATTAAATGTATTATTATATATTTCACAATCAAAAAATAAACAACACATGCCCCAATGATGTATTTGCCTTGTGTCCACTGGCAAACAGGCAACTGATATGTCCCAAGCTCACAGAAAATGATCTCACCCAAGGAACTATCCCTATTAACTTGCCAATTAAAAGACAGAAATACCAAAAAGCAAACATCAATATTTGGCCCAATTTTTATAACTTTCCAAATGTTCACTGAAACAAGCAGATTTTTATTTTTCTGTTTATTTTAAGCAATTTCATCTCCTGTCTGAAGGTCAACAAGTAATTCAACAGGCACACCGAGCTGAGGAGAAGATTATTTGTAATTGGGTATTTATGAAGTCGATATAATAAATGTACTGTCATCTATCTAGCAAAAAAGTGAGATGGTTCATATAGAAAAAGTGTTTAAATAAGTTGTTAAATAAACAAAATAACATTCTACTCACCATTATCAAAACCCACCTAAGGATTAATAAGTCTATTAGCCACAGATGCAAATATTGAGAAAAAAATATAGATCTACTTTTTGTGGTTTACTATTTTTCCTTTATTATTTATATACCTCTGTCAAACGTGCTTCAATTCCTAATTTTCTCTTTTTAAAGTGGCAATGTCTGTCTAATGCCCCGAGGGCATTAAGAGAAGATAAGGAAATGACTATTCTGCTTCTTGGGAAATGTAAAAAATGAGGGGGTTTTCCACTTTGACTGTTTTTCCTCACGAATGGAAAACTTTTAACTCTTTCTCTAGGAAGCATTCACAACTTAAAATATTGGCACAAATTTGTTTTTGCCAACATAAATATGTGACATGGGTAAAAGTAGAAGCACTGTATTGCAACCCATTGTTATTCAAATAAAGCTTACTTCATCTCTTAAAAAGCCAAGGTCCCTTTCTTTTAAGGCTTAGAAAACTAAATGGATTATATTTAGTTCTGGGTGGCACACAATTTAATATCTGTGCCTGCCAAAACACCAACCACAACTAAAAGGCAGTAATAGCAGCTCTAAAGAAAATCACGTCTCTTTGTTTTCTCCTGACCAAGCCAACTTGAGTCCAAGTAAATGTATCAACAATTCTGAATATCAAAAATAAGGACTGCTGTATCACTATACCTAAAAGAAAAACATCCTACTCCAATTTACTTTAATTTACATAATACTGTTTAGGGTATTAATGGAATATAAACTACTACCTAAGAAACAGTGGTTTAAGGAATATCCCAGCCAGATATGACCTTATTATCCAAGCTTGTCCCCTTAATTAATGCCTTGCATTTATGCAGAACATGACTGCATTTCATGTTCCAGGATCACTTGATAGAGTCCTTATTCAGCAAGACCCTGTCCCTTTCTTGATCTTTTTCTCCAATCATCATGAAAACCTTTCTTTTGGTGGATCTACAGTGTTAAATATTTTCTATGTGCCTCCTTCTGCAGAGAAAGGTCACCTCTTGTTCCATCCACTTCTGAGGGGTTTTCCTTGTCTGGCTAGGATCATTTCCCTTTCAAGTATGTACTCCTCCTCCTCCTAGGTTGGGCTTCCTAAACTTAACACAATAGTGGTCTCTGAAACCATCTTGTCTGCTTTTTCTCTTTACAGGAAATTCCCCACTGACCACTGATAGGTCACCTGAACACATCCCAAATCAAACACTCACCACATCCATTCTATTGATGAGTAAACTGCAATCATTTAAAAGATGTTCTCTACATTAAGTTGAGATATACCTCTCTGTAGGTTCTATTTATTCTTCTACTTCATTTGGTCTCTTGTGGGTGATCCAGCATTTCTGTTATGTTTTATAACCATTCACTTACTTGAATGCTATTGCTTTCTTTGACTTTTAGTTAAATACCCTCTCTTCATTCAAATAAACCATTGCCTCTAATACCTTAGCCCCATAAATATGCACTGTTCTCACTACCAACTGATGTTAATCAAAGACATTGGCATATGCCTGGATAATATATTGGCATATATGAAATAGCACAGCCCTTACCAGCTCAGTCAATCTAAAAGCATACTGCCAGACCCAATCACATCACATCCCCCTGGGTTTATTACTTTAAGTTATTTACCTCCATGAAAAATTACCTTGCTTATTTGTTGCTTCTGTTGAGTGTCTGTCTCTACCACCTGACCACAAACTCCATGAAAGTAAAGGTGATACCTCTCTAGTTTACAGGAACCAGAAAACAGTGTCTGGCATATGATATATAGTCCATACACCCATATACTGTTGACTGTTCAAATAAAATCTACTTAATATATTGCTTCTCACTATTTTTCATCTGACATATATTCAGGATCACTTACTTAAGTAAATCATACAATGCCTAAGAGCTAGATATAAATTATAGAAACACAGAATGAAGGAAACTTAAGTCTTTGAGGACAGGGAGTGTTCCCAGAGTAACAAACTGAGTTCTGCAGGAGGGACAGGGAGATACCATTCAAAATGCACATTTATAATAAAACAAGCAGTACTGTGATGTCTTTTTGTTTCATTTTCTTAGCCTTTAGAAGGCTTGAGATTTCAAGGAGATGGGAAGAGAGGTATTATAAGGACAGGGGACAGAATGTGTGAACATTATGGAGGTAAGAAACAGGATAATCAAGGAACTGCTGTTGACTGATGGAGGGGATGACTGAGAAGATGGAATGGGGAAAGGCAATGAGGGAGGCTGGGAAGTTGTCAGGGAAGCTCAGGAAAAGGGGGGCACAGGGAGCCACTAGAAGGATCTAAACCAGAGTATGACCTAACTGGATTAACAGGAAAAAAGAATGTTAGTTCACGTTAGTGTTAGGAAGCAAATTTGAAAGCATAGGAACAGGACTGAAGCCTGGTCAATCACAGGGTCAACTAATGGCAGAGGTGAGTGAAAGGGCAGGTCAAATGACCCCTAAGCTTTGTTCTTCTTTTTTTAAACTGAATTGTTTTCATTTATTATTTTATTTTTCAAGTAAAGTTTCCGTTCAATATTATTTTGTATTTGTATCAGGTGTATAGCATAGAGGTTAGATAACAGAATAGATTTCAAAATGATGTTCCCAGTATTGTTTTAATATGTTTATTCATTTTAGAGAGGCAGGGGGAGAGAAAGAAAGAAACATCAGTTGGGTGCCTCCCATATGCGCCCCAACCGGGAATCAAACCCACAACCTAGGTATGTGTCCTGACCAGGCATCGAACCCACAACCTTTTGTTGTACAAGACAATGCTCCAACCAACTGAGCCACACTGGCCAGGGCCCTCCAATATTTCAAGTCACAGACATTAGAATTGAAGAATGAGGAACAGGCAGCTCAGAAGCCTTCACTTTCCCTGAACGGAGGGAAGAAAATAAATACATCAATATGTTAATAGTTCTCCCTGAGAACTGGTATTTAAGGTGACTTTATCTTTAAAAATGTATTTTTCATAATTAAGTTTTTTCCACAAATTTTCAGTTGTATTATTTGATTTCCTTCCCACTGAAGAGTATAAAAGTCATTAAAATCAAAACCAGGTATGACAAGTAGATAGATTTAGCTGTTTGAAGATTTAACTTTTTTGCATAAATGTAGACAGCAATGAAAGACTAGAAAAATACCAACTTGGGCTTCTTTTATTCTCGTGATGAGGTTATCTGCCACATGCCACAGAATGTTTGTGTCATGCTTCCTATTAGGGTATGTCATACACAACCACATCTGCACCAAATTATTAAGTCAAATAAATACGTAAATACATTGCTTTCCATTTTTATTTAGTTATAGCAGCAACTCATCTTACTTACACACCTAACATCTTGACATGGTAATTTAAGAAGATTCTGCCATTCTGCCAATAAATGGACCTCCTCAAGTAGCATGCCATCTTCGTAAACAGTGACTACAAGTATTATATAGAAAGAGTTTTCTCAAAAGTGTCTTCATGTAGTCAGTTGTGCAGTTAGGGTTAACAAGTATTATAACCCCATCTCCTGATTTCTTTCAGGAACTTTTCTTCCAGGTTTTGAAAAGAATTATTAGTAGTTTTTGCTACAAAATGCAAATATGCCACTGCAGAGACTTAGTTCATTTAACAGCAGGTCTGGGGAAAACACCAGTTTACAAAAGAGGGGGTAGAAATAACCCCCTGCTCATGAAGCTGACATTTGGGTGAGAAAACAGCCAGGGGTTTGGAAGTCTCTCTTTGCCACAAACGTGTGTGATCTCAAGACTGGGTTTAAAGAACACTGGGGGCGGAGGTGGGGGCGGGGGCGGGGGGGAGACTGAATATACCTAACAATGAAGCCCAGTGCTTCTATGGATGCTGCTGATATAAAGGAAGATTTTCATGGGAAGAGGCCTCCTTAGCTTGCTGCAATGTTTGCTGCTATAAGTACACGCCACAGACCTGGGGGCAGGAAGAGCTGGAATCAGAAGAGGTAAACATAAAGCTGAATACTCTTGACCGGTCAAACCCTGCTGGAATGGGAACTGACTGTTCTACTTCAAGAGAAGGAAAATTCTGCAACCTTATGGGCCACCAGAGATAAGGGTCCTGGGAGAAGGCAAGTTGGGAGGGCTATCAGACTGGCCTCAGATGAGCTGGTCCCAGAAAGGGGGAAAAAGAAGACAACTAGATGGCTAATTGTTCCTTCTGCTGAAACAGAGAAACAGCTAGGAAATTAACAGGACTCTGACTAATTTTCTTTCTTGATGAAAATGGGACAATAAAAGTCTAAATGGTGATGTTGATCTCATCCCAGTAACAGCAGAACTGATGTCTCTTTAGTAATCTGGGACAGCACTAAAATTCCAATGTACTTAATCTTTAAACATGTTTTGTTTTGTTTTTCCAATGAGAAGAACCTCAGGTATAAGAATGAGAACATCCGGTGGAGTGGGAAAGCTGTGTAAAAGTGAGGGGTCACTTCAAGAGACTACCCTGCTATAATTGATTATTTTGGAAGCACCATAGTTTTTAAAATAGTGCCTTTGGCTCAAATTAAGTTACTTCTTTGGGCCAAATCAAGACACTTTTAATCCCTTCTATATCCCCTAAAATATGTTTTCAGGGGATGGAGAAGTGAGGGACCTTGAGAGATATGGGGGGTTCTTTGTGACTTAGCCCCACCTTCTCTAAGAGACAGAAGAATAACTCAACTCCTACACTGACAGGAGGCGGGGGGGGGGGGGGAGAATTCTTCAGGCAGAAGTTTTACTTAATTAGGATTTAGGGGAAAAAAGTCCTGAAACAATGAAGGACTAAGGTCAATTCAATAAATTAAAGAACCAAAGATTTGTGTGGGGAAATCATGATGCAATGAGCTGATAGGGTGTTCCAGACTCTACTACTTACCCCCTGTATTCTAAATACTGCTTACACTGATATTTAAAGTCTATAGAGCAAACATTTTAACAAATATCTTAGAGCAGGACCAAGTCTGTGGTTATTTCAACTTATCAATAATGAAATGACACAAGTAACTACAAATAAAAGACATATGAAAATGCAGAAAGGTAAAAGTTGAGCCCCAACCCTTCCAATACTGTCCCCCCTCCAATCTGAGAACCTCATCAACATTCCGTCAGAAGGTACAAATGAGCTCCAAATGTACCATTTTATATGATGACCAAGGTTGCCTCAGTATCCACACCACAAGTACCTTGGAGTCCTGCAAACTTGCTCAATTTATTCAGGAATGTTAGTCCTCCGCTGGCCTTTCTGAATACCAAGTTTTCAAGTATGTATTTGCTATGCAAAATTTCCTGCCCCAGCAGCAGCTCAGGAAGCAGAGCCCTGCCTGTGGGCTCTGATGGGTTTTCAGACTCTATGCACCTGGGATCAAAGGCAGGATTTTTCGATAATTTGAAAGCCCTTGCTCGGGTGCTCAGGAAATGTTCAAGGTTTTTAAATTTATCACCAGACATGGAGGGGGAAATTTTTTTCAAATAGATTTTTTTTTTTTTTTTTTGAGTCCTGAAAGTGCTTTTCAGGAAACCATAATCACCTCACTCAGATGCACTGTAACTGGGGAGGGAACAATAGAGTTTACTTTTGAAAGGGCGCTGCAAATACTCATTACCAAACAATAGAGGCTGAGCTGCAGCAGGGCCCCGGGCTCCGTCTGAAATGCTTGAAGTCCAGGGTGGCTGGCTTGCTCATCAGGGCTCACAACTTCTCACCAGCTGAAGCAGCTCTTTTTCACAGTGGCTGGTTTCTTCCAAAGAAAATGCTGCTCATTGAGAATTGTAGTTTTATGAAGGGACGGGAAGTCAAATTCTTGTAGCTATTGGATTTTTTTAAAACTACAATTTGATTTTCCATTCAAAATATGAGTGACCTCCAAATTAAATGCTGTGTCAACAGAGCAGCTTTGTTCTTAATTTGATATTTATGACTAGAGAAATTTAAAGAACAGGATATATATATATATACTCAATGGCACAGGCATAGAGATTAAAATCTTTGGTACTGAAAAGAAAAAAAAGAACTAATTTTATTTTTCAAAGTATTGCATACCAAGCAATAACTTTTAAATTTTTTTAAGTTATTATAATTAGATGGGTGTAGTTAATTTGTACAGTTAAATAAAAGGAGTGTTGAATAATCGATTGTCTAAGCATAACTACTAACAATTCCTCCTAAATAATACATAGCTTTGAGGTAGTTTCCTATTTTTGTTTATTAGAATTGAAATAATAATAAGAGATGACATGAATCTGGATCTAGTCAAAGAGTGACATACAATTTTTCTAAGTTCCGGGAAGGCAACATATTATTTATTTTGGTGTGCCCAAAAAAGAAAGCCTGTAAAATAAGTTGTATGCTGGTATCCCAAATTAAAAGAAAATGCAACAGAATTCATAACTTTTACTCTCTTCTTTAGACCATTTCTGCTTTTGAGGAAATAGAGGCAATTCCCCTGTTGCAAGATTCCCTAAGCAAGTGGCAACGCTGCCACCACCAGTTTCTCACCAAGCCTACTTTTTACAGGTGGAAGGGCCCCTGTAAGTCTGGAGATTTCACTCTGGCCAGATGTGAATTTTACCTGAGAAATGAGTGCCCTGGCTTTGTAGGGGCAAGCCTGTATCTTGCCCTTGCTTTTTCCATGGTCGGAGGTTAGTTGAGGGGCCTTCTCTTTGATGTTGTATTCATTTTCTAGGGCTGCCATAACAAATTATCACAAACTGGTGCCTTAAAACAACCAACTTTATTCTCTCACAATAGTTCCGGGGGCCAGAAGTCAGTCCAACGTCAATTTCGCTGGATGAAAATAAGGTGTCAGCAGGGCCACCATCCCACCGAAGGCTCTAGGACAAACTGTTCCTTAGTGTTTCCATCTTCTGATAACTGCTGGCATTCCTCGGCTTGTGGCAGCATCACCCCAATCTGCCTTCATGGTCACATTGCTGTCTCTTTTTCTACGTGCATCCAATATCCCTCTGCCTCTCCCTTATATGGATATATGTGACTACTTTTTGCGCCCACCTAGATAGTACAGAATAATCAGTATAATCTCAAGTTCCTTGACTTAATCATATCTTCCAAGTCCTTTGGGGGCATTTAAGGTGACATTCACAGGTTCCAAAATTGGGACATGAATATCTAACTTATGGGGTGCCATTATTCAGCTTACTATAGGTGTCTTGTGGCTGGTTTGGCTCAGTGGATTGAGTGTCGGCCTGCGAGCTAAGTATCGCTGGTTCGATCTTCCAGTCAGGGCACATCAGAGAAGGAAAACTCTGACTCCAAAAAACCTCCGCTGCCTTGCGGCATACCTCTTCAGGGGAAAGGCTAAGGGAGTAAACCCCGACAGAAAATCCGGAGCCGGAGTCCCTAAGGCGGTTTGACGTTGTAGTCAACACCGGCAACTCCTGCGGTGCACCTGAAACCAAGCTGTATTGACTCCGTCTTTCCCTTGGACCCTTCAGCTGCGAAGAGAGGGGGGGTCTGATGCTTGGGCAACAGCAGACCCTCCATATCACCCTGCCCAGGCTCTGTAGCTTCAACTTCACTGGAGAGGACACTCCAGCGTCATCGCAAGATGTCGATTCAACACGGGAAGAGACAGATACCATGTCACTCCTGAGTCGGACTGCACAGCCATTCTCGGCGGTGCAGATAGACTCTTAAGAAGCTACACCATTGTCTCTCGAGACGGACGGCTGCCGACGACGACGATAGGTGTCTTGTACTATGCAATATATTATAAAACCATTTGTAATACCTGCCAATTTAGTTCTCCACAACTCTCAGAAAACAAAAGAATTGCCAAACATAGTTATGTGTAGATTACAAGTAAAGTGTCATATGTTCCTTAATTTCTTGTTGCTCAGGGGATAAGCTAAAGTATCATAAAAAGTCTAGATTATAATGATATTGTTACAGAAACAGGGGAGTCCAAAAATCCCTGGAGTTTGCAGCTGGGGGATGGGGAGAAGGAAGCAGCTTTCAGAACCCCTCCACACGCCTGAGGCTGGTGGCTGGTGTCTTTCATTATGCAAAATTGCTTGAATGCTTCCAAGGCCTCAGGTAGATGGGAGGGGACTTGAACCAGGGAACAGTATGGAAAGCACACAGAGCCTACGTGGGGTTCTGTGATTGGCCAGAACTGTTGGCAACACCCACTGCGTCAGAGGACGCAGTCAGGGATATATAGGCAGCTGCGAACAGTTTAGGGGGGCGGCACGCTCTGGGGCTCTCTCCCTCGCTGGCGGGTGTTCGCAGGGGTGCTCTGGAGAAGGAGAGGAGATCCACGCGGTTTACAGAAAGAACAGTTTGCAAGGAGGCTGAGAATCCCAGCGGTTTTGTATTGAGAGCTGAAGGGCACCACAGCACAGAAAGGGCCTCCCCGATCAGATTGAATGATTGGCAGCCACTGGTAAAGCTGAACTGTGTTTGGGAAGTAGGGAAACAGTGTTTCTGACCTTCCTAAAACTGGCCAGTTCTGGTAGGGGGAAGGCAAGGATATGTGTAACTGTTAAATAAACAATTTTCTTTTCACTCAACTGGTATTAAGAGTTGTAATTCTGGCGGCAGGCAATCAGACCCCTAACTAAAGAGCCCATGGGTTTGTTTTCAATTGGAGCAGCCCAGGGGTTCTGTAACAATATGAGGATGATAGCCAACAGAATTAAATATTTACTATATCTAAGCACTCCTTTTAATCTCAGAGACACATCACTTAAAAAATATTTGCAAACACATATGATTAGCAAGTTTAGAAATGGAAGATTATTAGAACTGCTAATAAACACTGATATAATCACATTTATTTGTTGAGACTCTATCATGTCTCAGGCTAGAAATCCTTATTCTAGTGGGCCAGGAAAAGTGGAATAAAGAGTATCAAGCACTCTGAATCGAGAGTCCCGGATGTGCATCCCAGCCTTGCCCGGACAGATGAGTGACTTTGGGGAAGCACTTATGCTCAATTTGCTGGTGTGTAAATAAAGAGATGTCCGTGGGCATTTCACTTTCATTCAAGATCCATGATTAAATAGACTTGAGCCTCTAACTCTTTGGCTGGTGCAAGTCCAAAGTAACCTTAGTTCTCTTGCTACCAGTTCTTGGGGAGGTTGCAGCTTGTCACCATCTCTGTTGCCTGGGCTTTCTCCAGCACTGTGGGTGCTTGAGCCAAGAGCCCAAATTTGCATACACAGAAATAATATTAACACTTTTTTAAAAAACTCTAGCAAAAGCTTCCCATCACCTTTCTCTTTTTGCTCATCCCCTCATCTCTAGTCCACATTCCCTCTGTCTCAGATAAATCCAGGAGCTCCACACCCTTCTCATGTTACTCTGAAATCCAGTTCTCTGACATCTTGGGACCAGTGATGGGAAGAGAAGCCCTTGAAAGGCAAGAGGGAGAGAAAGGCATTGGATGGGGCAGAAACTCAAGGTCTCCCCAGAACCCTTATCAAGACGACAGAATAACACATTTCTCTTCTTAAGAAAACTTTTTAGTTTTGTCAAGCTGATAAGATTTTTTTCCACCTTGTTAAACTTTCAGTGGGGCTACTTAACGACCCGCTTGGAAAGGTGCTGGTGGGAATGAAAAGAAAAAACATGTGTAAATAATTTAGCACATTGTCAGGCACATGGAATGAACTCATTAAGTGTTATTGCTGTCATCATTATTAATATTACTATCGTGCTACAGGGATTTAAATTAGATATTTTAGATACAAACCATGTAAGGAAATCTATGGTCAATGTTCTAAATCATTGATGGCAGAATCATAGTTTGATTCAACGCTATATTCTAAAGGGTTGTCATGCATAAAAACAAATGCCAATGAATTCCATTCTGAAAACAATTTTGCATATTTTGTTTTATTTTTAGTTTTGCAGAACTAGCCTGATTTTCTTTTCCCTGGGTGATCAGAATTCCCTCTGAAATCCCTAATGTGACAAAGAAAGAGGTATATTTCTGGTTTCAGTTAAATATTATTTGGGTTGAGGGTGAGGATGGGCATGCAGATGAGGTTGAGGATGAGAAACATCAATTAGTTTCAGACTCACTCTCAGTATTTAAGAATGAGTAATAAGGTTGCTCAGTAATGTTGGTAAGTTACAATTGATCCTCTTCTTTTTCCTCTTATGCAGTCCCTGTAACTAATTTCTGCCTTTAAAGAGTTATAGCCAATTTCTCCTGCTTCAAGTAGGGCCATGCATGAGACTCTCTAAGCTATATTCAACCCATGAATTTTGATAATGACAGGTATACATTCTGTTAATGTTCGAAATGAACACTAGTTTCATTATTTTCGATCCATCAGAGTTATAGAGGAATTTATATGGTTACCCAAAGGCTCATTTCCTTCCCTAGCAGTCCTTTAATAACACTTATTAATTAATATATACTGACATTAGTGAAAAATAATATGCTATCTAGCAGAATTAGAAATAAAGCAGGTCAATTCTGCATTGCTCAGCCACAAGAGTAAAATTTAGTCTCTGAAATACCAAGCCTCTTGGTAAGGAGGCTTGAACTTCTAAGCAGTCTCCATAGCATGACACAGAGCACAGTATGGTGCCAAGGAGCCAGCACAGTTACAGGAAACTTCCGCAAGGTTATTCACACAATGATTATAAGGGACCAATTCCAGGAGGGTGAACATTATCATCAAAGCTAAATTTTACTCTGTTGGCCCTCCCACAGAAGGGGCACTCAGGCATTGAAAAGTAAAAATAAATACAGATACATATATCTGTGTGCTGTATGAATACATAAATACATATATATGTACGTATGTTTATATATACAAATATGTAGATTTTTAAAGAATAACTTTAAAACAAGCAAACAAGGAAATAAAATATAATGCCGTAGAAATGTTACATGCCTCCTACAGCAACTTCCAACAGTCAAATCGTTTTCTCTGAGTAAGCGACATGAAAGCATTTACAGAAATGTGCTGCTTTCCCATTTTCTACAATAATTATTTTTTTCCATTTTGATGCTTTTGGTTATCTGACTCAAGAGCCTTTTTAAATGAAAAATAACCAACAAACACTGAGCCCACTAACTCATTAAAAAGATGTTCATATATACAGAACACGCTAAGTGAAAATGTTCATATCTGCAGAATAACGTGTGTATCCTATAATTGCAAAATTAAGCCCAGGGATAATAACCAGGAAAAACAGACATCACACTTGCTAAAAATAATCTGATGCCAAAGCTAGCAGACTTAGTCCCTAAGTCTCCCAAAAATGACAAGAAGCCATGCTGTTTCTAGTTTCAAGCCATGGATATTTGACAAGTCTTCTCATGTGTCATTTAGAATATCACCACCACTTAACTAAAAGCCCAGTGGATTTTTTTTTCTTAAGAGGGTGATATGAGGAATGAACAGCTCTAAATATATTATGAGGTTCTGACCTGTCCAAAGACTACAATTATTTTCTGTGATCAATCCTGTTTTTTACTGAGATGTCATGGGTAATTTGGGAGGAATTTATTCTGCTATGAACCAGAGTTCATATCTCTGTGTTTGTTTTTGTTATTAATTTCTAATGCAATTTAAGACAGAAGCTAAGGATGATGGGGAGGTGGTGAGGAGCAGAAGTATGAACCAAGATTCAGTTTCTTTGACAAACAGACCTCTGACACCGACTGTTTCCATGGTGAGCAATTTCATCTGTGTTAATGGCCAGAGGACCGGTTAGGCCAGGGCCCAAAGTTCACAGGCAGCTGATTTAATTCTGAGAGTTATTTTCAAAGACTGTTAACCTTAGGATGTTTTACAAAATGAAAATCAAATAAAAAACAAAGTCTCCTTATTCAGGGGAGGCAGAGCAGGGCCTGCTGGTAGTCCGATAGGAAGAAACAATATCACTTAAAAGAGCTGTTCCTCACTGTCAGCCTTGTGGGACCCACCTCACTAATGACTGATTGAGGCTAACTTCATTTTACAGATAATAAAACGAAGTCTAAAGACTTCAGCCAAGGTCATTTAAGGAATTTTTATACTGTTTACCTGAAGGAGTATACTATCTTTTTAGAAATTATTAATTTCTTCCACCGAATTCAAAGGTAGAAGGTTTTTTAACTGCACAAAGAAAAGGCTATAGACTTCAATAACAACTTTTGCGTGTATTCAGATATGACAAAACATTTTGCCTATTATTCCTCCTATTACCATAATCTTATGAGTTTCTAAACACTTTGAATGCAGTTAAATTTTACTTTTGTCGTTAGCAATTTAAAGACCATTGTGGATTTTGGAAACTACTAATTGTCTGAAGAAAAGAGAAATAATGTCACTGGGACATGTTGGCACACTGAAGGCAAGAAAAAGCCCTAATTGCTATAACTTGGGAGCAAAGAGAAGGCAGAAAAGGAACACACAATAGAGAATTTTTTTTAAAGAGGTGTGTTAAGGTGTTAGAGCATGAAACACATTCAGCTCATTTCTCTAAGCCTGTAATTACCACCTGGCCCCAGGAGCAAACAGTGATTCTCCATAATCTACCCATAGCCATTAGATCAGAAAGCTCTTAAATACCTGATGTCAGCCTCTCCCTCAATTTGCTTAGAACAAATTGCGGAAACACTGTCTTAATTTTTAACTCAATTATCTCTCATTACACCATAATTTTTAAATGTTGTATCGCTCGGATTGCAAAGACCAAAGATGAATGAGTGAGCATTGAGGAGAATGTCTAAAGTCCTAAGCTACTCACTGCCTTCCATTGGCAGTGCCATTACATCCTCCTCTCTTGCTTATAACATTAGAGATTCTTTCCTTCTCTGGAGTTGGCAGAGGTGGCAATGGCCAAGGCTTTGGCCCAGGAAAGACACTGACTCTTCCTTATCTACCTTCAAGAGGTATTTTCTATAACTGATTTCAATATTGCACACTGTTCCTCCCACACCACCTCACAAATGGTCCAGTCAAAAAAAATGAAGACTAATACTTCTTAGTTTGAATACATGAAAATGGATAAACAGCAGTCCTAAATTCCCAGAAACCATAGAATTCTGATTGGTGCTACAAATCTAGGTTTGCAACTGTAACATTCTGATTTTCAGCAACTAAATAGTGCTATTAGCTATCAATAAACCAATCAATCAAGTTCACACTACCACGTATTGAGCACAGAGTTATTACTGTTCTATCTTCAAAACAGAGAACCCACTTTAAAAAAATAATGGCAATATACTTTGTTTAAGGATTTTTTTCCTTACACATACCACTCAAAACTCCAAAGACACATTCCGCAAGTTTGCCTCTGATTTAGAGGGGCAAGGAAGCTTTATGCGATGCATCTACTACAGTACAAAAGTTCAGTCCAGATTCCTAACACTGTTAAATGAAAGAGATAAGACTTGGGTAACAGACCAAAAAGAAAAAAAAAAAAAAAAAAAAAAAAGAAGACCAATCGATGATCTATAAAGATTTGTAAATATTGAACAATAGTGAGTAATAAGAAAGACAACTCTTCATCAATGCAAATTTTATTGCTGCTCTTAGAAATCTGAACATTGTTCTTTGCAATTTGCTGACTGTCTGAAAAAAAAAAAAAAGAAGAAAAATCACATCGCTAGAACAAGTTGGCACATTGAAGACAAAAACAAAAACAAGAAAGCCCCCCAAACAAACAAACCCTAAAACCTATCACTGCAGTGACTTGGAGGTAAAGAGAAACAATGAACATGCAACAGCAAATCAAAAAGCAGCATGACTCAGATGACCACATATTATCATTCTACGTATATGAAATGTCATCAACAGATACTACTACAAAGGCAAAATTGGATAACTGGCTGTCTGGGGCCAGGGGACTGGAGGGACTGAGGGGTGACAACTGAAGTTTGGTATTTCTTTTGGAGTGATAAAAATGTTCTAAAATAGACTATGGTAATGACTGAAAAACTCCGTGAATGTATATTATAAACCATTGAATTGCATGCTTTAAATGGGTGAACTGTATAGTACATAAACTCTATCTCAATAATGCTGTTACCAAAAAAAAAAAAAAAAGAAGAGGAAGAAGAAGAAGAGGCCATTGAGGGTGTTGGAAAATGGAACACCAAGAGAAACAACTGCAGGGGGGTAATTTAGGAAGGGAATAAAACACTTGGGAAACAGAGCCCGATGAACAGCATCATGGGTCCTCATGCGCCTGTTCCCCGTGTTTACCTTTCAATTCTTCTAGTCCACACATACCATGTAATATGTCGGGTGGACTCTTCTTCAGTTGTATTGTTTTCTGTTTGTCTAGCCAAGAGCTCTTCATCCTCAAGAGCAGATATCTCTTAGCTTAAATGGCACTATATCAAAGAGTTTAAAGAGCTCCAGTCTAGAGAGAACGTCACTGTTATTCTCCCTCATTCAAGCCCTGAATCCTTAACATTGATCTCAATTTGCAATTACATATTCACATATATGTACTTTTTATTGCCTTCTCCTCCATTGACCGTAAGCTTCATGTTGACAGGGACCATGTCTGCTTGTGCCTAGCACAGTTCATTGGACAGTTTATGGAGAAAGGATATATTTATATAAATTAATAGATTAAGAATGGGTGAGTGGACACCACCAACAACACCTTACAAGACTTACAAGTTACAAGGGGGGACCAAGATGGCCGCGGAGTAGGAACAGTGTTCTCAGCTCGCTCCTGTTAAGGAGACAATCCAGGAGGAACAAACTCGGGGAGGAATGACTGAGTGAGTGGGAATATCTGATAACGTGAACGGGGAGGAGATCGTGGGAGCAGCATGGAGGGGGGTGGAGGGGTTTATCACAAACTGCAGGCTGAGTCATTCTGAGACTCCGTGCGTTTGCAGTATCAAGCCGGAGAGCTCACTAGCCGGGAGTGAATTCTTGTAGGGAGCTAGGGAGAGGATTTGGCCGAAAAAGCCAGAGGAGGGAAAGAACAGTGAACAACCAGGACTGGGAGAAACTGTGATCTGAGTCTAGAGAGAAACATCCTCAGCTGCAACCTCCGACGGAAAGCTCGGCATCCCGGGTGCGCCCAGCACTTGCGCTAGGGCCCTACAGAACAAAGGAGCAGTTTTGGGGCAAGGAGACGGGCCGCACAGAAAAGCTGCTGCGGAACTCCGGACCGGGGGAGAACTGTGTTCTTGAAATCAGTGTTTGCTCTTTAGTCGCGCTAGAATCCCACAGAACAAAAGGCAGGTTTGGGGCTAAGAGAGAAATAGGACGTGCAGGGTGTCTAAGTAGGGAAGAGAGCGGAGGCAGAGGTTCTGGAGGGGAGGCGGTTTTAGGGCAAGGAGAAGGGCCCGCGGGGAAGGGCTGCTGCGGAGCTCCAGACCGGCAGAGAGCTCCGGGGAAGGAGAGCGCTGCGCTGACCGACCACACTAGAGTCCCACAGAACAAAGGGACGGTGCTGTGGCGGGAAGAAAGATAGAGCGCGCAGGCCGATAGACAGGGAAGCCAGCGGAAGCGGTAGCTCGGAATAGAGACAGTTTTGGGGCAAGGAGAAGAGCACAGGCAGGAAAGCCACTGCAAAGCTCCAGACTAGGGGAGAGGCCCTGGGCAGGAAAGGGCCACTGGGCCAGTGCTTTGACCGACTGTGCCAGAGTCCTGCAGAACAAAGGGACGGTCTGGAGACAGGGAGAGAGGTGGGGTGCGCAGGCATATAGACAGGAAAGAGAGCAGGAGCTGTAGCCTGGGAATAGAGACAGGACTGGAGGCAGGGCGGGGATTGCTGGCAGGCACAGGCTGGACCAACAGAGGGAAGGAGTAGCTGGACAAGCCTGAGGAGGGCTGAGGCTGCCTCAGGAGGGGACGACTAAACGCAGCTCACAGCAGAGCAGTGGTAGGCCCACGAAAAAAAGACTAGCAAACCCAGAATCAAGCAGAACCCTCCCACAGCCAGCCAACCAACCAGAAAAGATTTGAAACTCATGGAATTTTGAATAGGAGCAGACTCAGGAAGGAAGCAAGGAAAAACCAAAAAACAAACAAACCAAAAATACCCAGAGACTGTGCATAAAAGTTGAATTGAGTTAAAATCCTCATTCTTTTATCTCTCACTCTCTCTCTAACTACCCCTACCGTCAGTCCCTTCTTATTCTCGCTCCTTTTCTCCCCTCCCCTTCCCTCCCTTCTCTCCCCTTAGCATTCTCCCCTGCATCCTATTCTCAGTTAATTTTATAATTTTAAGTTCTCTCCCTTTCTCACCCTCTCCTTTCTCTGCGCTACGCACCTTCAACTTTATTAAATTTCTTTCTTTATTTTGTCCCCCTTCAGTCTACATTCATTTTTCTTTCATCTCGTCCTTATTTTCCTTCTCTCCCTATACATAATCTCTCTCTCTCCCTATTACACTTTATATTCTAATCTCTTAATATTCAAATTATAATTCTAATCTATGACCCTGGCTGGTTTGGCTCAGTGGATTGAGCATCGGCCTGCGAGCTAAGTGTCGCTGGTTCGATCTTCCAGTCAGGGCACATCAGAGAAGGAAAACTCTGATTCCAAAAAACCTCCGCTGCCTTGCGGCATACCTCTTCAGGGGAAAGGCTAAGGGAGTAAACCCCGACAGAAAATCCGGAGCCGGAGTCCCTAAGGCGGTTTGACGTTGTAGTCAACACCGGCAACTCCTGCGGCGCACCTGAAGCCAAGCTGTATTGACTCCGTCTTTCCCTTGGATCCTTCAGCTGCGAAGAGAGGGGGGGTCTGCTGCATGGGCAACAGCAGACCCTCCATATCACCCTGCCCAGGCTCTGTAGCTTCAGCTTCACTGGAGAGGACACTCCAGTGTCATCACAAGATGTCGATTCAACACGGGAGGAGACAGATACCGTGTCACTCCCGAGTCGGACTGCACAGCCATTCTCGGCGGTGCAGATAGACTCTTAAGAAGCTACACCATCGTCTCTCGAGACGGACGGCTGCCGACGACGACGAATTCTAATCTATCCCCCTCTCCCTTTACTCTCCCATTCTTACCCCTTCTCTTTTTCTACCCCATCCCCCCACTTCTTTCCCTACCTCTTGTATTTCTCTCCTTCATCCTATCTTTTGCCAACTCTTCAATTTCAATCCTCCCCTCCCTAATATCTCCTCTTCCTCCTGATTTCCTTCCCTCCTCTGAGCTCTTTTCCTCCCAAATCCTCTTGCTTTCCTATCTCCTATTCCTCTCTCTCTATATTCACCTTTTCTCTCTATCTTGCAACTTTATATCATGTTTTAATCTCCTAATCTTTTATATAACATATAATTTAAAAAAGAATTTTAATCCAGTCCCCTCTCTTCTACCTCCCCTTCTTCTTTTGTTCTCTCTCCTACCCTTCTCTTCTCTACTTTCTCTCTCTCTTTCCTCTCTCCCTTCCTGTCTTGCTATTTTCTACTCTGTATTTTTATCCTTAAAAAATTCTCTCTCAATCTATTTCCTACCTTCTAACCTCCCCAGCCCTCACTTTCAATTTCTGGCTGTCTGTCTACCTGGATGTCTGTTGTGTCTACCCTACCTCCCACGCTAATCATATAGTATATACCGATTATATAATCCTAATACTATACACTTCCACTTTCACACTCCACACTGTAACCCTCCCCTCCTTTTCAAACAGACAGTGTAAGTGTTAATTGCTCTCTTACATAACCTTGATCCCAATTGCTAATATTAATACTCTATCAACTTCCAGCTCAAAAATTACCCTTCCTTCATTTAAAACAACTCCTTTCTGTTTCTCCTACGAAATAAGAGTCCCAGTATCTCCACAAGTATATTAACACGGGCTCATTTGCAGCCTATAGTGGGATTGTATTTGGGGGAGACATTGGAGGGTGTGGGTTTCTTGCCTGGGTTGTGTAATTATGTTTTAGCAGCACCTTCACAAAAGACCTCAAGACAAGGTGGGCAGAGTGACTCTCAATCAACTAACCAGAGAAAAAGATCCACCAAAAAGTAGCTGAAATACAACCAGACAGATTAAAGAAATATCATCAAGGACAACACAGACAGAGATCCAGGAGGGCGGAGGAGTAAGTGGAAGCTACACTAACCCCCTCCCAGGACCAGCCAGTGCTGACTCAGCCCCAGTACAGCAGACAGACCATCCCCCTCCAAGTGGTGTCATACTAAGGGGAAATAAAAGCCCTGCCTACAGGAATTAAGTTGCCACACCCACGGTCCTTAAGCCTGACGGCTGATCACAGATTGAGTATAGTAACAACTAAAGAAGAGAGACAAAGGCAGTAGATCCCTGGAAGTCTCCAACAGGCTGCCTAGGGCCAGTCTGGTACATGATCTGACGCTACCAGAGGCAGATCCAGGAAGAACTGATCATTCTAAGAAGCACCAACAAACAAAAGGAATCACAAAAATGGGGAGACAGAGAAACAACCCCCCATCAAAAGGAAAGGTAGAATCCCCAGAGAGAGTGCTAAATGAAATAGAGGGGAGCAAAATATCAGATACAGAATTTAAAACATGGATTATGGAGAAGCTAAATGAGATCAGCGGAAACTACAAAGAACTCCAGAAAAACTACAGTGAACTCCAGAAGAACTATAAGGAACTTACTGAGAATTATACCAGCATCAAAAAGGACATGGAAGCTATCAATAAGAGCCAGGAGGAAATGAAGAATACAATCTCTGAATTGAAGAACACAGTAGAAGGAATTAAAAGCAGGCTAGAGGAAGCAGAAGATCGGATCAGCGAGCTGGAGGACAACTTAGACAAAAACTCCCAGACAATGCAACAAAATGAAAAAAGACTGAACAAGACTGAAGAGGTTCTAAGACAGCTGCAGGACAACATGAAACGTAACAATATCCATATCATTGGAATTCCAGAAGGAGAAGAAGAAGAGCAAGGGATAGAAAACCTCTTTGAAAAACTAATGACAGAAAACTTCCCTCACATGAGGAGAGAAAGAGTCACGCAAATCCAGGAGGCACAGAGGGTCCCAATGAAGATGAACCCCAACAGGCCCACCTCAAGACACATCATAATTAAAATGGCAACATCCAAAGACAAAGAGAGGATCCTAAAAGCAGCAAGAGGGAAACAACTAATAACATACAAGGGAGCTCCAATAAGGCTATCCTCAGATTTCTCAGCAGAAACACTACAAGCCAGAAGGGAATGGCAAAAAATATTCCAAGCAATGAAAAACAAAGGCCTACAACCAAGAATACTCTACCCAGCAAGGCTCTCATTCAAAATGGAAGGCGAAATAAGGAGTTTCTCAGACAAAGGAAGACTAAAAGAATACATCTCCACCAAACCAGCAATGCAAGAGATGCTAAAGGGTCTGCTCTAAGAAGATAAAGAAACAGAGAGAAACAGAGAAGAACACGAGTACAAAGGGGGAAAATGACAATGAATAAGTACTTATCAGTAATAACCTTAAACGTAAATGGATTAAACGCTCCAATTAAAAGACATAGGGTAGCTGAATGGATTAGAAAGAATGACCCACATATATGCTGTCTACAAGAGACCCACCTTAGAACAAAAGATCTACACAGACTGAAAGTAAAGGGATGGAAAAATGTATTCCAAGCAAATGGACATGAAAAAAAAAGCCGGGGTAGCAATACTTATATCAGACAAAACAGATTTCACAGCAAAGTCCATAAAAAGAGACAAAGAAGGGCATTTCATAATACTTAAGGGAAAAATCCATCAAGAAGATATAACCCTTATAAATATATATGCACCCAACTTAGGAGCACCCAAATATGTAAGGAAAATTTTGAAAGACTCCAAGAAAGATATAGGCAGCAACACACTCATCGTAGGGGACTTTAACACCCCATTGTCAACAATGGACAGATCTTCAAAGCAAAGAAACACCAAAGATATTGAGGCACTGAACAACACTTTAGATCAAATGGACTTAGTCAATATATATAGAAGTTTACACCCCAAAGAAGCAAAATATACATATTTCTCAAGTGCACATGGAACATTTTCAAAGATAGACCACATGGTAGGACACAAAACAAGCCTCAATAAATTCAAGAAAATTGAAATTATATCAAGCATCTTCTCAGATCACAATGCCTTAAAATTGGAAATCAACCTCAAGGAAAAAACTCAAAAACATTCAAACTCATGGAGAATGAATAACATGCTATTAAATAATGAATGGGTTAACAATGACATCAAAGAAGAAATCAAAAAGTTCCTGGAAACCAATGATAATGAACACACAACAACCCAAAACCTATGGGATACAGCGAAAGCAGTCTTAAGAGGAAAGTTCATAGCAATACAAGCCTACCTAAAAAAGCTAGAAGAATCTCTAATAAAAAATTTAACCCTACAGCTACAAGAACTAGAGGAAGAACAACAAGCAAAACCCAGATCAAGTAGAAGGAAGGAAATCATCAAGATCAGAGCAGAATTAAATGACATAGAGTCTAAAGTAACAATTCAAAAGATCAACAAAAGTAGGAGCTGGTTCTTTGAAAAGATAAACAAAATTGACAAGCCTTTAGCCAGGCTCATCAACAAAAAAAGAGAGAGAACCCAAATAAATAAAATCAGAAATGAAAGAGGAGAAATCACAACTGATACCACAGAAATACAAAGAATTATAAGAAATTATTACGAACAACTGTATGGCAAGAAATTTGACAACCTAGAGGAAATGGACAGATTCCTGGAAAACTATAGTCTGCCCAAACTGAATCAAGAAGAAGCAGAAAGTCTGAATAGACCAATAACAGCTAGTGAAATTGAAGCAGTAATCAAAAAACTCCCAGCACACAAAAGCCCAGGACCAGATGGCTTCACAAGTGAATTCTACAAAACATTTAGGAAAGAACTAACTCCTATCCTCCTCAGACTATTCCAAAAGATACAAGAAGAGGGAAGACTCCCAAACTCGTTCTATGAAGCCAGTATAACCCTAATTCTAAAACCAGGTCAAGACACAACAAAGAAAGAAAACTACAGACCAATATCGCTGATGAACATAGATGCTAAAATCCTCAACAAAATATTGGCAAACCGGATCCAGCAACACATTAGAAAGATCATACACCACGATCAAGTAGGATTCATCCCAGGGATGCAAGGATGGTTTAATATTCGCAAATCAATAAACGTGATACACCACATAAACAAAATGAAAGACAAAAACCACATGATCATATCAATAGATGCGGAAAAAGCATTTGATAAAGTACAACACCCATTTATGATAAAAACTCTCAGCAAAATGGGAATAGAGGGAGCATACCTCAACATAATAAAGGCCATATATGAGAAACCTGAAGCCAACATCATACTCAATGGGCAAAAACTGAGAGCATTCCCCCTGAGATCAGGAACAAGACAAGGATGTCCGCTCTCTCCATTCCTATTCAACATAGTTTTGGAAGTTCTAGCCACAGCAATCAGACAAGGAAGAGAAATAAAAGGCATCCAAATTGGAAAAGAGGAAGTAAAACTGTCATTATTTGCAGATGACATGATAGTGTACATAGAAAATCCTTTAGACTCCACAAAAAAACTACTCAATCTAATAAGTGAATTCAGCAAAATAGCAGGATACAAAGTCAATATTAAGAAATCGAAGGCATTTTTATACACCAACAATAAAAACTCAGAGATAGAAACTGAAAGAAAAATCCCATTTACCATAGCAACAAGAAAAATAAAATACCTAGGAATAAACTTAACCAAAGAGGTAAAAGACCTGTACACAGAAAACTACATAACACTGAAGAAAGAAATTAAAGAAGATACAAATAAATGGAAGCGTATACCATGCTCATGGATGGGAAGAATCAACATCATTAAAATGTCCATACTACCCAAAGCAATTTATAGATTCAATGCAATCCCTATTAAAATACCAGCAACATATTTCACAGACCTAGAACAAATACTTCAAAAATTTATATGGAACCAAAAAAGAGCCCGAATAGCCACAGCAATTTTGAGGCAGAACACAGTAGGAGGAATCACAATACCCGATATCAAACTATACTACAAGGCCACGGTAATCAAAACAGTCTGGTACTGGCATAAAAACAGACATATAGATCAATGGAACAGAATAGAGAGCCCAGAAATAAGCCCAGGTTCATATGGTCAACTAATATTTGACAAAGGGGGAAAGAACATCAAATGGAGTGAAAAGAGCCTCTTCAACAAATGGTGTTGGGAGAACTGGACAGGGACATGCAAAAAAAATGAAACTAGACCACCAGCTCACACCATACACCAGAATAAACTCAAAATGGATCAAAGACTTAAATGTAAGCCTTGACACCATAAAAGTCCTAGAGGAAAAAATAGGCAGGAAAATTTCAGATATCCCACGTAGCAACATTTTCACTGATATATCTCCTAAGGCAAGGGAAATAAAAGAAAGAATAAACAAATGGGACTACATCAAACTAAAAAGTTTCTGCTCAGCTAAAGAAAACATCAGTAAGATGCAAAGGAAACCAACCATATGGGAAAATATATTCGCCAATGACATCTCAGACAAGGGATTGATCTCCAAAATATATAAAGAACTCATACGACTCAACACCAAGAAGACAGACAACCCAATTAAAAAATGGGCAAAGGACCTGAACAAACACTTCTCCAAAGAAGACATACAGAGGGCCCATAGACATATGAAAGTATGCTCAACATCACTAGCCATCAGAGAGATGCAAATTAAAACCACAATGAGATACCACCTCACACCAGTCAAAATGGCAATCATCAACAAATCAACAAACAACTTGTGTTGGAGAGGATGCGGAGAAATGGGAACCCTGGTGCATTGCTGGTGGGAATGCAGATTGGTGCAGCCACTGTGGAAAACAGTTTGGAATTTCCTTAAAAAACTAAAAATGGAACTGCCTTTTGAACCAGCAATTCCATTGCTAGGATTATATCCAAAAAATCCCGAAACACCAATTCAAAAGAACCTATGCACTCCAATGTTCATAGCAGCACTATTTACAATAGCCAAGTGCTGGAAACAACCTAAATGCCCATCTGTAGATGAGTGGATCAAAAAACTGTGGTACATTTACACAATGGAATTCTATGTAGCAGAAAGAAAAAAGGAACTTCTACCATTTGCAACAACATGGATGGAACTAGAGAAAATTATGCTTAGTGAAATAAGCCAGGCAACAAAAGAAAAATACCTTATGCTGTCACCTATTACAGGAAACTAATGAACAACACAAACAAATGAGCAAAATTGAACCAGAGGACATAAGCCAATGATCGCATTACCTGAGTGATTATCTGTACGCATAAGCCTCACTTAATCCTCTCTGCAGCGCTGCCTCCTGAGACTCAACGGTTTGGCTGAACTAAATGGCTGGGTTGGGGAAGAACGGGGTGGTCTGTGGACTTCACTTTAAAACGGGTTTCTCTTTTCTATCCTAATGGCTTGGACAGAAAAGGCCCAGAGGTCTGAGAGGGGGAAAAACCTAAACTATTTACCTCAGCCCAAACTAAGTATAATGGGCAAAAGGGTTTTGGACAGGCGAGATGTGCCTAGCACACCTTCTTACAAAGAAGCTTTTTTTTTTTTTTTCCCTAATATGGAACATTGAAAAATTAATCCCTGCCTTTTGTCATCTAGTAGTTATGGATTGAATGATGTCTTTTAACCCTTTTCGCCAAATCTGTTGCCCCCAGAACACAACAAGGACACCAGCCTGTTAAACCAAGCACGCCGTTGACCGGAGACAGCCGACTGACCCGGAGTCTGCACAGTCCTTCCCCATGTGGGAAGGCCACCCTCCCCTCCACACCCCCACTCTTATTAGGGTTTTCTGGACCCAAGGGTAGGTAGGATGACGACCATGTCCAGCTTGAAGCAGCTAGAGGAGCTTGAGACCTTCGCCCATTGTCCTTTACAAGATTACAAAGGGTCCTAATATTTGAGAGGGGGGGGATAGTTAATTTTTACGAACCAGGGGTATGGACTTGGGGGGGATTGCTGGGGGAGGGGGGTGCTGGGTGGAGGGGAACAAGGGGGAGAAAATTGGAACTGTTGTAACAATATAATCAATAAAAAACATTAAAAAAAAAAAGACTTACAAATTACAGATAACTGAGTATGCAAAAATGAATAAACAGCAGTCAGTTAATGAAATATAATAACAATGAATTTAAATAGTCCATTTCCTCATATTTAACATTATATTTAACAAGTGAACAGCAGTATAAGTCAAATAAAAACTAGCTAAATTTATATGTACCACTATATGTTTTGTACCCCGGTACAATAAAAACCTACTAAATACCTACCCGTTTTATAGGTTCAATAGGCTTATTAATTGGGGTTAAAATTATAAATAAAACAAGGTCCTCCCCTCAACAAACTTAAAATCTAGCATGAGAGAAAGACATCATAACTAGTCCTTAAGAAGGGATTAGTGCCCTTATAACAGAGGCCCCAGAAAGATCTCCAGCCCCTTCCAGACACCAAATATGCTGGGGTTTTGATCTTGAATTACCCAGGCTCCAGAATGCTGAGAAATAAATGGTATTTTGTTATAGCAGCCTGAAGGGACTAAGACAGAGTTAATAAACTAAAGCCAGTAGCACAGTGGGGGGCCCTGGACAGCTTCTATGCCCAGAGAAGGGCAGAAGAGAAAGGGACGTTACTAAGGTTGCCAGATTTAGCAAATAACAATAATACAGGATGCCCAATGAAGTTTAAGTTTTAGATAAACAGTAAATATTTGCAGTAAACATAAGCCGCATGGAATATTTGGAACACACTTATACTAAAAAAAAAAAAAAAATCTTTTAATGGGATAAAATTCCAATTTAACTGGGCATCCTGCATTTTATCTGGCAAGCTAGACACTGGTGAAGAGGAAAATAAACTCATGAGCCATATGACTTTGGTTCATGTCCCAGATCTACCACTGACCTTATGTTATCTCTTTAAATTCTCTGAGAATCACTTGGAGCCTGAAAGGATTTTTGCAATGCCAAAATTAAAAAATATTAAAATGCCAATGCATCAATACTATTCACGTATCCTCTTGCCCGCCTGTACTGAGTAATTCTGTCTCAGGCTGATTTGGATGACATTTTTTTATACAGGTTACTAATTTTATTCTCAATTGCTCTTCCTTGAACCCTCACAGAACATAAAGTACTTGAAAGTTTGGCTTATAATTGACCTACTAATATCTGTATTACAAACCAAAACAAAAGTATGACTTGGGAAAAATGTTTATAGCAAATTGGTAGCCAGCATTAATAAATCCCTCACCCTCAGAAAGTGGTAGTTTCCACAGAAGGATTGGACATTCTGTGGCTAATAAACTAAACCTCTAGCCAACTGTAATAAACACAGAATTGAAAGCTAATAAAACACCACAGGGCATTCCAAGGTAACTCAGCGGGAGACAGCACACCAATATAGATGTGTTTACAGATGGTGACTAAAGATATAATAATTAATCTGCTTTTGAACTAATCAACAAATCACATGCTTCCTTAAAATACAAAGCACAAAGCTCTTAGCTGCTAATGAAGTTCAGGAGTGGAATAAACACTTGATTTGCAGTAAAGGATAAGGCTCATAAATGGTAATATACAGCTATCCAAGTCTTTCCGGTTAGACTCAGGAAAAACAGTGCCCTATTCAGGATGTGAAAACTGACGAGACATTCTCACGCACCTGTGGTCTTCATCTTAACAAGGTCCAACATCGTTTATTATTAGATGTAATACACTTCCTTAAAGATCTTTTACAAAGAAATTACTCCAAATTGGTAAAAAGAATGCTAAAGGTAGTATTTTTAAATTATAGTGATAATATTTAAAGCTTATACAAGTTCAACCTCAGAAAACAGAACTGAATCAATACTAGAGAGTCAATAGATCAGATATTCTCTACCTCCTTTCTTAGCATTTAGAGCAGGTGACTATATGAATATGTAAGAATTCCTTGTATAGAATTTAGTGGAATCAGATTCTTGCTCACAGATGAAAGAGGAAACAAGGAGACTATGTAGACTGACAAACAGATGATAGTCACACCAAGGGTGGACAAACTACAGCCGTAAGGCCAATTTTGGCCTTTGCTGTATCTTAGCACTGCCCACAAGGTAAAAGCGGCTTTTACATTTTAAATGATTGAAAAATAAATCAAAAGAAGAACAATATTTCGTGACTTGTGAAAATTATATGAAATTGAAGAACATTGTCCAAAAATTGTCATTGGAACACAACCACATCCACTTATCTGTTATCTATGGTGCTTCCATGGCACAGCGGCAGATCGGGACAGTGTGCCGGGGTGGGGAATGGATAGGCTGAGACAAAGGGTGGGGGAATCTCCTCCAACACACTTTGCTTCTTCCTCACCCAAACTGGATATTTCTCAAAGTATAAGTGATCTTGCTTCAGTACTTAGGATTCAAAGAAGCACTATTACTCTCTTCATGCTCTTGGGTAACTTCAGGTCTAAAAAGGTGGAGAAGATGGAGACACTCCCTCCATACTACCATCCTCTATTTCCTCTACTGCTAATAGTGTATCTGAAAAAAAAGGAGGAAAAAAAACTTAGAAAACATCAGTCAAGTTATCTGTTCCTTTAGGGGCAGATGTATAAGAAAAATGCAGTGAGACTGTGTCTTGTTTTAGAAGGGGCACTAAAACACCCCTGGGGTTTACACTACCACACAGCCTTACGTGTCTACGCCATCCCAGCCCAATGCCCAAAGCTTTGCCATGACAACAGCTCATGACACAGAATGACAGAGAAACATAAGAGAGTGTGAAAGGTTCCCTGTTATATCCTCTGTGCTAAAATACTTCTTGTAACAAAGTAGATGCTTAATGCACCCTTAGTGAATGAATTAGTAAATGCATCCTTCTCCCTTGTTTTATAGAAAATGGCATCCGGTGAGGGAAATCACATGGCTTTTCCAAGATCACACAGCTGGTTGGAGAGAGCTAAGAAAAAACTCAGATTTTTTGACCTTCCCCTTGCCCCAGGCCTTTGCTCCCTCGTGGCAGACAGTGTAGAAGTGGGTTACATTCAGCCAACAGAGATTCCACCTTCTTTCCTTCTTTTTTTGTCTACAGATCTCCAAATGAGCGTGGCAATTGGCTCAGAGAATGTGGGCATCTACCCCAACTTCCAGAAGAAAAATGCAATTTTTATAAGGCTTAGACTCTAAGCCAGTTCTAGCAAGCTAATTTTCAGTGGCCAGAGATTAGCTTAGGAGCGGCCCTCTGAACAACTGTCTACTGAAAGGGAGGGCCTTCTGGGATATATTTTCCTACCTAGTAAGACTAAGAGACCACTCATTCTTTAACCTTGCAGTATTTGTTATGCAAGAACAAGATATTTGTACCTCAGTGCACACCTTACAACCATGGGGTTATAAAGATTTTGAAGAACCGAACCTAACCTACAACTCTGACTTCTGAGTTGTTAAATTAGCCAATGCAGAAACTGCCTGTTCAGACTTCATATGAGAGAAAGCCCTATTATTTTAGTAGTCACTTGCTTGCAGCAAAAAGCATATTGAATCATGTATCCACTCTTAGAAGATGCCCCATTTCCTGCCTTAGCCTTCATCTTGCTAGAGTCTTCACCAAAGGTCATGGGAACCATAGATACTATAATACCAAAAAAAAAAATGCTAATTCTCATTGCTGAGTTGTCAGGAGGACTTCAGTGCCCAGCTATGCCCCAGTGAAGCTCTAGTCTATTCTAAGCCAAACTCCAATTGCATTTTTCTAGGGAAATATTATTATATATGTTGTGTGGGCCCCATGATGATTTTAGAGCAGAAACTGTACAATATGGTTTAAGTAGGTTTTTGTGGGTTGGCCTGGAAACCTAACATTGTTTCTATGGAAAAATATTTCAAACTCCAAACTTCTCTGTTCCAAATGAACTTTTGAATGCAACCTGTTTTAAATTGAGAGGTTGCATATTTATTTATAGTTAAAATACACAGGCATGAAACCGAGTTATCAGCTACAAAAATCACATTTGGACTTTTGGCTTTTAATTAATCAGTGTCCCTTTTCCATCTTGGACAAAATAGCTCTGAATAAAGAGGGGTACCAAATAATGCAAAATCAGAACTAAGATAACCTACCAGATTCCATTTGAAGTAATCGTCCATCTGAGGAGGGGGTTACCTTATAAATTAAATAGTGCCCACGGTGCCAAAATCTGTCACTGTAGCCAATGTGTCTTTAGGAACATTGTGAAATATTTCAGGCAGTAATTTGAATGTGTGTATAAAAACCTTGCCCGCAAACAACAGAAATATCTGTATTTAACCCTCAGAGGTTTGTGTTTAAGTTAACCAACTATCATTTGAATACCTGCCTTCCCCACAGGAAAAGAAATCTTAATTTCTTAGTCCAGGAACTGGAGATGGATTAGGGTATAGTAGAAAAGGTGAAGGTAACAAATGAACAGACAAGAAAAACTCATAGATACAGATAACAGTATGGTGGTTACCAGAGAGAAGGGGTTGGGGGTAGTAAAGGTTAACAGGGGTCGAATCCACGGTGACAGGAGAAGACTTGACTTTGGGTGGCGGGCTCACAATGCCATATACAGATCATATATCATAGAATTGTGCACCTCAAACCTATATAATCTTATTAACCAATGCCCCCTCAATATATTTAATTTAAAAAATGCGAAGAAAAAGTACTTCCTAATTATTGCAGCTTTCATCTCCATTTCCTCATAAACAACACCATCTAGACTCTGAGCTTTCCCGGCACTGACAGACCCAGCTGTGCCTGAAATCCCATGAGCACGCACTGTCAGTCCCGTTACTTTCCATCCTCCTCTCCCTACAAGAATAATGCCCTCGCATAACATATCCCAATTCTCACCAACAGACACTGGGGACCAGAGTGTAGTGTGCTGGTACACATGCACATGGTCTCTCAAGAAAATCAAGTCTAACCGAATCTTTCAACTGTATGTGCAAATGAACTGACACTTCCCTCTGCCTTATATGAAACATTGCGATTGAATGCTATGCAGACTTTTCAATAGTGTAATTACTGTAACATTTAAATTCTGGTGAAACCCTGGATCTTGATATTGGCTTCTGGGAGATCAGCTTGATGAAGAAACACAGGGATAGCTTTGTTCCATAAAAGCATGAAAAAGAAACAAATTAACAATTATAATTCATATCAAGGTTTGATATATTAGGGGATCTCATCGCTTCCTCAAGATCTCATCTTTATCTTGTGAGCTATTAAGTTTAGAGTTCAAAACTATTCTCAATAAATACAATGACTTTTTTTTCTTAAAAATAAATTTCCATGCTCAGTCGATGCTTGTGAAAATAATGATGTCTATAGTAAATATAAAGCAGTAAAGATTAGGCCTGTGTTCTTAAAGCTTTGAAATGAACACCGAAAAGCTGGAATTCATGCTTTCAGTTAACTTGACTGCCACACTGAGCATATCTCTGTGCATTGCTCCCTTAAAATGCTCAGTTTTCAAATGCTGATTAGAAGCTGCCTCTTTTCAACTCCTCTACGGACAATTTTGAAGTGTTACTTGTTGTTAGGGAACTCACCGTACCTCGGCTGCATCTTCTGTTCCTTCTCTGATTATTAAGTCAACCAATTGACAGAACGAACACCAGGTAACTCAAAGAGGCACCTTTGTTCTGTGTGACTGTCAAGAAAAGCACTGAAGCTGCTGCCCCAAGTCTCCAGAACAAAACCCGGTTCTCTGCACAGCTATCAAACTCTAGGGGCAAATATAACCCGACATGGAACAGCTGTCCAGATATTTCAATGGCCAAGTCCCCAAATATACTATGCAAAAGACAATTTAATATTTTGGCCAAAAATTAATATTATAGAGGGATGAGTCTTGCCAATCTCCTAAGCTATACTTCCCGCTCATAAAATTTAAGTTTTCAAATAAAATAATTTAAATTACCATTTCCCTATGTCATACTCCACTAACCTTACTTATCTGTTAGGCTTTATCCAAAAACTGAGATTTATCGGTGACCAGAGAAGTAAATAAAACATAGTTTGCTCACGGGACTCTCCACATTTCTCTCCACAAGGTACAATTCGCTTGGCCTTTCTCACATCTCTAATGCCTTCTGTTATGCTTTCAGTCCCAAATACCTCAAACCCACCTTACTGCCTCCAGGGAAGTAAACTCTCATCCTTAAGGACCCACACAGAGTGTCCGATTCCTCAACAACCAACAAGTTCTACAAATCGCCATCACATCCAAGAGAAGAGCAAATCAAATTGCTTTTGAAAGCTACAAGGAGCAGAAACTAAAAGCTCTCATTCTTAATCTAAAAACAATGCATATGTATGAGCAACACTAAACTCTAAATATATATTTTGTATTTCACCCACACTGCTTATGACTACAGATTTTTGCCAAAAATATTACATTTAAGTATAATACCTCAACTTTTTGAAAATCTCCAAACCCCTTATTTTTCCTCCCCACTACCTACCCCCAAACAAAAAATGTTACTAGAAACTTCTAGGTAAGGACCAAAAAAAATCTTCTCATAATAAAGATGAAGGAAGGAAGGTGAAGGACACTCCCCAATGTAGAGGGAAAGGGGTCTTTGTGTGGGACTCATTTCTTAGTTTAAGAGGAATGAGCTTCAGAGACAGAGATGGAATGCTGGCTCTGTTTGTAATAAACTATTTAACGTTGAGAAAGAGACTTAACCTTTTTGAAACTCAGCTTAACATCTTCTACGATCATCACGCATGTAAATTAAAACACTGGTTGTAAAGCAGGGTTTCTCAGCCGTGGCACTACTGACACCTGGGGCCAGAACATTTTTGTTGTGAGGGCTGTTTCGAGCATAACTGCCTGTTTAACAGCATCCCTGGCCTCTCTACCCACTAGATGCCAAAGGTAGCCCCTTCTGTTGTGGTCATCCAAAGGTCTCCAGACACCACCAATGGTCCTGAGGCAAAGCCCTCCCCTGTGGAGTATCAGTGAGTTTTTGGCCCATGATAAATGCTCACTGACTTTATAATAGTGCTTATCGTTTTCATTATCATTATCCATTAAATATTGGTTTCCAGATAAAAATCACGGTCTCATCCACATTTCAAACTTCAGGTATGTTACTCATGAACATGATCGTTGGTTGCAAAATGGCAAGGTCATGGCAAACATCCAGGGGGTTGATCAACACTTGATGACAATATGACACCCATGGTCTTCCTGTAAGTAGAGGAGGAATTTCAGGGAAGTTAAAGGATATGTAAAGACCCAAGCTTTGACACATGAAGAAAGTTACTGCCACAAAGCACCACTTCCTGGTACTAATGTTCATTTGTAGCAAACTTGGGATCAAAATACTGACAGACTCACTCCCAGTCCAACAGATATATCACTTCACCATGAGAGGTATAAAGGGAAAATCCAAATTAGACAGTCAGACTTGTCTTTGTCTACTCACTGTCCACGTGCATTTTCCCAGAAGATCCTTCTGGGAAACTGGCTGAGCACCTCACGCTCTCTTCCTCTTTCCTACACTATGCTGCCCAGTTCTTCAGGAGACTGACAGTTCTCTGGGGTCTAGACGACAGAAGACAAATTTAACCAAGACAAGTTTGGGTAGCAAGAAACTGGTAGCTTCAGTCTCTCTCCTGTGCCATAACAAACATTTTCTGTGGCAGACATCCTCAGCTGAGATGGAACAGGCAGTCTTTCATATTTCACTGGCATTGCTTGGCCAGATCAGTTTTGCCTCTAAGACCTACTCAAATACTACTGCTTGCTATATTTTCTAAGAATGTGTAGTATTAGAGGCATGTGACAAAGTATCTAGGACAGAAACAGCAAGAAATGGATTTATTTTGCCCTCTGATTTCAAATAGAACATCCATCTTTTCTATTACAAGGCCATAACCTACCATACACTAAAAGACCCATATTAGGGATCAAGTGTAGAGTTTGTTACCATGCTCTTGAATACGACAATATAAGCAACCATAAAGTTCAGTAGGAAACATTCCATTTTTGCTTGGCCCTAATTAGGGTGACTAAGGAGAATTAGTCTAATTCTAGAATAGCTTTAGATGAAGTGTCCTTAAAGAAGCCAACTTCATCTCTGACGTCCTAATGCTGACGGATATGGGGTCCTCATGATGTGCCCCATCCCCACCCCTGAGCTACTCCGTCCAGCACGCCATTTTTCAGGTGTTTCCAGATTTCCCATACTCGTCTGTCTTAGTCAGTAGTATCCTCTTAGGGCCCAAATGCCTAGCTTCCAAGTTCATCACGAATCTGATAAGTTAATCCACATCACTGCGCTAATGGCCTTCTCTAACAAGAATGTATAAAAATAAACTCTGGAAGCAAAATAGACAGGATTTGAAGCCTAGTATTTTTGACCAAATTACTTTCCTAAGACTCAGTCTATAAGCCATGGAATAGTATCAACTATCTCACAGGCTGCTGTGTATATCCCAGTCTCGCACACAGTGATTATCAAAATGTCAAGTTATATCATTAAGTTCCCCTATTATATCCTGACTTGAAGTAGCTCCAATAACAAAATTTTCAAGCAAGCTGGAAAACACAAAAACTGTATTAAAATTTTTTCACACTAAAAATGGGGTAAAGTATAACAAAGGTGGGGAGCTTTAAAAAATGAATATATGAACCCTCTGATGTGCACGTGAAGGTACTATGCCTAGGTCAAAGTGCGAGGACCATGCTGATGTGGCGTTCCTTTCCGAGGGCTTTCACCCCCTTTCTACTCAGATTGGTCAAGCTGGGTATCTGCTGTTACCTAGTCCATTAAGGAAACATAAATGCACTATTTCATCTCTGACTCCCACGTTCAAATCACTAGCAGCAAAAGACAAGAAAAAGTGAGAATTCACAGACAGATGTCATTGTTTGGTTTATTTGTAAAGCAGGGATAATGACAATACATTCGTCACAGGGTTCTTGTCAAAAGTGATGAACAAATGCATGTTAAGCATGGAGCCCTAGGTCTGAATGGGGAAGTCTCATAAATGTTGGCCATTATTATTACTCAGAAGGCTGAGAGACCCTCAGTTCAGCCAGGAAGCAAATGAGACCCAGGGAGACGAAGTAATGTTTGCAAAGGTATATGATGGAGGGGGACTAGAACACAGTTCCCCGATTTTATGATAATAACATGGGGGGGGGGGTGGAGAAGGAAGATGTGAGCACCACCACTCACTCTTTCCCATCACGGCTCCTTTCTTTCCTCTTATATCAGTTTCCTAGGGCTGCCATAACTGCTATAGACTAAGTGGCTTAAAGTCTGAAACCAAGACGTCAGTATGGCCACGCTGACTCTGAGACTTGGGGGAATCCTTCCTGGCCTCTTCCTAGCTTCTGGCGGTGGCTGGCCATCTTCAGCACTCCCTGGCTTGCTGCTGCCACCACACCAGTCTCTGCCCCTGTTGTCACTGGCGCTGTCCCTGAGCATCTCTATTTCTTCTCCTTTTCTCATAAGGATACCAGTTATACCAGACTAATGGCCCACCCCGCTCCTATATGATCTCATCTTAACTTGATTACATCTATGAAGACCCCTTTTCCAAATAAAGTCACTCTCCCAGGTAACAGGGGTTAGGACTTGAACATACCTTTTGGGGGAACACTGTTCAACCTACAACAGCTCGCTCATTTTGTTTTTGTTTGGCTTGGTTTTTCCGTCAGTCCTAAAGCTACAAATGTGAAGTTCACTGAATGATATTCATGCTAACAGGCCAATTCAGAATTATTGTAACAAAAAGGCAACTATATCTACTTAACCATGTTTACTTCCCAAGCTCATTAGTGGTTCCATGCGGTGAGAAAAATTTCCCACTCACTGTATCAAATTTAGCACATTTATTTAGTCTGAGTCAATGCTTGAAATATCCTTTCATACTTTTAAGCCAATTTCCCCAAGGTCATGCAGCAAGATAGAAGTCACAGATCTTTCTCCTGTGAGTCAATCACTATAAAATATAGCACTGAATTTGGATAAAAGGGACTTAAGTGATGAAATGCACCTGGGAAAAATACAGAGTTGATTTTGTAATGTAATATTTATTTTATTTTATATATATTTAAACCAAGCACCACTGGTCTAGAATCAATTGTAATTTCATATGAGTGTTTCTGTAATGTAGATTTTCTTTTTATTTTTTTTTTTGAGACTGAATAGCAATCACATTTTCTTTCCAATCACCAATTCACAGTGTAAGGAAGTACATATTACTTTCTATTAATATCCTTTAAGCAAAGTGGTATTTGAAGAATAAAAATGATCACTTTTCCCTTATCATAAAACATCAGCAATTAACATAAAACATAACCTTTCCAGTCAGGCATAATCTCTCACCACTTCTGAATTTTGATGTCAGATTTTTCTCAGCCTGGAATTTTCCTAATATAATTAAGTTACTTTGGATAAAGAAAAATTCACTCAGATACCTAAGAAATTAAACTAATCTAAACTCTGGTCATATATGTAGGCCACAAAGCAATCCATATCAAAATTTTGTTAACATACACAAGAAAAATGGCTGCCAAGTTTGATCTGAGCAGAGAAGAGTTGCCTCAGCACGAAACCACTGAGACACATGAGAAGGTTTCTCTGAAAGTTTACAATGTGGATGAAATTTTCCCTTTAGAAAAAAGCATTGCATTTTATAGAAAACTACAGAAATGCCAGTCAAACGTGTGACTAACTACACAAGCGGGGTAGTGCAGTGGTTAGGGTCCACACAGAGTCAGGCCAGACTGTCGGAGTGGAAAACCGCGCCTTGGACTTTGTGAAAAGTTGAGAGAGCTACTGCCTTTCTTTCTAACACTCGGTGTCCTCAGCTGTAAACCAGGGATGATGAGAAAAGTACCAAAGTCTAGGATTTTAATGAATCATAGATGAAATGGATACAAAATACTTGGCTTAGTGCCTAATTGCTTTTATTATTAAAAACACAGGTCCACACCTGGCAGGTATGGCAAACTGCCTGGTTTCAAATCACAGCTACTAGGAATTACTGGCATTGAAACCTTGGACAAATAACTTAACCTCTATGAGCATTAGATTTTTCAAAAGGGGAAAATAATATTAACTATTTTGAGGATATAAAATAATATATCTGAATCGCTTAGCTCAGTGCTGGAATACACTGTGATCTCTGAAATAATATATCTCATTATACCTTCATGAGGGAATTTAATTTTATAAATAATTTGTAATTGGCTTTTCATTTGCATGCCCTGTACATTTTTTGTCATTTAAAATTATTCTTATAAATTCCAAACAAAGAATTATTCTATGCCTTGTGGGTTGGAAATGTTATTTTTGCAGGTGTGATAGCGCGAGAGCTAGATAATCTAGACATGAATTTTAGAAATATAGTCACTCCAGATCTATTCTCAGTGCTCCCAAGTAGTCCCTTACCAGACAGTTTGCTTATATTTCACTCTTTTCTAATATTTTTTAGCAGCAAAGAAAGAAATGAACATACTGCAAACAAGGAGTCTTGTTATACGGTCCCACACCAACCAGAAAACAACCAGTAAAGCATGTAGCAGTTATACCTGTTTACAGCATTCAGATAGAAAGAATATTAGCTGGCAGACTCTCAGATTACTTTCTCCCTTGCTGATCTATTTCACAGGAGCTTTCCCAGCATCCATGCTTGGTACTAGGATGCTGTTAATGGTGGTTCTCATTTCAATTTCAGGGTTGTGTCTTAATTCCTGGATGGCTCTCCCTAGGCTGATCCTCAAGAATGGACCCTCGCCTCCAGAAAGGACTGTCTCATAGCTTTACATACCAATTAAAAGTAAAGTCTAGAGGGGGCCAACAAAGTTTTTTCTAGGCCTGCAGGTAGGGACACTAGAAAGGTTGCTTTGCTGAAATTGATGTGATAGTAAAGCAAAGGTTGGAGCTAAACAGAACTTGAGATGCTCACCTCTGGCAAACACTGCTAATTGGCTTTCCACAGCCATTCTCCACCAACATCCCCTTTGCTGTCTCTCCCTGCAGATATTGCAACGCTAAATATTCACTTTCCAAACTCACCTGTACCCACAGGTGGCCAATGAGGTCTAAGCAGAACTCTGCTGAGGAAGAGTTTCTAAAGATTTTTAAACTGGACACACATGCCTGGCCCTGCCCCTTCCCTACCCCCAAACCCTTTATTTCTACCTCGAACATGATCATGATGTTTAGACCTGCAATAGCATCTTTCAACCGTGAATCAGTCAGTAAACATAAGGACCAGCTGCCTGAGCAGGGCCACAACTCTAACTCACCATTGTAACTCTAACAATGCCAGTACGGAGTGAGGGATCCCTCTTCCAAAAGTCAAGGCTAATACCTTGAGATTCTCAGCCAGATGGATGAGGTAACCATAATGTCAAAAAATAATAACTATAATGGCAACTAAGGGCCAGTTGCATGTGATATTTAATACCAATACCCTTATTTAGCATAATCAGTACCAGTACCTCTGAATATTTAAGATAATTATTGAATCTATTTTGAGAAAATAAACCCAGAAAGACTTGAAATGTTAAAGTACTGTGAAAATATGAAATAATTCTTTATTTTACTATATTTCAATTGAGAGAAAAATAAGAATTGTAAATTTCAAGAGCAGAAAACTAATAGCACTGAGACAGTGTAAGCAAAATGTTATGCATTTCTTTGATTGAAGCATATATATAAATATGAGTGTGTTAAAAGCAAGAATCCAAGTGAAGAGTCATAAATTATAATGCTGAAGAAAGTCATGTTCCAAAATAAGACTTGTTTTCTTCAGCAGTCTGGATAACATTTTACCTTGTGTTCAAACTATCCGTGCATGCAATGAATGCTTTTTAGTCGATCTCAAATTACACCCCATTTCTGATCGCTTTGTAGAAACTCAACCTCAGTCCATGGAAATTTATTAGTTAAAAGAAACAATACTTGATATTTAAATGCATGAGATGCCTTTAAAGTTTCTCTTTTTTATTTAAACATATCTCCACATAGAAAAAGATACTAAAAATACTATACAATCTTTCAGGGATTAAATCATCATGAAAACTTGCCCTGGTCAATCATGGTATTCACCTCTTATTCTATAATTTATTCATAAATTAACAGATATCTTTCTTGATTTATTTTGTGGAATTCACCCTGCCCATTTCTTAAATAACAGTTCACTGATGTAAATGACTTTAATGTACATGCACTTAAATTTAGCACATCTAATGTTATCCTTCCTCAACCTTACAGGAATAGAGGCGCTCCCTGTGTTCAAGGTTAATTTTCCCACAATGGTCTGCATTTGTATTTCCTTGCATTTCTTTGTCACCTTTTTCTCAACATTTATTTCTATTTTTTTCTTTTTTGATGTTGAGTTATATGAGTTCTTTTTGTGTTTTGGATATTAACCCCTTATTGGATGTATCATTTGCAAATATCTTTGCCCAGTCAGTAGGCTGCCTTTTGCTTTGGTGGTGATTTCCCTGGCAATACAAAATACTGTTACTTCAAATAATGGCTATGTTTCATAAATCTGACATGGACTTGTGGTGCTGAAGTCATAGAATTTTTATACACCTGCCTTTTTTGACCCTTTCCCAACCCTTTCTGCACGCCTTTCAACTACTCTGCCATTCTTTTCCAGATTCATTTTAGGGCTTTATTCATCCACCATTCTCCTTAAAAATGTTCATATTATTCTAACCTTAGTTCCGTTCCTGCTCTTGTTTTGCAAACCCAGTCTACTCATGGCTTCAGTTAGCAACTATTTTCCAATGACTTCCAAATCTCTATCCTTTAGCAGACCAAGCTGTTCTGCTAAGCTCTAGGGTGGATTGCAAACTGCTTTATCAGTTAGGTTCTTTTTTATTTACTTAGTAATTAAGTAGTTATTTTTGGTAATTATTTGTTTATGCCTGCCTCTCCCACTAAGCTGTAAGCTTCATGGGCACATGAAACATTATGACTTTTCTTGCCATATCTGTGGAGTCAAGCACATTTTCTAGCACAGAGTAGATACTCTAGGAATCAATGGAGGTACAAATGAATAACCCAGAAGCAAATTCAACAAGTACAGCTACCTCCTCATCTCCCAAATGCCCTTCAGAGCTGCTCCCTCATCCCCACCATCCCTTCTACCAGCCTAGATTAGGCTCACTCTTGCCTGGATGCCTGCAGTAAGTAGCCTCCTGAGCTTCGTGCCTCCTGACTCTCTGTACTCCAAAATAACTGCAGAGTGATGCTAAAACAATCTTTTTAAAATTACAACAATGGCCATCTTTGTTTTATCATCTATCAGTGGTGTTCTAATATCTACAGGATCAATTCCAAACTCCCTCCCTCAGGACTTACAAAGTCCTCAGGGTCAGGACTCCACCTGGCTCCCCCACCCCACCCCCATCACTTCCTCTTTCCCTGGCAGGAGCCTACACTCCACTTGCAGCGGGGTGGTTGGAGTGCCCCCACCCACTTTCACATCTCTGAGCCTCCTTACATTCAATTCTTTCAGCCTGGAATATCCATTCTCTACTGTTCACATGCTAGTCCACTGTTAAGTGCCCCTGCCGCTGGGAAGCTTTTTTTGACCCCCAAGGCAGACCCTTCCATATTTTCATTTTTCCCTGATCCTTCTATGACTGTATTTATCCCTTTCTATGGTGATTACTTTTGAACATTTATTCCTCCACCACTAGTCTATGAACATCTGTCCCAAATCAACTATATTTGCCACAGGGACAAGGACATAGTAGGAACTCAGCGCTCCTTGTACGAAGATAAAATGACAAACTATCTAATCTGCAGAGAAATACACACCCAAGTAGGTGCTGTCCCTTTGAAAACCATTCACCTTGAAAGTTATCTGCTTAGTTTAATGACAATGGCACTACTCCAAGCATTTTTGGAAGTTAACTTTCAGAATTGTCTGGGGAGTGTTCTTTGAATTATCTCAAGCGAGGCCAAAAAAAAAAAAAAACCTCATTCTGAACAGACCTGAGACCCAGAAAGAATCATAAGACAAGTGATACAATTTTGTAGAAAATGAGGAGTAAAATATGTAAAAGACTGTACAACGACTGGTGTGGGGAACTGATATAAATTGGCTCAGCGGCATACCTGAAGAAAAGACCTTAAAAAATACTTTGAGCAAAGGCCATATTGCTGAAAAACATTTACAAGTCCTTCGGGTGATAACTCTGAAAGGCAATATTAATGTGGATGTAAAAGTATTGGTAACTTGCTGGATCTGATTCATGAAGCTCTTCAAATGAGTATGTCCCAAGAAGTATCCAATGGGAACAGGTTATTGCTCTGTAGACCGTAGGGAGAAACCAGTGATTGAAGAAATTAAAAACACAGTATTAAACAAAATCAAAAAGTTTCTCAGACACCTTAGTGCTATTAAGATCTTCATGTGGCTCTCTATAAAGTCTGTCTATGGTCCACAGGGTTTCTCAAATTCTTTTAACATCATAACCCTTTTTTTCTTGCAGTTATTGTGGGATAATGTGCCATTTACTTTGGGAAACCTTGTGTGGCATGGGGCCAGATGCATTTTAGGGCACTATGACTTGTAATCTGACATTATAGTGATACCAAAAGCTACAGATGAGGCTAATAAGAATTTTCTGTACTCTAACTACATTCTATAACTTATCTCATTTATTCTTAAAACATATCCTTATAGCAATCTTATAGTACATGTAGTACTAGTATTCATAAATTACAGTTAAGGAAGGAAAGACTAGGAAAACTGAAGTAACTAGTCAGATACTACGTAGCTAGTTAGCAATAAGACAGAAGGGCACCCTGTCTTGACCAACCCATGGGCTCAAAGCTTACCCAGGGCATTGAATGCACTCTGGCCTGCTCTGCTTCTTGGGCCCAACAGATGCTCTCCTGGAATGCACCATTCCTTCATAAACTCCCTGTTTCTAATGGCTAATTCCTACATTACTTTAGGGTTCATTTTATCCACTTTCCCTGGGATCCCTTCACTGCCAACTGGCTAAAAATAACCACCCCCATGGTTCTTTACACCTTTCATAGAACTTATAAATTTTCTGTCTTATACAAGCTGCACAGAGGCCAGATTCACAAAGCCTGAATTAAAAAAGCTTTTGAACAGCTAACATATCCCTGATAAGAGACAACTTTAGGCCTAACCACATTCGTGTTGCTTTCTTAGGGCAAAATTGGGTAAGTACCATAATAAGAAATTTGAAATACTATTTTAAACATTTCAAAGTATTTTTTAGAAATATCCTGTATCTTATGTCTCAACTTTGAAAGGAAAATAAATAAATTCTCTTTATAAATGAAGACCCTAAGCTTTATTTAAAAAAGCTAAGGGCCTCAACAAGCAAAAAGGTTTATCCTATCACCTAGCACAGTAGTTAGCACATAGCAGATACTTTTCTGAAGGTTGAGTCAATGTTTGAGCAAGACTAACTAAAATTCTGATACTGTTCATACTTTAACACCCCTTCCACTATGGCGCACCATCTCCTGATATAGCGTTAGAGTGGATGCCCGCCCACATCCCCGGACCATTAGTACTTGAATGCATGCCCACAGACTTCCGACTGCCAATACTTCTATTTCGTTGCCTGGGAATTTTGTTCTGGACCTGCACAGCCCTCAACTAAGTACTAATGGCTCTAAGGTATAATACCCCAGCTCCCTCGCTTCTCAGGCAGACAATTCTAAGAACTGCCTTCTGCAGTTTCCCCTGAAGAATTAAGCTTCCATTGCCCAAAATGGCAGCTGGCTTAATACACATGCATTGCTGACTGTCTTCTGTACTCCTACTCCTGGGTTCTCTGCCGCCTAAATAAACTACCTGCTCTCAGACCTTTGTCTCAGACTCTGACTGTGGGATCCTAAGTGACACACTATAGGATAGGAAAGAAATTTCTAGTTTTAAAAATCAAAAGTAAAAAATAAAGGGGGGGGATGACATAAATAATTACGTCTAATCACATTTTTCAGAGAAAAAAACATTAACCAGCCCCTATTCGCCTCTGTGTAGTAAAAAGATCCAAACTGGGAGATAATGTTAAGTTTGTGAATTTTAACTTAATGACTTTTCTGCCATGGAAAGGAAAGACTGTTTTGAAAAGCAAAGGAAATAGTTTAAAAAACTGTTGGGGAAAAAGCCATTTTAATACCCACTTCAGGCCTTAAATCTAACGCCTTCCTCAGGTGTATAAGTTGTGAAAATTTTCATTTTTTTTATTGTATTGTTTTTGAAATAGCTTTTTAAAGGGTGTTTGTGTAGAGGAAGAGAGGGGGAGAGGAGAGGGGAGAGGAAGGGGGAAAGAGAGAAAAGAAGAGATCAGGTTGTATTTTAATGAAGCCATCTAAAATTACACAGCATTTCTTTTTATTTATTTTTTAATCCTCACCAGAAGATATGCCTATTGATTTTAGAGCTACAGATAGGGAGAGAGAGACAGACACATCAATGTGAGAGAGAAACATCAATCAGTTGCCTCCTGTATGCACCAGACTGGAAATTAAACCTGCAACCAAGGTATGTGCCCTGACCAGGAATCGAACCCACAGCCTTTTGGTGTACAGGATGATGATCCAACTAACAGAGCCACCTGACCCAGGCCCAGAACATTTTTATCACCTTAGAAAAGAAACCCATATCCATTAGCCGTCACATCCCATTTCCCCTCCCCTTGCCCTTAGCAACCACTATTCCATCTTTCTATCTAGATATTTCATATAAATGGAATTATACAAAGATGTGACCTTAAAAAGGCCTTACAAGTGAGGTTTCTTTAACCCAGCATAAAGTTTTCAAGGTTCATCCATGTTGTAGATGAATCAGTACTTCATTCTTTTTTTATGACCTAGTTATACTCCAATGTATGAATATACCACATTTTATGTATTCATCAGTTGGTGTACATTTATATTGTTTCCAGTTTGGAGCTGTTCTAAATGCTATGAACATTCATGTACACATTTTTGTCTACAAATAAGTTTTCAGTTCCTTTAAGCATATATCTAAGAGTGGAACTGCTGGGTAATATGGTGACTGTATATTTAACTTCTTTGAGAAAGTGCTGAACTGTTTTCCAAAGTGGCTGCACCATTTTACATTGACACCCATGCCAAAGAGTCTGAAGCCATCTAGAAGGCTGGTGAGCTATTCAAAGTCTTCAGGCTGGATAGAGTCATGTGATAACTTTAATTTTAGAAAGGTCACTCTAGAAACAGCAAGGATCTGGATAATACAAGAGACATAAAACTCAGCTAAGATTCTACTCAAGCAAGCTAGGTGAGATAATAAAATAGTCTCATTAGGGTAGTAGTCATAGGGATGGGGAGAAGAAATGAGAAATGAAAAGGGAAATTACTTTTAGAAAAGATTAATTAGAAACTTAAATTAGCCATGAATATGAGTGTCATAAACTTAAATGCCTCAATGATCAGGTAAGTAATAAAAAATAGATAAATAAAGCAAGACATAAGCAATAGAGCATGGTGGGGATTAGAACAAAGAAGAAGGAACATGCCTTACCTAAAGGAAGCAGCAATAACTCAGTTCCGACCACCTAATGCTGAGAATGTAGGTCTGGTGTTGTCAGACCTTCTCCTTGGTCAAGAAAAAGCCAAAATCTGAATTGCATGTTCAATATCCCGATTTTTAAATATTGCCAACTAATACAATAGTTCTTTAAATTCTGTGCAACATCCACAAAACATGCCTACAAGCTGTCAATCTGTGATCTCCCAAATACAAAGGAAAGAAACAGTGAACGAAGAATTAGAGAAAGCTCACAAAGAAAAGGCGGATTAAAGTAGGTTCCATGAAGGAGACGGTGGAGCAGGCAGAGGCTGAGGAGGAAACTGTAAGGGAGTGACATCCCAGAGGCTCAGAGGTGACCGTTTCCAGGAAGGGGGAATAGTCAACAGTGTAAGATGGCATAAGTGGTCTCTTCTCACTGGGAACCGAAAAGTGGACTTTTGGAATTACAACTGTAAAATATGAAATATGGGACAATAGAAAAAATATTTGCTGATGGGAGGCAAAGTAGAAAGATGAATAATTTAGCTTTCTCTCTTTTTCCCAAGCCTTGGTCTCATCAAAAGTCAGCATAAGAATTATGTGCCCCAAATATTGAAGTTTCACAGAGAAGGGCCAGTTGGGATTAATGTATTGTCCTCTAATAATGGACTAGTTCAATTAAAAAATAATGGTTCTTGAAAGAAGTTTAGGTATCTATGATGCATGATCACTTGGTCCTTTCAAGCTTCCAGTTATAAAAAGCAACTACTAACATATCTTATAAACAAAAAATGTGGGAACAGTGTATATAGCTTTGCCTGTGTGACAGGGGCCCAAAATAGCAGTGGCTCAGACAAGATAGAAGTTTCTGACTCGCTCACATAAACCCCCAAGCTGTAATGGCAGTTCTGCTTCAAGAAGTCCTCGGCATTGCCCCAGGGCTTCTTCAAATGTCTTGTTCCAGCATCCAGAGTCCACCACCACGCCCACACTATGCCCTGTCCTTAATGACACGTTGGGAAGTTGCATAAATCACTTCTGCTTACATCCTATGGCCAGAACTTTGTCACATGGCAGAATGCCTACCTGCAGGGAAGACTGAGAAATGTCATCTGTATTCTGTAGGGCTCTATCCCCAGTGACTATTCAGGGGATCTATGTCTAAGGATGATGAAGAAAAGGGATATCGAGAGACAACTAGAAGTTTCCACCCCAGAATGGTGTTCAATTTTTTAAGATTCTGTTCTTAACATTCTACAAATAATTTATATTTTTGTTCAATTTTACAAGAGAATATAAATCTGGCCTAATCTTTATGCTTAAATATTGGAAACACAGCAATGTAATAGCGCTGCAATTTTGGCTTCAGCACGCTAGTATTTATGACAGTGCTGAAGAAAGTTAATTTTAATTTGTTCTCACAAAATTATTTTCCTAAGAATTCTAAAGCAACTCTATAGCCTCTTGCCATGCTTAACAACTAGCATTCAAAAGACTGCATTAACAACTCAAATTATAAAATAAAATTAAAAATCATTGACATATTCCTGCAGCATATGGAACTATACCACCTCAAGGATTCTTTTAAATTAACAGTCAATTGTGCCCTTACTGCCAGAAAACTCTTGAAGCAACATGACGTGTGTACTGTAGCAAGATGTGCTCCTGAATTTCAAAACTTTATTCTCATATTAGCTCACAATGCTATATTTTATCATTCAAATACTAGAGAAACTAAAATAAAATAGTTCACTAGTGCATAGTTCACTGCTGCTTGCTATCTGAACATTCTAAAGGTCTACCTGTGAACTATAGAAACTTCTAAACAGATATAAAAAAGAATTCCATAAAAAGTGATACAATTCAGCCCTGGCTGTGTGCTCAGTGAACTGAGCACCAGCGTAGGAACCGAGCAGTCACTGGTTCAACTCCCAGTCAGGGCATATGCCTGGGTTGCGGGCCAGGTCCCTGGTTGCGGGTGTGCGAGAGACAACCGATCAGTGTTTCTCTCTCACATCTATGTTTCTCATCCTCTCTTTCTCCCTTCCTTCTCCTCTCTGAAAATAAATAAATAAAATATTTTTTTAAAGTGATACAATTTAAAAGACAATAAATTAATAGCTTTATAAAAAATCTATCTAAATATATTATTTCAAAACTAGTTGGCTTCGATCTTTTTATAAAACAAGCTAATAAGAACCTAGTACTTCACTATAGCAGAATCTTTATCTACTTGAAAATATGTACATTATTATGTTTAACAAACTTAACTTCTTGATTTATGACTGGCTTTTCTTAAAAATGGTTTTGAATTGCTAGGATGAAGATTAAAATCATCAAGCATATTATAGGACATGGCTGAGTAAAATTAAAATTAACTTTTGAAAACATGTTTATAGTGCAAAGTATTCATTATAGAAAGTTTGGAAACTACTGAAAAAATAAAAAGACTATCACAATGAACTGCATTGCATTGAGTATTAAATATGGAAATAGTTTCCAAAATTATCTTGGCCAACAAGATTTTACACGGAAGAGAAAATGAATGAAGAACACCCACTTCCAATTAAGATAGAGTAACAGGGATGGGAATTGCCCTCCTGCCTAAAAAAAGGAAGTGCTGTACAAAATATATGAAACTACAGTTTTCAAGATACTGGAAACCAGGCAATAATCCCTGAGAAATGGGAAATATAAGGTAAACCCTAAGGAATGGAAAACTGATGACATGAGCCCTATGACTGTTCCAGGTTCCAGAGAATGGCCCCGGGAAAGAAAACCAAGGCAGATCCCAGCACAGTCCCCGAATTGCAGAAATGTACCTGAAAAACCAGGGAGATCAAAGGAGCTAGAAATCTCAGGACAGAGTACCTAAAGGAGGAGGGCTGAACAAGAAAGATGTCCAGAGACCTATAAATACCCTCACATAGTCAGCTGAGTAGTGCTCAGCACACATATGAAGAAACAACCCACAACCAGGGAAGGGACCGCCAGAAAGGATTAGAGGGAATAGTACCTTGCAGTCACACAGGGCTGAGAATTGCACCCGTTCCCACCAGCCAAACTGGAAAAATCATAATTCATTGGGGTTTGGAGAAGAGTACGCAGAAACTAATCTTACAAATAAGATCTGTAGAGATCAAACTGTTTCCAAGTATCTGGCTACATCCTGTTAAGAAACTGATCAAAAAGATTCATAGGGATATAAAAATATCAAATACCTTACACAGTAAAATTCACAATGTCTGGCATCCATCAAAAATCACCAGGCACAGGAACACAAAGAAGTGGGAAAATATAACCCATAACAAGGAGAAAAATCAAACAAACAAAATTGACTAAGAACTAAAATAGCTGTTAGAATGTGCAGACAGGATCATTAAAACAGTTATTATATTTTTTGCCAATCTGACAAAAAAAAAATAGGTAGAGTTTTGATTCATTCACACTGGTCGGCTAATTATTATGTTGGCTGTTGCCATTTTTTTTATTTGACAATCTAAGGGAAAAGAGGCCAGTGCTCTTGTTGCATGTTTTAAAAATTCTTGGCAGCACACCAGTTGAAAATCATTGCTTTAAATGAAAAGGTGAAAGTCCCTCACTTAATAAGCTCCTTTAACATCTTATATCACAAGAAGGGTGACTACAATACAAAGATTTTCTGAGAGAGACCATATTCACATAACTTTTACTGCAGTATATTGTTATAATAATTCCATTTTATTATTAACTGTTGTTCTTAATCCCCTACTGTGCTTAATTTCTAAATCAAACATTATGAAAGTATGTATGTATAGGAAAACAGTATACGTAGGGTTTGGTACCATCAGTAGTTTCAAGCATCTACTAAGGGTCTTGGAATGTATCCCCCATAGATAAAGAGGGACTGCTGTAAATACAAAAGATTTGTTTTTATTATAAATATCTCTTTAAAAGATAATTTGATGTTCATGCAAAAATAATAACATGATATGGAGATGAGAAGATATGTAAGAAAAACAGAAGAGAGTATGAAATGAGTTTTAATGCGTTTTCAATAGTTACTTGAAAATTATAAATTCACACAAGAATATTTCAGATTTCCTATTCTGGGGGAGTTATAACTGTGGCCATTATTCTGAAATCCCATTCCATTTGGCCTACACTTTCCCATTTGGCTTGAATAGTCTTAGCATTATACTTTCAAAATATAACAAGCTGAATTTATTAAATTTTTTTTCATAGAGAAAAAGTAGTAAGTGACTCCAAAAGAGTGTTCTTGTTAGTAAACAAGTTAGCTCAGAAGGTTTGGCAATGGCTTTTGCTGAACTTTATAAATAAAAGCAAACATCTATTGTTTCACGACAATGCTACACTCATCAAATATTTATTTAAGGTAGGTAACTTTTAAAATTTGGGTCACACAGATAAGTAGGAGATTTAAAAATATATTTATAGCACAAGTCATAAAAAAGTTCCCTTCTTTGCTCCTTGAACCTGCCTAAAATGAACATAATGCATAATACACATCATTAGGGATTTTTAGGAGAATGTTTCTTGGGAAGGTTAAAGGAAGATAACAAAGTGGTACTACCTCGCACCATTAAGAGACAGATGAAAGCAAACCATGAGACCAAAGTACAACTGGTTACTTATGAGTGCAAAATTCTATATGTTACTACTAAGTTTTTCCCCTGTTTTGTGAAATCTATTAAAAAGCATATCTATGAATTCTCTCACTGAGTAGTCCTGTGCTGGAATGAAAGTGGAAATAAGAAAATAGAGAGGAGTTGCATCTTTTGGGTAGTGAGGCATTCTTCCATGATATTCCATAATATTCTCCATGATAAAAACCTAGTAATGACAAAAGTGCTTTGGAAAAGAGTTAATTCAGCTGTAAAGAAGTTTTCAGTCTTTTGTGTAGTTAGCCCCACAGAGAAAGTCTGTATGCTCAAGTTTGGGAACATTTATACTACACTGGACTAAAAGAACGAACAAAAGGCAAATCTCCATGCTGAAGCCTGTGCTTTCAAATTCTGCCATTTAAGACAACTATCGAATCTTCAGCAACAGAGAATGAGTGGAAAATGCTGGAGTGTTTCTGCTTGTCAGCAGAGTTTATTTCAATGTATTTGAATATTTAGTCTCTATCACCATTATCTATTACTAAGATTCAGCATTCTTGAAAGAAATGAGACAATATATGTGATATACCCAAAACTGGCATCCAATAAATGTATGATGGATTTTAATCTAAGTCTTGTTCTAAAGGTGCCACAAGTTGCTTAAAAGTCTTGGCCACTTATAGGAAGCAATTCTTGCCTTTCTAAATGGTGAATTCTGTTGTATTGATTTCACACATTTGACAGCAGCTGTCAAATTTATATAAGAATCAGGTTATAGTATATTTATATGAGTATGATTCTTCTTCATTCTTCTCCTGTAGCATAAAGAGTAAAAGGACAAGAAAAACAAAGACATGAATCAAATAGAAGGAATAGTCAAAGGCATTTTTAAGAGCCTAGTAAATTTGAAATCTGTTCACAATATCAGCAGACATTAGTACATCAAATACACAGTATTAGAGCATAAACACCATTTTATATGATGACGATAATGATGATGATGACAACAATGACCCCATAGATAATCCAAGTTTAAATGTTTTATTAGGAAAGAAAAAGATTAAAACAAAATAAGAAGCACAAAGGAGGCTGGGCTATTGAAAATCATGTGTCTGGCAAAGTGGTCAGTGTCAGGCCTCTAGGATAATTAGGAAATGATAAAAAAAATCACATGGTAGGGTGAATGAAGACATGCCATGCCAAGTTTTTGGCCATATGGGAGAAGAATGAAAACGATTTGATGAAATATCTTGCACTGTGTATAACATGACGTAACTCACGTTAGCAATCCAATAACAATATCCAGTAACAACAACCAATAACAACCCGAAAATGTAGTAGTGTTGGAAATGCAGGCAAATAAGCTTGAGAACAGAGGCATTATACCTGGACCTGGGCTGCCTACTAGCCACATGACACTACTTTATAATTAAAAGTAAATAAAAGCACATTCAGGCCTGACAACTCTACACGTGCTCAAAGAGTACATGTGCCTAGTGACGACGGTACTAAAGGACACGGATATAGAATATTTCCATCATGACAGAAAATTTCATATGACAGCACTGTTGTATACAACTGGTAGAAGTATTGTATATGACAGATGAGATTTAAAAGAAGACACATGTACGCATGCCCACGCATATACAAAGCTTATAATTTATCCAGTTTTCTCTTTCAGAACATGTGTTATTTCTCATGTAAGAGTTGCTGTGCTAGGCAGTGGAGCCCACAGATTAAAACAACATAGTCCCTGCCCTCAAGGAGCTCTTAGTGCAGGAGGAAAGAATGACATACAGACAGCTGGTCAACCAGCATGTGCTTGTTGGGCAGCAATGATCTGAATAGCACTTACTGCTGTGGAAGAAAACAGAAAACAGTCAACAAGTTCTCTTCACCTGCAAAGGACTTACAACCTAGTTAATGACATATTCCACAGAGTTAGATGTAAAATGTTTGAAGAAGAAATTCATATTTGGAAATATGTACTTCATACTGAGATCCAGGAATTTAATGTGGACTTTTTTTGGTCTACTTTAAAGTTTGTGCTGAGATAATAATCTAAAAAATAAAATAAATATAGATATATTCTAATTAATTTCTGAATAATCATCTTAAAACTCAATATGGCCACCAAATTTTTATTTTGACATTTACTGTGGGTGTTCTCAATAATACACTAGGTGAAGGCCAATTCACATACAATTAGCTAAATAAATACTGATTAGAAAAAAGGTAAAAATGAATTGAGTCATTATAGAACACATGGTAGCACAGGCATCCAAAAGTACCTGCACTATATGGTTAAAATCATCATCATTTGAAAATGATGCATGCATCCTACCTCCATGCAGTTTTTACACAATCTGTTCTCTATTCCTGCAATTACGGCTAAAACATTTGATTCAGAATTCAATAACTTCAAAATGCTAATCACGTCTTTAAGAGAGCAAAGAGATGTTACAGAGTTCTCAGGGGATGTCACTAAAACTGACATTTTGGAGATAATTTACTGATAGACTTTTGGTCATGTATGAAGTCTGATTAACCTGAACCAGCAGACAAAGCCTTGTTTTCTTTTAATCTACTTTTTTTTAAGGATACATTCTGCATTCCTATTAATATGAAACTTACAAACAGATTAAATAAGAACAGGATCCAAAGCTACATCTCTATACTCTTAAACTCTATACTGGTGAATATCATTTGCCATGTAATTCAATCTTATAATTTCATCCGTTCTGTTGTTCACATTCAATATTTGTTCATTGGTTTTGGTTTTATAATTTGTAAAATACATGAGTAAAACCATCTGTATTTATTTTATGTTCCTACATACCTAAGAATACTGTATAGAGCAGTGGTCTTAGCTAAAATCAGACCACTCTTCCTATGGCATTTTATTTGGAGAGGGAGCTGCTGACTAGGAAGCTGAACTTTCCCTGCTTCCTTTCCATATAGGCATGGGAAGCCATGGACCTCTACTGGGCCATAGAGGAATTGGAAAGAAACCACAAATACATATGTAAATCATTCCATATAATAAATATACTATTATATGTCAAAAGTATAAAGATGCTATCTGGGTAATAAAATGCATATTCCTTTAAAGGCTTTACTCATACAGCAGCCATTTTTATTATGGATTTTTCACAATCAATTAATACTAAAAGTCAATTTGTAAGCCTGTGTGAATCACTGCCATAGTCCTAAATTATTGTGGGAATTCAGAGAAGAGTCAGATCACAGTCAGATGCAGAAACTGGAGGAAGCATCACAAAAGAGGAGGGGCATAAGTTGGGCCTAGAGCACAAAGGAGAGCAGAGAAGGTGCAGCCTCCCAATGGGCACAGTTTCCAAACAAAGTGCCAGAGGAGCGAAAGTCTGATTTTGGCGACGAGATGGCCACCAGTGGCTTTGGAGGCAGCAGGTTCAGAAAGTGCACTGAGAACGCTAGGCTGCAAGAAACCTGTGCTATTTAGTATCCTTGATTACAAGGGATAGAAACTCAATTTGTGGATAATTTACTGCTTATATAACATAATCCCAAAATAATCAGTGGTAGAATGGCCTCAAGAATGACTAGATGTATGAACTGAAAAGCTGAAATGTTGTTATTATTTGCTCTCTTCATGCCAAAACACACACACACACAAAAACACATGTGCCTGCACACCCATGGGCACATACATTCGCACACATTCACACACATACACACATTCATACACATACATCTTCACTTTTTTTTTCCACAGTGACTTATTCTGTCAGGCTGGTTGTTCCTATTATCTAAAATCTAAGCCATTTGCTAGCTCCAAGCTTAGGGCTTAAATCCTTAAAGCCATAAGGCAGGGAGTGTCAAGAATTTAAAAAATGTAAAACTCATAAAGATAGACAGAGTCCAGTCTATGAGAGAATCTGGCTGCCATGTTAAGGAGATTTGGGCTTTTGGAGTCAAATCTGGCCTAAGCTAAATTAGAAAATCTAAAACCTATATGAAGAAATGCATTTATTACAAGAATTCCTGTTATAGCTTGCTCTGGATTAGGTTACCATAGTCAATCTGAATCAGGCAGAGGGTGGTGGTCCACAAGTCCCCTCTTGGGGAACAGTCCTGAGGGACAAGGGCAGACACCTGAGCCCAGATGGGGCCATCATGATACTCTGTCAACCTGGCCACAGTGGAGGGGTCCATTGGTATATACCTGACCTACCACAATCCAATCAGAGTATTGCTTTGGGGTATTCAGTTTTAAATGTTTATGTTTTGACTGAAAGAGTGAGGGAAAGCTTAGTCTTCCTTCCTCAACTGTGCTGGAACACAGCGTACAACTCAGTAAAATTCACAGAATAAAGATGAGTCCACACTGAGCTTGTATGTTACAGTAGAGGAGCAAAGGGATCTGGGCCAACAATTACGATCAATGGAACTAGATCCATTTAAAGAAGAGATTTAATACATAAAACAGAAAAGAGAAAAAGTAGAATATCTATGAATAGAATACGGAGGCACCGCAGAGTAGAAACGGGGACCGAGTAATAGAAGAAAAAAGGAGGAATGTCTGAATAGACTTTTCAAGTAGATCAAAAACCAAAAAAGCTATAGAAGGAACCCAATGGCCAAAGAGGCAATGAGAATTCATAATGTTTCCTGATTGAATTTAATAATGGAAATCTACATATAGGAGAGAAAGGAGACAGCGCTTTTGATTGTAGCCAAGCTGATAAGTAGAAATAAAAATACACAGCACTCCCTATTCTTACTTTTAGATGGAAGAGACCTATAATCTATACTTCCTGCTGGGAAAATAAAAGAAGGTGTGATACAGCACACTTTCTCACTCCTCTCTTTAACCGTTATCTTCCAGTATCCAGCTCTCTCATGATGAATGAAGGAACCCAAGAGCTATTATAGTGCTGACAGTCTCCTCAATTGGAATAAAATTTCTTCCCCTGGAAACGAGGGCTCTGAAATCAGACCTAGATTTCATATCCTAGCTAAATGACCCTTAACAAGCGATTTAACCATTCAAAGCCTCCATTTACTTCGGTTGGGAGGGTAAGGTGAAGCAGAACTAGGAAATCTGAACTAAGTTGCCAAAGATGAGATGCCCATTAGATAAAAATCATTCCTGCAAAGTGCTTGGAGCAACAGGTTATGCTCAATAGACCCCATGTCCCTACACAACACCCCATAGTCACTGGGCCACAGATGTATAGTGGATCTGAGGTGGTCTCTGGCTCTGTTCCCTCTTGTAAAATAAGGGCAGGCCACGCTGCTGGCCTCCAAATCACAGTGCTGGTTCCCTGCAAGGACTGGTGGCACCAGTTCCTTAAAAACCTTTCACATATGGAATGCATTAGGGAGCTAATTAAGTCAGATCCGAGACTAACATATGTGCTAGTGATTCATCTTTTTAAATGCTTCCACACCTTTCTTACTACCACCATTCCTAAACGGGGCCTCACTACCACCATTCTCCTCCGTCCTCAAAGAATCTTCTTCCTAAGGAATTGCATGACTCCAGCTTCTCTCCAATGCAATTCCAACTCTATGTGGTCATCATGCCCATCTTGGTCAAAAATGCCACCGTGTCATTAATCAATCATTTGCTCACATTTTCTTCTCCTTTTCTTCAGCAGTGGACAGTAGCCATTCTTTTTGGCCATGAGCAACTGAGCCCCATTATTATACATGGAGAATCCTCTTTCTTATGAGACAGAGCCCCGCTTCCACTGTAGAAGCTGGTGTGACAACAGTGACAGCAACACTGTCCCACAAAGTTGGTTCTTTGGAGTGACCAAGAGCATTGTTTCCAAATGAGTGGGTTCTAAGGCATATCTGCTGAGTATTTAAGAGATTCTATGAGCTACTCAATGAGGTGGACATATCCTAAGGTGAATATGCATAGTTCCCTCCCTTTAAAATTGGGCAGAACATGTGACTTGCTTCTAACCAATAGAATGTGGCAGAGGTGATGGATGTTACTTCCTTAATTAGATTATGTGATATGACAAAGGTAATGTCATAACACTCCTGCATGTTACCAAAGAAGGAAATAGATGTGGACTAGTCTCGTTTGAATGAAACAGTGATGCCTGTCTTTTTATACTGGAACAAGAGAGTCTTCCTTGCTGGCTTTTAAAAGTAAGGTGAAATGTTGGAAGAGGGGGGTCACATGACAAAAAACAGCAGGCACCTCTAAGAACTGTAACAGCCAGGAATAAAATGGAGACTTCAGTCCTACAGACACAATGAGATGAATTCTCCCAACAATCTAAGGATGCTTGGAAGCAGATCTATCCCCAGTTAAGGCTCTGAAAAACTTGCAGCCTTAACCAACACCAGGTGAGATCCCTGAGCAGAGGACCCAGTCGAGCAATGTGTGAACTTCTGAGCAATGAAACTAAATCTGTGATAATGTATGTACTGCCAAACAATGGAAAACAAATAGTGTCAATATCTTCTAACACATTTATTTAATGCTTAAGTTAACTAATGTTACTTTCGATGACTTGCTACCAAATTTCTTGAATGATCCAAATCCTATCCTTCCTTCAGTGGCCATTTCAAATTCCGCTCAACACTATTTCATTCAAACTAGACTAGTCCATAGCGATGGCCTTCTCCTGTAGAAATAGGAAGAAAGTACTATTTCTAGCAACCTTAGTTCCTCTCAACCTCACTAGCAGTATGCGGTACTCTCTCTGGTATAGCAAAAAAATGTACAGAATGGGAGTTTTCCTCTTGTGGGGGCTCTAAACAGATAGTAAATAGCAGACCACATTTCTATAAACCATATATTTAGGGAAACGAAGAGTAAAAAAATAATAGAGTGCTCCTGTTATCACCTGCTTATTCAAAAATGCTGAAAGTATTTTTATCCAATACATGTAAGCTCTCCTACCACTATGTATTTCTATGAAATTACAATGTTTTCTTCTGCATCCAATACAAATACAATACAAACACAATATCGGAAGGCTATCACCTTGGCTGCTACAAATCACGTGGGCAATTGCCCTGAAAGATTCTAGGGGGGTTGAAGGAGATGGAATTTTGAAGAATGAAACAAAAAGTCATAAGAGTATCTTCTCTGGAGAAGAACAAACTGCTCTCCCTTTTGTTTTCTTTTTTTAACTCTGATTTATCCAGATACCAAGTCTACATGGACAAAAATGATTAGATAATCACATAGACCCTCTGTTCACTTTCATTTCTATAAGTTCAGCTGAAGATGCAGAGCTAATAAAAGACCGTGGGTGTCCTGACACCCAGGACAACATGACCCCTAATTAATACTGACGTGCTCTAGAGTGGAGTGTCCCTTATTGTCCTGTCAATACTCCCTCCTCTAAAAAATCATGTTCTGAGTTCTCTCACCAGTGAGCTTGATGATCCTCAAGCTCAACAACTGTGCTAATAAACTTCAAATCAGTTTTGTCTAATAATATGCAGTTGATAAGGTGAGGCATGTATGGACAGAGAGACGTGCCCAATGGATACCCTTCAGAGATGTGTGTGTTTGTTTTAGCACTAGTATAGGAGTCACAGCTCTTGCTCATCAGCAGGCAATAGGCAGGGCTTATTCCCTTATGACTATATTGACATATAAAAGCTGACCTGCTCATGTACAAAGTTAAACACTTTCTAAATCTAGGACTATATAAATTTATGAAAATGTCATAATATAGCCACCAGAGCAGTTGGACATTGTGAAGAGAACACAGGAAATATAGACGTGATCCTCAGCTTCACGCTGAATGTCTAGTGTGTGACCTTGGATGTATCAATGTACCTGATGCTCAAATGAAAGGTAAGAGTTATAATATCAAGCTAGGAAACAATGGATGTGTGCCACTAAAAATAAGTACGATGTCCTTATTAAAAGGGAAGAGCTTCAAAGAATAAAAGTCTCTGCCAACTTAAGCATTAACATAAGTTACATTTTAAAACAAACAAAAAAATCCATTGAAGCAAAAAATAAAAGCCACATTTGGATGTAATAACAAAAAATGTCCATAACTACAATATTTCACTAATGAGAAGGTACAGATGCCACATACAGAAGGATTTTATGATGTCCATATGTTTCTCAAATGTCCCTCCTTGTTAGCTATTTCTCCATATCTCTATTTAAGAATCACCTACATCTTCCCTACTGAACGAGTATAAGTTACAGTATGATGTGCTGAAATATTTAAACAAATTCAAAAAAGAGGTAATTCAAATAAAAATAAATGACAGCAACATAATCAAAAATATCATTAGATATAGATATTAATACAAATCTGAATTATGTGTATCATCTAAACTAATTAATTAAACAGGTTATGTGGTCAGTTGGCTTTAAAGTGATACTGTCTACTATAATATAGGGCATAATAGACATAATAATGCTCACAGAACACTCAATCATAAAAGTCTGTGACAATGTATAAAATTATTTTTAATTTCAGAGTGGCATCATTATTTTTACAGAAGATGAAAATTTAATATGCCAAACACTCTCTAGCCAAGCAGTGTTTGTTCTTGCTTTATAATAAAGGCCAGCCCACTAGGCTCAATTGCAGAGGGAAAGAAACAAGAAGACTAAAGTAATAAATAAATAAATAAATAAATAAATAAATAAATAAAGCAACAGAGACACCTTCCCTCCTAACCATAAACTGGTACTTCACTTAAAACTCCCAACTTCCTCCTGCACAACTTCTGTGTATCTAAAAGTGTCCATTCCATCCTGAAGGTGATCAGTTCAGGAGGAGAGCTGGGATAACGTCTTTGCCTCCAGCTGGAAGTCTGATACCAAAGGCCAGACTCAGGATTTCCACCCTACATGCACCTGCAAACATTCGCTTTTTCCCCAAACAGAAAATGACTTATTCTAAGAAACTGCTTCTCTCCCTGAGATGTGCCTCATTGAAACAAAATGGATGAAAATAAATTGCAAGAAAGTTTTACAACATACTAAATTATTTGTCCTTTTGGAAATACAGTATCCTTATTAAGCATTTTAAATGCAAATGCTTTCCAGAAGGCATGTCAGTGATTGGGTGTTTGGGTAATTAAATTGGTCGAAACTGGAACAGTGGTTTAAAAGGAAAAAGAGGACTAATGACCTGTGGTAAAAAGCAAATATATTAAACAACAAGTTTTCAGTCAAAATAATTTCCATAACAAACATCCAAAGTACCAAAGAAGAGTTCAAAAGATATCCTTTTCTAAACATATTTTAATTGTCTTCATTTACTAACTGTAATTTATTCTGTGCTGTTATTAATTACAAGATTAAAAAGATTTCTAAAGCATCAGAATATAACATTCAGACCTTCTCAAATGTCAAATGTTTTTCTTTCCAAATAACTTAAATTACTTTTCTTTAATATAGTTTCTCTATACACTTATCCCTTTTCCTAGATTTCAATAATGCTTGCAAGATTCGAAAATAACGATTGTACTCCAAATTCCTAAATCGTATCCTTTATGAGAAATCTCAGCACACCAAGAGGACTTTGTATAAGCATTGTTACACCCTTCGGGGAGAAAAAAAAAATTAACTCTTTACTTCCTTTTCCAGATGTAGTTAAACTTTTTAAACCTTTCTTATGCCACTCCCACATTTTGTATACACACATACGCATACACACAATATACTCGTACCATGAGATGTATGTAGATTTCTCACAGATTTCAAGTGCTGTCGTTACCTAATCTAAAAGTTCCTTTTCAGAGATCACACACGCCTCCCCGGCAGGAAAAACAAACGCGACTGATCTTCCTGAAAGGAGAGCAGAGCAGACTCACTAGGGATTTTCCCATTCCATACCACACGAACCGTGTCCTCAGCTCCCCGCCGCAGGCCACCTCTCCCTGACAACCGCTCCTCGGATCCGGAGAGCAGCCGGGTCCCTTTCGATCACACCACGGACGCACAGGCCTCCGACACCCGCGCGTCTCACTGCGGACAAGTGGGCGACGGAAGGCTTCAAAGCCCAACAAACGCTGCCCGCTAGGCGCTCGGGGAACGCCCCCGTCCTTTCCTCCCTCAAGTCCCCGCTGTGACAGTCTGGGTGACGTTTAATTCGCCAGTTTACATTAAAAGGCTTACGATACATCACTCTCCTTCCACTCGCTAAGGAAAGGCTTGCACCCTCCTCCGCCCCCCGCCATTCCCCAGGCTCCGGAACTTTTCTTAAAACCCAGTATTCGGATGTATAAACTTGGAACTGAAGTCCCCCACGAAACATCAGAGGTACCCCCACTAAGCATTGCTCCTCTCAAGCAACATGTTGACCGCACAACTTTCCATTCATAACTGGGCTCCAGCAGAAACTCGGCCCGGGGCTGGTGTGTTCTCGGGGGAGGGGGGCGGTTCAGGCAACAGACCCCTCGCCCGGGTTGCCTAGCAAATGTCAGGGTCTGCACCAAAGGATCACCTGGCCCCGAACTTCTGACAAAGGTTCGCCTAAACCCCCAAACCTCTGGGTTGCGAGATGCAAGGCAAGCGGCGTCGGGGTCCGGACTGGGATGCTGTTAACCCGGGCAGGGAATTCAGCGGCGCATCCGGAGAACGCTCGGCCCCCGTTCCTAGTTTCCCCGGAGCGCGAGCCGGTGACCGGGCTGCGGTGCCACTCACCTCCGCCCGCTCCTGCTGAGGCTGTCGCGCCCTCCTTCGCCCCGCGCCGGCGACCCCCTAACTTCTCCCCCTTCTCCAAACAGCCATCTTTCGAGAAGATGAGAACGGCGAGGCAGAAGCCAAGCGGGGGACTGAAAGTTGACTCCGGGAGCGACGCGGCTCCGCCAGCAGGGACTTAGCGGCCGCGACAGACGCCGGAGGAGGAGACCGCTGCGAGCGCGGCGGGAGTGGGGGCCCTGGTCCGTGTGCGCTGCTCGGTGTTCGGGACGCGCCGCTGTCGCGGTCGCCGCGCCGAGGTTGGAGCTCGGGAGGGCGGCAGCGAGCGGCTACGAACTGTGAGCTGCGAGCTGAACCGGTGGCGGCGCACGGAGGATTTGCTAAAAATAGCAACTCTTGGGGAGGAGGGTGAGGGGCGGAGGTGGGAGGGAGACTGAGAGGCCGGGCAGAGAGCCCCGGCACAGCGGAGGCTGGGCGGGGCCGGGTGGGAAGCGAGGCAGGACAGCGGCTGGAACGAGGGCCCAGACGCGGGAGACCCGCAGGCCCAGGTGGCGCGGGCCGGGGCTGGGGACACCTGGCCGCGAGGCCGAGACCAGGGAAGGAGGCACACGGGGACAGGAGAACCTAGGGAACCGCCTGGGGTGGAGCGGATGAGAGATCGCGGCTGCACCCGCGATTCCTCCAACGGGAAGGATGGGCCACCTGAGACTAGGGATTTCTGAAGCGAAGCAAGCCCATAACAGGCGCAAGGTGATGGCCAGGCGGGCGGCGCGCCCGCTCCTCCTGTCCGACTCCGTGGCAGCCGGCGGCCTTGACCGAGGACGGTGCGGAAAGGCGCCCGGCGGTCGCGGCGCCCGCTGTGGCTCACCGAGCCTAGCCGCTCAGGTGCGCGCGCCACGCAGCGCCCGCGGGGCCACAGCTCCGCGACTTTTTTTGAGAGGCACAGGGAGCGTTATGGATCGGTACCTCCAGGGTCCCCACATATGCTTGGGGCTTAAAGAATCATTCAAAAGAATTTTAAAAAGAAACTGCTACGTTTAGGTTTTTATAAAGGACCAAATGGGAAACGCGAGGAAATATGGTGACTGCTGCTGCTGGAAACATGAATTAGGTTTGTTGCGTTTTAAGGCCAAAAGGAAAGCCCCGTCCACTGTGAAACCAGCCCCTTTAGATGGGGAGGCAGAGTTGGTAGGTCTGCGAAATGATGAGTTGGTCTCCTTCAGTAATTACTATTTTTACTTTGTGACTTTAAAAACAAAAAACAAGAACAACACTATAACTTAACCTATACTGGCATCACCAATACCTATAGAATGCTTTATAAAGCGCAGAACACTGAAAAGTGTACCAAAAAGGGGGTGGGGGTAATGCTAAACATGCTTGTCTAATGCTAGTATACTATCACCCAAAGAGGCTAATATTTATGGTGTGTATAATTCGACCCTCTAGAGAATTAAAGCTAGTATCTCTACATGTGCATTTATGTTTTCCTCTATTTCGACCTAAACATAACAGGTTCGTAAATCAAACGGATGAAAAGAACAGGAGAGACCTAACCCAGTGCCCTCATTTTCAGAGGAAGGAACCATGATCCAGAGGAGTAAGGTGATTTGCCAGAGGTGTCACCATTCGTGGCAGGGTTCAGATTAAACCAAGGATAACTTGGAGAATAGCATAGATACCATGGAGGCGTGATGTCTATAATTTAACTTAAAATACTTCAGCAGTCATTGTAAAATGAAGACATGTAATGGTTAGATTTAACCCTCACTTTGCTCTAATCAGGGATTCACACTGCAGGGGTGGTCAGGCAGCTTTAAATAGAAAAGTTCACACTCCTAGGGCTGTTGGTGTTAGAGTTTCAACTCATTTAACTTTCTGTCTACACTAGGGATTCTGTTAATCAGCCTGATAAATCTCAGTAATGGGTTCTCAGTGGAAAAATCTAGTATTGGCTAAAGTATTTTTAAGACACTCCTCATTTGGATATAAACACAGTATAAGCAGATGTAAACATCTAGTGACCTTTTACCCTTTACCTTCCGAAAATAGAGTCCATTCTGAAATGGGTCAAATGTACAGTCCTCTTTCCTTCCCTCCCTCCCTCCCTTCCTTCCTTCCTTCCTATCTTCCTTCCTTCCTTCCTTCCTTCCTTCCTTCCTTCCTTCCTTCCTTCTTTCCTTCCTTCCTTCCTTCCTTCTTTCCTTTCTCTCTCTCTCTCTCTCTCTCTCTCTCTCTCTCTCTCTCTCTCTCTCTCTCTCTCTCTCTCTCTTTCTTTTTGTGATTCTGTTTGCCTACTACTGATTCAAAGAAAAACAATTTTCTCGTTTCTCAGGAAAATCTTTCATGTGAAGTTGAGGCACAAAGAAGTATAAATTGCTGAGATCTCACTCGATGCTTGTATAATAAAGGTATATATGACAATTTGAACTGAAACCTGTGGTCACCATTTAGGGAGGTGGTATGAGGAGTAGTTTATCTTCACTTCTGCCTATTTATGTCTACCAATCTAGGTCATTTTCACAAAAGGGAGCTGTCCTCCTCAGCATTCTCTGAGATGCTTCAGTGCTGACTTTGAGCAAGGCACTTGCTAGGTGCTACTGGAGATTCAAATATTTTAAGATACAGTTTAATAGAAGAGATTCTAGTTTCTCTTAAAAGTCCTAATGCAACTCCCACAGTTCTTTGTTTAAACCTATATTATACATTTATGACACCATATGATAATTTTTTTTCTGATTTTATTCTCTCAACTGAGCTCTGGGAGAACAAAGATAACATGCTCACACTTTTTGTAGTTTTTCTTTTTTTAGAATAGTTTTCAGATTTACAGAGAAATTTAGAAGATATTGTATGGAATTGCCATATATCCGCCCCATGCACATACACAATTTCCCATTAGTAACATCTTACATTAGTCTTATACATTTGTTACAATTAGTGAATATTGACAAATTATTAGTAACTGAAGTCTATAGTTTATCCAGATTTCCTTAGGTTTTACCTAATGTCCTTTTTCCATTTTAGGATCCCATCCAAGATACATTATATTTAGTGATCATGTCCCCTTAGGCCCCTCTTGTCTGTGACATTTTCTCAGACTTTTCTTGTTTTTGAAGATCATGACGATTTCAAGGAGCAATGATCAAGCGTATTGTAGGAGGCCTCTCTATTGGAATTTGTCTCATGTTTTCCTCATGATGAGACTGGAGTTATGGGTTTGAGGAGGAAAATCAAAGAAGTGTCACTTTTTAGCACATCATATCAAGGGTACATACTAGTGACATGGTTATCGCTGTTGATGTTGACCTGGCTGTGATAGTTTGTCAGGTTTATCCACCATAAACTTACTCTTTTCCCCCCTTTCCATGCTGTAGTCCTTGAAAGAGGGTCACTATGTACGGCCCACCAATAGGGAGTGGGAGTTAGTCCTGCCTCCTCTAAGGCAGATTAATCTACATAATTTACCATACTTTTCGCTCCATAAGATGCACTTTTTTTCCCCAAAAGTGGGGGGAGGGATCTGTGTGTCTTATGAAATGAGCATTGTGTCACAGACCGTGATGTGTATTACCTGACCTGTCAGTGGTGGCGACAGCTGTTAGAAGAGGAAGCAGTGGGCCTACACAAAACCCCTGGGGTTGCTTAAATGTCCCACTTTACTGCTGACTCTCAGGGCATCTGGTCAGTATGAAGATAGCGAAGAAAGTGATATCAGTGATTGTGAGCAACTGAGCTCCATAAATTCTGACACTAGCAATGATGAGTTCTTGGGGTTTCCAGAAAACTAGATGGGTACTTGAACCTTAAAGTTTCTCCTCATTTCTTAATGACAGTGATGATGGTTCTTAATACTGCTGTTGACTGCTGTTCACTTTACATGGTTGAAATAATATTCTGTTATATTTTATTAAATATTTTAGCATACCATTTGGTTCAAACTATTTTTTTCTTGTTTTCTTCCTCTAAACCTAGGTGTATCTTATGGTCATAGTGCAAAAAATACAATGTTTTGAATTCTCGTGCCCTCACTCATACTTCTTTTTCTCTCCAGGAAACATCATAATGCCCACACCATATTAGGCTCCTATGGATCACAAGATTAGGTTTAAACAGAACTTTTCCCTGTCAGAAAACTGGTAACGTTCTGTATTTAGCAAGAAAAAAAATGCCTCATGCTAAATCTCCATTATTCATTTATTTTTTAAAATATTTTATTAATTTCTTTTTAGAGAAAGGAGAGGGGAGGGAGAAAGAGAGGGAGAGAAACATTGATTGGTTACCCTGACTGGGAATCAAACCGGCAACCTTTTGCCTTTCAGGGTGATGCTCAGTCAACGGAGCCACACCAGTCACAGCTCCATTTTTTTAAATGTTAGGCATAGTAGGGAAGATAAATGAGGTGTTTATGGTGGTGGTAATAATAGGTGTTTTGTAGTTTTCTTAGGGTGATGCCATTTGAAGAGTAAAAATGTAACATTTAGAAGTAATAGGTTAACTTTTTTAGCTAGAATAATATACTCCCAGAGGTGGATTTTACCAGGAAATTAACAAAGCTTAGGTTTCAGGAACTCTTGTTTGCACAGGTGCCTTTTAAAGCCCAGCATTCGTCATTTAATATTATTTTAACTAAAAGGGCCCCAAATATGATCAAGCTTCAGAGGCCACCAAACCTGGCTCTTTCCCTGCACACTAACAAATATGGAAGGATGAAAGCAGAGAACTATAAGAGCCTTAACCTTAACAGGCGACACTACCACCATCTGTGCGTCTGTCTTCCCAGAAAGGGTACTGTGCAAGGTGAGACCAAAGTTTGGGTTCGCCAGGCAGGTTTAAAGTTAGTCACTAATCCTTATTGCTTTTAAGCCCATCCAGTGAAATTGATGTTATTGTACATTTCTTAATTTTAGAATTTCCATTTGATTTTTTTATTGCAATTTTCATTTCTCTTCTGATTTTCCATTTTTTTACTCATTGGGATTATCTTTTCCTTTAACTCCTTAAACATATTTATAATCACTGATTAAAAGTCCTTATCTGCTAATGTATACCTGACTTATTTTAGAATGTATGTCAGGGTGCCAATTTTCTAGTGCCTGAAAATAGTTGCCGTATATATTTTTTCAGTTATTTATAGCAAGAAGGCAAGTCTTGGTAGCACTATTCTGTCACATCTGGAATTCTTCGTTGCTTTTGTCTTTTCCATTAATTTAGCATCAAAATTTCTAAAAGAAAGGGGTTTATCATTTACATTCATAATATATCTTCTAATTCTGATAGGGCATTTAGATTATTGCAAAAATAATTCACTGGAAAGAGAGTAAGATAATGATATATAATTACATTAGTCTGTTATTATACATTATTGTAAGTAAAAACATTTAACTAGGGTGTTTGCATTTTTGGTCAATGAAATAATTATTGGCCTACTTTTGGTTTAATCTCTTTTCTATCTTCTCCTGAGACTATTTTTATTGAATTTTAGAGAGAGAGGAAGGGAGAGAGAGAAAAACATTGGTTGGTTTCCTCCTATATGTGCCCCAACAGGGGATTGAACCCACAACCTTTTGGCAGACAGGATGACGCTCCAACCAACTGTCCCACCCAGACTGGACAGTTAAATCTTCTTTAGGAATCTTCCAAAATGTTTTAGGGGAAGGAGAATGGTCCTGGAGTTAGAAGACCTGCACTCTTGTTCTATCTTGCACATTTTGTGACCTTGATCAAATAAATTATGTGATTTTCAATTAAAAAAAAAAAGAAAAAAACCTAGTCAGTAAGTGCATCTCCAATAAGAGAGGAGGATATATTCAGGATTAGGCAGCACCTTCTGAACCCAGAAATAATCCAACCTGCTAGGCCAATGTCGGTATACCCACTGTAGCATTTTCTCACAATGTGGCTTTCTTCTTCCTTCTTTTTCTTTCTTTCTTTTTTTTTTTTTTTTTGTCACCAAGAAATATCTTTGAGTACATTATTAGTCTTTTCCATAATATTTCCAGTTTTCACTGAGATCAGTTTTTCCTAGAAGTCATTTCATTTTGAAAATAATTTTTTCTCATGGTTGCTGATACTACTTCCTTGGGAGGTTTCAGTGATTATTTTTTCTCAATTAATTTGGTCTGTTTCTAGGTCTACAGCAATAGATACTGTATTCATTCTCTGTTCAGGAATTCCCTACTGAAGGGAGAGGTCTGTGCAGTAATAGAGGTTGTACTGTGACCCATTAAGGATTTATTCCTCTTACTAAATTCTGAATGGAAACTGGATGAATATTCTCCTATTTTTTAATAATTCCCCTTCTAATGTAAAAATGTGTGGACATAGTAAGGTTTAATCATAACCCATTGCTCATTTATGAAATACTCTGAGTGCAATTAGTTGCATACAAATGTGAAGTGCTGTTTTGCGCGTGTTAGCAGGCTGTCAAACCAAGTTTTTGAATTGTAAAATAATCAAAAGTCTTGGCTTTTTATACTTTCAGGGTGTCCTTTCAAAGGATAATTTTCATATTCATTTTTATAAATATTTCACATAAAGGTGACTATGTACCTCAAATCTATGGCTGATAATCAGCTTACATTGAAATTAGGTATTTCGAAGTATAGATATATATTTATATGTGCATACCTATATTTATACATAATATTGGCAATTAAATTAAAGTCCTTATTGGAAAATCCTAACTTAAGTAAGTTTTATGCCAATTATGTTAGGGGAAGAACCTGAAAAAATTTATGCTACTTTGGAGTTGTTTCTTACTATACTTGCACTTATCATTGTTATATTTTAGCTCTAACATATTACCTTATGATTACCCTGGCTGGTTTGGCTCAGTGGATTGAGCATCGGCCTGCGAGCTAAGTGTCGCTGGTTCGATCTTCCAGTCAGGGCACATCAGAGAAGGAAAACTCTGACTCCAAAAAACCTCCGCTGCCTTGCGGCATACCTCTTCAGGGGAAAGGCTAAGGGAGTAAACCCCGACAGAAAATCCGGAGCCGGAGTCCCTAAGGCGGTTCGACGTTGTAGTCAACACCGGCAACTCCTGCGGCGCACCTGAAACCAAGCTGTATTGACTCCGTCTTTCCCTTGGACCCTTCAGCTGCGAAGAGAGGGGGGGTCTGCTGCATGGGCAACAGCAGACCCTCCATATCACCCTGCCCAGGCTCTGTAGCTTCAGCTTCACTGGAGAGGACACTCCAGCGTCATCGCAAGATGTCGATTCAACACGGGAGGAGACAGATACCGTGTCACTCCCGAGTCGGACTGCACAACCATTCTCGGCGGTGCAGATAGACTCTTAAGAAGCTACACCATCGTCTCTCGAGACGGACGGCTGCCGATTACCTTATGATGTGAAAGTATAAATTTAATGTTGTCTTTTAAACTTAGGGTGTTCAACCAGCTGCGTAATATTGTTTGCTATATGAATAAACATACACAACTTTTAGGATGCCTTTATAAAAGAACCTATTTTCAGTCACTCTAAGAGGTAAGGTTTGCTTTTCAGCTCTGGGAAATCTAAACAAGTAATGGCTTGAGCTAACTAAAAGTTTTATTTATTTATTTATTTATTTATTTATTTATTAAGACAATAAGAAGTAGGAAGTTGCTAGTATTGGTTTGGTAGCTCAAGAAGAGAAGGGCAAAGTTTTGTCACTTTTTAACTCATTTTTCTTATTGTTACAAAACGACTGTTGCAGCTCCTGCCATCAGAAGTCTACTTTCTAGAGGGTATGAAAAGGCCAGGGTGAGGAAGAATATAAAAAGAATAAGACTTATATCAAGGAAAACAGATTTTTCCAGAAGTCTCATCAGACTTCTACCTAGCTCTCGCTGGCCATGGCTATCTCACATCATCAACCCAGTCTGCAAGGGAGGAGATAGCAAATTTTATGTCATGTTTATTTACTTATTTTTTCCAGACTCTATATTAGAGGAAGACAAGGAAGAGTTGAAATAGGTGAATGAACCAAAATATAATATCTGCCATAGCCCTCAAAGTTAATTTTTTTAAAAATTGTTACTGACTGTACTAGAAATTTTGTTACTCAGTATTTTTAAAAAGAATGTGCTTTGTTAGAGAATTTTATAGTTTCAGAAGTTCATTACCCTGATATTAGTGATCACATCTAACCAACTCAATTTTACAAATGAAGAAATGGAGACCCAGAGGTTTTAAGTAACTTGCTCAAGACCACAGTCAGGCCTCAATTATCCCAAAACTAGAATCTTCTGAGCTCTAACACACACCCATGTCAGCTTTCTTCCCTGCCCACTCTGCCATTTCTGTCTAGGTATGTAAAAAAGAGAAAATATGCCTACCATCCTCCTCTAGCCCATTCTTTTCTTCTGAGCCAAAATTCCAAATATATGGTAAAAATTTTCCAATATATTTGGTATTATTTGGATGCATAGTTCAAGACAGTTTTACATTATAACCCTCCTTTTTTGCCATCCCCATCCTAAACCTTCTGCTAACTCTGAACTTATTATTTCTCAACATTAAGAACAGTAAAATGCACCTACCTTCTCTAAAGGGAATTGTAATTGCCTATAATCCTTTACATGATTTTCTATAGTCCCTTGTAGGTGCCTAAGAAGACAGGATATGGTCATAAGATAGGCTTAAGAAAATTCAAATTTATTTATTTGTGTTATAATAGTTTTTCCTGTTGAAATCTATAACTGTGTACTATTAAATATAATTGGAAAATGTGCAGGTTTTTTTTCTTAAAATTTACAAAGTGTTTAAAATTTTTATTATCTGGATTTTATTACATAATGAGCTCATCTAGTGATTTCTAAATTCTCACTTTTATTTTCACACAATTCAGGAATTACACAGAAAACATTAAATGAATTAATTCCCATTATACACACACACACACACACACACACACACACAAGCATTATTTCTTCTAAACAAATAGCTTTTACATTATCTAAGTATCATTGCAGAATATTCTTTATAAAGAAAACACCAAGATTCTATTCCTAAATTTTCAAAAATCACCAAGTGACTATGAACAGAATATCAACATATATGACAAGGATGAAACAGAGCAGTGGGTAACTTACATTTGTCTTAAGAGTGGCCACTGCTCAGTGGTCAAGTCTTCAGTAGCCAAATGATCAACTACTATGAGTCTGTAGAACATATATTTTACTCTACAAAAAAGAAACATAAACAAAGACCTAAATATATAAGGACAGTGAACAAGTAACAGTCTGACAGTGAACTCTGATGGCATGAGGAACATATTAGCTTTCTTTAAATTATGCACAATTACAAACAATCCCCTCAATCTCAAATGTATACTTTATGCTCACGAAGCGTTGGTCTCCTTCAAGTGTCTGTTCCAGGGCCCCAACACTCAGAGCCCCACTGTTATCTCAAAAGTACATCTTAATGGCAGAGAAAGCAAATCTATGTGGTGGACAGGTGCACTGGCTCTAAAAACTTCCCTTGGAAAGTGGCACACATTAATTTCCTTCATATTTCATTAGCGAGAAAGCAAATCACTTAGCCACGCCTAACTTCAATGTAGCGGGAAGTATGGGGCCCCTCAGAGGGAGGTAACTCAAGTAGTACTAATAACAAAATGCTAACAATAATCATGTTTATTAAGGATTTCCTATATAGCAGGCACTAAGCTAGGGGCTAGTAAATAGATTATCCTGTTTAAGTTCTACAATAACCCTGCAATTCGTGTACTTACAACTATCACCTTTGAAGAAGAGGAAATTCAGACAGAGTAAATAATTAATGCTAAAATCCCACTACTAACAAGTGATTATTGGAGCCTAAATTCAGACACAGGCAGGCTGACCCCACCGATGTGCTTAAGTAGCACTCCAAGTCCTACTCCAGTTTACTGAATATGGAATGCAGAAGACAAGAGAGGCGATATTCAGAATTATGAGATAAACAGAGGGGACCTGTAAGTCTTCAGCACTAAGTCAGCAAGTCCTGGTAATATACTTATTTAATAAACTTGATTTCTTGCAAAAGCAATTCATGCATCTCTTGCAATATCCACAACAGTATGGAAGGAGACATTCCTAGGGATTGAGGATTAAAGGATCAAGAAGGATAACGTGAAAGAGATACTATGTATTTCTTGAAAAAGCCAAAGATCAGGACAAAGGGGACCTCAGAAATTAACTGAGATGTGGCTCCTTGTCCTTTCAGGCTCGTGAACTACCTCTCCTGGTTTAGAAGGATGTATGGTCAAAACTAAACTCACACTAAATATTCTTTACTTGTAGCTATGTATACTACAGTGTTATCTTAAATTTCAGTTTAGTAATAGTTTTGTCTATAATACATACCTGTGGCTCATTCTCAAGTGATGCCATCTTACTAAATCTGAAAGTTTGCAGATTTGCTTTCTGCGATAATAGCCATCAGAGAGAACCGTTCTGACATTGCCATTGGCGTCGTCGTCGTCATCATCATCATCATCATCATCATCATCATCATAGCTGCTAACATTCAGGGAGATTTCCTAAGTGTTAGGCATTTTACTCTGCAGGCAGGATCTCAAGCAATTCAAATAATAACCTTTCGAGAAATGCACCAGTATCATCCATCTTCTGCCCCTGAAGAGAGTGAGTCTTAACGGGTTACGTAACTTGCCTAAGGTCACAGAGCTGGGAAGTGGTGAGCGAGGAGTAGATGCCACATCTGTCTGACTCTACAGCCCAGCTTTTCCATTAGTGCCTCGGCAGTCACTTCAGTTGTTCTGTTGGTATCACTCCAGAAAAGTTAAGAAATCGTAGTCAGGAGTGTATAAAATTAAAGCCCAAATTTACACAATTACACAAACGGTATGTAAGCTCAATCAGTGAATTTCTTTTCCAAACCTGCAATTTTGCTTTCTGTCCTCTCCACCCTGTTGGTTCTTTTGCAGTTTCCCACACCATCAGAATAAGAATGATCTGATATTGATTTTATTCTAGTGCAAATAAATTCCCATTAGTTTTCTCTCTGTGGGAAGGATAAACTCACTGCTGTTACTACAGAATTGTTTCTAGAGACTAATAGGTGTGAACAAATGGGTAAATAATGCTGCTACCTGCTTTTTCAGGTTATTGGTTCCACTCCTCCCCTTCTAACCTAAGCTGACCAAGTCCTCTCTCTTTTGCCCCAATGGGTTCAGTTGCTTCTCCCGCTTCTTTAATCCTTCAACATACAATTGCTTGGGTATGTCTGCATATGCACTTAAAACTTTATTACCACATAAACTTAGCACATAAAAGGTAGCAAGTAACACGTTTCTTTCATTCCTCTTATCCTGGGCTCTAATCTGGATCCTCTGTTATACTAACACAGAGGAAAGTTTGTTTTTTAAATTAAAAAATAAGTTAGGCTTCAAATATAAATCACTGTCTATAGTAAACCTCTTACCTTGAATAGATGACTGAATGGATAAATAAATGAACACAATATTAACTGAGCACGTTATTAAATGCATTGATTCATTTTGGATTCCAACTTCAACTGTTCATTTATGCAATACTCTTCATCATTTGTGCCTTTTGTGTAATCGGAAGTCAGTAGCCAGGTTTAACTGAGTCACATTTTCGGTTTAATTCCAATGTAATTTTAGTTTCTTAGGGATCGGGCCACATTTTCAGTTTAAAAGGACTATTTCATCTATTGCCTCCAGGTCCACTCTCTTCTCAGTCTGGCTCTGTGTCCCGACATTTGGCCTCTACAAACTGTATCAGTTGGACTTGGTCTGGCCAGTGGGAAGCTCAGAGAGAGAGGTTACACTACATTTAGCCCCTGCACTCCCGCTCTGCCCGCGGGGCCACAGCAGGTAGTAATTGCGTTCTTCTTCAGCCTACAGCTCCCGCAGACCCAGCTTTCCCGTGGTTCTCTGCAGTTGCTGCCACCCTTCAGCACCTCAGGCTGTGTGATGTCAGGGACTGGCTGCTATTGCTTGGCCCTAGACACTTCTGTTATTGGTGGACTCCTCTAACTGCCCACATCTCTGGGAGTCACTCACACCCTCTGTACCCCTCTGATTGTGCTGTTTTCCTGCTTGGACTTAAAATCACCTGAACTAAGAATGAGGTTTTACATCAGTCAACCACAAGATGCTCTGATAACAGCTACCATCTATCATCACCATCATCAGAGTAAGATTGTGCAACTTTTAAGGCACAACAGAGAATATGCACTAAAGCCTAGAATTTCAAGGTTTCCCATGAACACACTAGTTTTTCCCATCCAACATGATTCAAGGTACCTGGGATACATGCGTATTCCTACAAGCTTTAGCCTCATCAATGAATATGATTTATGCGTGTGTGTATGTGTGTGTGTGTTTCAACTTAAGAGGTATATGTATGTCTTCAGTGGGTTGTGTCTAACACAATACTAGTAGTGTTGACATTCAAGTTGCTTGGAAGTGAATCATCCATATAAAATATGTAAATTATAGACCAAAAAGAAATATGTTTTTGAAATACTTAATGCAGAAAAGCATTCTTTCCAGTTTAATGTGTTCTTAGGGCTCTCATTGAAGAAAGTCATATTCTTATCAGTCTTCAAAAGAGGTGTTTAATATCCCCAACCAGGCAAATTTAGAGTAGGTGGTCTAACACCATAATGAGGTGTTAAGAGAACAGGAAACTTCAGATTTGAGGTTAACCATTACATAGAAAAGAGAAAATGTTTCTTTCCTGTTCAGTTGTTTCATTAGCATAATGGTTCATATCAAAATTACCAAAGAACTGAAACAGCGGGGTTGTCGAAAAAATCAAAGTAATAAATAGAATAGTCTTTAAGGATTGCAAACTAATCAGCAAAATATAGTTAACTCAGTGAATGGAAGTTAGTCCCTTAGTACGATAAGGAAAATTATAAACTACTTTTATTGGTTTGGACCTGCTTGTTTCCTTATTACTCCTCCAGTCTCAGGATTTATTCATGTTTTTTAAAGGTAACGCCAGCGTTGCACATCTTATGAATGCTTTTCTCTTTGCACCTTAAAGAAGTGGACTTTCTCTGAATGAATTCAGTGTTGCAAATCCAAGTCCCATCAAGAACATCTTCCTTCTCTTCAAAAAAACTCTGACTTTTTGTTCTTGGACAAAAAGGTTACAGTGTCAGTTGAAATCCCTTAAAAGACAGAATTCAGCAACTATTCCTCAACTTGTAACAGTTGCATACACAGGGGGTGGGCAGGGCAGGAGAGAGCAATGGGGGGGGAAATTGGGACAACTGTAATTGAACAATAAAATAAAATAAATTTTTAAAGCATTTTAGACTTGTAATATAGCTTTAAAGATTATTATTGGCTCTCCAGTGCCTGTGCATTGTTCTGACTTACCCATTTAATACTCAAAAATAAATAAATAAATAAATAAAGTGCTATTTTTCCCTCCTTAGCTTGCTAGTAAGAAAGGAATATGTTGGCCCTGACCAGGTATCTCGGTTGGTTAGAGCATTGTACTGATACACCAAGGCTGGAGGTTCAATCCCTGGTTAGGGCACATACAAGGATGAACCAATGAATGCATAAATAAGTGGAACAACAAATCTCTCTCTGTCTGTCTCTACCCCTCTCTCTCTCTCTAAAAATCAATAAATAAGAAGAGAAAGATGTATTTTGTCATCTTTAAATATGAAATGCATTCATGGTTTTAAAAATATGTTGCTTTATAGCCTGACAAAGTATGAGGTAAAGTATAGGGCATGAGAGGCATAAATTAATGTTAGAAAAGTCTACAAGGGAAATGGTCTTTCCTGCTTGCTTTTCTTGCTTCAAAGTTTTAAAAGGATGAAGAAGCTTTCCCCAGAAAGGACTGGGGAATTTTAGAACTAATAAGCTATCTTCACAAATCCTTATGTTGAAATGCTATTTTAATATATTGCATATGGATTTACAGGAAATCTTCTTTACTCCTATTTCAAAATCTTTTAACCTCAATGGTAGCCAAAATATTTATGCTATAACAAATTCTTTTGGAGACTAATTCCCACATTTCATAACAATGACTTTCTATAATTTTATTATAAACTTAGGGTCTCTGAGGAAAATGTTTAACTGTTTGAGAATACTCTGTTTGGAACTTTGAGTTAAATGTAGTGGATTGAACAAGTATTTGTCTCAGGTTTTCCTGAGTCCCCATTAAAATGATAATGATTTTTTTAAGCATAAACCATAAAAACAAAAATAATAGGAAAGAGGATGACAACAGCATGATTTTAGATGTTGAAAAATGAGATGGATAGAAGCTGAGAGGAGACAAAAACTCAAGAACTGGAAGTAACAGGTACCTCGGCAAGTAGCAGTTTGTCCTTAGGAGATAATTTAATAGTGAACCACTAGATGACCAGGGAAACAGAGGAGACGTGGCTGTACATTACATTGGTAACCAGACAACACAATAGACTAAACTGAAATGCCAGCAACCACATGGTACTCTCCGCTTGATGTCCAAATTTTAGGAATTGGGTTAATACTTCCTGGAATTAACTGGGGGAGATGATCCTAGAAATCTTGCAGGTTGAGGGCAGGATTTCACTAATAGAGAAGGAAGTATACTGTGGATGCTTGAAAAAGTATATGCTTATTATTTTCATGTGTTGGGGGGGCAAGGATTTGAAAACTGAGAACATAATAAAGACCTGAGATGTGTCCATGAGGGTCCCCCACTGAGGGGCTTAACATTCTGTGCTTCTCTCCTTGTACTACGGTGTCAGTCAGTCATATTTAGTTGTGACAGCTTTCAGTTGCCTGCCATGGTTCAGAAACTCAGATATATCCCTGTAGCCTGAGTCTTCTAGAGGGGCTCCTGCTGGGAAAGAGTACAGCAGTTTCAGGGAATAGCCAGCAGTAAAGTGAGTGGTGACAGGGATGAGCACACGACAAGAAGCAGCTGAGGAACAGGTATGAGAAAGACTCTCTCAATCTCAAATATTCCAGAAAGAGGGACAGAAGGCAGACTCTGAGATGGAGATGAGGTCTGGGGACCAACCCCTGCAGGGAAGGGCAGGCAGCAGTATTGGGCAGGGGGCACTGGGCTGCGGTGCAACCACAACGTGGCCTTGGCTGGCCCCACAGTGGGCTGTGAGCTCCTGAAGGGACAGCCCTTCCAAGTTGTCCTAACTTCGGGTGAGAAGACTAAGCCATTTTTATCCTTAGTTTAAAGGCATGAATTGGGCAAGGAGGCTGTATTTCAACAGGGGACAATTCTTCCCCATCAGATGAAGGAGTAAGTCCCTCCATTCTGTACAGAACTGAACAGCGTGGTACAGTACCCACGATAGAGGAGGGAGCTAGTATATGGGAAAATGTTAGAAGAGAACATTTACTGGTTTATACCCAATTAGCCAATGATGCATGTTATTTATATGGCAGAGGAGAGAGTTTCGAAATGAGTATATGAGCATGTATGAATAAGAGAAGGATAAAGATGAGAATAAAGATTGTAAAGATAGGATCAACATTTTCTTGGCATTTTATATTGCTTTTCATTCAAATTAATACAAGTAAAAATATACCTTTTCAGCCTACATTGTAGTCCTTATCCAAACTTTGAAACAAATGTGTGTTGATTTGGAGACTCCCTCTTCAACACCCAGTCTCTTTCTCGTTCTCTTCCTCTTTCTCCCTCTCTTACACACACACACACACACACACACACACACACTCACGCTTAAAGAAACCTGTTTTGTTGGGTAGCTACTTGGATAAGTATTTTGGTATGGGTGGTTGATCACCTAAAAGTCAAACTTGAGTTACAGTAGAAGGTTGTGAAAAAAGTTGATTTGTTTAAATGTAGGGAAAAGTTTTGTTTTGCTGAGGGTGGAGAGTAAGTAAGCCTAAAACCAGAAGTGACTTGTTGGGGTAGGAAGGTGGGTTCTGAGAGAGAGTGGAGGGGTGGAAGAAGGGAATGAAGGTGCTCTTACCCCTTTGAGGGGGAAGAGCAAAGAAGGAGGACATGTTTATTACATTTTATCTGTGTAATGTGCAGGGTCAACTCTTTTGTCGAACAGTAGAATCTGCAATACATTTTTTATTATTCACTAATATACTGCAGAGTCGGATGTTTTCTGCTCTGTTTTATTTCATTTTATCTTGAACTACAACCAAATGTAGTCTCCTAGTGGCCTGGAGGTTAGAAGGCCCCTACTGCTCATTCATGGTCAGCCCCATATGGCAACGAACACACTCACAGTGAAGGTGATAGTAAAGCTGGAAGCTAAAAGTAGAGAAAAGCTCTGTGTTCAATATTATCATCAGACAAATTCCAAGCATGTCAAAGCACCACCACCGTCACAAAAGACAACAACATAAAAACTGGGACTTTGGTTCTGTGAGCACATCCAGTCCTATCACTTTAAATACCACCTGTGTGGGGGGACTTACAAATGTATATTCCAGCCCATAGCTCTCCCCTCATTCTAGGGTCCATGTCTGCTGCTCAACGAGTCTACTTAGATGTCTGACCCAGGGGTCTGATCGTCCCTTTACAATCCAGAATCACTAATAGTTTTCCCTATCTGTTAATAGCTCCAAACTTCCAAATACTTGTCAAAAATTCAGATTCATATTTGATTCTCTCTTTTACTCATAAACTACATCAAATTTATTAGCAAGTCCTGTTAGATTTACCTTTAAAATAAATCCAGAATCTGACCACGTCCCACCATCTCCACCATTCACTCCCAAGCTATGACACTTCTCACCTGATCATTGCGGTAGCCTCTTAACAAGTCTCTCTGCTTCCATCCTTGTCACACTACAACTTATTCTCAAGACAGAAACCAACACAAACAATAGCCACAGTCTTGATAATGGCCTAGAGGTTCCCTGGATGATCTACTCCCCACCGGCTTTTTCTGACCTTATGTACTTCAGTTCTCCATCTCTCATTTGCCTCTGGTCTCCTCGCTGCCCCTGGAGCACAACAGCCATACCGCTGCCCAAGCCCTGTGTTCCTACTGTTTCCTCTGCAACAATGCTTTCTCCCAAATATACAGTAGTCCCCCTCTATATCGTGGTTCACTTATCGCGGCCTCACTGTATCACGGGATTTTAAAAAATATTATATTTAATTATTTATTGCGGACTTTTTGCTATATTGTGGGATTTTGCGGTACTGTATATGTATGTTGTTAAAGTTACGTAGGTTTAAGACTGTAGAATAAATGTAAGGTTCCTGCTTCGCGGGGGGTTCTGGAACGTAATACCCATGATAAGTGAGGGAATACTGTATACATAGCACATCTCCTCTAATACTGTAGTGTTTACTTACAGGTCACCTACTTAAAATTGACACACACACCCCATATATTCTGTCATTCCTTATCCCCCTTCCTTTCTTGTTTCTTTGGTACTTATCTCTATTTGATGTACTATATTTTTTTATTTAATTGACTACTATATGCCGTTCCCCACTTCCACCAGGTGCGTACTCCACAAGGTTAGAGAGCTTTGTCCTATTGAGTATTGTATCCCTAAATACCTAGAACAGTAGACAAGTAATAAAATTGAAAGAATTTAATAAATTAGTATTTGAGAATGCTATGTCTTCATCTTGGCCTTTATTTTGAGAATCGTATCATGTTGGAATACTATAGATCTCCTAATTGATCCTCTGGAAATAGGAGAATTTCATTTGGCTAGTCCACATGGCTCAGGTTTGCTATTAAGGCAGGTTACCTGCTGAACATAGTCTCACTGTGAATATACGCAGGAGGCGATATAAGAGATGCTTGTGGTTTAAACTCCAAAACCCAACCCCTCTCTTACAGTTCATTCCTGTGTAAACACAGAGTTACAAATAACATTCTAACAGAATGAAATCATTTGGGGAAGGTAGAATGGAAAGTCGAGTGGGTAGCTTGAGAGAGAAACACTGGAAGTCACAATTTACCATTTATAAATTCACACAAATGAGAATTTCATCTAAAAATGGAAACTCCAAAACAACCAGAAACAAATATGATGTGATGAACCAAATTTTTGTTTTTCTTTCTTTTCTTCAAGTGGCTTTCATGTCCTGCAATTCTGTTACTCAGAAGGGATCATCTACGTTGGTAAATGCACTGCTGGAGCATATCTGTCCTTTTGTCCCCATCAAGCAGCAGCATTCGTGAGTGTCCACTGTTGATACCAGACACTGCGATGTGATTAAAAAGAATTAGAGCTCTTCTTACTCTCTGTAGCTTTTCCAGATGCGGTAAGGAGCTTTGGAAAAGCAACAATACCTCTTTAATTCACGCTCCCCTAAAGCTGCATTTGTAATTATTTAGCAGGCCAGGCTAATGTTTATATTATCTCTAAAGAAAGTCTTTCTTGAGTAAATGAATGTTCATAAAATGTCATGAAAACTATTTAGGCTATTTTAGGCCACTATTTTCAAGTGCCTTTAAACATTTAAAAACACTCATTTACACATAGCTCATTGTTAGATTGTTTAGAAATAATTTTGATCTATTTACTAAGAACGAGTCAGCAAAGGACATCTAAGCCAACATTTCTTGTGAACCTAGTTATACTTTCCTTAAAAGAGGAAAAAAACTGTAATAGTTTGTAAATATCTTCTCCAGACTTCACAAATTTAGGATAAACAACTAAACACTATTAAATTATTTGAGCCGTATTCACTGCTTGGATAGGGCAAGCTAATGATAGATGATTCACTTGGTTGGGCATTGTAGCTCAAAGCAAAAAGGTCGAGGTTCGATCCCCAGTCAGGGCACATGCCTGGGTTGCAGGTTAGGTTCCTGGTCGGGGCATGTGCAAAGACATCCCATTGATGTTTCTCTCCCTCTCTTTTCCCCTTTCTTCTCCTCTTTCTTAAAATAAGTAAAAAAAATTTTTTAATGGATTTTTTAGCAATATGGTATAGATTTTAATATAGGTTTCTCCTATAGGTGGCTATAGATACTTTCTGAGAGTTGGGGTAAAGGAAACAAATTTTACTTTCATTGATAGAGTCATAGCCTTACACATTTATTCCCTGAAATAAAAACAAATCCGTAGACACTTTAGTAGCCTTCCTTTCTTATGTTAGAACTAAATTCTTGCTTTTATGATAAGCAAGCAAAATGGTCTAGATCACTTTATCTTCTGATGAAAAACGTTAAATTTACTATAAAGCCAGATACAAAAATAAAAAGGAACTTATGTTACTCATGGATTAGCAGCTGTTTCCTTTAGAACAGCAGCAGCGTGTGTATACCATTCTCCTTTGAAGTGAATTCTTAAATTTAAAAAGTATCTCTATAGTTTATGTGTTTGCATATGTTATTTCACTTGATATTTATGAAAACCAAGTAAGGGATAAATATCATTATCATGAAAAGTAGGTATTAATATTTTTAAAAACTGTTTTAGAGAACCTAAGAGACTAAGCCAAGGTCAAATGGCTAGTAAGCAGATGAACCAGATGTAGATTTGAAGTCAAATTCATTCAGTAATTTTTTTATCAATATGCTAAATATTATGTTAACTTCTAGGGCCATGATTACTCTCTGCCCTTTAATGGTTTTCATTCTCAAGGTAATAGAACAGCAACAAAGTCATTAAAATACCATGATAAAGGAATTTTCATTCATTTAGTATTTATAGTGTCTGTTGTATCAGTCAGGGTTCTAGCCAGAAACAAAAGACATACTGAAAGTATTTAATTGATGGCTTTTTGACAAAGTTATAGTTATGATTAAGGAACCAACAAAGAATTGGAAAGCATCCAGGAACCAGCAGTGGGAAGAGAGGCTTCCCTACAAGGGTTGTGGCCAGAGAGAATCACAGCCCTTGATTTAGTTAGGGTCCCAAAAGAAAACAGGCGGAGCTCTTAAATTAAAATAATTTAGCTAAGGCTTAATAAAGGCATGATTTATAAAGGTACAATAATGCAGTTCCCAAGGACTGATTAACAGTGGAGCTATTAACACCTTGAAGCCTAAAGAACCAAAGAAAGAATGCAGTTACTGGAATCCAGAAAGAGAGACTTGTAGAGAGGGTCACGTTCAAAGGAGCAATATCCTTTGATTGTGGAGCATCATCACTAGGATGATACTCCAAAGAGGGGGGCAGAGAAATAAATATGCTAAACTCACTCTCCTCTGAGTCCTGATAAGACTCTCATTGGCTGAAACCAACTGGAAGAAAAGGGTCAAGGGAAACCAAAGTGTAGTCCATACAGAGCAACCTCACAAGGTATCAAAGATGATGAAGAAGGGTAGAATGTGGGTATGGAGAGGCCAACGGTTCTAGAGGGAAAATGTCTGAAATTAGTTTCACTGGGCTAAAGTGACAGGGTCATGTTCTCTCCAGGAATTCTAGAGAATTTGTTCATTGCCTCTTCCAGCTTCTGGTGGCTGCTGGCGTTTCCTAGTTTGTTGCCACATCCCTGTGATCTGTGTTTCCATGGTCTTAGTGAGTTCACTTCTCTGTGCATAATTACCCTCTGTCTCCCCTTTCTAAGGACTCTTGGGATGGCATTAAGGGCCCACCAGAAAATCCAAAATAATCTCTGCATCACAATATCCTTAACTTAATCCCTTATGCAAAGGATCATTTTCCAATAAAGTAGTATTTGTAGATTATAAAGATTAGGGTGTAATATCTTTGGGGGGAGGCATTTTTCTGCCTACCACATTCTTCCTTTTCCACCACAAGAAAACAATATATAATACCTAAAACAGAAAAAATAAAACAGTAACAATAGAAGCATATTTTTTAGTAGCACAGAGGTAAATAGCCAAATTATCACCTAAAAAGGGTAAAAGTAGCTGTCTCTATGGAGGGGAAAATAAGTTGTGGGAAGGTAAGTCATTCTCAACCATGGTTTCACTAGAGTAGAGTTTTAAGTCTTAATGACCAAAAGTACCCATTGTGTGTTATTAATTATAAACTCTCCCCATGTGTCACAAAGGGTACTGCTGCTCTACTATTCATGGGAGATTTTCTCTGTGCAAGATAAAAAATTTTGACTAATTCTACTTCATTCTTTATTATGACGGTCCCTTGTAAAATGTAGTCATTAGGATACAACAACTTCAGAAGATCACTTTAACTTTTTTAAAACAAGAAACTCAACTTCAATTTGGTATCTGAATTAACATCAGCTTATAATCATTCTCTGAATTTACATGTTTTGCCTCCTAGAAGGAAGAATGTTAGTGATGAGGAAAGCTGTCAAGTTTCTGATTACTGCCTACAAATATTATCACTTACTACTGTTCAATGGAGTTCTGATGAATATATTACTACTAATGGAACAACATGCATATGTTTTTCAGATAGAAATAGTATTACGACATTCTGTTTGCTGACAAATAAAGTAAATTAGCATTGAACTGAGGTGAAAAGTAATTCCTGTGCAAAGTTCTCATGAAATTTTAACTCTGAACATACATTTCATAGATTTCAAGAGACTTCAGACGTGAAAACTTTCTAAATAAAACCTCGTCTCTCAGTAGATGAGATCTCAAATCTTATCTTCCATCTCATCATCACATTATTGCAGAATGAAAGCTACTAATGCAGTTCCTGATGGCCAATTTCATATTTCTGGGTACATTACATTGTGTTTAGTTTCAAAAACCTTCCCCACAGGGCTGACAAAGGACAAAAGATAGAGCTAGTAACCACCATCAAATCAACCTACAAGCCAATTCACACACATTAGCCATCCATCCAGATGTGTTTCCTAAATTCAAACTAAATTTTATAAAAGAGTGTCCAGTATCTTTAATGATAATGACAGAACTGCAAATTTAAATGCAAAAAACTTTTAGAATACAGTATGATAAAAAGTAATGGTTAGGTACACATAAGAATGTTTATAGGAAAAGGAATAGCAAATAATTTTTTAAGTTTTAACCATTGAAAACTTATATTTGTCAAGAGTCTTAAGCCTTTTCACATACTTGAATCAATAATTCCAAGACTGAGTCTCTATTCTAAAGAAATAATTGTATGTGTGGACACTATTTATAACTAAGGATGCTAATCACATTATTTTTGATATTGAATTATTCTTAGTTTTAAAAGTTATGAAACAAACCAAGTCTATATCAATGGGAAAGTAGAAGTGAGCAGTGAGGAAAGGTAAGTACACTATAACATATCTATTCAATGGAATTTTATGTAATCATCAAGTTTTTTTTATAATTTAAAACTATACATCTGTTTAATTGAGTAAACAATAAATATATAGATGATAGATAGTAAGATATGTATTAAGTGAAAATATAGGCTGCCAAACTGCATACAAAATGTGATAACCATGTTGCACACAAGTTTTTGTTTAAACACATGGGCAAAAACTTGGGTTGATATATGCTAAATTTTTTAAACTATATAATATTTTATTGATTATGTTGATACAGTAGTCCCAATTATTTTCCCTTTGCTCCCCTCTGCCCAGTATCCCCCTTCCCTCCAGCAATCCCACCTCCCCTTAGTTCATGTCCATGGGTCATGCATATAAGTTCTTTGGCTTCACCCTTTCCTATATTATTCTTAACTTCCCCCTATCTATTTTGTACCAACCAATTATGCTTCTTAATCCCTGAACCATTTCCCCATTTCTCTCCCTCCCCCTCCCAGCTGATAACACTCCAAATCGTTGTTTGCTTAATTTGTTTTTTTTTTTTTTTTTTTTTTTAGATTCGGTTCTTGATAGTTTCGAGTTTGTTGTCATTTAAATGTTCATAGTGTTGGTCTTTTTCTTAAGTAAGTCCCTTTAACATTTTATATAATAATGGCTTGATGATGATGAACTCCTTTAGCTTTACCTTGTCTGGGAAGCACTTTATCTGCCCTTCCATTCTAAATGATAGCTTTGCTGGATAGAGTAATCTTGGTTGTAGGTTCTTGCTTATCATCATATTGAATACTTCCTGCCAGTCCGTTCTTGCCTGCAATGTTTCTTTTGAGATATCAGATGAGAGTCTTATAGGCGCCCCTTTGTAGGTAACTCTCTGCTTTTTTCTTGCTGCTGTTAAGATTCTCTCTTTATCTTGAAACTTTGGCATTTTAATTATGATGTGTCTTGGTGTGGGCCTCTTTGGATCTAGCTTCTTCAGGACTCTCTGGGCTTCCTGGACTTGTATGTCTATTTCCTTCGCCAAATTTGGGGATTTTCCTTCAATATTTTCTCACTTAAGCTTTTGATTTCTTGCTCTTCCTCTTCTCCTTCTGAGACCCCTATGATTCAGATGTTGGCACGTTTAAAGTTGTCCCAGAAGTTCCTAAGCCTCTCCTCATTTTTTTCAATTCTTGTTTCCTCATTTTGTACTGCATGACTGTTTTTTTCTTCCTTATGTTCCAAATCATTGATTTGAGCCCCGGTTTTCTTCCCTTCACCATCAGTTTTGTGTGGATTTACCTTTGTTTCATTTAGCATAGCCTTCACTTCTTCCCTTATGCGTTTGCCATACTTAAGCACATCTGTCAAGTCTGTGAGCATCTTTATGACCAGTGTTTTGAACTCTGCATCTGTTAGATTGGCTATCTCCTCATCACTTAGTTCTCCCACTGGAACCTTGATCTGTTCCCTCTTTTGGGCCATACTTCTCTGTCTCCTCATCTTGACAGGCTCCTGTGTTTGTTTGCCTCTGTGTCTTCGATAGAGCTGTCACACCTGTTACGTTGGAAGGGGCAGGGCCTTAGGTATTCATCAGTACAGGGAGGCCCATTTCACCACGTTGTGGCACTGTGTGTGGAGGAGGGGTCTGCGAGGGAACAATGCCACTTGCTCAGCAGGTGCCCCTTTTCCAGGCACTTTTCCCACTTCCATATGAGACTGGCGCCTCTCTAGTTGTTGCCCTGGCCATTGTTCCCAGAGTGGATGGGTCAGCGTATGTTCTAGGACCATGAGGGTCCTTTAACTAAGCAGACTCTGCTGAGAGACTGGCAGTTTCTTCCTCCTCCCCAAACCCCAGTGGTTTGCACAGTCAGAAGCAATGAGGCTTTATTTTCCCCCCTGGTGCGAGGACCGTGAGCTGCGCTGTCTGGTCCGGTGCTGGGAGCACTCCCCAGGTATCCCTCCTTACTTTTTAAAGCATGTGACTGCATCTTCCACCAGCCTGCTGCTGCTGCTGCTGCTGCCGCCACTGCTGCCACCAGACCATGTCCTCTCCACCCTGGCTTCACCCCTTCTACCCATCTGGATGAGTATTTCTCCTTTATATCTGTTTGTGGGACTTCCATGCAGCTCAATTTTCTGGAACTTCTGGTTGTCTCTAGTTTTGAGGTAGTTGTATCCTTCCTTATTTGTAGAGAGAAATGCAGTGTATCTGTCTAGACCTCCATCTTGGCGGGAAGTCTGATATATGCTAAATTTTACTGCATCTATTTCTCTATGGTGGGATTACTGTTACTATATACACATGTATTATTTGAAATTTCTATAATGAACATGAATTATTCATATAATGGAAATAGGAGACAAAGAAATATCTATTTTTGCTTTAAAATTATGTATAGTGAAGTCTCAAATATATAACAAAAAATGCAAGAAATATGCCAAAATGAGTAGTAGTAGGATTTTAGTGACTTTCTTTCTATTCATTTACACTTTTCCATACTTTTCAAAGCTTCAACAATAAATGTTTATTAATTTAAAATTAAGAATTAGATAAGTGTAAAGGTTTGCTGAAAATATACAATTACCCCCAAAAAACAAAAAATCTAGGAACTAATGTTAACCACTAAAAAATTCCCATTGATACATGCTCAGTATGGTGTTTGTGACAGGCACTTCCTTCCAAGTGCTCATTTATTTCTTTTAAAAATTACCTTGAAACTTTTTGCAGACTAGAACTCCCAAATTTATAGCCTCTGGGGCTACACTGTGGCTAACCCAATCAAGTGTAAACAAATCAGTGGCTAAGGTGACTAAAGTTTTATATAAAAGACTAACTATGTGTCCTTGAGCCATTGTCAAATGGACAGATAGAAAATATAGATAACAACTATTTAAATTCAGAGTTAAAAAAAGAAAGAGCTACTGTGACTTAAGGCAATTCAATAAACTGGGGGTGAGGGAGTATAGGAGGGCAAATATACCAAGTACTTAATTTCATTTTTAAAGGATAGGCAATATTTTACTAAAATCAGGTAAAGTACTTCATATAGTATGGAGAGCAGTGCAATAAAATAGCATTGGTCCAGGCAAGATAGCATAAAGTATATAAAACAAAGTGATGTCACTCATATCAACCAAGATGGCTGCCAGTCAGCCATGACACTTTGGTTCAAAAGGGAAACTACTTTAAGTCATGCTGGATACCTCTGGCAAAGTGACGCATGATCAGAACAACATGTCTGTAGAGTGGGACCATCCATAGATAGGCCCTGGGCAAATTCCCCTCCCAGAAGGGTGGAGTACACCACTTTCAAGGTATAACTGAGGCAGATTCCAGGTCACTGCTGAGACAGATGAGCTCCACACACCAGAGTGCTGCTCCACGCCATTCTGATCTTCCTTGGCATCAGCCACCAGAGGCTCTGCCCTGCTGGACTGCCCACCTAGCCCTGGAAATATTTCCTTGCTAGATGCTGACAACTCCCTTGCCCACTATGCTGTCTCCTACCTTCAGACTGAGACTCTGGGGCTCAGGTTTGTTATCCCCATTGATTGCTGTGTGTGTGTTATTTCTCTTAGATTGTTAGAGTGTGAGTATGATATTAATGCATTTGATGTTCTACTTTGAGTGAACCTGCATCAATAACATCTGAGTGGATAGCATAGTCACTGTGTGTGACTCTTGTCCATTTCTTGGTGCCAGGCTGCTCAGCAGACAGCTGGCCAAGCAGTTGCTTGGCTGACTTATAGGAAAGACTATATCATGAACATACACTTATGATATATAGTCATCATGTACACATAACTGGGTTGAAAATTAACACTTGAGCAACCAAATGTGTGAAGAAAATATTCTGTATGTGTTTTATCATGGTCATATTTATCCTGAGCCCAATAGTGCAGGATGTTGGTGGGTCTGAGAATGAGTGCTATATGTGAGCGATGTAAACTTACCAAATGTTGATTTCTCAGTCTCTTAAACTCCTACTGATGACTCCGTATTTTTAAGATAAATGCTCAACCTTTCTTGTTTCCTTTTGGAGGCAGTGGAGGGATAAGTTATTCTAGGTAAAAAGAACCGTTGGTGTAATCACAAGGTTGTGAAAGCTCCTGATTGTATTTGCTTCTCTAGATCCACCACGGTCAAAAAGAGGCATGCCATACCCTTTAAATAGTGGACATGATGGATTTAGTCATGCTATCTCTACCAAGAACAGATGTTACTTTGGGAGAGTCTAGCTCTCACTCTAAAGACTGTAAATAGAAATGTTTTCTCAATCAGTGAGGAGCCTTCCCCTTCCCATACTGTGAAATGTCACACTTGGTTTCTTCCATTGGAGGGACCCTACAGAGAAATAATCTCTTCAAAGGCATTACAAAGCACTTTAAATGTTGTTCTTTTGTTCCTCTAAGAGAGAGCCCAGATTCCAGAAATTCCTTTAGTTTGAAAGTGTGGGCAATCAGGGAGCTGAGGAAGCCAATCTTTTTTTTTTTAAGCAGCCAGTGCTCTCCATTCAACTTTCCATTTGTGCTGCCCTTCTGTATTGCCGACTAAAGCAACTAATTACACACCACTCACTTGGTGACTCTCAGTCGTGTGCCTTCTCCCTTAAAAGACTTCTCCCTGGGCTCTGCCACAAACCCTGAGGAAGGAAGAAGTTGAGAAATCTGGGCTGACAAACTGGCTATCTGGATGCCTTGTGATTCATTCAAAACCCCCTTTCCCTCCTTACCTTCATCCACTGTTTCCAAGTCAAGTCAATGAACCTCAGCTCTCTACCACTCAGGTTGCACTCGTTCCCCATCAAGGATACTGCCAGAGAATCTGAGCATAGCTTTTATTATCAGCCTGGGAGACCCGTGATCAGCTCCAACAACTCTCTAGACTTTGGCCTTCCCACAAGGCCCTCAGTCCATTTCAAGAAGGACTGAATATGTCGGAGTTCTCCATTCACCAGCTGAGATGTCTCTTTGAGTCACCCATCACTAGTCAAATGTGTCCTGAGCCTCTGCCAGGCCTTGAGCTTCAGTTCATGGTGGAATAAAAAGACAGGAAAGACATGTTTTTACACTAAAATACATCAGAGGCTAAAGAGGAATTTCCATCTTAAGACTGGACCATAGAGGGCCCAGGAAGTGGGTGGGTGCTGCAATTGTCAGGAAGTTAAATCAGGGCTAGATTATGGAGAACCTTTCATTCTGAGTGAAAATGATGAAATGTGACAATTCTTATTTCTTAAGCCGTGATATTTCTGCAATTTATGTCAACAGTTTATTTTTGATTCTTAAGAAAAAAGTTATTTTGGTCACTTTAAATATACCACAACATATTTTTAAATTCTTAGATTTTGTTAACACCTGCAGCTTTGTCATTGTACAAAATAAGTCACATTAAATGCTAAGTGGAAAGGCTTAAATTAAGTCTTTCAAGAATAGCCTCATCTGGAAACCAGTGCTTATGCTGAGGTTTTCGAGCACTACTGTTCTAATATCATGCTTATCATCCTTAAATTTGACTGTGATAGAACTTTAAGGAGGCTGAAGAAAGGAAGCATTTGCTTGTTGGTCATTGATCAAAGTCATTAGTGAATGTCTATTAACATATATTGCTATGCTAAGAGCTATTTAGGAGGAAGTTAAAAACATGGTTCTTCCATTTTCACATTTACAACCCTAAAATAAATTTAATTATAAAACTCTAATGCCTTAAATCAAAATTCATATTGATTTTTAATCTATTATCATAAATTTGTTATGTGATCTTCATTTTTTCGAGAATCTCCCAGTAATACTAAATAAATTTAGCTATTGAGTGCCTGCTTCATTTATCTACTGAGCACCAATTGTGTGCTTGATCTTTACATATATTGCCTGATTTAATCTTTAAAATAGCCTCATGGGACAGTCTTTACTATCCTCATTTCAAAATAAATAACCTGACTCTCAGCAAAGTTGAGTAGCAGGGCTTGGTTACACATCAAAAGGACCCAGCTCAGTTTTGCCTTTTCATACAATCTGTGTCCTTTCTCCATCACACATTGCCTGAGCATCAAGTTAAGAAAATACAATGTGTAGAATAGCGATTTTTAACCAGTGTGCAGCTCTGGGGTGCTGCAAATAATTTTTAAATATGCAATCCCTGACTATTTAGTCAGGGGCACAGACCTCTTTTCCCTTAGGCTCTCAAATTTAAAAAAAAAAAAAAAAAGGACAACGGCTAACACAATGGCCACCTGCTATGAATGAATTAAAATTATACCTATTTTTGTGAGATAAGCAAAAAATATATTTCTTCGGCGTGCCACGGAATTTTAGTAATTAGCCTATATGTGCCATGAGGTGAAAAAGGTTGGAATTTGCTGGTATGGGAGATTACAATGAGGATATATACTGGGCATGGAGGAATCATAAATGTTGGCATGTCTGGTCCCAGCTTAATTGAGTCAGTTAGCAAAAGACTCTCCCCATGGAGAAGAAGAGACCTAGTACTTTAGAAGATAGAGGGATCAGCAGGTTCCAAGAAGAATGTGAGTGTAAAACGTGGTGGTTTCAGAGGCTTCCCATGATTTGATAGGCTACATAGTGAGTAGGGAAGAGTGATACAAAGTGAATGAGGCAGTGAATAAATCATAAGAAGCTTCCTAGTGTTTTGCTTGATAGGAAGATCTTATTACTAGAAAATAGAAGTTTCAATTAAGGGAATTCTAAGGTTATAACTGAGGTTCCTGTGCTCAGATTGCCCAGCTGGAAATGTGGCACCCAGGAAAAAAATGACTTGTTCATTCATCATTCATTTATTGAGTGTTGTAATATGCTGGAAACTGGAAACTGTGCTAGGCACTGGGGATACAAAGATGGGTAAGATACTCCCTATTCAGGATACTGTACTGTAATTGATATTGAGCTTGACTCTCCATCATCCATCCAGCAAATACATTGGCAAATAGCAATATGACTTTGAAGATTGACCCCGGTCATAAGGCTTTAATGATTTCCCAAGTCAAATATAGCAATTCCATCTCCCTTTCAAGTGATTGGTTCAGGAAACCAGGCTTAAGCCAATCAGGGTTTCAGATGTCCTTGAGATAATTTTGCCCATAGGTGGATGATAGATAGATTGATATATCCCCCCTTTTTAAAAAAAATAATTTAAGGCAGCTGCAGATATACATGCAAAATAACAGAATAAAGAACAAAGTATTGAAAATTTGAGAATAAGTGAACAGTGACTAAAAGAAGAAAACTGATCCTAATGTTCTTAGGAGAAAAGGCAAAAAAAAAAAAAAAAAAGCATGAATAGTTATAAGAATCACCAATTCCATGATAACAAAACAATAATAATAAAGCTTATACTTATTAAGTACTTATATCGTCAACACTATTCTAAGCACTTTGATACATTGATTCATTTAAACTATAGAACAACCCTATGAAGTAAAAAAATTGTAAAAAAAAATTTGGGGGGGGGTAAATTTTTATACCCACCTTAGAAACTAAACAAAATATAGCCCATAAAAGTTAAGTAAAGTATTCCAGTCTTAGATCTAATAAGTGACAGAGCTAAGAAAAAAGATGAAAACAAATGAGTAGCTTACAGGAAGCATAGTATTCTTAATACATTGCAGAGAGAAACATGTCTCATGGTTCCTTATAAAGGTAGATTTTGCATTATAATACATTATAATAGTTGCTTTGGTGGTATGATAATATGGAAAATTCCATGGTGGATAAATAAGATTTTTTTTCTTAATGTAGGGAAATGTCCATGAAAGGTAAGATTTACAAGTGAATTCTGGAAGCTCTGAAAGATCTTTGTATTTCCTCTTGGCAGTTATGATCCTTTTATTTTCCTGCCAGATGAGTAAGGTTTCAAGTTTCAAGAGTGTAGGCTTAAAGTGATAGTGAAATGAATCCTTCACGAGGACTAGAAAAGTCTACTCACCTAGCAACTTTCAAGTATATATATGGATATATATATACTTGCATTTGTAATTTGCTATTTGAAGTTTCCAATATTACTGGAAGTTTCCAGGATTACTATTTTGAGAAGTAGTAATTTTTGTATTCTTTCTTACAATAAATATAATGGGGAAAATGCCTTAAAGCCCCTTATTTTCACAATGCAATCATCTTACATGTATTTCCTTCATCATTGACCTTTTGGATTCTTTTCCACTTGGACAATAATTCTGATGTCCAATCATGGGTAAATCTCTGGTGCTCTATTACCAAGCATGTGGCTCAGACACAACCCTCTCTACACCTGAGACACTCGGTTCAGTTCCCCCAGGCTTTCCTCTTCCCCTTTTAATTAAAAGCCGCTATCAAGAAAGGATCTGAACAACTCATTTGCACTAAGGTTAAATATAGGTGAGGCTTAATATCTACTTACATTTTAACCATGGAAAGACCCTGAAGGATCCAGTCACTGAATGTAGGGATTGTCTGAAGCTGGCCACATCTAGCCTGCTGGAGAAATACTACAACTGAGTGAGGGGAGTAAGGAAGGGAAAAACAAAGAGGTTGAAGTTCATTACAGTTTACATTTCACTCTTATTCAAATATTATAAGGAAACATTTTCTGTAGATGAAGAGGTGAATGTTTTCACTGTAATATCACAGCATTGTAGATATCATAATATATTATTTTTGCTTAAAAATGTCAAATGTACAAAGTCAAACTTGTTTTTCAGGACTAGTGCAACTCAATGTCTAAGCCACAGATCAGTACAGTTCTATAAATTCTTTGCTATCAGTTTATGACAAGTATAAACATTGAGAATAAAAATTTCAGAGTAATAATCTTAGAGCAGTCTGACAAAATAGTGTATATTAAAACAAATAATTTAGAAAACTGGATTTGTATGTTTGTTCTTTTTGATGATATTATTTTTCTAATAAGTCATTATTTTTGTATTTTACAAAAGAATCAGTATGCAATGAATGGAACATTAAAAAAATTATCCCTTCATCAAAGTTAGTTTGAGAAGCACTATATCATAACAAATAATTTTGTGTTAAATGGAACGCTGTTGTGTTTTGTTCTAATACAAACAAATGGTACCGGGCTGTCAGAGGCTTAAAAATATTTTATGGGAAAATCTTCTATCCATTAATTCAACTTTTATATCTGTATGTATGTTTGTGAATTAGGAAAATATTTTTTATTATCTGTGTAAACAAATGTATATCCAGGAATCAATATTTGAGAAACACTATAATCAAGTGATAAAAATACGAAATGATAGAAGATAAAGTTATTTTGCATAAGTTGTTAGAGAGTAATGAAGGCACTGGGACTCTTGCATTTTTTGGCAAATGGCTGATACTGGAGAAAAGATTAATAGAATCATAAGAAGTTAGAAATCATAGAATTCTACTTCTTTGTTTTGACAGATGAGCTCAGAATAAGGAAGAAATTGTTGGAACTGAAAAGATGTACTGGTGGGTGAGAACTGCAGCTCCCATTATATATACATTTTACATAGATAAATATATCCTTGTTGCTATTTTGTAATATTCAAAATCACATAATATTAGAAGAAACCATCACTATCCTATAATACAGAATCTAAATTTTACTTATAAGACAATCAAAGACTTAAGATGTTAAGGGCACATACCTGGAACTGCCCAGTACTAAATAAAGAAGACTAGGAAGATAGAATTCAAGTATTCTGAAACCCATTCCAGTAATTTTATGTGGCGCTGTGTTATGGAAGACTTCTAAATGAACTTCCATATTAATTCCTCAGGAAAACTCTTCTACTCCATACCTAAAGTAATATTATACATTTCATAAAAACAAAGCTGGGCTTCTAAAAATCAATGAAAAAATAAGATTTACTTAATAAGTTAAATTGTTAGCCATAGTGATAGGACTAGAAGAATTTTGCCAGCTACTGATAATGTATCTGGGTGAATGATACAATTTATAAAAGTTAGAGAATTTCAGGGTTAAAATAAACCTTAACTGATCTATATACACTGACTAGAACTACCATCTAGCCTATGCACAGGAAGAATGGCAATGAATTCAAATCCAGAATGTCTATGTTTTTGTACTCATGAACTGTGCTGAGATAAAAAAAACAACAGTCATTTCCTGAGTACTTCTATAATCTAGACACCAAGCTAACTCTTTATCTGCAAACCTCATAATAACCTGTGAAAAATGTACTATTATTAACCCCATTTTACAGATGGGATAATTGAAGCTGGAAGAAGTCAAGTAAATTATACATGTTAACATTACTCATAGGAGATCAGACTTCAATTTGCTAATATACCCCCTCATTCACATCTCTTGCACCATATTGTGGTCTAGCTAGTCAGGCAAGATGGTATCATAGGAAGCTTGAGGGCCCTGGAACCAGACTGCCTGGGTTAGATCCAGCCTTTACTGCATACTAACTGTGTGACTCTGGGAAAACTATTTAACCTCTCTGTGCCCACCATTTACTTTCCTGTAAAATGGCAGTGAAGCTATGGTGAAGAATTCTAAGTATTTGGGCATACAGTAAGTGCTCAATAAGTGTCAGCTATTATTACCAAGGGCCAATTCAAACTAAAGTAGGCTTCCTAGTTGTGCTGGGCACACCAAAATCAATTAAACTCTACCATCCTTAAATTTCCTGTCTGTAGGTTCTCCATCTGGTGGGAGGAAGGCAACCCAGCTTCTATAGGACTTCTCAAAGAAGCCATGTATTTCTCCTGCTGAGATAGGCCCAGACCTCTCTCCAGGCCAGAACTTGCTTAGAACCACCAGCCTCTGTCTGCTGCTCTCAGGGGTTATCAGTATAACTTTATAAACAAAAAAAGAGAAATTTTTGAAGATAGTAATGAAATTGTAAAATTGTAAAACAAGTCAATATGCACTGTAAGAAACTCTAATCAAGAAATGGATTGTTTAAAGCGGTGGTTCTCAAAAGTTGCTGGGCATTAGCCTCAAAAGCCCTTAGGGTTCAGGTTAGAGTTAAGCTGACTCAGAACCAATCACATCAGAATCTCCAGGAATGGGTTGGAGATGAGGCATCAGGGTTGTCTTGTTTTTTAATGTTTGTTTGTTTTCATCCCTGGTTTAATGCTATCAAGTAATTTAAAAAAATTTTTTTTAATGTCCTGGGGTGAGTCTGGAAATCTGTATTTTCAGAAAACAACCCAGATGATACTGATGATTAGCTATATTGGGAATCACTGATTTAGAACATGTAACACTCCAATAAAATACCTAAGGGCTTATTGTTACAGTTATAAAACCTGAGAAATTGCCAATGGAGCACTCAGACAGATAAATACTTGGTGATAGTTTGAATTTTAGACCATGAAATTGGAAATAGATTCTTAAGATCTCTCCATTAAAAGCAATGTATAAGAGTTGGAGGTTTAAGGTGAAATTTAAATGTGCATTTCCTGCTTTCATTATACTTAAATCATAACCCTTAACACTGAACCAAAATAATGTCTTTTACTTACCAGGAACTCTTTTCATATGCAAATTGTATGAAACTCAGCCCTTATAATACCGAAGAGACAGCACAAAAGTCACAGCTATGAAGCAACCAGGCAAAAACAGTGCTGATTTATGAAACTTCACAGACTTTAAAATAGAAACAAAGCACTAAATATTCATGAAATCTTATACAGCGCTTACACATAAGTTGCATCAGTGATTTGTAACTTTATAGGAAAAAATAATAGTTTGAGCATCCAGACATATGGAACCTTTCAAGTGTTAACTTCACTAATTTTTGGTCTCATTTTATTTTCATAAATTAATTATGAATATGCTGTAAATGGTTGGCCATAATCTAAACATTTCAAAGAAAAATAAACAAAGGTTTCATCAACAAAGTAAGAGAGTAACTATGGAAAGAAGGATTTAATGAAAATCTTCTCTGATTGCAATGTTTTAAAAAAGTGGTAAAGCTCTTAAAATACACAAGCCAAATGAAAGAAACAAATAAAATTTTGTCATTAAACAAAGTAACATCATACCCTATCATGCAAACAGAGTTAAAATAAGAAACAGCGTGGGCCATGTACTTTGTATTAATCATAAACTCAAGCAATAATCTGATAGCTAATACAATAATCAAGGGAATCTTAAATTTCACTGAGTTATCTTGCCAATTTTGGTTCCAGTTTCATAACATAATTATCCCAATTTTATTTAGTGAGACTAATGAATATGCAAACCTCAAACAAACACTAGGTCTACAATCCATGTTTAAAATGCAAAGATTAAAAGCATATCACTGGTGAATTCTAACAATTCAATGCAAGAGCTACTATTTATTTCAAACACACTGTCTTTTTAAAAAATTACATATTTCAATTAACTGCTTAAGATTCATTCTTTATCCTCTTTATACCCGTTTATCCCCCCCCCTTCAATCTACAATAAACCATAATTAACCCCAAGTACCTCTGGAATATAGTGCTGTTCTTTAATAACTGTTAAAGAAATTGCTTAATTAGATAAAAAAATTTACAATCAAGATATACTTTTGCGTGAAGGGAAGATATTTGTTTTCAAATGGCCTTAGTTTACCTGTGACACAAATAAATGCTCAAAGATAATGTATCACTTCCATTGAAATGCTCTTATTCTTAAAAAAGCCAGTGTGATACTGGAATTATAAATAGTAGTTATGCATTGGGACTGTGAGGTACACAGGTGGTATAACACGACACTGGTCAGACCCATAGGAGCACTCGTTCAGATTCAGAGATTTAAGAGAGAGAGATGGAGAACAGTAACAAAAGTCAAAGAATTAAAAAATAGAACCTATAATGAAGGCTTTGACAAAATGAGATTTTTCAGCAAAGGAATTTTTAAATAATCGTTCTCCAGTATATGAAGAGGCTAGTATCAGCTGCTCTCCATCTTTACTAAGGAATAAATAAGCAAGAATGAGATGAAACTTCAGGAGAGTAGACTTAAGAAAATTCCCCAAATGAGTTACATTTTTTTTGAAAGACCAAATCATCAAAAGTATCTGTGGGATTTCCTTCCCTGGAGGAAAATAGGGCATATATTTCCTTGTTCAAAATGTTTCAACAATGTCTTGATGACAGAAATTGTCTACTATCATAGAATCTCAGGGCAGGAAGATGGTGTTTTCCAATTACCCTTTATTGCTATCAAATATATTAAAAATGGAGACTTAATATATAGTTATAAGACCTAAACATTGAAATATTCAAACGATTCTATGAAATATAGTTAAAATATGCGTTATCCCCGTAAGATAGAAAAGAAAAATGATAAACTATCCTCTTTGGGTTAAGTAATAACTTTCCATGTGGCCTTATGACTAACCTGTTTTTTAGGGACTTTGTTATATACAGATACAGTGAGGCTGCGATAAGTGAACTGCGATATAGGGAGGGACTACTGTACTCCTATGTGGAGAGCGCCTGTTGTCTTAAGGATGCATTGAGATGTCAGTGCCTTCGCAACTCTCACTTGACCTGATGTAGGAGTCTTTGGGTATAGGTTTACTCTAGTTCCAAGAGTCAGAGGGAACCATGCACTTGGGGTTGGGCATATATACCTTCAGCCTGTGACCCCTCTCGTCATGGCTCACTCTAACCACGTGGGAGAGGAAAGGACACAGCAATAACTTGCCCATTCTGCTACACTTCCATTCCCCTTCACGAGGAAATGTATGGCAAAGAAAGAAGGATCTGGAGCAGGCCTCTTTGCAGACAAGATTCTGCTACCACTTTTCAAAAATTTCAACACCTATATTTTATATACATAATAACTAACATTTATAAAGTATATGTGATATACATATTATATATAAAGTACTGTTACTAATGGTTTATATTTGTTCTACTTATTAAGTCCTTCCAGTCTTCAGAGGTTGATAGTACAGTGGTACCTCAGTACTCGCTGTTAATTCATTCCGGAACTCCTGACGAGTGCCGAAAACCAAGTACCCAACAAAGCATTTTTCTCTTGCTGGATGGCTCCACGGCTCATAAAAGTTCTTTCAAGTGCAACACGCTGAGTCCCGAGCAAGCACCAAGTGCTGAAACATCTTTCTCTCATCAAAATGCAATGAGTACTGGGTTTGATGAGTTCTGAAGCCAATGAGTACTGAGGTATGACTGTATCATTATTGCCATCCATTTTGTAGATGACAAAATGTTGGCAAAGGTATGTTAAGTTATTTGCCCAAAATCATTTAGATGGTAAGCTATTGAGCCAGGAATCAAACTCAGGCTGTCTGGTGTCAGAGTCTTTGTACGAATCCGTAACGTCAAACTGCGCCTCTGCAGCTGGATCAACCTTACAGAAAATAAAAAAACCAGCTATTTCCACTCCATTCTTCATATTTGGAAGCACCATTAATTACAAATTTTCTGAGCCCCAAACACAGAACAGAACTCTCCAGAGTTAGTGAAAATAAAATATCGCTTTAAAAAATATATAATTTTCAAGAAATGACATAATAGCTTATTGTCATATTTACCCACTTGGCAAAACCTTTTGTGTCTACAAAATGAAGAAAACAGATTGACACTAATAAGCTGTTTCTTGTTTTTCATTGTAGTTTATTTGAAACAAGAGCTCATGAATTGAATTGATAAGAAGTAAATTAACATATAAAAATACGAAGCAGAATGTATTTACACAAAAAATGACTGTTGGCAAAGTAAACTGCTAAAGTGAATATAACAATCACAAGTAACATTTTTAAAATTATTTTTATTGTTATTCTATTATAGTTGTCTCAGTTTTTCCCCCTTTGCCCACCTCTGTCCATCACCCCCCTGCTCCCACAGTCAATTCCCACCCTGTTGTCCACGTCTATGGGTCATTCATAAATATTCTATGTCTTGTCCCTTTCCCCTCTTTCCATCATTATTCCCCTGTCCCTCCCCCCTGGTCACTTTCAACCTGATTCATGCTTCCTTGCCTAAGGTTCTATTTTGTGCATTATTCTGTTCATTAGATTCCTGTTATAGGTGAGATCATATGGTATTTGTCTCTCATTGACTGGCTTATTTCACTTAGCATAATACTCTCCAATTCCATCCATGCTGTTGCAAAAGGTAAGAGTTCTTTTTTTTCTTTCTGCTGCATAGTATTCCATTGTGTAAATGCACCACAGTGTTATGATCCACTCATCCACTGATGGGCACTTAGGCTGCTTCCAGCACTTGGCTATTGTAAATAACGCTGCGATGAAGATAGGGGTGCATAGGTTCTTTTGAATTAGCGACTCAAGATTATTAGGGTATAATTCCAGCAGTGGGATCACTGGGTCAAAAGACAGTTCTATTTTTACGGTTTTAAGGCAATTCCATCCTGCTTTCCACAGTGGTTGTACCAGTCTGCACTCCTACCACAGTGCACTAGGGTTCCCTTTCCTCCACATTCTTGCCAGCATTTATTTGTTGATTTATTAATGATGACCATTCTGACACAAGTTGTGACACCATAAAAATCCTAGAGGAAAGCATAGGCAGGAAATTTTCAGATATCCCATGCAGCAATATTTTTACCAATATGTCTCCTAGACCAGGGGAAATAAAGGAAAGAATAAACAAATGGGACTACATCAAACTAAAAAGCTTCAACTTGGCTAAAGAAACCTTCATCAAAATGTAAAGGGAATGACTATATGGGAGAACATATTTGCCAATGATATATCAGACAAGGGTTTGATCTCCAAAATATATAAAGAACTCATATAACTTAACACCAGGAAGACAAATAGTCCAATTAAAAAATGGGCAAAGGATCTGAATAGATACTCCTCCAAAGAGGACATACAGAGGGCCCATAGACATATGAAAGAATGCTCAAGATCACTAGTTGTCAGAAAGATACAAGAAGGGATGGGCTGGGAGGGGGGAGCAATGGGGGGAAAATGGGACAACTGTAATTGAATAACCAAAAAATAAAAATAAATAAAAAATAAAAAAAAAGAAAGATACAAATTAAAACCACAGTGATACAACACCTCACATCTGTCAGAACGGCTATCATTAACAAGTAACATTTTTAAAGGCAAATACTAGAAGGTAGTAGTATACACTCATTATACGTATTTAGTCTCTCTTATCACTGACCTTGAGTTTCTCATTGGGGGAGACCGGTCTGTATGGTATTGGACACTGTGACTGCTGCTTTGAGTCGGAAACAGCATTTGGGCCCATAAGCCTTAAAGAGAGCTGACCAGCATGTCCCAATTGCCACACTATTGTTTCCACTCTCCAGAGGGTCTTAGGGAAAAAAGATAAGAATGCAATGTGCTCTTTAACACCAGTAAGATCAGCTCTGCCTGCTCTGCTTTGTATAACTCCACATTTATATCAATGGAATGTCTAACTCCAGGAGTGTAGTCTAAACTTTTGCAATGTACTCTGACCCTGAAAGTCTAAACCACTTATTACTACATGTTGATTCATATTTGTTAGGAGGGGGGCTGCCTCCTCAAGTCATGCATTTCTGCACATAGCCAACCTAATAAAAACTCAGACCCAGGGAAGGTCTGACAGTGATCTCCTCCGAGAGACACTCCACTTCTCTTTCCTCAGACATATTGTCTCTGAGTCAGTCATTTCATCGACATCGGGGATCTGCGGGACAGGCACCCCACATTTCATAAAGGTAAGTATAACCTTGTTTTCAAAGGTCTTAGTTGAATGGGAGATCCAGGTTGGAACTGTAAATAGGACTATAATGGCACAAGCATATACTAGCTAATTCAAAATAAGCCCTGTCTCAAAATGTCAAATTCCTGGTTTCTGTTACTTATACAACATTCTGAAGATTTGCCCACTCTAGACTGTTCATCAGCCACCATGTCCAGCCTCTTCTGCCACTAATCCTCCTGAGATCATTTCTCTCCAGGGACAGGTGTTCTCTGCCCATGGCAGTTGCTGCTTACTTCGCGTACCATCCTGCCCTCAGGGAGGAGATCTGAACTCATGCTAAACTCTTGATACAAGCGCTAGGACTAGCTATAATTATCTTAGTTCTCAGTTTTATAGACTTCATGATATAAGGCCCAGGACCTGCCCAAGGTAAGGAGTCCCATAGGAGACCTTCTACTCATTAAATTGGAACTCCAAAGCTCTCAATCTTCACAATACTAATGGTGACCCAGAAGTAAACTCGCCCACACAGTCCATAGCAGGGAGGGGTGACTTATTGGTGAGCACAGCAGACAGCAGAGAAAAATAGTGTGAGAAAGGAAGTTGAAAGTGTTGGGAGGAGTGGATCCCTGAGTTGTGATCTTAAGCTGTCCTTGCGTGGTTCTGCAATCTGGGGTTATATCACCTGGATGGTCCAGGTAAACTTAAGCACTGTATGTGGGCTAAGGACTAACAGCAATTCCATGTAGAGTCAGAAGGAAATTCTCTCTGCAAGAAAAGCATGTACATTCTAGGCTAAAATGAAATGAACTATCAAACTGTAAAAAGACATGAAGGAACCCTAAATGCACATGACAAAGTGAAAGAAATTCATCTGAAAGGCTACAAGCTGTATGCTTACAACAATATGATATTCCAGAAAAGGCAAACCTATAAGAGGTGCTAAAAAGGTCTGTGGTTGCTAGAGTGAGAGAGGGGAGGAAAGATGAAAAGGCAGAGCACAGAGGATTTATAGAATAGCGAAAATACTCTATATATTATAATAATGGATACATGTCATTATTCATTTGTCCAAACCTATGGAATGTATAATACAACATCAAGAGTGAACCTTAAGGTAAACTACAGACTTGGATAATTATGAGAGCAGTGTAGTTAAAGTGTAATTAATCCTTGTTAAAAAGAAAAAAAGGTACCATTCTGGTGAGTGATGTTGATAATGAGGGAGACTATGCATGTATGGGGGGGGGTAGGGGCCAAATGGGAAAGCTCTGTACCTTTCTTTCAATTTTGTTGTAAACCTAATACATCGCTAAAAGAATAGTTCTTTCAAAACCCTCAATCGACTTTTTTGTTTGTTTGTTTTGTTTTGTTTTGTTATGTTACAATAGATCCACATGAAAAAAGAGTCAAAGAAGCTGGGAGACAGGTCAGAAAAATGCAACCAAAAATAATTGTTTAAAGGAAACTGAAAAAGAAGTTCATGGAAATAGAATGAGAAGTATATTTTAGGTTTCATGAGAGTTCCACTAGAAGAAGAATGTGACAGAGGCACTACGTGAAGAGATAATTAATGAGAATTTTTTTCCACAACTGATGAAAAACGCCAATGTACAGATTGAAGAAGCCAAATGAATCTCAAGCATGTAATTACTTTAAACAATTCCAGACACTGACATATAACACTGAATCTGAATCAAAAGGCAGGGAAGAAGGAGAGAAGGGAGGATGATCTTGAAAAGCAGCCAGAGAAAGAAAAAGTACTATCTTCAAAGGAGTAACTTCAAAAGCCGCTGAGTTCTAAACAGCAACAATGAAATCCAAAGAGAGAGGAAATGATGGCCTCAGTGGACTGAAAGAATATAACTGACCACCTGGAATTGTATATCTAGTAAAAATATCTTTCAAGAATAAAGTGAAGATATCAGACCAAAAGAATAACATGGTTTTCACCAGCAATATCTTGAAAATTTGTAAGGGTGTACTTCAGGCAGAGGGCAAAGGGATCCCACATAGAAGATTTAAGATGCAAAAATTAAAGAGAACCAAAAAGATATATCTAAATAAATGCTAATTATATAAAACAATAATAATAATAATAATAATGTGATTGTGGGAGTAAAGAAAAAAAAAGGGAAGAGAGGAAGGAAAGAAAAAATGATAATTCCTGGCTAGCCTATGTCAGAAGGGGATAAAGTTAAATGGCATGAAGTTAAACAGCATAAATTGACATAAAGTTAAATTATATTTATAAGCAATGAATCTAATCTATACAGTATGGTTGGCATTAAAAGATAAGAAAATAAGTCAAATATTGTTTAAAAGATAGCTACTATAACTATATTGCTATCAGACAAAATAGGATTTAAGGCAAAAGGCATTACAGTCATCTTTCCATATCCACAGGGGATTAATTTCAGGACAACTCCCCCCTCCCTGCCACCCTACACACACACACACACACACACACACACACACACACACACATGCACACATGCACACACGCGCGCGCGTGCGCTATCCTGTGAAAACCAAAATCCAAAGATGCTGAAATCCCTTATATAAAATAATGTAGTATTTGCATATACAGTAACCCCAAAGGTCTCAAAATATAGAGAAATATAAGAAATAGACTTATAACGGGAGATAGATAGACATATACCAACAATTAGTGTGAAAACTTTAATATATTTCTCTTAGTATTTGATAAAATAGGAAAAAAACAGAAAATTAAAAGAAGATATAAATAGCATCACACACACACACACAAACCAGATCTAATATGTTTATGTATATAGCACCCAACCACTCCAGAGTACATATTTTTTTCTGGCATACATGAAATATTCATGGAAGGTGACCACTTAGGACCATAAAAAAAAATTCATCAAATTTCAAAGGTCTTCAATCACACAGAGCTTGTTTTCTGACTATAATATGATTAAGCTAGAAACCAAAAACAACAACAAGATATCTAAAAATTCTTTATATATTAATTAACTAAGAAATAAGCTAAATAACCCCTCAAGCAAAGAGAAATTACTATAAAATTGGAAATATTATAAAAATATTGCACATAGCTGTTCAGTTAAAACAGTACTTGGAGGAAATGATATCACTTCAATAAATAATAAGCTAAGCATAAATTTTAAGTTAAAATAAAGAACAGGAAAATAAACACAAAGAAGAGATGAAAGAAAAGATGAGTAGTAAAAATAAACTTAAAGTCAACAGAGTTTAAAACAAGCAACCAGCGTGGGTGCATCAGCAATTTCAAACATCAGGTTTTTGGAAAAGACTGATATTAGTAGTCTCTGGTAAAATTGATTTTAAAGAAGAATAGTTATAAAAATCTAATATCAGAAATGACAAAGGGAATCATATTAAAGATGCAAAGATACTAAAATTAAAATAAGAAAATATAATGAAAAGCATCTAGTCAGTAAATTTGAAAATTTAGATGAAATAGGAAATTTAGTAAACAAAATAAAATGTAATAAAATGAACAAAAAATTAGAAATTCAAATATAACCAATAATCTATAATCTAAATGCAATTGATAAACTTTAGGAAAATAAGTAAGTAGTCAAAATCTTCTGGTCCAGTTCCACTTAATGTCCTACCTTGTTCAATTTTTCCATAGGATAGAAAAAGACGAGATGGTGAAATGCTCTTCAGCTCATATGTAGCTAACATAATCTTGTTTTCTTAACCTAATGGGTAGACAAGAGAATTGTGGGCCAAAATTCTTTCATTAAGACACATGAAAAAATTCTAAGTAAATTATTAGTTAACTGAATCAAGTAATATATAGATAATGTATCATGATTAAAGTGGGATTTTCCCTGAATGTAAGGTCTGTTTAACATTAGAAAAGAAATTATTGTAATTTATCATATTAAGAAGTTAAAAGGAAAAAGTGTATTATAATTCCCAAAGAGGCAGAAGAAAAATAAAAACCATTTTATATCAAGTCCCTTCCTTGATTTAAAAAAAAGAAATTTTCAGCAAACTAATAATAGAAAGAACTTTTAAAATCAAGTAAATTATTTCCTGAAATAATTCAAAATACAAATATCATACATAAAGGTAAATTATTAAAAGTTTTCCCCTTTTAAGTTAGAAATAAGGCAAGAATGCCCACTGTCTCCACTTCTAGCCAACCTGACTTTAGGGGACCTAACCAGCACGGCATGGCTAGGGGGTGGGGGAGTACAAGAAACAAAAAGAAAAACCATGATTGCCATTTTTTCCAGATGGGATGATGGCTTATACAGAAACTTTGAAAATTCACAAATACATTTTAAGAACATTTACAATATTTAGAATATCACGTATATTCCCATGTAAAACTGTTAGAAAATATAATTTTCAATAGATACATTTCAAACCACATAAAAATAAGCTACCTGAAAATATAAAAATTTTATATAAAATATATCTAAGAAAGAATTTCTACCAAAAAATATTATAAAAATTATTGTGATTTTTAAAGCATAACAAAATAGAAATAGCATGTTTATTGGTTAGACAACTCAATAGTATTATAATGTCAATTTTTCCTAAGTAGATTTATATATATTATGCAATTCCAATCAAAATCTCGACAAAATGTTTTGTGGAACTTGGAAGCTAATTCTAAAACTTATGTGGAAGTACAAAGGGACAAGATACCCTTGAGGGAGAACATTATGAAAGCTTTAAGGTTCTATTCATTCTAACACATATCGGGACAGAGAAATTCTTTTGGTTCTGCTTATTTTTTCTTTATAAACTGATATACACAATGATTTCTTCCCAAATGGCAGTGTCAAATCAAACTAGCAAATATTTATTCAGTACAATGCTTAAGATCATCACAAATAGCCAAGTGGTTTTCCAAGTATGACACAAAGATCTTTGTCAGTGCTAAATACTGTTAAGTTACTCGAGGAAGGGGAATCAATAATATGCAGGAAACTATCTTAGCTTTCATTCACTTCTAAGTGGGCTGAAAGGTATATATTAGTTTTTTAATATTCAAATGTCTAATAGACTTTTAAAACCCCTGAAATAACAAGAGTTCATAGTACGTGTATTTGTTAAAATATTCCTGGAAGATAATACAGGTATTTTAAGTTGAAATGCATATGTGTATATTTCCTAAAGTATGATGTGAGATTTTAAAGCAATATTAATACACAGAAAGGAATACAAAGAGAAAAAATTCTAGAAACAAAATAAGATATGCCCCATTATAAAGGATAATAAAACATGTAGAAGCAAAATAAAGCAACTATATACTTTTTTATCTTCCCAAATGGCAAAATAAATACTGCTATAAACCTGTGATTCTCAAAGGTGTGGTTGCCAGAACAGCAGCATCAATATTGTCTGGTGTTATTATAGAAACAAAGTCTGGGGCCCCACCGCAGACCTACTAGTCTGTAACCCTGGGCACGGGACTCAGGAATCTATATTCTAATACTCCCTCCTGATGGTTCTGATGCCCTTAAAAGTCTGAGAACCACTGAACCATTGCAAACCACACTACACTCAGATTTTACTTATCTGAACGAACAACAGGTCTTAATGTTTATCTTGAGAATTAAATAGTCATAATTGAAGAGAAAAAAAAATGAAATGCCTTTAAAATAAGTTTGAATAGCATAAATGGAGTTTGCATTTTGTCAATATTTAATTAATATGAGAATCTTCTCAGAGATTTTATGAATCTAATGGTCTACACAGGAAAGGAAAGATCCATGATCAAAAACTGCTTTAAAATACATTAAAATATTGCACATAAATATTAGGGAGATGCTTTCCTTTTTGTAGTCTACTAGTTATAGAACCTCTCCATATATTGATTCATCTGTCAATTTAATGATTACTATTCAGCACATGTAACTTGATTGTTATTCTAAGATTATTATTATTTCATACTAGGGTTTTTAAATTCACCAGAAAATTTTTAAAAATACCAAAGTGTGCTTTAGAAATACCCTTGTGGGTCCAACATAATACTCAGATTTAAAGTCATATTTCTGAATAGTAAAATTTTCTCCTACTTGTTTCACTCAGCTTTAGTTACCTAATCACTATCTTTACATCTATGGTATAAAAGGACTGAGCTCAGTAAAAACACACAGTAGTCAACTTTAATTGCAAACAATCACAAAACAAACTTTAAAGTATTTCTCTGAATGTAAAGCTCTGTGGGAAATTGTTTTCTCAAAGTACTGGAGATGATTATTACGAACAATAAATGAGCGGAGGTAATGTTACAATAATGATCTGGAACTGTGAGTTGAATGAGTAAGATTAAAGGCACAAAGAACCTCTTTCTAATAAACAGGCAGATAACTGCTGGAAAGAAAAATATGTTCCTTGTTTGAAATTAACTGCCAAACATTCTCAACCTACACAAAGCTGTCATAAAGGACATTGAAATCTGTCCTTGTTCGTAACATGTGTTGTGACAAGATTTGACAGTTTATCAAAGAACTATAATTGCCACCTAAACATCTAGCATTTTGTCAACTGCAAGTATGTTTAATGAAAGCATTTATTTTACTTAAAATACAACTGTTTTTCTCCATTTTCTCCACTTTCTGAAAGAAATGACAGTCTTTTCTCCTTAGCTGATCAAACTGCATCAGGGCTGTCTTTGAATTATTTATGCTAGAATTGTGAAGGATAAAAGAATAATCAGGAAAGCAAGAAATGACTACCAAAGTTATATCTATTCTGGGTATTGATTCAAAAGACCTTCAAACCCCAACAATTCCCACAGATGGATAGAAAATACATTTAAATATGCTTGCCATGGGAAGAAGAAAGATAAGGCATTTTCTCCATACCACAATTTTTGTTTTCAGAGTACTTTAAGAAACAATGACTTACATAGAGAGAGTGTGTTGTTCAATAGGCATCAGTTGTACCTATAACTTTGGTCAGAAACAGCCAATAATAAGATAAATGCCTCTCTCAACTTCCAGCAACTAAAGTAGACAAGAGCTAATCCCCTTGGCGACAGAGCCATGTAACAGAAATGTCAGGGTAATAAAGATATTTCTATGGCATAACTAATGCTTCACTTCTTTCCAGAAATAACTTTTTAAATTAAGAATATTTTCCAGTTTGAGCTTTGGAAATTTGTTCTTTTTGTAGTTGTTCAATAAAAGAGTAAAATTTTGGCAACTTTTTAAAAATTTCCTGCGTTCTGATAAACCGTAAAGAAAAGGCCTAGAGGTGGGACAGTGAGCAAACCTCTATCTGAAAGTTCAGAAATCCCGTATTCTAGTCCACATTCTGCCTCCAATTATCTGTTAGATCCCAGGCAAGTTGCTTCATTTCTCTGGGCCCCAGTTCCCCTGTCTGTGAAGTGGGATGTTAGACTGGGTGGTCTCTAAGGTCATTCCATCTTTAACACTTTATGATTTTAGACAAATCCTTGAAACTATGAAGTGTTGCAACAGCCACAGATTGAAACAAAAATAGAAGCAAGACAAAAATTTCTCCTACTTAACACCTCAAGGAAAATGCAACCAATTATGGGTTTTTAATGTTTATATTAGTATTCAGTCCTATTTAGGTGATATTAAGTCTATTTAAAAACCTGTTTTGCTTTTTTTTTTTTTAACTTGAAAAATGTATGACACATTGAGAACACTGGGAGAAAAATCATTTTAATTGAAGTTGCAAGTACTTTGTAGCGCTGCTAAATTAAACCACAGAGTTCTTTAGAAATCGCTGTATGTAGTCTGGCTGAGGATGAGAATTACATGGTATAGGTGGGCCTCTTGATTTTACAATAGGGAAGAACATGAATGAAGGATTGTGGACAGAAATGAGCCCGCAGGCACTGTCAGCCATGAAGAGTATGAAATGAAGAGAGAGACAAGCATGTTGATGTTGGGGAAAGATGTGAATGGATAACTTCAGGACATTTTGATGTCGATTTTTTGACACAGCTATTTGTTTGGCTTTATAAGAATAACACATTCTATATATAAGACCCTTTTTTTTTTTTTCCTGCAAAGTAAGGTGTTTCACAGACATTGCCAAATCTTATAATTTTGGCTGCCTCCTCCATTCCTTAACCCATTCAGCAGCTTATCCCATTCTGGAACCCAACCCAGTGGGGAAGCTCAAAAATAGGGTGAAAAATATATGCAAAACTTATTTAGTAATTTATATTTTATAATTTCAAAATATGAAAATATGGTTTTAGACAAAATCAAAATATTGTAGGAACAAATGTCAGTCACACAATTAGCAAGATAAAAATATATGATCTATATCTAAATGCCTCTATTATTTTTATGACAGTTTGTTGCTGAAATTCCTTGGTCTCTATGGACCCTGTCAAGTCTTGCCCCCTTACCCTCAATGCACTTCAGAAGCTGTGTGCTTATAATTGGCTAGCAAATACTATCATCATATATATTTTACTGGTCTTTTTAAAGTTACGTAAATTCAAATACTGCCTTACTAGATGTAATAATGTGATAGTTCTCCTTCATCCTTAACTCCCACCAACCTACTTCCCTCTCCAAAGATAATTATAATAAAAAGGACTTCCATAATGATTTGATGCTTTAACTATTATTTAATTTTAAATACATAAATATACTATACTTATTTTTGTGGCCAGGTTTTTAAATTTAATAATATTTTAGATTGAGTGTCGGCCTGCGAGCTAAGTGTCACTGGTTCGATCTTCCAGTCAGGGCACATCAGAGAAGGAAAACTCTGATTCCAAAAACCCTCTGCTGCCGTGTGGCATACCTCTTCAGGGGAAAGGCTAAGGGACTAAACCCCGACAGAAAATCCGGAGCTGGAGTCCCTAAGGCGGTTTGACGTTGTAGTCAACACCGGCAACTCCTGCGGCGCACCTGAAGCCAAGCTGTATTGACTTCGTCTTTCCCTTGGACCCTTCAGCTGCGAAGAGAGGGGGGGTCTGCTGCATGGGCAACAGCAGACCCTCCATATCACCCTGCCCAGGCTCTGTAGCTTCAGCTTCACTGGAGAGGACACTCCAGCGTCATCGCAAGATGTCGATTCAACACGGGAGGAGACAGATACCGTGTCACTCCCGAGTCGGACTGCACAGCCATTCTCGGCGGTGCAGATAGACTCTTAAGAAGCTACACCATCGTCTCTTGAGACGGACGGCTGCCGACGATGACACATAAATTAATCTCTTTAATGGCTGCCTGTGTATGTACAATACATTTTTTTTTGACAACATACCTACCAATGGGCATTTGTTAGTTTCCAGATTTTGATTTTATGAGCAATTCCAGAGGTTACTATCTGTCATTCCATCTTATACCTATAAGAGACACAACACCAGACACACAACACCTCAGGAAATAAATGAAATTATCAATATATTCTTAAGGTGCCTGTGAATATTTTTGTTAAGTAGATTCCTAGAAGTAGACACACTGGATCAAAGGTTATGTGCAAAATATTCCTTGTAAAATCTACACATTTACACTACTAATATATATGGAGTTATCTATCTTTTAATTTTGGCTTACCTGATGTGTGAAAATAACTTAGCATGTTCTTGTTACTAGCATTTTTCATATTTATCGCTACTTATTTTTTCCTGCTAATTGACTATTTATACCATTTTCAAACTTTTAAAACTTCAATTATCTCTTTCTTCCTTAATTGGAGGAACACTGTCTAAAACACTGTCTCAGATATATTTTAGACACTTTCTCCTCTTTGTAATTTTCCTTTTAAACTTATTATTTTTTTGCCTTGTAGAAGTTTTATATTTTTGTGCATTTAAATTTAAGAAGCCCTAGGAAAGTACTACAGGCACGAACAGGAAAAAAATCTGTTAACTGAAGAAAGATTTGATTTTTTTTTTTAATCCTTACCTAAGATATGTTTTTATGTGCCCTGATCAGGAAGCAGTCCTACAACATTTTGGTCTATAGGATGACACTCCAACTAACTGAGCAACACAGCCAGGGCAAGGATCTTATCTAATTCGGGAGGAAGCTTACTGACACCAGTGATTGGCATTATCAAAAAACTTGAGTTAAAATGAAGACCAGCAAAAGAATAAAATGATGGGACACATTATTATCAAACTCATGGACAGAAAAAAATGATATAGGCAAAACTAAATAGATTCTGAGATGGGAAATAAATGAAGACGAAAACATAACAAATAGAAAATACCAGATATATATTATTGAAACTAAAGTCATTAAGTTAATCTTATAGATTATTACATTGGGAAGCAAAAATATCTGATGATACGCTGTTTACAGAAGATACATCTAAAACAAAAAAAAATTGGATATAAAAAGATATTGAAATATATCAAGTAAGTGCTGACAAAGAGAAACTAGGAGTCATACTTAGAGTCAAAGTAAAAGGGAATGCGCTTTGTTGGTTTAATTCCCAACAAGGTGCAACCGTCAAGAATCTTTATGCACCTAGCAACTCCACATTGAAATATAGGAAGAAAAACAAGTGAAGAAGTAAGGAGCAGTGTATAATCTATATTAACAGAGAAAAATATGAACAAAATTTCCTCCTAAATTAAATAATCAAGAAAAGATATAGGATTAAAAAACTCCCTGATCACAATTTAATAACTGTATGTGAAAATTAACAAATAATTCAACGTTTCCCAGCAGGATTTAAAATATTTATAAATATAATGGGTCACAAAAAGCCTTATTAAATTTTTAAAAAGAGATTTATATAAACCATATATGATACAGTAGAATTACTACAATCATCTTGACAATATTGTGAAAAATTAAAACTCAATAAAATAGAAATAAAATGAAGCTTGCTTGACCTGATAAGGAAAATTTACTAGAGACATACAAAGATATACTTAATGATAAAATGTTGAAAACATTTTCATTTCATTAAAATCAGGCAAATTTCTAAGCCAGTGAAATAAGACAAGAAAAAGAAGAAAGGCAGCAATCCTGTGAGGGTGAGGGGGAAAGAGGCAAAGCTCTCATTTGCAGATGTCATGATTGATAACAACAAAAAAATCCAGCAATCAAAAGAAAAAAACTACCTATTCCTATAAGAGGTCAGGAAAGTGACTGCACATAAGATATATAAAATAATTGTCTTTCCTAAATACCAACTAAATATAATTTAAAAATATAATTTAAAGAAGCTTCCACAATTAAAGTATTAAAATTTACAAAATGACCAGTAATAAACTCCCAAACTTGTATGAAAAAAATTACTAAACAATATAAAAGCTACCCGGATAAATATATTATGAACCTTGAGAGGAAAAACAAGATGAGTGTTTCCAAAAATCATCTAGTTAGTATAAGCCAAATGAAAACCTTCATATAATTCTTTTTAAAAAGAGAATTTGTCAAGCTCAAAGTTCATCTGGGAAAATAAGTGATCAAAAATATTCAGTCTCTTTCTGAAAATGTTTTTGTATTATGATAAAAAATTCTAAAGCTATAGTAATTAAAAATATTATAGTGATGCAGAAATGGACACATTAATTAATACCACAGAATTTAGATTCCTGAAACAGACCCATGTATACTTATGGGAATCTAGTACACACATACCCTTTTTAATGGAGGGACTGTGTTACTGGAAAAAGGAACTTAACTGAATCAATTCTATAGGAGAATCACTATTACAACGTCCCTATGGAGATACTTTCTTGATATCTTGCCTTGGCAACCACACCTGTAATCTACTCAGATTCTCTGAAGTGTGGGTGAGACTCCTGCCATAGCTTTTTTTTTTCTTTTCCTGTAAGGATCTTCATACAATTGTATAGTTCATCCAGACCATAGTGATGCTTATCACGGGATTCTTGATGTTAATTATCACTTCTAAATATCTAGGTTTTTGATTATCTTAACTTTCTGCTGTCTTGATTACATCCTGGAAAGCAACTCCAGCCTTTTAGAAATGTCCACATCCAGACCCATTATAACAACATTACTTTGTTTACATTAAGTACGTCTGATAGTGTTATTTCTACTCATTTAATCAGCCATTATTGGACAAACTGTTCTCCAGTATACAAAATAGATGAAAAAGAGGTCATGGCATCTTTGAAATAACACACGCTGCAGAAAATATTCATCTGATAGTTAGCTAAGTAGCAAATTCCCTTGCTGAAAGCTATAGTATACTTATGCTCATTAGCTGAGAACTGTTTTGTACAGCTGACCACAGTACATACTAGCTCCCATTGGCTGAGAGCTCACAACAGTACTTAAAGGTTGAAGAGGGGAAATAGAGAATCTGCCAAAGTGGCATTAAATTAAGTATGCATATATTTAATAAAACTAATATGTCACTATATAAATAATGCTCTGATTAATCAATGATGCTAAACAACTGTTCATTGGGAAACTTTTTTTTTTTTTTTAATCTTAAATGATGCACGAAACTGCATTCGAGAGGTGATGGGTACAAAGAACAGAACCCTAAAGCCCTAGATGATAAAGTGGAATAACTTCTATACTCTTGTAACAGAAAAGGCCTCGGTAAGATGAATGTAGAACCCAGAGTTCATAAAAGCTGAGATTGAGACATGGTTTCTAGGACTCTACAGGCAAGAAATGGGCTCATAGTTCTACTCCACTGCCAACATGCGCAACTCCCTTCCAGCAAAAAGAAAGAATGACTCCAAGGACAGGGTTGCCCTTGGTGCAGATGCAGGTGGGACCACTGAGGCTACTATGTGAGTGAACCCAGAAGCTGAAGGAGTGCCTGCTGCAGGATCAGAGGCTGGAGCTGTGGACCCAGATGGTGAAGCATAAAAACACAGAAGATTATTCTCAGCCTTAAAATCTGGTGAAATGTGTCCTACTGGGCATCACATTTACCCCTTTATTCCCTACAATATCTTCTTTTTAGAATGGAAGTGTATATCCCACACCTGTCCCACCATTGCATTTTTGAAAGCAGATCATTCATTTTCTGTGTTCAGATGAGTTTTGCCTGAGGATGATTCATACCCAGTCCCATTCATACCTGATTTAGATGATGAGATTTAGGACTTGGAGCTGATGATATAAGATGAGATTTTTGGCCTTAGAGTTGATACGATAAGGGGCTGAGATTTTTGGAGATATGGGGACAAGGTGAATCTGTTTTGTATGTTGGCCAGATGTGCATTAGGGAGGGGTTAGAGGGAAGATTGCAGTGGTTGATAAGAGACCCTCCCAAAGATATTTTCATGTCATAACCCCCCAAACCAAAGAATGTGACCTTATTTAGGTAAAGGGTATTTATATACAAATGTAATTAAACTTAGGATTTTTAGATGAGATCATGCTGGACTTAGGGTGAGCCTTAAATACAATAACAGGTGCATTTATAAGTGAAAAGCAGAGGGAGATTTGAGAGATACACAGAGGATAAGGTGATTTGAAGATGGAAGCAGATATATGAAGATGGAGTGGTGAGTCTACAAACCAAGGAATGCCAGCATCCACCAGATGCTAGGAGAGAGGCATGGAACAGATCTTTCCTGAGAATCAGAAGGAATCAACTTTGAGGGCACTTTGATTTTGCACTTTGGCCTTCCAGAACTGAGAAAGGATAAATGTCTATTTTTAAAGCCACCCAGATTGTGGTAATTTGTTACTGAAGCCCTAGGAAACAAATACAGGGTTTAGTACTAGGAAATGGGATGTTGCTGTAACAAATATTTAAAAATGCAGAAGTGGCTTTGGAATTGATAATGTGCAGAGACTGAGAGAATTTAGAGTTGCATGTCAGCAGAGGCTTAGATTACTTTGAAGAGACTGTTGGTAAAAATACAGATGTTAAAGCAGATTCTAGTGAGAGCTGAGGAGGAAGTAAAGAGGATGGTGGAGAATTCTTCTCTCATTTTAGAGAATACAGTATCTTCATGAACAAATTGTTAATGGAATATGAATATTAAATGTGCTTCTGGCATCAAAGGAAAACTATTTTATTAGACACTGGAGGAAAGGTTATTCTTGTTGTAAAATGACACAAAACTTGGCTGAATTGTGTTCTGTTGGGTGGAAAGCAGAAATTGTAAATGAAGAGCCTGGATTTTAACTGAGGAGATTTCCAAGCTCAGTGTTGAAGGTGTGGGTTGAATTCATCTCCTTGTAGTAGAATGCATGAGGAAAGACATAAACTGTGGCGACAAGTAAGTAAAAGGAGCCAGCACTTGATGATTTGGGAGGTTCTCAGATTATCCAGATTGCAAAGGATACTAAAGTTAGGAAATTAATTGTTGGGAAAGTTTATTCTGAAAATAAGATCAAGGATATGGCTGCACAAACTTTAACTGAAGAGATTAGGCATATAATTCATGCAGCTGATCTACTGTCTTAGCAGAAGGCAGGAATAGAGACAGGGTTAACTGGAAGCACTGGTGAGGAACCCTCTTGTCTAATGGTGGGAACCCTCATGAAATACACAGAAGTAAAGGAGACAGAGAAAAGATAAATGAACGAATGCTGTCATATTTTTTAGGGGGCCACTATTCAACCAACTACACTGCTTATTCCTCTTTATCTTTTTGGGGGAGATCTCTTATTAGAAGGATATTTCATCTTCTGGTTGTACCTTATCTTATAACTTTTATCATATTTTTCATCTTTTTTATTTATTGTCAACAAGTTCTTGGAGAATTCTTTAACTTGAAATTTCAGTTTAATTCAGTCCTGGTTGTATTGATTCTATTATTCATCCTGTCTATTGTATTTCCTTTCAATATCAGCTACCATGCTTTTAATCTCCAAATACTCTATTTCTTTTTCATAGCAGCCTCTTTGTTATATAATTAATATTATTGATATTTTTATTTTATGGGATATAATATCTCAGTTGTGGATATGAAGAATATTTAACTTTTAATTATATTTCCCAGTATTCATTGAGAATGCACAATAATGGAGAAAAAGAAACAGAGCAGATGGGTTTTTCTTTATGGCTTGTGAATTTTCCAATTTGTGGTGCAAGGATTTCCTAGAAGTTGGATACTTACTTTCAAACCTGAAAGCCCATCCTAAAATTCTTTCCTTGCACTTCCAAGAACTGTACTCACAAATTGTATCTTGTGGCAAAATTCTGAAGTCCACTGGTCAAAAAGTGGGAGACAGCCACAACTATTTCACTGCTTTTTAACCTGGTCATTAAATTAATTCAATTCAACACATTGCTCATAGACCATTCCTTTTCTCAATATCCAATACCTCTTTGATGAGTTTTCTATAAATCTACTGCAAAACTTCCTTATTTGGAAGTCCTATCTTTTATCTTTATGAACTTCCATTTCTTGAACCTTATAAGGACTTACCAGTGTCGATTTCATATCCTTTGTGTCACCTAGAAATTATGTACTTCTCTGATCTTTTCATGGTTTCCTTTCAAGGATAGTATTTATCTATTGATAACTATTTTCTTATCATAATTCCCTCTTCACTTGACTTTTTTTAACACTATAATACAGGAGCTTTTTTCTCAACTCAGTATCCAATATCTCTCTCCCCTGTTTTGTGCATCATTCTTGATAATGCTGTCTCCTCTTATGAGATTAGTTCGGGTGGTCCTTAAGGATTGTGAACATTTCATATATTTTTTTGTATTTTTAAGATGCCTTATATAATACTTAATATATACTAAGCAGTCAGTTATTATGCTTTGGATTTTTTAAAATTGACATAAACCTTATCTGATCATGGGTATACCTAGCGATAGCTAAGTAAGTGTGGATCTTAAACATCAACCCAAGGATTTAAAATTTTACTTAGAAAAGCAATGAGGACCTATGGTAGCATTTTTAGTATATGTCCAGTAGGTGGCTGATGCCATAAAAGTAGTACTTTCTGAAGAGACTGCAGCAGGGAGACCAAATGTGTCTAGGTGAATTCCATTTTGAGATATTAAGCCTACATTATTTTTTTTTTAGATTTGTAGTAGACAAAGTAGCATTCATTGTCCTGATCCCTAATGCACACAAGGCATGTTTACTGGAATTTAGTCTGAGTATAAATTTCTACATGTAATACTGACAATATCTCTTATCAGATGACATGATTAATGATGTTTTCTTCAGAGTTGCTCCAGTTAGTGTTTATTAAGATGCTTCCCAACTCCTACTGCTGTTTCAAAGATACAGTCAGATGATTACACTTATGAGCACCCTGCAAGGATCAGAAAAGATAAGGCAGTGATTGAATGGCTTTAAATAATACATTTTACCCAGATTTAATTATTTGGCAGCTAGTGACTTTCTTCTTCTTTGTTTTTATACTTCACATCCTGTTTCTTTCTTTTCTTGGAAAACTATTATTTTCTTTACCATGATTTCATCGCAGATGCTGTGTGCCAACTGGCATAACTCATTGCTCATAGCCAGGAAAGGGAGCCTCCCTTTCACAACATTTAAGAGTCTCCGGTTGTCCGATAAGCAGTGAGTAGTGTCTGCTTCACAGACTTAAAATTGTGCTTTTCTTCTTCCCTGTTGCTTAACAACTGGCTCTTTCACTTAACAGCCTACAACTTAAGAGAGGAATAGAAACACCAGCCCTGCGAAGGGCTCTAGGAATGACGTGTCATGCAAGGGGACAACAGGGGCAAAGGCTTTGAGGTGAGAACATGCACTTGTTAGAGCAACAAGGAAAGCTAGCGTGGCTGGAGTAGAGTGAGTGAGAGGGAAAGCAGAATGAGATTGTCAGCAACTTGGGCAGAGCTGGATGAGGTGGGCAGGCCATTTCACATGCTCTGAATTTCTCCCATCACCAGTCAGCATCAAATTGATCTGTTGTTTGCCCCTGACCTGTATGTATTCAAATCTGTACTAGAAGGATTATGTCTTTAAATATTACTGCTTAATAAGTTAATGTTTGTCCTTCAAAGGGACTTTCTGAACACAAAAGCAACTCAAATATTCCTAAACTTGCCAGATCATAAAATTTTCGGCTTCCCACTCTCTTAATATCCTAAGCCTCCAGATAAGAGGCCCAGGAAACAATATTTTAAAATAATTAACTTAGATGATTCTTATCATCAGGCCAACTTAGGAGACACTAAGCCCCAAAAGTAAGATTAATAGAGAGAATTTTGAGTGTGGGAGGCAGTTTTACATACAACTTAATTAATATTTGTGGCAGCTCTTCCCAAAACATGGTAAATATGCTGCCATTTTCCTCTCCCATGATTATGGACTTGGTTCCTAATGGATCCCAAGGCTATTTCCTGCTAACTCTAAACATAACCTCAGTTTTCTTCTGTATGCAGAGATCCAGGCAGTCATTACCAACTGATAAGACTTAGGAGATAAAATGTATATGTCATCTCTCTAGTAGGGTTATCCTTAGACCGAAGGGACTTCTCAGCTGATTTTTATTTTGAGAAATATTGAATTATTACATAGGAAAATATATTTGTGTGTAGGGGTGGATGTGTAGGGTTTATTTTGTTTTATTGAGTCAGCAATATATGGGGGACAAAAGTAGGTTTACAGTTGCTCATATGGAAAATAATACAATAATTAATAAATAATAATACTGAATACAAGAATAAACTGTGTGTTGTGTACTCACAACTGTAAATCTACTTTTACCCTATCCTATATATTGATATAGATTTCATGGCTACATTATTTTCTGAAAAAATGCATTTCAAAGTTTCTTTTATAAAAGTTTATGCTTACAGACATTTCTAAAGTATGTGACAGTGAAAACAAAACGTGAGCTGTAGAATTAGAAAGATCTTAATTTTAATGCTGGCTGGACTGCTTACCAGTTATACTACTACATGGTTAATATGTGTCTTTGAATCTCTGATTCCTCATTTCCATAATGGAGACAAAATATCTTACACAATTGCTGTGATTCAATATGAACATGTGTGAAAAACTAGAACAGTTTTGGTTATATGGTGTGTACATGAATAAAGCCTAAATTTCATCTTTTCTTTGCTTGAAACAGAAATCTCCCTCTATTAATAGATCTGCTTATAAGACTTTTTCCTATGTTCCTCTACTTGGTAACACTATTTGGATAGCATAATGTGGAAATTTGAAGAAATACTCTAAAATTTTATTTATTCAAAGTTTTGATAACTCACATATATCCAAACAAGCAAAATCCTCAGTTAACCTTTTTTTCCTTGTATGAGAGTATGCCCTAGACTTGTAAGGACACCATGAAATTATAATTAAATGGGAATTAAATGGGACCCTCAACACAGTTAGTACAATATACTGCATTCCTACAGCCAAATGATGAGAAAATAAATTCAAATTGGAGAGTCATTTATAAAAATGTATGTCCTAGAGTTAATAGAGACTTGTCCAAAACTATACTTTATACTTCTTCAGTAAAGAATAATGACGGAATTATGTACAATCTTCAATTATTGAAGTAATTTTTGCTAGGTGCATTATATACTACCATGATAAGTCAAGAAAGTTAAGTTAACCTAAGAGAAATAAATTTAAGTAGAGTTTACAGTATACCCAAGAAATTTTCTATGAATAATTAGACATCTAAAGGAATCAGAACAAATCAATCCCTGAACAAGGGAATTATTCAACATTTCATTGAAGTTGAATATAAATGCCTCTCAAGTTATCCCAGCTTCTCTGTTTCCTCTGCCCCTTGGGCATGTGTACTTCTTCAAAACATATATCATTAGGCTAAAGTTTCAAAAAGTTAAATTATAGGCTCTTACTGTCTGTATTATCACATCAGTTCCAAGGGTCAGTCATTATTTTATGTCTCTCATCTGTCTTTCCTCAGATTTTCTAGTTTCTGAACCAATCCTAACAATATCGGGATCAAAAGGTTTGACTCTGCGGTCTGGTTGAGGTGTAGAATTAAGTGCAGCGATGCAACAGCTAGCTACGCACAGTGGTTGGGCTCCCGCGTGTTCTGTTTTCTTCTTCTCCATCAACATAGCGCCATCCAAGGTCTGCTACATGAAGACCAAGCCTCGCTTCTCCTTGGCTATTCCTTGGGTTGGGACACTCTGACACTCTTTATGTTCACTGTTAGACCAGGACTTTCCTTTGATTATCTTTCTTCTTTATATTCTATCACTCTGTGCCCTGACCCCTGTTTGAACTGGGGCCCTGCACGGAGCCCCAGGTGATGTCAAGGCCCTAGAGCTTGCTGGCTGGTTGTAGTGTCTGCATTTTTTTTGTGAGAAGAAGCCTAGCATGGTTTCTCCCACACCTGCTGTGTTGTCACATCTGAGCTCTCTCGCACCATCACCTAGATTTGTTATCACTTCTCTGCCGATTGAATCTACCCCGCTGATTCTGTCAGTTGCTTGTATCATGTTCGAGCATGCCTTTTGGACAGTGTTTTTGAAGCACCAATCTGACCCAACTAGGGCTGCTCTACCACTTCCCATGTCCTTTCATCTCCCACAATGAGTGAGCTTACCACCCACGTCTACCTGACCTACTGAGGTTGCATGTGCTTTCTAACATGACCCGCCTGAGTTACTCCTACTTGTTTCCCTGCCATTAGTCTTCACTTATACAGTCTCTCCTTCATAGTGCTGACAGATTGCTCTTCAAAGACATCCCTTTAATGTTATCATCCCCTTGCTCAGAGGCCCTGTAATAGTCTCCTATTGCCAATTGCATTCAACTAATTACTCTTTTTTGGGTTTTAGGAACCTCCCAGGATTCATTCCAATATCCCAATAGTTCTCAAGAGTCAGGAATGACTTGCTCACTGGCCACGCTGATTGTTCCATGGACACAGCCTTCCATCCTCTTTTCTGCATGTCCCAGCCCTAGTTACATATAGCTCAAGGACAAGCTCAAGTAGATATCCCAACATACAGTCCTTCCTGACCCCTCCAGCTCTTTGGTACATTGACTCAGTTTGTAACAATTTCAGACTCAAGTCTTTCCTAGTTGTTTCATAAATTTCATTAAACCTGACTTTACTAAGACACTGGAAGAATTCTGTAGAAATGACCATTTTTCTCCACTCCTATCTCTCATAGTGCTTAGGACAGTAACAGGAGGCATGAAATGGATTGGTAAAACAGGGTCATTTAGTTTAAAAAGTGCCCTGTAAGCAAATCTTTTATTTCGCTTGAAAAGATGGAGGTCACTAAGCTGAGTAGCGATTCAGCTGTGTGGAGCTTTCCTCTGTCAAAGTTACCAAAGTATCAGAGAAGACGTAGGTGCCCTCACCTGTGTAATGCAGAGACAGGTGTTGTAATTATGGAAACCTGTCTGCAGTGCTAACCAGGAAGATAGTATCTGACTCTGCTGAGTTGAAAGGCCTGGTAATAACTATTCCCTGATTATTTCACCTGGAGAGAATTTCTAGATTATTTATCTCAAACAAGGCCGAAGACTGAGGAAAAGTGAATATGGTGAACTATGCTCCCAGGAAGAAAGAACTAGAGAGAGAGGAGGGTGGGGGGCACGTGTGGGGGAGAAGGATAAATATAAAGGTTCATCTTCTATGAATAAGCCAAGACTTTAATTAGAAAAGGCACTAGAGTGATGCCAGCGACATTGACATCTGCCGCACATATAAACAGTGGGATGCTGATACGTATTTAACAAACAGTTCTCTGGCAAACAAAAGTCCTGACTTGTACTGGGAAGAATGTTCACAATCCAGTCCTGTGAGCTGGGGAAGCCTGCTCCAGCACACTCTTGCATAAGATTTAGGGCAGTCCCTAGGAGAACTTTATGAAATTAACTTGAGGACTTGTAAATTCTATCATATTATTACATCTCCAAGGGCGTCAGGCAATGTCCCTTTATTGGAAATAGCATTCTGGAAAGACGAGTCCTATTATTCAAATGGTCTTTGGAGGCAAGCATCCTGGTGTTGCAAAATACATAAATGCATTTCCCAGCAATTTTTCTGTTCCTGAAATGATCTGTTTTATAGGTAATAATATTTTTTTCACATAGCAATCTTGAGCTAACTTTTAAAGTTTACTGTGAATCTTCTTGGTCCTAACTACCATTCTAGGAGAAGGTGTTTAAAAAAATCAGTGGCTTAGTCCCTGCCTGTCTCAGTATCGTAAAAAGGTCTTTTCTTCTGATTGAGTCTCTAGAAGATTCCTTCGAGAAGAATTTGTTTCTTCACAACAGTAACCTGTCTTAGTCAGTGTGAGCGCTTTATTATGATACCATAGACCAGGAGGCTTAAACAACAAACACTTACTTTTCATAGTTTTGGAGGCTGAGAAGTCGAAGATCAAGGGGCTCCTGAGAGCACGTTTCCTGGTTTGCAGGGTTGTGCTGTGTCCTCCCAATGTGTCTCCTCCTCTCTTTATAAGGACATTAATCCCATCATGAGGGTCCCACCCTTATGACCTAACCTAAGCCCAATTAGCTCTCAATATTACCTTCTAATACCATCACACTGAGGATTGGGGCTTCAACCTATGAATTTTGAGGGGGACCCAAACATTCAGTCCATAACATACCATTTTCATATAACCGATAGAAACAGGGGATGATGTTCCATGGGCAAGACTAGGGACAGGGAGGAGCTGAGGAAGGGTACGCTAAAGGAGAGAGCCTGGTGGAGAGCTCAGTTTAACTGAGAAAAACTTTCTTCCTCTTAGGCCAACAGGGGCAACAACCCAGCTGTAATAGTTTTAGGAAAGTCGGGGTAAGAAACCATTTAAGAACAAGTTGACCAAAAACTAAGTAGTGATCTAGCTAATAGGTTACAAAAATACATTGATCTTAGAGTGCGCTATACAAAATAAGTTGAGACAACTTTGATTTATTTAAATGAATAAAAACAAAATGTTAATTTATGGACATAATTTGGTAGGCTAATTAGTCATGCAGTACAGCATTGCCCTTCGACAGTTTATTTCCATCAGCAGAATTAATCACAGCAGAGCAGATGTAGTAGGGACAATCCAAGGTTAAAACAAATGATACAAAATAATGAACTAGAGCATAAGATGATAACCTGGAGAAAGTAATGATTTATTATTCTGCCAGAGCCTCTGTGGATTGTGCAGCCCCTTTATGCAAGCCTGTCTCCCTTTTAACCAGATATCTCTGATTGTAGTGATCTTTTACTTTGCATTAATTTTATCTGCCTTGGAAGGTAATGTAACTGTGATAAGAGCCAATTAGTTTTGCACCATCGAGAAGCACAATGAAATGTGACTTAAGAAAACAAAGATAAAATTAACTGTCTAAATGAGACTACAAGGCAATCTCATTTTTGCCATTTTCTTATAGGGCTACAGCACCATAGGTTCAGCATCATAAACTGAAGGACAACTATAAGGATATTTGAGTTGGTTCAAAGACATGCCGTAATGAACATGATTCTTCCAGAGGAACATTAACCAGTAATTTAATGCTAACTTTCCACAGGACTTGAGATCTATATGTACAGATCACATTACAGGCAAACAGAAATGTCAGGGTAGCACTATGGGGAACCAGATCTCTTTTAAACTTTATATTTGGGATTTTGATTATGAAATAAAATGGGCAAGAGGGTCTTCAGTTGAAAATCATCTGGCTTTATTATGCCAACCTTGTTATTTCCCTGTTGCTTCAGTATACCCAGGAAAATTACAGTGTTTGAATTGCAGAGGCATTGCAAAAAGGAAAACTTTAGTGGAGTTAAATGTTTGCGTGTCTTCTGTGTTTTCTAGCTTATGCTTTTGGTAACAAATGGACAAAAATAATGGTTAAATAATATAAACTCAGTACATCGTTCTAGGTCTCATATATTTATCATAAAAACAACAAACAACTTTATTTTTGATAAAGGTTATTTTTGGAGGATTAAAAAATTAATAATGAAAGGTTTTGTTTTGTTTTTGTTTTAAGTCAAGAAAGTGGCACATACAGATCAGTGAAACATAATAGAGATCCCATGCCTATATGGTCAATTAATTTATGGCAAAAGAAGCAAGAATATGAGATCTGTCCAGAAGGTATCCAGCCATGTAATATATATATATATACATATACATTTGTATATATATATATATATATATATAAAGATATTTATTGACAAATATGCAAAATACAAGAAACGTTGTATATAGAAATGTCACCTCAGTCCCCTTCTAAGTAGGCACCTTGGGATCTCACACAGTTCTCCCAGTCACCATCAGCTACCCCATTGTATTTTTCTGAATCTCATTGATGGTGTGAAATCTCTTCCCTTTCAAAGGTGATTTTAATTTTGGGAAAAGGAGAAGTCACTGGGCACCAAATCTGGGCTGTTGGGGGGCTAAGTCACCTGGGTGATTTGATGTTTTGTCAAAAAAACTCTGCATGAGACATGACGCATGAGTGGGCACATTGTCGTCATGAAGCTGCCAATCACCAGTTGCCCATAGCTGCAGCCTTCTGAATCATCTGAGTAGTTTTCATTGAGGAATGTTAGAACTAAATGCAAAATCTGATTCAGATTTGTTGCTCTACTCAGTCATTTTGAATGCAATGACCACACAGTACACATGCTCACTCAATGGTGTCTACCACCCCCACTGACTAGTACAGTGAAGTAGTCGTTGTTCACATGTGTGCCTTCCAGTCCACTCTCCTTGGCTTCCAGGTTATATCGTTGTCATGTTCTTGTTGCATTAATAATGGTTGGACTTTTTCTGGACAGGCCTCGTATACAATGGGGAAAAGACAGTCTCTTCAATAAATGGTATTAGGAAAGCTGGATAGCCACATGTAAAAGAATGAAACTAGGCTACTGTCTTGCACCATCATCAAACATTAATTCACAAAAGAATGTAAGACCTGAAACCATAAAACTCCTATAAGAAACATAGACAGTAAGCTCCTTGGCATTGGTCTTGGCAATGATTCCTTGCATCTGACCCTAAAAGCAAAGGCAACAAAAGCAAAAATAGATAAGTGGGACTACATCAAACTAAAAGTCTTCTGCACAGCACAGGAAACCATCAACAACATGAAAAGGCAACCTATTACATGGGAGAAAACATTTGCTAGTCATATATCTGAAAAGTGGTTAATATCCAAAAATACATAAAAACTCATACAATCTGGTAGAAAAAAACAATCCAATTTAAAAATGTTTTGCTAATATTGTTTAAAATAGTGAAAATTTAACATCCTTAAAATATTTTCATTGAGAAAATATAAAATATGCAAAAGTAGGTTTATAGTTGTGAGTACATGAAACAGTTTATTCATATATTTTTATTTATTAATTATTGTATTATTTTCCATACAAACAACTGTAAAACTACTTTTGCCTTACCCTGTATTCATTAAATGAGTTATAATGCATCCATTCAAGGACACTTTACAACCATTAAAGCCATGGTTCCCAAACTTGTCTGCAGTTTAGATCTGGAGATCTTTTAAAAATTCCATAGCCCAGGTCACATTCCACACCAATTAAATCATAATTTCTGGGAATGAAGCAAAGGCATTTTTTAAAGCTCCTTAATTGCAATGTGCAATATCATTTAGAAACTGTTGCATTAAGTTTATATTTAATAACACCTATAAAATTTTATCATGAAAAATGGTTCACAATATATTTTTTGTAAAAAAAATTCAAGATGCAAAATAGTATTATTAAGAACTTAGCAGTGTTCTACAGAATACCAATAGCTCGTATTCTACTCGCAAGACTGATCGTCCTGCTGAAGGAACAACCTCGAGCCTCTGGCGACACGCTCCAGCATGACCGAATCTGATTGGGCCAAAACTAAGCTGCTGACCTGGAGGCCACCAGTCTAGGAGCTGACCAAGCAGAAAAAAAGCTGGAATAATCATAATTGTGCTCTAAGGAAAGTGCAAAATTGTGAATTTTGAAGGAATCAGGCAGCAAGATCAGAGCTGAAGGGTTGCACAAAGAAAGGTGTTGAGGCAGAGAAGGGACCAAGAGAAAGCTAACACAATGGAGAAATTGAAGAGAAACTGCTAGGTCAGCAAGCAGGTGGTAGGAGAGACAGTTTGAAAAGACATGCAAAATGGGGAAAGGCCAAGAGAGTACCAGATAGGTGGCATGAATGAAATTCCACAAAGACTTTGAGAGTCTCCAGCACTTCATTGGATTTAGAAGACTCACCTGGGACAGTTTCCATGAGGCCTAGCAGAATCCCAAAGATAATTAAAATAAGTACTATGCGTGATAAGGAAAGACTCTGGGAAGTGCTTACAAGATAAGAAAGAAGATAAAGACTCCAAAGACTAAGATGGCAAACACCACAGCAGAAACCAAAGAAACAGACATTGGTGTCAAAACTATGGAGAACAAAAAGGGTGACAACTCTAGAATGCAGGCTGTGAAATTTAGATCAATTTCCTGGAAAGAGGCTTGCTTGCAGTGAAGTCCCCTCATGAGGGTCTCCGTACTTGGCACTTGGAAATTTTCACATTCTAGTTTGAAACTAGTTTAAAGCTGGACTTTAAAGAATAAATGTCAGAAAATTTCTCTCCCGAGCACTATGACTCATAAAAGAGGACACTTGAGTGCTAATCCCAGTTATTCTGCTACCACTAACTAGGCAGCAGACATGGGAAGAATCCTTTCCCTCTGTGAGCATCTCAGCTTTCTGTCTATAATCAGGCAATTCAGCTAGTCTCCACCAGCCATAAACTGTGATGATTTAATTATTATATAACTGACTCTAGGAGTGTTACAATTCCCTCTCTCTGAGTAATCATCTTTCTTTTCCAATAAATCTTTTAAAAAATCTTTGTTGTATTTTTTCCATTACCATTTAGTCCCCTTAGACTCCTCTCCCCACAGGAAACACCACAGTATTGTCCATGTTCATGAGTTCTTTTTCCTTTTTGCTCAATCCCTCCACCCCCTAACCACCCCCCACCCCTCAGATGGAGAACTGCCAACCTGCTCTCCATCTGAGTCTGTCCCCATTTTCCTTGTTAGTTCAGTTTGTTCATTAGATTCCACATGTGAGTGAAATCTTATGCTTTGATATTAATCACTTAAGTCAGCTTATTTAGGCAAATGTTTTACTGTTAAAGACCTAGTGCTCCAATGATGTCCAACCCAAGGACTTCATTGGGGGAACATTTGAAGGCACTCCACACAGAACACCAGTGTTAACAGTTTGAAGAAAATCAATTTCCAGGTCTTTATATTGTAAATTATTATTTTTCCAAAACTTGAGAATGTTCCTGTGGTCAAAGTGTCATGTCTATTTTCCTTTTCCACCCTCACTTTCCCTAATGCCCTCTTCCATTTTACCAAAGAAAGACATACCTCTTGCCCATTGTGAATATAGGAAGGTTACATTTCCCCAGATTTAAAGACTGTGGGGTGCCAAACAAAGGCCAGTTCAAAATGTTGATGTCTGTGAAGCTTCCTTTAATCAAAACACTGTCTGGGTTTCTGTCAATTATTTTTATGATTTCAAGGAGGAGTTAGTGAAATATTCCGTTTTTATTTCTTATGACTATCTCAAGTTTGAGTGTACATATAGTGAATTTTTGTTTGTTTTTAGCATATACTCTGACTCATAGAAGAGTATTTTTATTGACATTTGCTGATATATGATTGATACTGTAAGTTCACATGTGTCTTCTTTGGGTAGGTCTCCTGCCCACCATCACATGCCAACAACTTCTCTGCTTATTTTTTCATGCTTGCTACACACTTATTCTATTTAGACTAACTTAAAAGGGATTTGTTGTAAATTATTCTGCAAGTAATGTACTTAGAAACAATCATGAGAAAACTTCATGTAGCCATACACTTATTAGTGATCTTTTAGTTAATTTCTACTAAAACTTTTCTCATTTTAGAAATAAGGCACACTTATCCATAGATATACCCTTTATTTAAAAAAACTGCATCCGTCTTATTAAGAAATGCATTTCTGATAAAATCTTACTTTAATGTGTAATAATTATTTATAAAAAGCATAATATATTTAGGTTTCTTTGATCAATCATTTAATATTAAATATAATCACAGTTCAAACCAAAAGAAATATACTTAACACTTAGAGCTTTATGGTAACAGACAATAAAATAAATAATTTTTCAATGTCATGTTATGTATATATTTTGTTTTAGAAAGGTAGAAAGGTATAATTAAATCTTTTCAAAACATAAATACTTTGAACAAAAAGAAACAGTAGGGTAGCTGTAAGGAATTATGAGTATAAGGAGGAAAAGAAACAATGTATATTTCCAGACAAAAAGTGCTTATTGATGTGTCTTTCAATAAGATGCGCAATTGTGGGCATCAAATCACTATAACATTTGATCCCATTACCTATACTTAAGAGCACTAACACCATTTTAATTTAAAATGCTAATATTTTAATATTGTAGAAATGGCACATTTGGTAACTATTAAACCCATGATAAAAAATTTCAGTGTTGACTTAAAATGAGCAATTAAGCATTTGCATTTTTCAAAATATTTGTAGGAAGTAGTAAAACCAAAATTTGAAAATTTGTAAATGGGACACTATATTTAGTCTTTAATATTTTTGTGTTGCTACAGATGGTCTTATTGAAGACATGTAAAAACTTTCAAAATATATTGCTTACTATATGACTGTCATAACATAATACACTGCAATTTTTAAAATCTAGGAGATGTTAGAATTTTAACAGTATCATCAATTTTAGCATATCTGTTAATTATTTGAAATATATTCATTAAATTATAATATTAATATTAAACACTAAAACATTAATAATAGTTATTTCTGGGTGGTGAAATTATGAGTGATTTTTTTTTTATCATTCTAGTATCTGTTATACTGTTGGCACATATTATTTACACTGTAAGAAAAAATAATTTAAACAGTAAAGTTTATTCTTGGATCTGAACATAAACAGTTTTTCTAAGGAAAAACAAAATACAAATATAATAACTACAAAAATCCCTGCAGAATTAGATTCTTTGATGGTAATTCTGAAGCTTTAAGTGTGACAAATGCTGAAGTAAAACCTTGCTTCTTGATCCTAAATTCAGTTGTCTTTATCCAGGATTCTCAGGACATTAATTCTGAACAAGGAGTGCAGAATCAGGCCCCCTAATAGCAATGGTACTACATCACTAAAATTATGCTGCCTAAGTCTTTGTAAAAAAGGCCTCTCAGCAGAAAACATATTCTATAAAGTCACCTCCTGCATGGTCGTGAATTATACTTACCTTAACTGAAAAATATAGTAAAGAAAGAACACAGAAATAGTAGTCAACTTACATTCTACATTAAGTTTGAATTATTATTCTTCAAGGAGTTCTGAGAATGTTCAGTGTGTATTAAATCTCAAACAAGTTACAGGTTTTTGGAACCAAACAGTAATTGGTTTGTAAAACTGGCTTAAGCATTTCCATCTGTACACATAAAATTTTGATTAATTTTCTTTCTAGCTATGTGGTGAAGCATAGCAATGTATTTTGACATTGCGCTCTTATTTTCACTCTTTGTGAAGACATTTCTTGATAATAATAGACTATGCAAAAATAGTACCAGGTGATACTTGGCTGGTAGTCAAATGGAGCTCTGCTTTGTCTATAAATACAACTTTCAAAGAACTGAATTCTACAAACACTTGAATGACTACTTCGGTTGTGTTAGTTTCATCTTGCATATTTTAGAAATAGTCTAAGCAGAGGATATCCTGATAACCCTATGTCAATACACACCTCTTTCCTCAACTCCAAGTTTTCATCTTAATTTATGGTATAGAACACAAAATTTTGCAGGGAGTGTAAATAAGAACATTCTAATAAGCAAAGATGGAATTATACTTATTCTAGCTCAGTTGGTTAATGAAATAGAAGTTTAAATGCCAAATGGGATATTAAAGCAAACTATTATGTCTTGCTTTTACACTTATTTCAAATGTACAAATTATGGCAATCCTGTAAGTTATATTAAAACATTTAGGGAAGAGAATACTTGAGTTTCATATAGAGATAGAAGATACTACTCCCTAGAAGTGTGGCTTTAGTTGAAATAGAAACAGCTTAAAATAAACAGTGATAAACAATTTTAATGTACTTGGATTTGAAATGAGGTCTCCTGGAGAGGCCATACTAAAATAAAGTTTGAACTGCCCATCAAACCAATGCTAGCCTACAAAAAAATCTATATTTCATTTTAATATATAATTTATTTGTTCAATATATTGCTATTTTTTATGAAATATAAAATTCTTCATAAAATCAGATTTCTGTACTAGATTTTGCTATCTCTTCTATAATTCTCCATATGCTCTCAGCCTGTAATTGTTCTCAAACTCCCCCCCACACACACACCCCCAAAACTTTCCTAGTTTATTTACAAACTGGACTACCATAATTCTATAATTACTTCCAATAAGGTGTTAGGAACAGTAGACCTGACATTTGACACGTTACTTAAACATCTAAAACATTTGTTTCATCATCACTTAAGTGGAAAAAGTAATAGTCATCTCACTTTGGTGCAAGGAATAAACGAGATAATATAGGAAAAAAATTTTCTGCCATTGCTAATACATAATAGTCCCTTTCTTTAAAACTATACTATTACACTGTACCCTATTGTACCACCTGTTGGGTTGCCTTTATTGAAAATCAGCCACAGCAGCCCTGGTTGGTGTGGCTCGGTTGTTTGGAGTGTCCTGCCATAAACCGAAAGGTCCATGGGTTGTTTCCTGGTCAGTGCACATACCCAGGTTGCAAGTTCAATCCCGGGTCGGTGGAGGCACGTACGAGAAGGCAACAGATTGATGTTTCTCTCTCACATCAATGATTTTCTCTCCTTCTCTCTCCCTCCCTTCCTCTCTCTCTAAAATCAATAGGTACTAAGATATTAATAATTATGTAAAGACAATAATCTTCTGATCATGAAGTCCATGGGATGAAGTCAGAGGTAAATCTATATTAAACTGAATTGGATGTCATTATTGACTTGATCATGTTCTATATGAACCATCACATGCTCAAATGTACTTACTTTATTGGTGCGTTTATGTAATGGACGTCCTTAATAATTTGGTCAATGTAATGCTGTTTACTCTAAACTTTTTAATTGACTTTGGATTTCAGTTAGCACATTATTGTTACATAAAATTGACTGTGGAATCAGGGAGTGGGTGGGGCAAGGGAGAGCAATGGGGGGAAAATTGGGACAACTGTAACTGAACAATAAAATAAAATACATATAATATATACATATACATATATGTGTGTGTGTGTGTTATATATATATATATATATATATATATATATATATATATAATGCATAAGAACTCCAGAGTTAAACAAATGCATTTTGATTTGGCTAAAAGTCCAAAGACAAATGATGGATAAAAGAACTCATTGCTATGGATAGGTTTACTGTTAGTGAATGTCAAATTACTGAAGACTTACTGCAAGGGGAAAATGTATTAATAAAAATCTTCCTGCAAATGTAGGATTAACCTCAAAGCAATTAATTAAAAGCAAGTGCCACTCATTCACATGGAAGAAAGTATTAAATGCATCGTTCAATACTGTTGTGACCTTTGTTTCCCCAGACAATGACAACTTTGGAAGCAATCAAAGCTTAGGCGATAATCACATGAGTAATTGGGTCCAGTTGCCATACAGAATTGTTTCTGGGACTCCTATTTGTCTTTTCCTGGTGGGGTTCTTTAAAAAATATTAATAGTGCCAGTCAATTATGGTATGTAATGCTACTCTGAAAACTTTCATGGATATTTTCACAAGGCAGGTAAATTAGAATAAAAAACAACAACCACTGGTTTTCTTCATCAACTCCCATATGTTAAAAATTCATAATTACATTATCCTTTCACTGATAAAAAGCAGAGACAGATAATGGGAGACATAAGGGAGATTTATAATCCCTTTTCCTACTGGGAAGGTTCTAGCTCAATTCCCCCTCTCACTGAAACACTGAGTAGATGAAAGCTCAGTGTAGTAAGATCTCAACTTACACAGTTCAGCGTCACCATGGAAACACCTCCCCCTCGGTGAAATAATGAGATGGTAATGAAAACAGCTGCCACATACTGAACCTAGGCACCAGTAGAGGCTGAGTTACTCGTGCCAAAAAGTGAGTGACAGGAGGGTCCATAGGCGAGCAGTGGGAAGGGCAAGGAGGAAGAAGAAAGCCAGCAGCGGGTCTTATGAGTGAAGTTGGGAAGAACTGCATAAAATTCTAACACTGAAACTCTCAGAATTTGATTATTGCAAATTTTGGTACTGAATTTTGTGGCATTCCCATTGCAGAGACAATGAGATATATAACTTCAGTTTTGATCATCTGTGGTCAACCTGATGTTTTACATATAACAATTCAAACTCAAAACATGTAGCTTGACCATTAAGGGTTCAATATTCTGCTGGAATCTGAGGCACATGTGTAAAATAGGAACAATATCAGGGTGCCAGGAGAGCAACTACGTGCTGGGGGCATTAAAGGACATGGTGCCTTCCATTAAAGAACCCCCAAGTGATAAGAAATTATACCCTTCTCTTCCAAGATGATATGGGCTCCCCAGTTTCAGAACTGAGAGCAGAAATAGGTTGGAACCAGTTAATAACGTTGGATGCATAGAGCAAAAGACACAGATGAGAAACTGTATTTTGTGAAAAAACTCTCATTAAAAGACATGAATCCAAAAGGTTTGGGCCAAAAATGAACCAAGAATATAACAACACAGAGAAAATATACTTGTATATAATTTATATTATGTTCGTCATATATATGCAATTGGTCTGCAAATCCTCCTTAAGGAGAAAGCCACTTTTGTTGAATGAATATGTTTGATTAGCCCCAGGAGACTGGGTCTTCAGGGGTGCCGATACAGCTGGTCACTAAACGTGACCAGAAAATCATGAACCTTGTCCTAGATTTCATTCAGAGATAGAGTGAAAGTGAGTCCCAGAAAAAAATATTTCAAAGGAGAGTGGGAGACAAATATAAATGTTTTAATTACTATACAGCAAAAGCTATACAGTACTTGTTTCATGTAATAGCTTGGCCTGGTAACTTGCTGCATATGTGGGATAAGGGAGAAGAAGCTGTTTCAAAAGGAGAAATAGGCATAAAGAGGGAAAAGAATGAGTTTATTTTCAGATGCAGCAGGACAATCAGAGTTTTCAAACACTTGTCGGAGGTGGAAACCTCCATTTTTTTCATGCATCCGCACGTTCATTTATTAATTGAATAAAACTTCAGTAAATGCCTATTAGCGCCTCCACGGTGCTAAGCATAGAGGCTGAGTGGGTAAAGCAACACACAAGATAGAAGTGGCCTCTGTCCTCATGGGTCTCCCAATCACAAGAGTTGACATCAGAGACATAGACTATTCTTTCATGAAGCTTGGCTATGAAAGTGAATGATGAAAATACCTAGAAATGATTGACCAAGTTACTGATTTTTTTTTCTGAAGATGAGAAGATGAGAAAGGTCTGATCATGTTTATACCCTGTGTAGAATGAGCTAGTAGGGAGAGGTTAAAATACAAAAAAAAAAAAAAAAAAGGATAAACGATAAAGTAAGACCTAGAAGAAAATCAGAGGATCTGGACTTGATATTCTCACATAAATAGTCGGGGGAAAGATGGTAGCAGACAGAGGAGGCAGGAGAAGGAGTTATAACAGGCCGGCATGACATAAAAAGTAAGGACAATTGCTGAAAAGAGAGAGGACAGGACTCCCAGGGGTCTTTAGCTGAAAACAGTGGAAGTTTAGAATAGCCTGTTGAGAAGTATGCAGAGCCGCCTAGTGGTTAAAATGCATTGCTCTGCAATCAGAGGAATTGATTTGAACTCTGGCTTCACCATCTGCAAACTTCGACTGGCAGGAAAGGGCTTAACGTCTCTAATCCTAAATTTCTTCACCTGTCATATGAAGCCAATAATAGTATGAGTCATGGTATGATTTTGAGGATTAAATAATATGATGCTTGTAAAATGTCTAACACAAGGACTGTTCAATAAATATTAGCTATTATTTATATTAATACAAGTAAAAGAGGAGGTGGCAGATTACTAGGGATTTGGAGAGAATGTATATTGACACATGACATTTTTAAAAGGACTTTCACATAGTATTAAGGGCTCAGCTGAAATGAGAATATATTTAGAATGGCCTCATTCTCTACAGTTAGGCAATTTTTTTCAGAGCTCTGATTTGCAGCCTGGATATAACAGTAAAGAAAAAAGACAAATCGTACAATTGATATGCCGTTGAGAATTTGCAGGCAGGGTTGGCTAAAGAACATTTAAAGGGTGCTAGTGAGAGATTTGTCATCTACTGTGAGGTTCATTGTCTGGAGAGAAGCAAGTGTAGAGCGCACAAGTTGGATAAAAGTGAAGGTGTTAAGAGAATGCAGGTATCCTTGAGTTGAAGGAGGTGGAGAGAAAGTTACAAGAAGCCATCTAAGAGTTGAAGAAACGAAGAGGCTGGTGAAAATGCAGAGTAGTGACTCATGAAAGTTCCGCGAGAGCCCCGTGTAAGCAGCATGCCTTTGAAAGCAGGTAGGGTTGGTTCAAAGTCCGAACTTTGGTCAACAAAACCCACACCAGCAGGTCAATTTCTTAGCTGATGTGACAGGACTAGCTCCTGCGTACTTCCTGCCTTCTATTCCACTGGAATTCAAGTGACTTCATCAGATGGCTCAGGGTCCTCTTTGGTACTCATTGGATTCTGGCTTCTCCTCATTGTTAGATCCCCGTACTATAAGGGGTTCTGCGAGTGTCCTCTCTTGGGATCCAGCTATAACTATTGCTCTGCCCCCCATGTGCTAGTCAAACCATTAATTTCAGATTCCCCTGTGTAGCCCTGCCTTACTCTTCATTAATAGCTTCCTGACCAATGAGATTTTCTGCTCTCCCCTTCCCCAGTGTAACTTCTATGGTGTCCCCAGCTGCCATGAAAGATCATTATCAGTGGCTGATGTAATGTCTCCTGAATGACCTTGGCTGAGGTAGACAGAAAGAATATCAACATTTTCATCCTTATATGTATCAATGAGAGAACTTCTGCTAATAACAGGAATGGATGGTATAAGACACTAGCCATTAACATATCACTTTGGCAGTTGTGTTTAGTAGTTTTAAATTTTGAACTGATGACTCAAATGTGCAGAAATGATGGTGGAAATATTGTACTTTTGCCATTTCAGTACCTTAAACTCTTCTTTAAAATGTAACATCTTTCACCCTGACCCGTGTTTCACAAAGTGAAATGTTGCCAGTCCGATTCCCCATCAGGACAGATGTCTGGGTTGTGGACCAGGTCCCCCGGTGGGAGTATGAAAGAGGAATTCGACTGATGTTTCTTGCTTCTTTTTTACATCGATGTTACTCTCCCTCTCTCTCTCCCTCCCTTCTCCTCTCTCTACAAATAAGTAAATAAATAAATATATATTGGGTTGGCCAAAAAGTTTGTTTGGCTTTTCCCATAAGATGAGTATAGCAGCACTTAGTTGTCTTTAACTTCATTTGAAACAATTTTGTTAGCTTGTACTGTCACAGCTGTCATATCAGTGTACATTTTTAAAAAACACCAAAATTGGTGAATTTGTGTGTAACCATTTTAATATTGACGATGGAAAAAAATACACAACACTTTTGGGTTACTATGCTTTATTACTTCAAGAAAGTTAAAAATGCAACTGAAATGCAAAAAAAAAACCCAAAAGATTCGTGCAGTGTATGGAGAAAGTTCTATGACTGATTGAACATGTCAAAAGTGGTTTGCGAAGTTTTGCACTGGAGATTTTTCACTGGATGATGCCCCATGATTGGTAGACCAGTTGAAGTTGATAACGATCAAATCGAGGCATTAATTGAAAATAATCAATGTCATACCATGCAGGAGATAGCTGACATATTCAAAATATCCAAGTCAATAAAGTTACTGGTGAAAATGAAAAATATGTCTTTTATTTTATAGTAAAAACTAAATGGACTTTCTGGCCAACCCAGTATTTTTTTTTAAATGCAATGTCTTTCAGGCAGTAGTAAAAAAATAAATAAAAAAGTTTCACTTCTGTTCTTCCTCCTCTTCAGTCTTCCCTTCTCTCCCCTAAGTGGACTAAGTTCCCTGGGGCCTTACGTATGTATCACTCTGTTGTATCTGTGTGCGAGGGTGAGGATGGGGACTATCTGGTTGAAAACCTGTGCTCCGGTTAGCTGTCTCTTTTCCCACCTGGTCTGCAGGCACCATGGCATTTGCTGTGGTTTAGCTGCCTGTACTTGACCTTGGGCTATCACAAGTTGTTCCATGCTGCTGATATCTGTGATGCCTGTCATGGGGACTGGTTGCAAGATCCTATGCATTTGGAGGTTTTCGCATCTCAATTTCAGGCCCTTTCCACCCCACTGGGCCTCTCAGCCGTTCTATGTACCTCCTGAGAACTCAAGGACACTCAGCTGTTCTCCCCTCCCATGCAGGAGTGTGTGGGCCTCTGTGGGTGCGCCTTCAGGCCCTGCCGCCCGGACACCTCCTCCAGTCGTGGCATCAGGTCCTATAGCATTAGGACTCCCGTAAAGCTTCTCGAAGGGGCCTGTGTTGTTCCTCATTATTTTACTTGAATCCCTATTCAACCTATTCGAGTTTCCTAGCTAAAGCAAGATTTAAATCTTAGTCAGGTCCTTTTCACCTTCTTCTTGACAGCTAGCTGAAATTTCCTCTCTTTTCATAGTGGTGAGAGATGCCCTGAATTCAGTAGTAAATTCTTCCCATTGTACAGTCCGCAATATAAACCATAGATTTTTCAAATCATAAATTATGATGTATTAATAGGTTATAAATCAATTTATGTTTATTGAAATTAAATAGGATCAAACAGAATAGAAAAGTAGTAAGGGTAACTATTGTTTTGTAAAACTTCGGTTTTATGTGTTTGTGTTTGTGTGGGTGGGTGTGCTGTATGTTGGATCAAGATGTATTTATTTCTGTGAATTATGGTAAAAAAAAATGGTTTGGAAACCTCTGGTATAAATTCTCATCAGTTCTCTACATTCTGACTCTTGGGGACTTAAAATGTTTTTCCCCTTCAAATTGTTTGGCTCTTGCAACTCAAAGTGCTTTGACCTATTATTGGTCTTGGCCATAAAATTTCAGAATAAGTATTAGATCTTTATTCCAGATTCTATTATACCTTTCTCTGAAGCAATGACTAGCACTGGGTGATTGGGTAATGATGCTTGTGAAAAGAAGAAAAAGAGGAAAAATAGAAACTTGGGGCTTAAATATAAAATTTTCCTATTAAATGGTCTCAGAATGCATGGCAATTTCCCAAGTGCATAGAAAGAAAATAATTCATATAGTTCCATGTAAGTGAAGTGATGATCCTACACAATAACTATCTAACATGTGCTGGGGATGGGAACACAGAGCTGAATAAGAAATTTCTGCTCACACCCTAACTGGGTAGACAGACAAAAAATAATTAATAATTCAATGCAAAGTGCTAACAATCCACAGAGGAAGAGTGTCAAATTTCAGAATTTTAGAATGGCTACTCCATTTAAACTCTGAAGATGAAAAGATGTTTTCCAGGCAAAGAATGGGAGGAAGTGTAGTCCAGCTGGAAGAAACAGCAAACATGGCAAAAGTACAGCAATGCACAGTGCATGATCAGCGTGACTAGCGTGAACATACGAGGCAGAAGTGTAACAAGGTCAGGCCGAACACAAAGATTAAGGACAAACTGAAAAATGAAGGTTCTTAAACACAGTCCCGGGATAGCACCCATCGTTAATTTCATTATGTGCCATGCTTAGGAATTTGTATTTACTTTTGTAGGCGGATGGGACCCAAGAAGTTATAAGCAAGTATATGACGCTTCAGTGTATTTTAGAAAGATAGCTGCAGTGGAGAAATGTTGCGATGTGAAGGTAGAATCAAAAAGAACACGGGTGACCCACTGGAGGTAGAGAATGAGGACGTGAAGGGGATTCCAGCATCTCCTAGTTTAGGTAAACATGTAGATGGTGGTCATGGCACCTAAGATGCAGCTCATAAGAGAAAGAGCAGACTTGAGAAGCATAGGATCTCACAAGTGTAGTTACATAAAAGTAGGACTAGGGAGAGAAACTGTAAAGGTCCACTAACGTAAAGGAATTTACTCTAGTGTGGACTGCCAGGGAGGCAGGACTGAAAATAAAACACCTGCCAGTCATAAACACATTCCTTCTCATGGGTTTGATGAGCTGTCTGACTGCATCAGAACGGGGCAGACCGGGAGAATGCAGAAACTGGATATGCTGCATTCAGGCAGGTGCTGAGGCGATAAACCCAGTTGAAGGCTCAGGAAGTCTGTGGTACCTGATGTAGATAGACAGCTAGTAGGTAGTAGGAGAGGCAAACCCCTGGTAATAGAATATCTATTGTGGTCTGAGGAAAGTGTCCACTGGGCAACTGAGCATACTGATATAGAATTCAGGAGAGGGTAATATCTGGAAATCCCAGCAGACAGACAACTAAAGGGATGTCTGTCAGAAGGAGACCCATTCACTGGGTGAGGTCTTGGGAGAGAAGTATAGTGCCTGAGATGGAAACTAACAAGACAAGGGGCTACAGACCCATGGGAAATGAACTACTACGTGGGTATTAACTAGAGACCCAGGCAGAGAAACAAAAATCAGGTTCAAACACAAGGTACTTTGGTATAGTTTTGCAAGTGGGTCTGGGAAAAAAGATAGAAGCCTGTTACCAGCTGACAAGGAAGATCAGAAACTTGCTGACAGAAGACTGAATCCCAAAGCGTCAGCCAATGTTTCTCCACCAGCAGGCATCACTGGGAGGAAGTTGAAACAAACCTCTTTGCTTAGTACCCAATCTAAATCAATTAAAATCTGAATCTCTGGGGTGGAGACTGGGCATTGCTTTTTAAAACAAAAACTACTCAAGTGTTCCAAGTTAAAGTTGAGAAACAACATTCTAGAGGGTTTCCAACCTTAGCTGCCCATTATAAACCTGATAAAGTTTTTAAAAATCCTGAAGCCAAGTTCTACCCTGATAGAGTCTAATTTCATGACTCTGGGGTTTAGCTTGGACATCGGGGCTCTTAAAAAAGCCGCTAGATGATTCTAATGTGCAGCCAGGATGGATATTTGGATATTCATGGTCTAGAACTACACTGTCTAATACGATAGCCACTACCCACACGTGGCTATCTACAAAGCACATGAAATGTCATTCATCTGAATTCAGGTGTGTTCTAAGAATAAAATACACACTAGATTTCAAAGACTTACTCTGACAATACTATTGTAATACTCGTTAATAATTGTTTATATTGATTTCATGTTGAAATGTCAATTTTTTAAATATTGGGGTAAATGAATTACTTTTATTTGTTTTTGTTACTTTTTAAAATTTGGCTATCGGAACTCAAAAATGACTCATGTTGTATTTCTATTGGACAGTGCTGGTTGAGAACTTCTTACAGATTTCCAGGCTAAAGCCCAGCTGGTCCAAGAACTGTAGTTAAGCTGAGCCTGAAGTAGGCCAGCGATGGGAGGTAAAGGGACCAAAAATACCTTTCCCTTATTTAGTCATAAAATAAAGGAACATCGCAGCTAAAGGGGATATTGAAAGTCATTTGTTTTAACTCCATTTCTTTTTTTTTTTTTTTTAACAATTTGTTTGTTTGCTTGTTTTTAGAGAGAGAGGAAAGGAGAAAGAGAGGGAGAGAAACATCACTGTGTGGTTGCCTCTCACTCACGCCCCCAACTGGGGACCCGATGTGCAACCTAGTCATGTGTCCTGACTGGGAATCGAACCAGCGACACTTGGCTCGCAAGCCGACACTCAATCCACTGAGCCACATCAGCCAAGGTAACTCCATTTCTTTTGGATTAAAGACATTAAGACAAAAGAAACTATTACTCACGGACACAAGAATTCACGCTAATTCAATCGGATTGTTTTCTTCATAAAACCTAGAGAGAGGCTGTGCAGGAGGACACTGGGGTTTGGACTCCAGTAGGGGAAATAAGATAATGCAGAACGGTGAATACCCGGGAGAATAGGGTGGGCCTCCAAGAGGTCCTACAAAGGGCACTTAGGGCAGGAAGAAGACATTGTGAATCTGCACAGACTAGGAGGAGATAGTGAAAAATAAGATACTAAAAGGGAAGTGGGAAGCGCTTTATTTCAAAAATTTGCCTGTTTCCAGGGAAACAAGGGAAAGAAAACTAGACTTCCTGTTTTGCAGTTCGCATAAGTATGACTAATACTGCAGTATTAAAGTTTAGTGATACTGAAAGTTAAATAGGCTTTTAAGATTTAAGAATTGCCCATGTGTAACACTGAGTGCTAAATGGAAAATTCCTCGCAGAACTTAGCTACACACAGCGCCTGGGTTTTCTAAATAGTAGCACATGGAACAAATCTGGACAAAATTAAGCATATAATACACTTACACGGTGGTAGCTTTATAGCTTGGAGTTTTTGCAACTTTAATGGCTACTATCCTTAAGTTCATTTTCCTTCATATATCCGAGTCTGCCATGATGGGCAGTTCAGAGACCCAAGAGAGTAAAATGGGTCTAGGAGTCTAAACCTGATTGGTAACTTTTGACAGTCAATGACTTCTTAAAATACATCCTGTTTCATGTACCTTGAGAAAAGTTTCTCTTTCTCCCATCACTTCCTCATATGAGATTGTTGATCATTTAAAACCAGTTTTCTGTGTGCAATATGTGGCAGATGCTAGATTCTTCTTTAAGGTGAGGCATTTTACTTCAGGGTACAAAAATAAAATCAAACCTCAGTAGTATGGTAAAAAAGAAACTCTAGCCAAGCAAAGCAGGCTATATGAAGAAATAATTTTGAATTGATATTCTACCGTAGGTCTATTCTTGACTCACAAACACACACACTCAAATCATCTTTGCAAGAAGACCCAAATTTGACTGAACATTTTAACAATAAGAGAAAAGTCTAAAATTACAAGATCAATGTATTCACTCATTAGGTTTGTAGATGTTTAGGTCCTCACTTATATTTTGGGGGCTTTATTCTTCCCAGCTTTATAAACCAATATCCACTGCCCAGAACTTTAAATATTAAGCTATGTTCTGACTGAATCCCAGAAATGTTTCTTCATGTAGTATAGTTCCTGTAGAACCTTTAGGCTTGATATATCTATTTTTTTCAACTCTATACAATGACTCCATCTGATTCAACTAGTATCTATAGACAGTCAATTGCCCCTTTTCAAAAAGAAACACTTTAAAGCCCCCACATTAGAGTTCTGTGAGCTTAACAGGTTTTTTTTTCCTTCTCAAGTGTAAACTGATTTCTCTCTTGATTAAAAAAAACAAGGCTGTGATTCCCAGAGTTTATTAGAAACTAGAGCTGAGGCATAGAGAAGTAACTGGAAGAGAAACTACAGAGACCCTGAGAAACTAGCATCACTAAAGCTCACAGACATCTAGAAAGATGTGGCAGTTGTGGGATTTGTTGTGTACCAGATTCCTAGCACGGATTTTGCACCTCCTGCTTCATAAGAAGTTATTAGTTTTTTAAATTTTTGTAATTCATGCAAGACTCTTATTAAGGTAACATAGGCTCCAATGGGCAGTGTGTTATGATAAGATTTCAAAGTAATTCTTTCATAAAACATTATCACTTTTACTGTGATTATTAATAAAACTCCTGTTTTATTTACTTTTTATTTAGTTCATTGGGTGACATTGGTTAATAAAATTATATTGGTTTCAGGTGCACAACTCTATAATACATCAACTGTATGTTGTATTGTATGTTTACCATCTTAAGTCAAGTCTCTTTCCATCACCATTGATGGAACTCCTAGTTTTTAACTGAATACATGGTCTCCCAGAATCAGGACTGCATTTCTCAGCTGCCGATGTAACTAGGTATGGACACTAAATAAGCTGTATTCGATGGGATGAAAGTGGAAGTGACAAGCACTGCTTTCAGGGAGCATTACTAAAGTGAGAGACTAAGACTGTTAAATTCTTACACCCCAAAATATATGTTTACCTGGAAACTGTAAATGTGACCTTATCTAGAAAAGGGGTCTTTGCACATGTAATGAAGTGAAGGGTTATGAGACAAGATCATCCTGGATATATGATGAGCTCTAAATCCAATCACAGGTGTCCTTATAAGAGAGAGGCAAAGGGCCTCTGAGACCCAGAGACACACAGGAGAGATGGCAATCGGAAGACGGAACAGGGATTGGAGTTATGCAGTCCCAAGGCAAGGACTCCTCGGGGCCATCAAAAGCTAGAAGAGGCAAGGAAGGATTCCTCAGTATCTTGAAGGGAGCAGGGCCCTATCCAAACCTTGATTTCATATTTCTGGCCTCCAAAACTGTAAGAAAATGCATTTCTGTTGTGTTAAACCACCAGTCCTGTGGCAATTTGTTAAAAACACTCTCAGGAAACGAATACAGAGTGTATGCCATTCTTTTTTCTCTTCCCCTTTCCTGTTGACTGTTCATGAAGACTGGAACCCCCAAAAGCCACATGAAGCCAAGAACAAGCCTTGGAAATGAGAGCTCAGCATGGCAGAGTAACCTTGCCACCATGGTTCACCATTGGTACCGACCACCTCTAGAGTTCTTAACGTGGAAGAGAAAAACCTTTAAGCCAGTGCTATTTTAGGTTTCCCTGTTACTCACACCTAAACCTAACACTAACCAATATCTCCTGTATACTTATTTTGTGTGGGTAGCTTGTCATCTGCCTGAGAGCCAACGTGATACGGGATTCATCTCCGTATTCATTTTAAGTGTTGAAGTTAATGTCTTACATATTATAGTCACTCAGTCAATATTAGTTGATTAAATGAGTGGATTCAATATTAAATCTTCCTGTCAGTTTACAGAAGATTAAACTTCTGAACTTAATCAAAACCTAATAAATTCTAAGTTTTAATAATAAAATCTGCTCTATAGTAATAGGCACATAAAAAGAAGTCAAAGAAAATTAGCAGTTTGTAGCCATTTTTGAGAGAATATAAGAGACATAGGTACAACTTCTTTTTGTTTCCATAGTTTTTTAGTTTCCACTCCCCTCTTATTATTATTTCACAAATTAAAGGCCCCCTTTTACAATAGTGTGTCTGTATGTTTTTAAGGACATGCTTTAAACCTTCATGTGAACCATGATAAAAAGTTCTAGAGGTCTAAGTAATGACCCAAAGAAAGAGAACTAGAAAGTAAAATTCAACAGTCTTCTAGGCAAATTACTATCTAATAATGGAGCTACAGGCACTAATTTATGGATTATACGGTGTGGGATCTTTAGAAGATATGTCTTAACTCCTCCAAACATCTACCACTAGTGGTGGTAAAGAGTGGAAGGGTATATTTTAGGAAGCTTCTTCAAATCCAAGTAGCTGTCAGTGACAAATTGACACACAAAGAGTGATCCACATTTCTTCTTCTTTTAATTTATAATTGACAAGCCCC